>NC_072858.1:25823872-26472844 GCF_028858705.1 Grus americana
AGGTGCTTCAGTTGGCTATGGATTGAGTAGGCCATGCTGGTCTGTTTCTTGGTGAACAGCCATTAACACCTTTGCAATTAACACAGACTGAAATCAGAGCATAGATGCTTGGTTTAAGTGAGATCAATCTCTTTAAAATCTACATAAATTAGACCTCCATTTTTAGTGGCTTGTCTGACAGTACCTTGTAATAAACAGTGTGGTAATTATTTAGTTGTCTTTGAGAATGAAGATGTGAATGAACTCGTGACTAATTTTGAACATAGCCCAGCAAAAATAGTAGTTATATCTAATCTGCTATTTTGACCCGTATGACATTTGCATTAAAACTAGAAATCCAGTTGTCATCTATATATCTGTTTGTCTTTTTGGGGGGAACAATTCTTCTTCCAAATGAATCTCCCTTGCCTAAGTTCAGATGATAATGCCACTGAGGAAGGCTCCGATGGATGCACGACAATCAACAGATTTGTTTCTGTCCCCAAATGCTGTAGAAGGGGTAACAGAATAGGATATTTGGGATCTGTCTTAACAACTGAAGCTCACGCTCCAGGATGTCAATATTAGCTCCATAACAAATGTGTTTCTTCTAAGATGTTAAACAGTGAATGGGGGAAGCTGAGATAAGGGTTGTTATCCATCCCAGCCAGAGGGAAAAGCTTTGACAAAAGGAAGGAGCAGAAAACTGAGCTGCAACTGAGGTGGCTGTCAAGATCCCAGAGCTAATTCCATGTTTGTGTGCTAGAATTACTATTTTAAAATTAATTATTTTATCCTGCACTTTTGTCAAGGTACTTGCAGTTTTGCAGGTATTAGTTCATAATAAACATTGTTAATTGCAAACTGGGAACATGTTGGACAGCGAAGACAGAAATTCACTCATCTTTCAAAAAAAATTAAATTTAGTGCTCTGTTTCTCCCCACCTAAAAAATCCCAAACCATTCTTATTTTCATCTCTCTCACAAAACCAACCACCAAACACTTCTGATGGAAAATCTTGATTCAGATTTGAAAGTTATTTCTTTCTTTAAGAATACTAGGATTCATTTTTATTCAAATATGTTGTTTGTACGTATCAAGGTGTAGAAAGCAGTTACCTTCATGCTGGAAGGAGTTCTTAATTTTAACTGTACTCTGATGGTGTTCTGCTGCGATATCTTAGTCATTTTTAAGAATCTAGAAAGATGTCCTAGCTGTGAAAACCTGGCGGTGACACGTGGATACTAGAAACACTTCTTCCTAGTTGTTGAAAGACAGACAAAAACATTTACTTCCCCTCCCTCTATTTTTGGCCTTTTTTTCTCTTATAGTGAGGTAAGATTTTTTTTCTTCCTGTGTGTACCATTGGCAGCTATGTGTGAAGGTGAGGATGGAAGTGGGGACAGGGAGGGGTTTCATTGTAGAGCTGCTTTGAGCAGCCTGAAAGGAAATTTCTCCTACCTACAAATTTCCTCTGATCTTCATCAGCATCTGTGTGCGGGCAATTCTAACAGCGTTGGTTAGATGATTACCTTGTAGTCTCTTACAGGTGTTAAGGGTTTATTTACTACTTGTAGATTGATGGCTAATGGGCTTTGTTGGGCTGTTTAAATGGCAGTTTCCCACAATCTGATACTAAAATGGAGGCTTTGAGTGAAGCTTTTATCACTCTTTCACCAGTCTCATCAAGAGCCTCCCTTTCCACACTGGAAATGGAATTTCATGCTGTGTATTTCTAATCCAAGTGTTACATCAATCAGCAATCTAGTAGAAGTTTGTGGTTCTAACAAAAAGAGCATTTCACATACTGTGAAGTGGTTTCCTAGTCTGGCATTTATGTCTATCCCAGACCCTATGGAAACTACTTAAACTGCAACTTGCCTTTGATTTACTGTGCTCAACTTTTATAACTTGATATCAGACACGTTTTCACAGCTGGTTCTCAATGCCTTTCCCTTCAACTAGAGAGATTATATGCAGGATGTGTTTGACAAGTGGGCAGTGTCCAAAGTCCACGTTCCTTGTGTGGCACTACAATGCCAGAGAAAACAAATCAGCAATGAGTGTAATTGCCAACCCCAGCAAAAAGGAATACATGCTTGCTGTACAGCACATTTGTGTTGTCAGCAAATCTCCGTGCGCTTGGCAAGGAAGTCTGTGCCCATTTAAAAATGAGGAAAATGAGGTACTAAGAGGTGAATTGTCTTAATATAACAGACTACATTTACAATCCAGTCTCCTGTGTTTGAAATAACATTTGACAACATTATCTCCCTTGAAAGAAAAAGCAAAAAAAACCCCAAAATAATTACATGATTGTAATTTCATAATTTCTTCACAAATAGAAGAAAACTCTTTAACCTTAAGACTTTTTTGTGAACTTCCTGATTATTATTTGGTTATTGGAACTATGGAAAAAGTGGAGCACTTCCGGAAGTGGTACTGACATGTAATAGATGCTGATCTGTTTGCTACTGGGACAACAGCCCAGCACGCAGGTAGGGAGCACTGCCATCGTGTCAATACCATATTTATACTGAAGTTCTGCCTAGATATGCGTCTGCTGTAATAGCAGTCATGTCAATTCTGATTTATAGCCAAATTCAAAGTTTGATAATTGCTTCCCACTTCAAGTGAGAAGTGGACACTGAGAAGTGGCAGCTGCATTTCAGCAATGGCCCAAGTTTAGCCAAGACCTCAGAGCGAATCTAATCTGTCTTGCTGGTAGACCAAGAGCAGTGTTAATAAAGGCATTTTGCAAATGTTCTTGAATTGACTTGTTGGCTAAAATTTTGAAAGTGTAGTGGAGAAGGGTTTCGTGACACACGTGCTCATTGTTTATTGCACCTTTTTGATTTAGAGATCCTTGGTGTTAGTTTGGTTTGATGTTTTCAGAAATCATGATTATGCAGAAATGCAAACTGTGGAAGATAATGGCTGTTAACTATTATTTCTATAGGGAAAATAGTCGTATGTATAATTCTTGCTCAAGATTTAACCATGACTTTGATGTTGTAGGACAAGAGTATGTGGCATTGAAGGTTAATTTGTTTATTTTTTAAAAAATATTATTTATTTTGCTTTTGATTTTTGTTCTTAAAAAACAAAGAAATGGGGACAAGTGAGGGTTTTTTTAATCACATAAAATATATTTTGAATGTATAATGTGGGATTGAACTCAGTTTTTGCTTTTTGTCTTTCAGTTCCAGTGTTGACCAGAAGATTTGATGTACTAGTTAATGTGCATAATTCCTAATTCAGTGAGGTGGTCAACATTCATAATGCCAGTGTGAGTTGTAATTCTTTTCAGCATCAGTGCAGCCTCAGTTATTATAGTAGTTTCAAGAGGAAAGCGAAAAAAAAAAATAATTATGAGGTTTTGTTAAGAGTAGAAGGCAAAGTTTTGGACAACTTTTTCCTTCCCCTTAAGCTTTTAGTAACCCCTGTCTCACATACTGACAGGGACATCAGTGCTGTCTGCATTTTTTTCTTCAAAAGTTTTATCTCTCCCTCTTTCAGAAGAGTAATTTTTGAGGCAGCCATGACAGCTCTGTCATTTCACTCACACCTCTAAATTTCTCTTTCTGTTGTCAGTCAGCAGACAGCAGTCACAGTATCTTGATGATCGTGATTGATGGCAAAATATATGAGAATTGTAAAAAGGGCATTGAACATTATGTCTAAAACAATCATTTTATGCTTTTATTTTTGTAAGTACGGTAAGAAGTTAGAAAAGCACCTGTTTACTTGTAGGTCTTACATTATTTTTTTCATTATATAGAATGGTGGATATATACCTATAGATATATCTATAAATATTTTTTCAATCATAAACCTGAGTACTGAAACTTGTCTGCACATTTAGTTTCAGTTCAGTATTCATGATATTTTGCCAGTGTTTTACTGTTTTTCAAATTTCCTTTTAAATAACTAATTTCCCATCAAACTCCAGGGCTTGCATGACAAGTAAGGAGCCGAGAGCAATAGCAAAAAGAATGAGTCATATTTTCCTTGAAAGAGCTTTATGTGTTCTTGGAAAGTAAAACACATCAATTACATTGTAAGTAAATAAAACATATATTTGGAGAAGGAGAAATGGCTATTGGGCTTTCAGGTCAGCAAAATTTCTGTACGGAATGGGATAGAAAACACCAAGGAAAGCACTTTTTTCCAGTCAGTCCTGTGCAGGAAATTTATTACAAATTATTTTTAAGAAAAAAGAAACTAAGCTCTATGAGTTTGAGTGCTGTACAATGGCCACTGGATTTTCCCATTTATACGAAGTAATCACCTATTGAATCTCTGAAAATCGGCATATTCCATTAGCTGGTGTGCGTGCCTGTTAAACAGCAACGTTTGAAGCTGAATAAACATCACTTGCACTTCATTACTACTACATTGTCTACACTGATGGCTGTAGTCTTGTTTGCTTACAGGTATCTATATACAGTATCTATCTTCTATGTTTTGTGACAGCTATATGAGGCAAAAGGGCTATTTTTGCTATGCATGATGATTAGTTGTGTGAGAGTTCAGTTGTTCATTTTTTAAATTTTAAATGCTTGCAAGTGGCATAACTATGTAGGCAAATTGTTTAACGTGAATACAGTCGTACCATAAAAAAAAAATCTTGCTCTGCATATAACTTATTCCCAGCAGGGAATTGATCAAAGTTGTATGCACAAAAGATCTCTTACTGATTCAAGCTGCGTGTCCAGAAGGAAGTTGATTCTAGGGGTGATATTCTGGCAGCTATACTGGCAAACCCTTTTATATCTGGGTCACGTATCGGGAGAGCTGTCATGTTACCCACCAGCGTGCAGCAATTATTAAATGTAGGTCCTGTGGAGACTGGTGCTGTGAAGGGAGGCACCTTCTAGATGATAGCTGGTAACAGTTACGGTCTAGGATTTTCAGAGGGCTCAGAGATATTTACCTATTCCTTATGGATGAGAAGTGAAGGTACTGGGGAGAAGCCAGCAGATCCCAGTAAATTTTTTGAAGAAAGCTGCTAAGTGAAGGAGTAGAGATTCATCTTTTCCATTTGGAATAGGTCTTAAAAGTGTCTGTGGCCACAAATTTAAAATGTACCCTGGTGTTATCCAGAAATAACTTGAAAAACTTGTCTTTGCTTTTTGTTTGAAATGAACGTTGTGCACAGCTTCAACATGGGGCATAGATTCCCTGCCTCTGCTGTAATGGGAATGGGTTGTAGCAGTTACTTTGTCTCTTTGTGGCACAATCTTTCGTGGAGCTTTCTCTCGTTTCAGTCCCTATTTAGGCTGGAAATTGAGGAGTTTGTGTAACTCATGCTGTGAGGTTAGATAATAGGTTTATCTGCAAGACAACATAAAAGTATATTCTACTTTTAATAGCACATGTGCATCCCATCTGGGTTGGGCTGGGCTACAACATTGGGGGCTGACTTGTGTGTATTCCAGCCTAAAAGATGTGCGGCTCCAGGACAATCATACTATTTTCAGATTCTTAGCTTGTTTGCTTGGGACCGTTTGCAGAAATGCAAAAAAATGCCCTTTTCAAAGGACCTTGATGATTTTGTAAACAACTCCCCTATTTCTTGGGAAACTGCAAGGTGGCATTTTACTTCATCATAAAGTAGTCAAATTGAAGAAATGCTAACATTACTAATGACACATATAGAGTTGAAAAAAAAAGAATATTAAGTGAGTGAATACCAAAGGTGACACGTGAATCACTGAAAGTTCTTTGGCACAAAGATTACTCACAAAGTTGTTTAAAGACATGAACAGAAGGCTTGGGGGGGGGAACGAGATTTGTTTTATATTGCTATTTGATTTTATATTCAAATTGTAGAAATCTGGTTTGATGATCATTTTTTGAACATGGAATCATGGGAAATATTTTGTTTTCCCTAAGAGCCACGGCGATGTATTTATTTCAAGTTTTATTAAATGAGTTATAAATTTTCCTAGCAAATTACTCATAGCTCAAGAGGTTTAATTTGCATGTGTTGCCTTTTACAATATGCTTTTCGTAATGTTGCAGATGCTTCTTCCCTAGCTTCAGTAAACAACAGGCAGTTGGCCAGGTTTTTGACTGAACATTTGCCAACTCTGGGAAATATTAGTTAACTCTCTAGTGGCCACTGGATGATTTTTAGCCGACTTTATCCAAAAGAGTCTGTGAAAATTAAAAATAATATGAAGTAAAAAATAAGATGTAAACCCAGTAATTGGCTGGACTAAACACAGGGGAGAACGTTTGTTTCTGCATTATATTAATTTCAGATTTTCTTTTTTTAACATTTATTTCCAAAATGGGTTGTTTTCAGAAATTTATTTGAAAATTGATGATGATGATGATAAGCATTTCTTCCTTCAGATTAGCAAAGATTCTTTAGTCTTGGAGGCACTCAAATACAATGAGGTTTACCTCTAGTTTTCTGCTCTAATTTTGAAAAGCCCACAAGGAGGGTTGGTTTTTTTTTCAGCACAGTAATCCAGTCCATAACAGGCATATTTTGCAGGTGCAATGGCAGGTTGTTTCATGAGCAATGGAGGTAACAAAATCTGGTTTCCTGCGGATTTATGCCCTTGAGTTGACGATGCAGTAGAGCTCAGCTCCTGTCTCTGTCCCCCACAGTGCTTTCAGCTTGCTTTCAGGATTCCTACATACTTTTTGGGACTGTCTCTTGAGCAAGTCATGTCGTATTCTCTTCCAGTCTGCAGCTACCTGCTTGCTGATTTTTCAGCTATTGCCAGTGTAATGTGTGGTGACCAAATGTATGTTTCTTCCCATTAGTGAGAGATTCAGTAGTGTTTCGCTTTCTCTCATTCAGTCTCTCATCATCATGATATTTCTAGGAATGTAACGTGATTTCAAAGTTGGTTGAAGTTGGTGAATTTGTCCCAAAGCTATGGTTCAAAAGACAAATGCAAGGATGGCTTCTCG
This sequence comes from Grus americana, assembly GCF_028858705.1. Taxonomy (NCBI): domain Eukaryota; kingdom Metazoa; phylum Chordata; class Aves; order Gruiformes; family Gruidae; genus Grus; species Grus americana. Next base: position 25,830,786 of record NC_072858.1, read on the forward strand.
GCATGCTTGCTTGCGTAAGGACATAAGGAAATGAGGCCAGTCATGAATAAAAAAGTAAAGTTGAACATCTTCAGCATCTCGCATGACATGCACTTGGAAATAATTACAGGTGATCCCATGATTAAATGCTGTCAGTGTAAGTGGGACGAAGGGACAGGCTGAAGGAATGAGTCGAGTTTGAATTACCTGACTTGACATTTACTACTCTTGACAAACTTGTGTCTGTGGGTCTGCGAACACACTTTGGATAACTGTTTTGAACTGATGATTATAAATGAAGCATGGTGCAACATCCATTGAAAGGGAATGAGACTTAAGAGGTGGAAAATTCTGAATCCTTTTGGTATTTATCCAGGTTACCCAAGGCTCTTTCTTTGTGTATCTGAGTATGTTGGCGTTTTTATTGTGTTACTTCTTGCTCCACAAGTGCTCTGATGATGTGTGGCTAGCTTTGGGCTGAAATTAAATACAGTGAAGATAAAACATCAACCAGTGATTCTTCATGCCTGATCCACTGCTATATTCCTCAGATTCAATTAATCATGTTACCCCTTCCATAGAGCTCATGCACACCCTTCTAACCTTCTTTTCAAGCTGTAAGGCAAAGCAGTGTCTATCTGGAAAAAAAAAAAAAAAAAAGAAAAAGTTGTGATTTTACAAGTTTAGTGTTAGAAAAGTTATCTTGTAGTTTCTCAAGCAAATTTAAAGTGAGGCTGGAGTGATGCCACTGTTAGGATCCAGAGAAGATGAATATCAGATGATTTGTTCTGTCTTTCGTACTAGAAACATGGCGCATTGCTAGCATGATGTCATAAACTGATGTCTTAGTGCGTCCTGCAGGAATTATGTGCCCTTTTACTTTTCTAACAAATAGCACCTATGACCCATTGAATTTCACTTAGACTGGATGAATCTGTTTTCCCCAACATTTCTCATTTTCTGCTTCCCACTGTCTTTTCCCTTACGTGATACTGGGGAGGGAGGAGTGTTGCTTAGCAACCAGTCAGAAACTGTCAATACAGGTATAAATATTAAACCTTTTCAACTGTGGTGAGTTTATGGTAGAAAACGGAAGTGTTCCAATTTTTTCTCATGAAAATTGAAATGAAATGGTAATGTAAATCCTTTTTGATAATCAGGACAAAATTGAGACCTTAGTTTCTCTGAGTTTGACTCCTGTACCTGGAGAAGGAAACTTTTTCTTCTCTGATAACTAAGAGGATGCCCATGCAGAGCCCCATGGACCTCCAGTATGGTATTTTGTGTGTGGGTTTTTGTTTAGGGTTTTTTAAAAAAGATTATGTTAGAGCCCAAGACTGTAAGTTTGGAGATTGGTACTAACCCAGGCATGTATTATCACTACTTACTAAAGAAGTGTGTGTTGGTTTTTTTTTTCCCTCTAAATATTTTTAATGTGCTTTATAATTTTTAGATAGCAGACAGTAGAAAGTCACTACTTGTTACCCTACTGTAGAAATTATGTAAGAACAATAAACTCCACTATTGTGGTTTAATGCTACTGCTGAAGAGGGAGAAAATATGTGCCATCACACATGGTTTGATGAACGTACATATGTATTACTTCAAGTGAATGCCTGATTTCAGTAAGGCATTTCCATGATAATACTCATGAAATCCAATCTTAAGAGAAGTAGAGGGACTACTGCGATCTGCTTGAAGCAAGCAACTGAAAAGTGTGTATCCCACAATATGCATTTGTTTAGTAATATTGTGTTAGCGACTAGAAGACTCAGTCAAGACCAAGGCTGTGTTTACCTAGGCACCAAACATTTTGTGCCCCATAAGGTGAGGAGAGTGCATGAGCAGTAAAATACCCTGCCAAAGATCATTTATTAATCATTTAACTACAGCAATAGAAGCCTGGCCTCTGGTTCTCAGTGTCCCAGTTGCCCAGCCCACGCTCCTCCGTTCAGGCAGCATCATACTATTTTGGGCTGCCTGCCCCATGGATGTACATGGGTTATTGATCTCAAGCGTTACTGATCGCCCAAAAGCATAAGCTGGAAAATAATTGGAAAAAACATGTTGGTCTGCTAGCTTCAAATCCGACTGGAAGTTGTTCCTGAAATACAGCATTTATTGAAATGATATGAGCAATCATATTCCAATCATTTCATAACAAGGAAATGAGAATATTTAAGATTTTTCAATATTATTTTCTTGAAAAGCAGACTGTGTGAATTTTGATTGATATGACACATTAGAACTGTAACTGAAACTGTATTTGTTACAAGGGAATGACCACTGAATCAATTTCTTTAGTATATATTTCTTTAGACTTGCATCATTAATATTCAAAGGGCAATGTCTTTTACATTGTGCTGCAGTTTATACTAATGTGAGTTCATTTGCTTTCATGTTATTAAATCACTTTTTTCTATTGAAAAGAGAAAATGAAGCAGCATAGTTCATGTGCTGCATAGAACTGTAGCAATGTGCAGTTTGGTATCTGCTGCATTTCCAAAGCAATAAATGAATAAAAAATCAAAGTTAGGAGGCAGGATTTTCCTTCGATTTCCACAGACACAGCATGCCGTTGTTATAACGGAGATCTAATAGGGAGATAAAAAATTGCTTGTATTTATGAGCTGTTTAATGCAACAACTAGTGTTGTCTGTATTATTTCTAAGATGATCAGAAGGTGCAAAACCACTTCTTAACTCAAAATTAATATGTGTATATCTATTTTAGAAATAAATTGAATCATATTGCATAAAACACATACTTCTAAAACTATTTTCTGTATATAACACTTCAGGTGTTTGGCCCAGGCTATATGTTTCACTGAAAGTCTATTTTCAACCATCAACGCTTTTCTAAAATAACAATTAGTTGTGGTTTAGAATTCTCTTCTGCCTCTATCCCGCAATCATGCACATATTTAACTGGATATATGTGACTAATCTTTGAAGAAATTGAGAATTACTCTAATAAGTAGAAGTTTAGAACACACATGGCTTTATCATGGCTTTGTTGACTTAATGGTTTCACTTGAGAAAAATTCATGGGCAGCCTGAATTCTACCTAGGAGCCCATTTACAGTGTTTCTGTTTGGCTGTCTATGGTTGTTCAGAGGAAAATTGTCAAAAGGAAATGCAACCCTCAAGGGCTTAAGCTGTCTGAACATGGATGCTACCTCTTTAGAAAACTATCAGGGTCTTGCTTTTGAACTGAAAAGTTCATATTGGCCTCCAGGTTTTAATGGATGTAAGATTAATATTTCCCTATATACCTTAAATTTGAAAATTCTTTATAGATACATGTGAGGTGTCTGTACTGAAACCATAGTTTGGTTTAAAAATAAAAAGTTTTCCTTCTACCCTCCCAAATAATCTTGTAAGCTGTAATGTAATAGTTTTGCCTTTGGTGTCATTTGCAAAATATCTGTAATGAATCCTAAAGAAGAAAAAAATCTCCTTGCCACAAAAAGAAAATCTTCAATTATTATTATTTTTAAAACGAGGGATGCACTTATAGGTGGGAAGAGTTAGACTGGCCAGTGTTTTTAGTAAGAATTTGTTTGGAAAACAATTCTCAGAAAATGATGTATTTTTAAGGATATCATTATGGAGCTGGCTGATATTTTATGCTGTTATGCTCCAGTCTGGGAACACTTAAATATATATCTTCATCATAATGAATTTCAGCATATTCTTCAATCTGATACCAATGCAGTATTGTTCATGTGTCTAAACAAATAAATGTATGAAGTTCTTCATAACTCCTAATTCTCATTTTTTTGGTCAGTATTTTAAGCTTTAAATAGTTTGCTGACATGCTAACATTAATCAACAATGCTATTGAGAAGTGTGCCAGCTTTATTAATACCTTGTTTTATTTTGGTTTATGATGTGTCTTCTGTTTCTGTTTTAAATCTTATGTCTTTGCTCTGACTTGTGTAGTATGATCTCTTTAGTGCTTTGAATTAGAAGCGACATTTTGGAGATTCCATATATACTACTAAAGGGTCAATAGTGAAAGGAAAATGCTTAAATATGCTAGAGAACATGGTTTTGTCTTGACTTTATGTGTTTTCTACATTGATTAGGGGTGAACTGCTGTCAAGAGCTGAGTCCTCTACAAGCACATGCTGTGTCAGGCGATGAGAGTGTGCATGCTTACCATTCCTGTATTACTATTATTTTTTTAACGGCTCTTGATGGTTGATTAGCTGATTTTCATGCTTGATGTAAAGCTGCACACATCACATATGTTATTCTGAAACCATTATACCCAATTGCGTAGGCAAACGTTTAAATATTCGGATACCTTCTGGATCCAAACCAACAGGTTGCGAAACAGCTAGAAGAGCAAGAGAGCCATGCTACGCTGAGCTGCCTTGGCAGTGGAGGCTTCACTCATGGAGTGAAGAAGAAAAGAGAGATGTAGATCCTGTCAGTGTGTGCTTCACAAGGCCTATCCCGCTTGCAGTGAGGTGGAGAGAACCTGATGGTCCTGCTGCTTTAACAAGTACTGTCATTTGTCACTGTCTTGACATACACATTCCTGCATGAGGGACACAAAGAGAAAGAAGGCATTAGCATCTTTCATGCAAGAAGAGCATTGTTGTTTTTTGCACGTTGGGAAGCATAAATCTTGGTTTTGCCACTGAACAAAACTATTCCTGTTAATTCAGCAGGCGTCATTTAAAGAAGAGATCTGAGAAATGAGCTTCAGATGCTTTTTGCGAAGCATCTTTTATTAACCTCTGTTTTCACCGTAATGTGTGTTTATAGTGCAAAACAGTAACATTGCTGAAACTTCAGGAAATATTCTTTGCAGTTAATACTCAGCTTCCTCCTGTGTGAAAGGCAGAGACTGTGGAGGTTGCTACTGCTGGGGGGTTCTTTCCTCTCTCGTGTGTGTGGCTTGTTGCAGCTGCTTGCAATGGTTGCTATTTCATGATCTTCACTACTGTAATGGTGTGTCCTTTTCTATCCATGCATTTTTATTTTATTTAAAAAACCATGAGGGGAAAAAAAAGAGTTTTGAGTAAACTAAATGTAACTTCAAGTCTTTAGAGGAGTAAGTGTGTTCTGTGATGCACGATGTTAGGCTTTAGAGATGCTGACAGGAGTAAGGAGATTGAGTTAAAATAGCTTAAATGGGATCAAGATGCCTGGACTTGCTTTGATTCTGTTCACTGGTAGAACTTCATATAAGATGCTGAAGTTAAAGTTAGGTTTTAAAATAAAATATATTAAAGTGAGGAGAAAGGGATACTAGGACCTTCCTTGACACCCTCTGTCAGTTGGACAACAAAATACGTTTGGTAAGGTTATAGATGTAGTCTTCACAAACATCTTCAGTTCCTTAAAATATTTCATTTCCAAAGAGATTTAAATAGGTATATCCTAATGCATAGCCAGTTAACAACGTGTGATCTTAAATTCCTCCAGATTGTGATGCTTGAAAAAATGATGGTGATCCTAAATCCTCCTGAGCATCTATCCCAGCTGTAAAGATACAAAATCAAGCCAAAACTTAAGTTTCTCTTTTTTACGTTTTTAAGCTAAGTTACGTATCTTAGCCCATTCCAACTGCAAAGAGGAGGCATAAATGCAATTATTATGGCTAGGCTGATGAGAGGTAACTTTTTAAGTTGCTATAAATTTGTTCCTTCCCTATTAATGTGTACATATACCAGGGGAATTAGCAAACTGAAGCTCTGTCAAAAAGACTGGTCTAACACAATACATAAATTACATGTCAAATGATGGGCTTATATCTGTACAGCCTCATCCCTGCTGAGGTTGTGTTGTTCCAAGACTCTTGTCCAGAAACCGTTTTTTTTAAGGCTCCTTACATAGATGTGTTTGGAAAACTTTTGTTTTGACACTTTCTGAATTTATACAGAAGGAGTAGTCATAGACTAGAAAAGGCTGAGAACAGAAAGAAATAAGTAACAAAAGAAAGACAGAAATGAAAGAATGCATAAAATAGCAACTTATTTTGCAGGGAAAAAGAAAAAAATGGAGAAAAGAAAGAAAGAGTGAGGCAACTAGAAATGTGAGATTAACCCATTGATTTCTCTAGAGCTAATATAGGTCTGGTAACTAAACACAGGGGAAAAAAATCAGTAGGAACGCTCCTCCAACAGTATGCATAATTGCATATTATAAAGGTAAATGCAAGTAAATATAAATGAAGTTAAAGACACTAAGCACCGTACTTCTTCCCCTGCTTCCCACCAACCCCATACCTTGTCAGTAACATTATTGTGCTTCTCTGACTTTGACTTATAGTGCATGCACTGGTGAATGACCAAGGTTTAAACACTCATTCAATATTAGCATGTATAAGAAATGTAGGATACTTTCATTAATTGGATTAGGGTTATATGTGTTTCATTTAAAAGCTGCAGTGATCACTAATGGAATGACCTTGAAGTCATTATCTGTTAAGAAGCAGGAGAAAAGATTGTTCTTCATGTTCAGTTGTATTTGTCATTACTTGTGAATATAATTTTCAGATAAAATATAGTTCCAGCTCTCTAATGACTTTTTTTCTTAATTTATTCTTTTTTTTTTAATTTAAGCTAAGGTTGGATGGTCTAAGTTCTTTCAGCTATCATTTTATTTTGTCAGACTGACTCTAAATAAGGTATTTTTTGGCCAGCTTTATTTGTAAGCTGTAGCTTTTACACCAAGAACACTGAATACTGTTCATTATTTTCTTTTTTTTACTTTTGGGTCCTCTTTTTTTTAAATTTTCATGTCATAGCCTTTCCAAAGACAGTGTAGCCAGGAAGGCTACATGTATTTCTGATCCCATAGTGTTAGTCAGAGATCCACCAATTGGTATGACAAAAATACGCTATGCTGTACCTACCAGGTGGTTCAGAGCACCATTCCTTTGGGTTTTGTGCTTTATCTAAACAAGTATGTAGCAAATGGGTATTGTCACTATGTCACTAAGATTTTTCAGTCTTGTTCCCTGCTTGCACCTCCTGACATGCAGATCTTTTTGCTACTGAGAAACTAGACTAGCTGCTGTGACTCTTATCACCATTTGTCTACCACTGTTGAGATTGCCACTCAGCATTTGCAGAAATGCATGTACATAGAAGAAAAAAAAAAAATTAAAAAAAATACAGATTTATTAATAGAAATTATTTCTTCACTTCTTTCTCAGAAAGTTTTCCTCAAAGAAGGATCAGAAGTAGCATTGTATGACTCAGGTGATGAGGTGCCCAGCACAACGTTGACTTCTGATGAAAAAGGTAGAAGTAGTAGTCCATCCATAGATTTTAGGGTAAAGAAACAACTTCCTGAACAGCAGTTGCATTGCCTAAAATCTGGATAAATCCTTAGGCCTAGCAAAGTTTAATTCTGACAAGTTGTCTGTTCTGATTGAATCAAGAGTATCTTTGGATTGACTTTAATTTCATCACTCAGCACCATGATCAGACTCAACCCTATCGAGTCGGGGAGGAGCAGACAGCACAATGAAGGGACTGTTCTGGCGTTCCAGGGGACAGAGAGTGAACATGTTGTGTTAATAGTGAAGAGACCACATCTTCCCTTCTGTAAAACTCTGATTCTTCAGGGTAGAAATGGGGCTTTCTAAGAGCTGAGGACTGGAATATAGTAGTGCTTTTGAATACGCTCTATCTCTTTAGGACAGAGCTTTCATCTGTCTCATGTAATGTATTAGGTATTGGTAACAAATACAGGAGGTTAAAAAAAAAAAAAAAAAAGTCCTGGATACCTACCTCAGCTTGGTGATCAGTGTAGCTTATTTAGAAGACTTTGCAGGTGCATTGCATCAGCTGACCAAAGCAAAAGGCAATAAGTGTGGCCAGCTGGTAACTGTTTTAATAAGGAAGAAAGAAAAATGCTCTTTTCTGAAGGAAGAGGAATTAGGTGACTGATGAGGAAGTGCTTTCTGGGCACATTTTCATATTGAATGAATGGTAGCACCGAACCTGATTCATTTAAAAAAATCATTTATTGTTCTGGTGGATTTTTATTAAGAACATAGAAAATCCAGGACAGCCTCCCTTGGGTGAGCCTTCCTTTTCTTAGTATCATACTTGTTTTCAGTTCTCATTTAATATTTAAATTTCCCCTTTATCACTCTACCAACTAGGCATTAATTGCTGGTATTCACGGAAGAGGCATGAAATATTTCAGGTGAGTCATCAGATCTAATTTGGAAAGGTTTCTGTGAGGAAAGAACAGCTTTTGATTTATAAGGGAAGGTTGTCTGTTATCAAGATATACATGTTGGAATTTATTATCAAGAATCTGCTTTTAATTTTAGAGATTGTTTACCTAAACTACTATATGTCAGAGCTCAGGACAAATTTCTGCTTAGCATTTAATTTTAGATACTTGCCATAGTGGACAGTAAAAAATGGGTCCCCAGAATTCGTGGCATCATTATGAATCTTACCTTCTGGCAGCCCTTGCCCGCAGTTTGTCTTTGAAATCTCCTTGGTGCTTGTTAACCCTGCTCTGACATGTAAGAGCTCCCGTTTATTTATTGGACTTTGCCCATTTATGAAAAAGTACAGGAATTATTAATGGTTTAGTATCTATTAATGCATTACTTGGGTGGAATTCAAATTCCAGTATTTATGGTAAACCCCTTTATAATGAAATGAGCATAGAAACAGGAAGGCTGATTCTTAAAGCTAAGTGTCATTTGCTGTGAGAACAATTGTCTGAAAATATGGTCTTACCAGCTTTTTATTTATAACCATAAATAAGAAATAAGCACTTTATGTGTGAAGGGAAATGATTAAGAATATTTGTGTAGATGATAAAGAATAAATAACATGATTCAATGAACTGTATATGTCATGGACTCTGGTTTTCTGTAGAAAGCTGATACTGCTGTCCATCCAGCCGTGAGTTCCTGTCATGGGATCGGGCTCATGTGGTACGCCAGAGCAGGTGGCAATTGCACCTTCTGTGTCAGATCTGAACGCCCAAAAGCTGAAACTAACCCAGGGAAATGCAACTCTTAGGTGATTTGGTTTTGATCTCAAGGGCTTGATTTTGTTCTTACTTACCCTGGTGTAGTGCAGGAGGAATTTCTGCTGTCTTGCACTATGTAAGACCCCACCTTTTTGCTTCCTCTTGAGGGAAGCATGTGAAGCCTTGGGCTTTGATTTTCATTGACAGCATCTTTTTCTTTTCAAATTATAGTATAGAACGTAATAACAATAACGAGTTCAAACCAAAGGTCCATATGGCCCAATACCCTGACAGTGGTCAGTAGCAGAAGAGTACAAAACCAGGGAAACCTACAATGATACTTACTATATGTTTCCAGTGAGATTTGCAGAGACTGGGTGAGAGAGGAGAGGCATTAGTGCATTTGAAAGACATCCGATTTATATGAGGACTGTACAAGAAAATTAAGCAATGAGCAACTGTGGTGTATATAATAGATATTAAACTGGGAGAGGACAGGGATAGCTGCGTGAAACAGGGTGAGTGAAGTCTGTAGAGTTTATAAATCAAGAGATGATACAAAAAAGGGAGCAATTCTCTGTAATGTAAATAGCACTACGGCTTTTGTTCATTTGGCTGAACTTTTCATGCTGTGTGGAACATGTAAAATATGTGCTTTAAAGGTAATAGCATGTCTATATTTTTATAACTTTCATTTTAGTAGTGTTTTATTCATTGAAATGTTAATCTTGAAAATATTCATTGTTAATGCTAAGTATGAACAATAGTAATCAAATTCCATGGCTCTTCGTATAAAAGCTGAGCCCATCCATCACAAAGCATGCCCTATGGCTATATATCAATTTTAAGCATTAAAGTTACACAGTATTATCTTAGCATTAGGTTAACTGTCAAATAAAAATAAAAATTAATAAGCTGGAAAAAGGAAAGAAGAGGAGACATTCCTCATTTAAAATCCTTAACTGATTTGGCATAATTGAAATGTCTTTTAGCAGAAATGTTAGCTTTAATTCAGATAAGACTCAACTCTCAATACCATTTTTATGGTAGTCCAATAATTCCTGAGGTACAAAACTACCGGGTATAAATGCTGATAAAGTCCAGCCTTCTTCCTCATATCTCATTGACAAGAAGCATATGTTTGGAATTAAAGAAGATCGAGGCAAGCTTTCAACCTTGAGATCTCTACCTCTTCACTCAGAGAGGTTAGTGAGGTTTAAAATTCCACGCAGTCACCAGTTTTCAAACTTCTGTTGCCATTTCTGTTGCGGTCCCTCAGAGACATTGTGGAATTGGGGCATCTGGTTGCAGTATTTATAAAAAAAAAAAAACTGTGCAGAAGAGCTGAACACTGGTTTTTGTTTACAGTTTAAAGCAACTGTGATAGATTGTGTCTGGTGAAATATACGTCTAAGATGAGATGGAGTATGGCTTGCTTTCTCCTTTTATTAATTTTTTTCCTTTTTCTCCCCCTCCCCCCCCATTTTCTAGGTACCCCAGATAAGGTATTTACTCTCTGAAAGTATCAGAGCAATAGAATATTGTTGTTCTGTTCTCGTTTACTTGGCTTTAGTTGTATGTGCTATGGGAAATATCATCTTTAATGTCTTTTTCTAAAATTAAGCATATCTAAGGGAAGAAATTGTGCAAGTTCTGTCTCTTATATTCCATTTGAAATAATAACAGCATATGCATTTCTTTCATCTGACTTGTCTTAGCAAGAATCCAATGCAAGGAAATATTTTTAATCAGTCAAGCCTTGAATTTTTCAAGCCTTGTAGGGAGGCAGCCTGTTCATCAATGTTGACTCTGCATTTTTCTAAATTGCCTGGGTGTTTTGTTACAATTATTTTGTATATAATTCCAGTGTATTTGTATGACACTTAAGTCAATATGTAGCATTTTTTTGTGCTATTGTTTATATTTATTTATTTTAAATTGGCTGAGTATGCCTTGCCTGTAATGGGATTATTAGTGATAATATTGTAGTCTTCATGAAGTTTGCACACTTCTTCTAAATCTTGAATGTCGGAATTCAAAGTTCTAGTAAAGCAAATTTAAAAAAGCTCATTCTCTTGGTTCACTTTCACACTAAAAAAATCTTTATTGATGCTTCTATTTTTTTCTGGTAGTCAGGTCTAAGCTATGAAATAAAAAAATATCTTTGCACAGTAAGTTTTGCTCTTCTAATTTCTGCAAGATCTGTCTTACTTAAACAGCTTTTAACTTTGCAAATACACTTAAAGATATAATAGAAACAATTTTCCCCTTGCTATTAAAAGGAACATATTGGTGGTGTTAATATATGTTATTCCTTTCACTGCTTCTGCTATTTGTTCTCTGCTTTGAAGAATGAGAGAAACTTGAGTCTCTGTCCAGTGACCTGATGAATAGGAATCTACAGAAATTTAAATGGTCTCTTTCGATCTCTAAAACAAAAAAGTAAGCAAAAACATTTTTCTTAATGTACTGTGAACTTGAACAGTAAGCAAATATTTCTGTTTTGGTATCAACCAAAGAATGAGCACCAAAAATATTTTGTCTGGTGATCGTGGGGTGCAGATGGGATGGGAGTGATATTATATCATTGTTGCATTGAGAAACAATCAGGTGAAGCAGTATGCTGGTAGTTCAGAAAGATCTACAAAACATGAATATCACTGCTAAATAAGTTATTTAACCTTGCATTATAAATGCTTAAGATTTTCTTCTTTTCAAGTGTGATGACAAAAGACCAAAAACATTTCTAACACAAATGTCTAATGCATTACTGTCATAAATGTTCTCTCAATGTGTATATATAGAGAGGGAACAATGGGCTGCAATGTACTGCATATTCTGATAAAATTCACTTAACAGCTGAATAAACAATCTTAAAAGTACCTGTTTCAGGCCACTATATAATTATTTTGTTCACTTTTTGACTGCTCTTAAACTTGGCTGTTGCCTTGTTTATATTTCCTATGTGAATGTTTTGTATTGGTAGAGGTCTTTAATAAGAGGTTGCTAACTCCCCTCTCCCAAGTATTAATTGTGTAATTGGCATAATTTGACATGATCAAAAATTGGCAAAAACCCATAAAGCAAAAGGTTGAAATAAATGGCTGAATTTCACTGTTCTGAAAGATTGTATGTAGGATAACTCACTGTTCTGTAGCTCTGTACCAGTGAGGGTAAGCGACAAGATAATGACATTTGTTGCTGATGATATTTTTTAGGTTAGTTATGACCCTTTTCCGGGTATAATTAGGATAGGTGTGTAAGCAATATGACAGCACATGAAATTCATTGTTGATTAAAATAATGCACATGAGTTTGAAAGAAATGGTACTGTTCACACATCTGACAATTCAAAAATAACTGTCCAATTATGGAGATTGACCTGAGTTTTGCTCCGTGTGAAAAATATGAATATGCACAAGGAATGAAATAAAAATAGAGTACTAAAACTTTACAGTGGAGTAGCCTTACTTATAAAGCTATATTGAATCTAGTCACCTTACCTAGATTTGTAAATGTACATGAGAGTTGTAATAACAGTTGGACTTTGAGTATAACAGATTATAAAACTAATTCCAAAAATTAATTCTTATGTGAAATACAGTGTGTCTTTTTGTCTTGATTTAAAAAAAACCCACCAAACAACAACAAAACAAACCCCCAAAACCCCAGGGCTGAAGAGAGCTCCAAAGTGTCCTGTTAAAAACATGCTGCTTATTCCCAGTCCGGAGTTGGGTAGCTTCATTCTCTAAGCATTCAATCTTGTTACGCTATCTGTTGCATTGAAAAACCCATTACTGAAATTTCATACTCTTTGTATACACTTACTACCTATTTTGACGTCGCCCCTTTCTTTTATTGTACTAGTGTTGAACCAGATTAATGTCCTTGGGTTTTTGATACAAGACATTCTACCTACCATCCTAAACTTTTTTTTTGTGATTCTTTCCGTTCATCAACTTTCTCTAATTGGGGATGCTCTGGCTGAAAATGATATTCACATCTTATTTGCCCTTGTGCCAGATATAAAAGATAGTTTCCTTGCTCCTCAATCTTCTTATGAATATAGACCCAGTCATCTTACTATCCCTTCAGTGTTGCTTTGTGTAACTCAGGAACAGCTGATTACCCACCATGGCCCTCGGGTTTTCTCGGAGGTTTGGAAAGTCTCCATACGGCAGCATGTTCAGTCATATCCTGTGCTTCTAGAAGAATGAATTTACGTTTAATAATATTATAAAATAAATTGTTTGCTTTACAAAAGGGATATTACGGAACAGGAAAGACTTCACACAACAGTGATGACAAATGGTATGAGACATGGAAAAACTCATGAATGGAGCAGGAAGAGATTATGATAGCTTTATGTTAGAATGGGCACAAATAAGAAAATAAGATGAAAACTATTTGTCTAGAAAAGATAGATACAGAGCTCTGTATAGCAGCAGTAGAAAAAAAGGGAGTTCAGTTTAACAGGGACATTTGTAACTGGTAAATGTTTTCATTTGAAGGTTGACTAGATTATGCAGTTTGGTATGGAGTGACATTGGTATCAGGAAATAGAAAAAAAAACGCCTCAGAGTGTTGATAAGATTATATGAATGATAAGAAAATTGGCTATTGACACAAGAGTGTTTGGAAATGGTGAAGAAACTTGTTTTAGAGTCTGAAGCAAATTCCAATTAACATGAAATCTCAACTTCTGCCTGGTCTATTCTGAAGCATTTCCTTAATGTTGCTTAAGGCAGTGTGGGGAACTGTACGAACTCAGAGTGACGATCTTAGTGTAGTTTCAAACCATTAATATTAGGCTAATCTAACCTTGTAAAGGAATATCAGCATTTAATATTCCTGTGTTTAAGACTGAGCTAATTTTAGGTACACAAAATACTGGGTTTTGTGGAACAGGAGAAATTAATCATGAAAGCTTTTGGAGCCTTCTGAGCTGTCTCAGTTCACAAGGGAAGTGGATTTTGTCAGTCTCAAAGTAGGTAACTCAGCCCATTTTCTCTTCAGGAAATATTCAACGAAGGGTTTACAGGGAATCTTTCTGGGGATAAAATTGGAAACAGGTTTAAGTAGCAAGACGTGAAGTAAATGGCTAGGTAATTCTTGGCTTTATGCGTGAGAGTACCTCCAAACAAGACAACAATAACACTTATAGAACAAATGAACAAACAAATGATGTAATAGCAATTTTAATCATGTCCTGAATCGATCCTACTTATCTATAGTATTTAACATGAATTCTACTTGGAATGGTGTTGTACCTGTTAGGCAGTTTCATAAAGGCACTGTGTTTTTTATATAACATTTTGTCCCTTTAGAAATTATCATGACGCATGTCAGGAGCTTTCACACTGAAAAAAATATGTCACATTAGCTTCCAAGTTTCTGATTGTCTAAATAACACAGTAACTCAACATACAGCTGTCTGGCATTTTGACAGTACAATAACCCATAATTCTTTCTGCCACTCAACACTTCAAGGTTAGCATTTTGTAGTTTGCTCTCAAGGAGTATTCATTTAAATTTTCAGGAGGCAAAGAGTTGAATGCTGTTTTATAGAGCTCTTTTGATTTATTTTTATTTACTTTTCTACTGTATTCAATTTTTAAAACCATATATATATATGTATTTTATTTTTAACCTGCAACTTTCCAGGAGGTAGGATGTTCATCTACATGTCTGTTTTTTCAGAATATTTCAGGCAATATTTACAGCAGAACTTCCTATAGCAGGAGTTTATCATACAATATTGGAAGCATCACCTCCCGTAGTATATTGCAGGGGACCATAGACTTGCTTAGTTATTGAACAATTTCTTCACAGGAAAATGTGGATTGAATCAGTGGCCTTTGGGAAGAGTTACTTTCAAGTCAAAACTTAAACCTTGAGATTTTGAGGCAAATGGAAATTTTGAAATTTATAATGAGACATTTGAGCGAAGTCTTGTTTGTGAACTTAATGTAGTTTAATCTTGTTGGAACTGACTTGTAAATCAAATGCTTAATGTTAGGCAAATCCTTCAGTTGTATAAGCTCTCAGATACAGAGACTGACTTCACTTGAGGTTTTAATAGCTCAGACTCCTCAGTGACAAAAGAAACAATTTTTCTTATAAGAGGAAGCTTCTGTTGAGAAAATGGGGATTAGTAAGTAATGAGAGCTCTGCGTTAGAAATAATGTTAATATTATAGATTTTGGTGCAGATAACATCTTTGTGCAAGTTATTCCTAAGATAAGTTTTCTGGCCTGCACTGATGCATATCAGTACGCATGTTCAAAGACCTTCTACCATGGCTGACTGAACTTCTTGGTAAAGAAAACATAGAAAGATAAGAGATGCTGAACTTCCATCTTTTTTGGAAAAATCCACCTGGGGCAAATTGTTAGAATTGTCCCGTTAAGACAGAGCCACCACCCATATGTACAGATTCATGGTTCGCTAAAGACATTCGGGCATGAGGCCAAGCATTGTGTTAATTTTGCAAAGATCAACATATTAAAACTTGACCTAAACATATCAGGACCTCAGAAACAGCGATGCCGTTGACATTAGTTTTCTGAATATTTTGAACTCGGGCTTGCAAGCCACTTCATGTATATTTATGGTCACAATGATTATTGTATTGAAAAATATTTAGGTTTTGTTATTAGAAAATAAATAGGGTTTGTATATTACAAATGAATGAGATAAAATATGATATACCATCATTTAGAATACAGGAAAAACATTTTTTGGTATTGACCGCCCGCCCCCCAAATTTTCCATGCATTCCTCCCCCGCAAATATTCTCTGGCTATCAATAATTAATTGCATCTTTTAAAAAAAATCAAACTCCCCCCCCATGTATTGTCTGTGTCTGTGTGTCCATGTGCAGAGTATAAATATGTCCTAGATATGCACAAGAATACATTAAGTGAATTTTTTTTTCTGTAGTGCAATTACTTTTTATATGGTTCTGAGAGGAACATAATCTTTTAAGTCTTGGGAAAACAGGGTAGTTTTTGAGCTCTTTAAAAGAGCAATTTGACCTGTTTTGACCAAAAGAATTGTCAGCAGCATATCTGAATAAACTGGGGTGAAATTAAGAACTGTTTAAAATTCACTGTTGAGAAACAAAACAGCCTCTGTATTACTGCCAAGTTCCTCCTGAACACACTTAGACTTTTACGTGTTCACTCCTTTCTTCTCTCGTGCTATTATTTCCTTTCACTTCTTGAGCTGAGCTGGAAAAGGGAGAGCATACACTTAAAAGATTGAAGTGGTTAACTTAAAAAAAAAAAAATAAAAATCCTTAACTAGTAGTACAAATAACAGAAACTCAATACTATTCCAAAATGTGCCTGAATACCTACGTAAACACATAATGGTTGCTGTAAGGTAGGGCATTTGGGGGTTTCTCACCGAATTCTTGCTGAAGCGCGGTGTTATAACTTCTGAAGGCATAAAAATACGTCTGTGGCTAGTGCCTTCTTCAAGGCATAAGCCCCAGCGGATAGTGTGAAACATAGCTTAATAGAGCTTTATTGTGCTCCTTTCCTTGTCCACCTTTGCTTTGTCTTTATCTCTTGCTGTCTCTCACTTGCTGAGTTCTTTTACTGCCATTCTCATAAGTTTTGATTGCTCTTTCTATTGTTTCTCTTTTGGACAGGCTTTCTCTCCCTCTACATCTCTTTATCTTCATCATTTCTGCTTCAAGGTTTTCTGTTCTTTGAGCAGCATTTGCACTTGATGGTGAAGATGTTAGACCTCAAGATTATGTAACTGGCTGTGATGTGCATGTACCTGTAATCATGTGACAGGTGATAAGCTGGATATTGGGGTGTTTGTCAAGGGGGGGGAGTAGAAATAGTGCCTTGGGGCTAAAGAGTGTGCCCCTTAGCAGGGCTTTGTTGATCTCAGGGCTGCAGTAGAAAGCGCATAGATCCTGACTTGAGAGCGAGCCCTGTTGTGGCGAGTACAGCTGGTCAACGGGTGAAGCCACTGAGCTGTGCCTGACTTCCAAGGTAAATGAACTGAGAGACGGGCCATAGCTGTTCATTGAAATCCATAAGGTACCGGTGGGAGAGTGCCACAAGAAGTATCGTGAGTCTTTTTAGAGGCCTCTTGCTTTTTGGATTTCTTACAAGATTTCTTTTTCCTCTATCTGGAAGATGCCAAGTGGATTTTTTTCAGTTTGTGGTGTTTTACGTAACCTGCTCCTGTTTTTGATTCTCTCATAAAACACTTTGCCTTCTATATGACCTCTTTAAAATTTTGCATAGAATAAAATAAATTTGTTCACAAATACAGTATTGAGAACGGGGGAAAAAGCAGGGGCACATTTTGTCTACTGCTGGGATTGTAGCTTGCAAATCTACAGGAATACTTTTGTTTAAAATTTCTGTTCAGGAGAATAATAGCATGTTCCAAAGGGTACAACTGATGCATTTATTCAGCTCACCTGGCAAAACCTCCTGTGCCATCAATATGTCATCACCATTTTGATTTCCAATACCTTTCAGATGTTTAAAAAACCTTTGCCTACTTTTCTTCTACTAAGCCTATATATTAGTTAACTCTGTGAACCTGTCACATCACATCTTGGAAAATTGATTATGAAAGCTGTGACTTAGTGTTTTGTGATGCACTTGGCTACCAAAAATAGGCTAAGAAATAGACGCCATAAGGAAAACAAAAATTAAAAAGGAAAACATTGGAGACTGTGGATTTTAAAACATATATAATTATATGTTTCTTGGATGCCTTTTGACTGATTAAAAATAAAAATAAGATTGGAACAAAGCAAGCCTTTAAGTGTGTGCCTGCAGTTCCTCTTCTCCAAGTAATTGAATACAGGATTTCTTCTCTAACCCTGTTCCAGCAAGAATATGCACTGCTTAGGTATTCATTTCAGTGGCATTGACAATACTGACAATATAATTGACCTAAAAAGTTCTGGATTTCCTGTTAATGCACTTTAGAAATGTACATCAACTACAAAAAAATCATTTCTATCTACATTTCACTTGATTTCCATTTTCAAGAAAGGAGGTTTCATCATTATTATTCTATTTGAATAGCACTGATATCTTGAGAGATGGAAGGAGACTTCTATTGTATGCAGGAGTACTTTATTTCGATATTTTCTTTGTCTGATTATACATGATAAACACACATTAGTGACATTCCGTGCATGTTTTGAAGATAAATGGGATATCTCTTTAAACCATTCCTGACACTTCCTAACCTGTGGGCTTAATGGCATATTCTTTCTTTGATTCAATAATTTGTCTGTCAAAAAAGCTGTGCTGACATTCTCGTTGTTGTGGGACTGAAATGGAAAGAAATCTCTTATCTTTAAGATAATTTTTGAAAAATCGAGGCGAACATTTTAGGATAAAAATGTTTTAAAAATGATTTCAGTTGGAAAAAAAGATGTAAGTGTTGACATTATACCAACTGCTAGATGGCAAGTGATAAAAGGAAGAATGTTATCTAAAACTGTAAGTCCCCTTGAATTAATTAGAGAATGTGTGAAATCTTAGAAATGAAGACAGTTTCTACTACTATGCCTTGCATAAGTATTAGTTCTGTCAAATAACTAGTAACTTTTAAAATAATGGACTACAGATGTAGCTAAAAGAGTCTGGTTTGCCAAACCTATGTCTCTTCTCTGTGTAAGGCAAATATTAATGTATGCATGCACACATGAACATGTAGTTGTGTATGCATATTGTCTGTGCGTGTATTGATACCTATGTGAATATACTGGTACGCTGTCTATCTAAAATAATCTGCTTGGGACTATATTCATACAACTGATGTAGAGAGGATTAGTTCAGACAGGCTGTGCAGAACCCTTTCATTTTTCTTAGTACAGTCCTTTCTAATGTGCTGGTGTAATATGGAAAATAAAGGGCATAAGCTCTGCATGAAACGAAATATAGTCTCTTCTCAGCCTCCCCCCCTGCCCCAGCTCTCCGGTTTTAATCTGATCAAGTCACACAGAACAATATCAGAGGCAAAGGGTTCCAACAGTGTTCTATAATTGTCGAAGCTGCTTTCATGCTTTGAAAGTTTTCACTTGCACCTTGTGTGCCGGGTCCGAGTTCTGTCTGCTGGGCACGCCAGTTTTACATATCATTTTTTAGGGCCATGATAGATGTAGCAATTCTAATAGTTTTAAACTTAAAATATTATGCTTTTATGAGAGGCGGTTTAGGCAATATGCTCCACAAGAGAATTAACAAATTCTGAGCGTTTGATTAAACACTCAGGTCTTCCTTTCTTCATTGTTTTCCCCGAGTTTCATTTTTGTCAATGAGCTCTCCTTAGCACTTTTTCCAGAGTTGAGGATTTCTCAGAGCTCCTGTCAAATGTGCCTCTGGCTGGATGGCTAACTAACAGGGATTGATCTTGCACAGGGTGTCTGCCTTAATTTGTCTTTCCTGATGATTAGTCTTGTCCCGTTTATGTTATAATTGTGAAAGGCTGACCTGGTGACTGTAGCCTATAAGTTACGATTTGAGGCTGAAGCTCCTTGGTTCACAATGCTTGCAAGGGCTGGAGAGCTACAATGTGTTTTGAGATGCTTGTCACGGTGGTAGAGCTCAGAGAACTCAGGTGGTTTAAATATATCAGCCAACCAGCAGACCTGCTGGCACAATATGTGGAATTGATAGGGAAGGAGCAAAAGTGATGCAGACCTGTTGTGAATTGAGAAAGAATAACAGAATTACCTGGAGTCCTCCTTTCATGATTCAGAACAAGCAGAGTAGTTGGACTCTTACCTAACTTATGCTTAAAGGCAAACAGAGAATATAGTTTCAGCGACAGACATAAACAAGATGAAAACTCCTCCCTCAAATAATTCTCAGCCTCCAAAGAAACCCCACAACCAAAACGAAAAACCACAAACCTAAAAAAGATGCAAGGGCTGTGTTGGTCTAAAGGAAACCATGGGATTAGCAATCAGAACACTGAAATGAACTTTGTTTATGCACTCAGAGTTTTAAACTTGTGTACCCTGTAGCTGCCACCGTTCTAGCGAGGGTGCTTTCTAGATCACCTCTGACACTTACTGTGGGGAGCCCCTTTGGTCAGTCTCAGCAGAAAGGTAGTCTTTCTTCCTATGCTCGCATGGTTGAACAACAGTTCTTGGAAGTTTTAGGGGTTAGCTATCCTGGGGTCTAATCAAGCAATTTACAATATAGCTGTATTTAGAAATCGGGAAATGTTTATTGCCAGCTTGATAGTCTGTTAAAGTTTATGAAAATGTCTCATAACTCTCTAGTAGCACTGTTCTTGAGTGTAAAGTTATCAGGTGTGCTAACATGCTCTCAGTCTGTCCTGTTGTATTATGTGATATATTTAAAATAGGAGGGTATTTTCCGGAAAGATGTTTGCAGAGATCTTACTTTTAAAAGGAAAAGATAGATTTTCCTAGTAGCAGCACAGAATCTAAAACCTGGGGTCATATTATGAGATTTCATTGGCTGATTTTGAAATTATTCATAGACTTTTGGGAAAGCACAGTGTCATATTTACATATGCTGTGACTTTTCCTTCACAGCTCTTTTTCATCCAGATGGAATGAAGTCTAAGGTCTGAGTAGTTTGGGAAAGAGTGTTACAGATGTGATACCTGGGAAAAAGGTGGTAGCTTGCTTTCTTGACAGTGGTAAAACTTGTGCCCAAGCTGAAAAATCTAATTCAGCATGCTATCGGCATTAATAGGCAAATGTTTATATTTCTGAGGTCTGACATCACAAATGTTAATCCTTAAACCTCAACTTCACAGTCAAGCAGCAAAATTTGCTGGTAGATTGATATTTGCTTGAGAATTTTTTTTAATAATAGTAACTAAGGTTAAGATCAATGTGAATGTTATTGCAAGCTGATCTATTTTTCATCTTTCAGTCTGAACCAGAACTGGTGGTGTTTAGTTACCATCAGTATGAAATAGTAGCAGTTTGTATATTAATGTCCTCTGGAATGAGACAAAAGCTGTTGATCTGATTGCATATTAAACCTTTAGCTATTATTGCAGCAGTGTTAACAGATTCCATTGATGTGAAACAGCCTGCGTAGGGTTGACTGATCTGTCTTTGCACTAACCAACTGATGAAGTATTCAAATAAAATGATCGCTCATAGATCCCTCAAAGAAGGAGTGGGGGAAAGAAGGGGGAGGGGGAGCTCCACACAATAAACAAAGCAAAAGCACTCAATCCTTTTCAAAGACTTATAAATATTTAATAATCATCTGTCTACGGCCAATCTAGAAAAAGAAATCTTTAAATAGACTGGTCTAAAGACCAAAACTTGAATTTTAATTGAGGTGGTTTGAAGTAACATTAGTTAGTCTGGCTTTTCCTTGGATGTAAAGGCAATGTTTTCCTGTGGCAGGGTGCAAACCTTTCAAAATGTAGATATGATAACTGTAGGCAGATTTGGATTTTTGGTGTGGCAAAATAATGCTGCATAAGACAGTATTCTTTGCTACTGGAAAAATACTTTTAGCCTGGTCACTTTTGTTTTGACTGAAGGTAGATCTTAGCTGCTGTGTTTATGTACAAAAAATTCTTTGTGTGTGTATATATATTAAAAAAAGTGTGAAATGGCATGATCTTTAACAACATTAACAAGTTTTTTAGAACTGCCTTTATTCTCCCCATCCTTTCTCCTAGGTCATGTCACCAAAGGCACCTGATTCAAGTGTCCCCTTGGATGAACCTCTCGTATCTCACACCAGCCAATTTCGACAGTCTAAGTGCTCAAATTGAGCCATTTTGTTCTCTGTAAAATAAACCCAGGCCCATTATGCGTGATTTTTCATTCACACACCCCTCCCCTTCTCTTCATTTTCTCCCTCCTCTCCCTACTACAGCTCTGTGAACGTAGAGTGGCAACATTGTGAGGACCAGTGTTTTCACTCCAGGCATGTCAACTTCAATCTGCTGCGATTTGGTGTGAAATCTGTGCCATGGTGTGGGGCAGAAAGGTCAACCCCCCCATAATTGATGTTGCTTATTCATCTGCTTCCCGTGTATTTTTCTCTCCACACACTGGCCTTTGTTTGGATAAATTGTTTGAAGATTTACTGTAGTTCTTAAAGCCTGAGAAGCGGCTCCTGCTGTACAACTTCAATGTCCCCGCTAGGCAGGAGGCTCAGCTAGGATGACACATAATGGCATTTAGACAGAAAGATCTTTTTCTCCCAAGACAAAATGTAGAGGACATCTTCTGGCATAACAATTAAGGCAATTTTCAGACTAATTTACTATGGAATTGCTTTGTACAGTCCCCTTGTACACTGATATTTAATATGTTAATTGCTATTAAAACCTGAAATACTATTTTAAAGAATTCGTAGACTTCAGCAAGTCAGTGTATATCTGGAGAGGGTGAGAAGGCAGGGATAGAAAAAGAAAGAGAAACTTCTGATGAACGTGATGATTTAAATTCCACATAGGTACTTTTCAGATTATTAAGGAAAACCCTCAATGATCATAAAGATTCTGAATGTAGTAATTTATTGTATTTTGGGTCATCAACCTTTGTTCTGCTTATGTTAGCAAATGGCATCATTTGAGGAAGGAACAAAAAAGGTGCTGTTTAGATGCATGGAGGGGCTTAATGGAGATTTGAAAATAAGTTTTAGTAAATGTAATAATATTAAAATTCTTTGCATTGTCAGATTTCCAGTGAGCATACACATAAATATTTGAGCCCTGTGGTAATATATACATGGACATAAACCTACAAACTTTAAAGAATGTTTGTGTCCTTGTGGCTGTAGCCCTGAAAAGGGTGTGTAATTTACTGACAGAAATCCTTGAAAATAGGAGAATTGCTTGCTTCTTTAGTAAAGAAGAGAAGGAAAAAGCTTTATCACCTAGTAATCCTGTCTGTAGATTGAATAAAATAGTTTGAAATCATTGTTTTGATTCCCATTGACTGAAGGCTAGAGTAGCTTTATTGGTTAAGCTGTTAAATCTGCTGTGGTTTAAACACTTTTTTTTTCCTGATGCACTCTTGCTTCACTTGACCTTGAAACACATTATCTCATCCTTTTTTATTTTTTGGAAGAAAATGTCTATTGCATCAGATAATTTGAAGCTGTCTTAAAACACTGAATAAATATGCTTTACTACTATTATTCTAATCTTTTCAAGGATAATATGAAAGTATAATCCATGAGTATTTCTTCTGTGATCTACTAGACAGTGCTAGCTCGTCTTGGTGATTCACTAAGGAGGCTCTACCTGCAACTAGTAAGCAGAGTCTAAGATATGTGTGACATTAGTGAGTACTTCTTTGGTTTAGTTATAAAAATACAAATAACTTGTATCTGGAAAAACACCCAGCACTTCCTTATGTAAGGCAGCCAATACAGGGCAACGCTAAGATGTTAGAATTCTGAAAAATCATTATCTTGATCAAGAATAATGCATTAAAGAAAATCCTTTTAGAATTGAAAGCAATTGACAGTAAAATTCAAAGAACTGAAGTGTTATAGAATGCCCATTACTTAGGATCTAGAGCAGGTTTGTGGTAGTGCAGGCACCTAAAAGCAAGCCTGTCATGCAATCATACTGGTTTCATCCTGAGTGTAATTCTGTTCATGGACTGAAAATCTTACTAGCTGCTTTTTCAAGCTCAAATATAGTTACTGCAACATTTTTATATGAGTATCTTGTTTTGCAATATCTTCTTGTTATATGTCTGTCATAACGAGTTTACGTGAAAAGAGTATGCAAAGATTCTTATTATAGAATTTGTACATATCTTAGTACTAGCTGTGGCATTTCTCTATACTCCTGATAGTTTTTGTTTGTGCGCATTCTTTAAATTAAAAATGCCTGTCATTAACTGAAATCTTCTTTAAAAAGCCCACATGCCGTCTGTCATTTTTAACACCAGCAGTATGCATCAATAATTGAAATTTCACTTCCTTTTTATTCCTGTTAAATAATACACATTCAGTCTTGGATATATGTGAAACTGTATTTTGAACAAGAATAAATCTGAGATATACAGACATCAGTAGGAAAATAATGAAACATTTCCCACAGGTCCACCGGGTTTATTAGACAGTCAACCATTAAAATACTGGTGTAAAGAATCTATAGCATTGAAAAAACAACACATACTTAATTTGTTTTTACATAGGTTCCATTTTGAATTGGGGGGAGGGATCATATCATATCTTATATATCTGCAAACAAAAGTTAAATAAGATGCTCAGCAGAAATTACCTTTCCTTTAACTTCCTAGCTACTTTAATCCGAGCTGTTCTCATCTCTTTTAATAGTCAAAAAGTTTTAATTTATTCACATTGTTCTTCCTGCCAAACTTGGAATAAAACCTTGCAGCATAAGGCTAATTTACTCTCCTTTCTTCATTTAGAAGTGGTGGAAAGCCTAAAGATACAGTATCTCTTTGCAGGGTAGTATGCCTTTCCTGTCAGTTGAAGAAGCAATATTCGAATTTATTTAGGATTATTTTTAGTGAAATGGCAGCTATAATGCAGGGACAACTGCTTCTTGGAGGTACACTATGGTGGGTCTAAGCAATGTGGTGGCCTAGATGGATGTTTTGCCAGGGCTCTGTTTGCTTAAAACTTTTAAGTGTCGTGGGGCAGGCTGGATTAATGAGGGAATTAGAAATACAAACCGTGTTAAAGTCTGGGTGACTGGGCTTTCTTGCGAGCAGCCTTGCAAAAAAAAAAAAAAAAAAAAAGTACAGCTCCCAGGTCTAAGAAAGCACACGTTTCATGTTTACTTCTATGCTTTATTGTTCTAAATTTGTACCCACTTTTTCTTTTCGCAAGTAATGAGTATGAGGAATATGCAGAATGTTTTTTTTTCCCAGGCGGTTGAGATCTAATATTTGTGGAAAAGAAAAAATCTACAGCTTTGTGACATGGGAAGTTGGATTTTGGAGGAAGGGAGATTATTTATTTATTTAAAGAAATTTTATCCATGGTATATAAATATATGGAACTACAAATTTGCCCTGTATTCAGAACACGTGGTAAATACGGATACTAGCTGCATTTCTAAATTGTGAATTTTTAAGACTCTCTACATAATAAATATGTTATAATTTTTGATGCCTGTGTAATACTAATCCAAACCTTGTCTACTATTGTAGTCTTTGTAATTCCTATCCATTTTATAAGTGCTAGATCAATTCACATTGAGATGGCTTGTTACCTCACGTACATCTGTGCCCAACTTGTATTGCTAGTAGCGAGACAGATATATCACACTTTCTTTGGGAGTAGGATTAGTCATATTTGTTTAAATGAAGTGTGAATTCAGCTTTGGCGAAAAGTGCTGGACTGACAGCTCTTGAAGACGAGCTCCTGGATCTCTGTGGGACAGGGAACAGAATTGCTTTGCTTTACTGGTATACCTCCGCCCTGACCTTGAACACATCACTGCTATTAATTGGGCAAGTTTAGTCTCCAAGCTGATCTTGAACCTGTCTTCTGCTTTGAATCTGATGGCAAACTACCAGATGAATTTGCCTGAAATGAACCTCCTCACTGGCAGCTGTACCAAGACTACAAAAAATATGTTCACTTTGCCCATCAAATAGTCTTCAGTAACAACTTAGGGCAGTTTAGCTTGCTGCAGTTCTCCTGCTTCCTGCCTTCCCTTCCAGCTTGATTTTAACTGGATCATATCCCTGAACTGCTTAACCATGGGATTACACAAGAGTCAGTATGTAGCCAAAGGGAGGAGGAGGAGGTGAGGTCAAACAGTAAAAGCGAAGAATAGCAATATCAGAATGTGGCAGTCTAGATTCAGATTGGCTTAATTATTATGACACTGTAACATTACAAATTAGTAGTCTGAGCTTGGTTTAAACTAATAATTTGGGGTGAAAATGTCTAGCATCGAAGTCCTATTATGGCCAAAGGCACCCAGCTCAGCTGTATCATTCTAAAATGAATTCAAATAACGTATATCCAAACAAAGCCTTACAGATTCCTAAGCAAAAATGTATTTCTTCTAACCTTTTCATTTTATATTGAAACTCACACCATACTGAATTATGAAAAAGACCCTTGAATTATTTTGTATGTGTGACATGGTTATATTGACTGTATTGCATTAATCATGCCTGTTGTAGTCCCACTGTTTTCAAAAACTTGGGTCCATCTGTGTCTGCCTGTTGGCTTTCCCCCCCCCTTTTAAAAATCTCACCCTGAATGAGTTTTGTAAATATTCAGTCTTGACTTCAGCTTGCATTGCGGTGTCATCAATTATGACAGACTGCTGCCTCTTCTCTCCACTCTTCATCTTTTCCCTGTCAAAATGCACCCTTTGGCAGAATATTTTTCAAGGGCTAAATGTGAGTCTAAGGGAGTCACTGTCAAGGTATTTTTCATAATTTCAAAAATATTTTTCTCTTCCTCTTGTTTATAATTACCTCTTGGAAACTTCAAATGGAAATGTTTCTTTGCTGGTTTTTTATCACATGCACACTACTGAGATGGCAGGGCAGATCTGAAGGTTATTAATGTATTTTTTACCCTTTGGGGCTGGGGGAGAAGAAAGAAAAAGACTTATGGCATTCTATATATAATGTATTCCCCCGTCACCCCCCCACCTCAATAAATACTAAAGATTTTATATGAGTACTAAAAACTGGTCTAATATCCCTTTCGTGGGAGGGCTTTTCCTCCCTTCCTCCTACGCATTAAAAGGCCAGCTGCTCATGGTCCTTGCATCCCATAGTAGATTAATAACGAAACCCTAAGGCCACAGCAACTGTTTGCAGTTTGGAAAGAGCCACAACTGAATACCTAGGGAAGACCAGGGACTTTGTTCCTTTTCTCTGCTGCTCTGATAACTGGGGATTTGTTTAGATCCCAAGGTATCTAAAAAGCTTGTAAGGTAGCCAAGCAAGTTTTGCTCACCAAGAAGCCTATCAGATATTTTCATTTTATTTTTTGATCTCCTTAGTAAATATTGAGATAGGTTCATTTGCACAGTCTCTGATGCATTAAACACGACACTCATTTTTCTTCTTTTGCTATAATATGTATGTTAACTTTGCCTACTGTGCTGCCAGCATGTCATTTTATTGTGAGCTTCATGATTATGGATTTTCTTTTCCCTAAAGTTTCATCTCTAATTTTTTGTTCATGAGACAGTTTTGGCTGTTAATTGAAAAGACGGTATCTCTAATGAAAATGAAAGCAGTTTGTACATGCAAACCCAAGAATAAATAAGCTCAAATGAAAGAAGTGATGTAATAATTTGGGAGCTTATAATTTTGAAGCCAGTCTAATTATTTTGCACATTGGGGTGATACTTCAGCTTTATCTGTGATAGTGGCTCTGTTAAAGTGAAAGATATTTGTGCAGGCACCCCCTTTCCATATACCCTTCTTCTCTGCAGCTGCCTTTTCCCTGAAATAGGTTTGGTTTGTTTGTTTGCGTGTTTGATTTTTAATAAAATCTCTTTCCTCATAGAGTTCTGATTTCATAAGGTGAAAGACCCAAAGGCTGTCTAGAGAGAGTGTGTTGTTAACGGTGATTTTGATAGTCACAGGCTACTTTACTAATAGGTGAGAATATGGCAGGTTGCTTCTATCGGATTACACTAATATTGCCTTCTCTTTAATGATGTAAAATATTGATCTGGGATATGGAAAGATACATACATACATATATACATATTCACCTCTTTTTAATTAGATTCAATTTTCCTCCGTGCTATGTTCCAAATTCCAATTTCTTATAAACTTCAGAATTTGTAATTCTGAATTAATTTGGAATCTAAGAAACACGAAAACCTGTACCCAAGATACATTATATTGAGTGTAGAAATAGCTGTGCTGTTTCTACAGGCTACTTTGATGGAAGAGACAGTGTAAATATGTTTTTGCATGGCTTGCACAGCTGCCCAGGTTTGGCTGAGGGTTCCACATGATCTGTTTTGCATGTGTGTGCTAAGAGCAGTATTCTTTTAACTTATGTTGGTTTTGCAGGGATTGCCTGACATTTTATGGCAACGGTGACCATGCATGAAGAAGGTGAGGAGACTAGAACCATTACATTAGGTGATTTACAGGCTGTTGTTTTGATTTTGCTTTTGCTTTCTTCATTTAGCTTTTTGAATCTGTAACAAATTATTTGAAAGACTTGTGTTTGGAAAACCTTTTTTCAGCATTTCCATGGCTGAAAGGCTAATCCAGTCTTCTGCTTCTAGGACTGTTGGTTATTGTGCATGCATAGAGGAGGAGTATGGCCTGCTGGTTAAAACAGGGAACTACTAGGATACCGAAATGTGCAATTCCTGGCCCTGCCATATAATTTCCATATGACCTTGGGCAAGATATGTCAGATAAAACTTACTTCACAGGGGCGTAATATAGCTGAATTGATGAGATTGTAGTGCTTTTAGATCCTCTTGAGGAAAGTTACACAAAAAGAAATTACTACCATAGTAGAATAGTTGTGAAAGTAAAGTAGAAGAGCTGGCATGATTAGGAGACAATTTATTGACTTTCCTTTCCGGCTATTTGAAAACTTTTCTAACTTAGTTCAGGTTAGAAAAGTTGATGCGCTGTCGGTTTGTTTCTGTCCTTGATATGCACGTGCAGCTCCCATTAGTGCCAGCAGGAGCCCTGTGCTTGCATCGCGAGAGGAGAATAGACCCCTGTGCGTGTAATGATAAGTTAGATAGCCTCTTGTGGCTCTGTGTATGATTTCTGATCTATTGTGCCAGAGATACTACAGCATGAGAGAGCGCTGCTGTCATTTTCAATAGGAAGTGAGAACTTTAAGAGCTTGAGAACTGTCCTCTTTTTTGAATAGCACTTTTGCTGCATGAAGTGTAATTTATTTTTATCACAGCAGGCATAAAGCTTCCAGGTTTTCATAAAGAAAAATGATCCATATAGTGCCCATGTCGATTGAACAATCATTTGAAAACCTGTAAATTCAAAACACAGCCCTTTCTCAATGCAAAGTATTGTTCCTTTTTGCGGCAGCTTTTAATTTTTTTTAATCTTGGACTTTCATTAGTAGTTCAGACATACTATAAAACAGTGTTTTCATCTCAGTAATTATTTTTCCAGCCATCAGTTTGCCTGTAGCAGGACACATTATTTAATTATAGTAACAAAAACTTCTTCAGACAGGACTTTCTGTGCTTTCAAAAATCTTTCAAGGCAGTACTTCCTAAACTTTTTTTTTAATTTTAAGTAGCAAATGTGAATCAATCATTAAAATTTGGGAAGAAAGGGGAAAGGAGAGGAAAGGGGGGGAGAAGAGAAAGAAATTGTTTGCATTTTGTCCGATACACAAACACATAAAAAGAAAAGAAAACAAAGCGAGACCTATTATTAGTCCTACAACTTGTCAGTTTGATTAGTGAACGGTTGCCTCTCTCTGTTCTGAGAAAACACTACATCTTTAAATGATGTCCATTCTTAAATGTAGAAACCCCGCATTGTGTCTGTTAGTGTATAATTGGACTGTCTTTTAATACAAGCAGAGGCACTTGTTTCTGAATATAAACCCTGCACCTCAACAGGTCAGGGAGATAGTAAAAACCTGTTGTTTGGCTTTGTCTTGGGGAATAATGGAGTCACTAATCTACTTGATCTCTGGGAGTCAGATAAAGAAGAAAGTGAACGATGCATACATTTCAAAGATGGAAGGCACTTGTAAAAGCAATTTCTTTGGAGGGAAAAAGTAGAGCAAAGGCTGTTGGAAACCTTTTAATTAGTACTAATTACCTCAGCAGAAAACGTTGGAGGCTTGAAAGGATTTGTGTCAGCAAGTGAAAGATCAAAGATTGTGGCGCTCGCATTTTAATCTGTTGGCTATAAAAACGAATAAGGGGGTGGTAATGGGGCCCATGAGAATGACAGCCCAGGTGGTGGAGGCCTTAATCCCTTCTTTACTGCCAGCGCCTGAGGCCTAGTTCCAATTACATAATAAGATGATTTAATTTTTGCTTTAATTTTAACAAAAATTAAGTTTATTTTAGCCTTCAGTAAGGATGAGACAAGGTTTCCAGACAAAATCCTGTCAATTTATTTCTTTTAATGTTTTAAGTCCAAGCCTTTATTTAGCCATTTTTTCCCTAAGTGGCTGGAGTTGCTCTATAAAAGGCCATGAGGCAGCAAAGGTGCTTTGATGTGGTCTCTGGAAACAGGGAGGGGCTGGCAGCGGGTGGCTGGTGGCCACTGTGGCGGCGCTGGGAAATCCGGTAATGCCATGAGTGAGCCGCCTTTCTTTTATTTATTTATTTGGTTGGTTTGGATTTCTTTTTTTTTTTTTTTTTTTTTTTTAAGAAACAAAACAACAACAACCAACCAAACAAAACCCAACAAACTGCCTAATTGTGTCAGCAAGGAATAGTTCATAGGCATGCTTGCTGTGATACTTCTCTGTTTTCTTTCAAAGCACTCCGGGCATGTTCGCATGATCACGTGTGAGGTAAATTATGTCTTTATTTTTGTGGCCTGAACAGATTACGTGCCCCTCCAGAAATCTAATTGTCATCAAATTCCTGTACGGACAAAAGAGTGAGCATATGGCTTAGGCTGAAGACAGGCTGATGGCTGCAATGTAGACTTCAAATGGATTCATTTACGTCTGGGAATCTCCAGCAGCTCCACACAGCCAGGCCCAGCCCTTGTGTCAAGGGGGAGGTAGATGCATCCCGAAGTAGCATTGGGTTTACGGTTAACTCATGCTATCCTCAGTGAAGTGGTAGGGTTTGAGTTTTTTATTAATTTGACTTGAGGATTCAGGCATAGTAAATTGCAGGCACTCGTGTTTTTATTTTTACCCGTAATTGGACTAAAAATCCAGAGGCAGTGACAACACAAATAATCAGGCCTCTATTCTGAGTTGCACCTTTAAATTTCTTATTCAATGTTTATTCAGCAACTAAAGCTTGAAATAAACTTTGAACTACATTCTTTATTGAGTTTTATATTGAAATTTTATATTCAAAATATGTTAAATATGTATATGACTTAGATAATTGTTTGACAGTATATATAATAGCACATCCTCAGCTACTAGCCTATTCTGCTTGTAATTCAGCCTTCAACCTCAGGTTCTTACAGGGTTTGATTTTATTCTGACGTGATAGAAAACAGTGTTGATTTTTAAATAATATTGTTTTGAATCAAGTCTTTTGATTCCTCAGTAGGCTTTGTATGTATTGGCATGACAGCAAAACATGAAAAAACCCAAGTACCAAAGTTCAGTGTTGTCTTCCTTTTGCTTGCCTTTTCCTAATCTGTAGAATATCTGTTGTCTTTAAGCATGCTGTGAAGAAGCTTGTATTGAGTCTCTTTCTTGGGCACGGAAAAAACAACAGAACTGAGACCTGAGCTCCTCTTTCCAGGGCAGTGTAGGGGAATAACACTAGCTTGTTATTTTGGGGTGACTCTTTCCTGTCAGAGCACTCCATCGTGGGCCACAGTGGGTGACCGTCCCTGTGAAACTGCTCAGAAGGACCCAAGGTGCTACAGGATTATCTGTTGCTCCAGGAGATGTTAGGGTGGTCCCTTTCCTTTAATGTGATCCTGGGATTTGTATTGGTGTCTGTTGTGAAGAGGATTTGAATATGTACGGGCACAGTGACCATCTAAGAGTGTATTGATACAATCTGTGTTTTGGTAATTGTTCATCACCATATTCTTCCTCATACCTATCCTATCAAGTCCACAGTTGTGTATCCTTTGAAGGTGGATTTATCCTGGACTGTAATTTCCCAAGCAGATTTTACACAATCTTATTAATTTTAGACATTGAAGGGGGAAAAAGACCCAACACACGAAAGCCTGCCATAGATGCTCTAGCCCACCCTCCTGGACTGTAAGATTGTTACCTGCTATCTTTCCTTGCCAGTGTTTTGCATGGTTCAATTTTAAATATACTTGCTGTGTTGAAATGGAGGACACTGACAGGAGGAAACCATCCAACATTTTTTGTGATGTACATGTTTCTTTTTCTTTTTTTTTTTTTTTTTAAATTATGTATGAATTGGAAGAAATGTATTTGTTGTCTACCATGTAGAAAATTTTACTTTGGAAATTTTACTAGGAAATTTAATTTGCCCCCATTTCAGAGCATGATAATCTTTGTGATTTCAGAGGCTGAATTCTAGAGTCTTGTTTTCACCAAATGCTTTTCACTATTAAATACTATATGCTTCCATTGCTGAGGTAATGTGTTAATATTACTCATTATTTTGCATAATATGAGCAATGGGAAAAATAACCAAATAACACCCAAAATGAGCATTAAAGCAAGCTAATAACTTTCCTTGTTTTGACCATGCATTTAGTTTACTTCTGTAAACAATTTTAATGCATGTTGCAAGAGTTTAATTGAAATGCAAGCCCGTCCAATTTGACTAAACAGATTTAATGAACAGATTCAATTAAAGCATTATAAAAAAATCAAGAAGATATGAACACATGCTTATCTCTGAATTTGAACTCACATATATAAATCTTTGCAGAATTAATTTAAGGCCCAGTAACACAGAAAAGTTGTACAAACAATTAGTCCTGAGCAGTCATCATGCAACAGTGTTTGACTGAGTGCAGTGTGTGGTAACGATTCCCAAAAGTCATGGGGTGTTTCCTTGCTTTTTGCTCTTTGCAAGGGTGATTTATGAGTTTACAAGTTCCTTCCCAAACTCCATAATTGCCCTGACAGTTCCCCAGATGGACTATATCCAAGTTGGTATAAAACAGTACTCATTGCAGCTGGCCCTTCTAATTCATCTTGAGTTAGGTACAGGACTATTTGTTCTTTTTGTCTTTATTTAGATTTGTTACCTCTCTAGAAACACTGTACCATGGTAATTGGTACTACCTTCCCCTCAAACACCAGATATGCCTGAAAGTAAAACAAAGTTCTACTTAGTAAGACTTAACTGAAAGCTTTTAGTTTTCGGAATGGAAACAAGGACAAATACAAAACTTGGTCTTTGCATATACTTAGCAGGTCACCTTTCCACTTGCTGAATCCATCCTCTCTAGGATTCCTTGAATGGATTCCAGCAGGTACTGCTACCACTTCGTATCCAGGTGTCTCAGCAATGCACCTTCTCAGTCCTGCCGTCAGTTCTGATTTAGTGCTGCCAGAAACTTTGGTGGTCAGAAGCCATGGGTGATTCTGTTTTGTATCGACTGAGCGGCTCCTCCTTGCCTTGAACGCAACTATTTCCTCTCTCCCTGGGAGTGTCAGACTGGCCAGTTACCTCCCACTCCAGCTGGGCTTGTCGTTCTGCACGGGATTCATATCTTCCTGCTAAGTATTATACAAGACGCATACATACATTGCACAAACGATCTCTGGTATGCCGCTAGCTTTTTAGAGAGAGATGAAACAGGATATAATGTTAACACTGATGACAGACCCAGTAACACAGTTACTTTGTTTAAACAAGCCCATGAAAAAGTGTTTCCCCTCTTCCAGCTTCTCTGGTGTTGCAAGCTTCCACTTGCATAATGTGCAATTCACTGGAGATTGCGCAGACATAAGTAAAAGAAAAACTTGTCTCTTGCTTGTGTATACTTGCATTTTAGAGTAAAGCACATCCATGTAGATGATGCGCTGTTTAGCAGTTAGGTAGTCTGCTTGAAAGGATTCTATGCACGACTGAGCCAAATAAGAATAACTAGATCTTGTATGCTTTTATCCTAAGTTTTATAGATCTAATAATCTCTTTACTAGCTTTTGGGGCTTAAATGCTAGTTACTGTAAGGAAATCTGTTACAAATAATGGTTTGAGTGCAAAAAGAAGCATTGAAGAGTAAAGATGAAAATTTGCCTTACACTTGGAGATCGTTAAAAGATTTTTAAATATACACCAAAAGTTAAATTTCCAAAATTGATATTAAGGCACCTAAGTGATCTGATCTTCTTAAGGCACTAATGTTCCAGCTTCTTGTTTTAAGATCTGTTAAGAACTGTTGTTTGCTCAATACAGTTATAATAAAAGCATTCTAATTTCAAAACTAGATGTGTAGCTTCCTCATTCAGGCACCTGTGCTAACATAAAGCTTAAATATGCAGTTTGAACAGTCAGCTTTTTGCCATCCTTGGACATCTCCGGACTGATATTTTACCTTAAACTTTTTTTTTTTTTAAGTATGCTGTCAACTTAGTGTGTAACAAGTGCTTGAGCATTAAGGATGCTGATGAGTAAAATGTTTAGGAAGAGTATATTAAAATATGTACTGTGATTAAAATAAATATTGAAGGACAACCTAATCCTTGCTCTGGAAACATAAGGGTGTAAAATGTTCTCAAACAATATCTTTAACAAATATAACAAATTTGGAAGCTTGTGTGAACAATTTTGTTTATGTAATTGACAAAAGTCTCATTTCAATAATCAGAAGCTATGTGGTTTTTGGAAGCTTACTAACAGTGGCTTACATGTTGATTCAGTTACTCTTATTTGTTTAAGAAAGTTTGCAGTTTAAGTAGATCTTACTAAAAAAGCATTAATACAATGAATCTCACTTCAGTACTTTATTAAATGTATTTAAATATCCATTAAAATATCAAACTGAGGATACCATTGACTATTTAGAAAGAGATGAATGCAGTGGCCGTTAAGTTTTAATTGTCTCTAATCTCTTGCTACTGTGGTGATAAAAATAAAAACTTTTTAGAGGAATAATCTATATAATGCATTATTTGCTAGGAATATTCTTAGTCAGCAAATCCATGTAAGCAGGAATGTATATTTCCTGCTTTTGCATCATTTTAATACGTAAGTTCTATGCTTCTAATAATCTTTATGTTCTTCTTATCTGCATCTAACAGCATTTAGAAATCTTTCTTAATATTATTGAAAGCTGAAATATCTGTTAGTTGTCTTCTCCTTCCCCCTTCTCAACAAATTTCATGAGTAAATTAAAAATTTGAAATGGATGTACTCTATCTTATTTTGCTGTGCAGTTCTAAAGTATTCTGATGAGCCTGGATAAGCTGATGTGGCCTTTAGGGAGAGACACATCAAATATAAGGCAGACAGCTCCTGTGTCTGGTAACAAAGACTGAGGAGGTCAAAACTATCCCAACAGGCCTGAGCAGGTCAGTCAGAGGCAAATGTTGGAAATAAAATTTGGTGGGGAGGGGAGTAAGGGGCCTGGGTCAAGTCCTGTTCAAAAAGTCAGCTTTGTCAAAAGCTTCAGTCACATTCTTACCTACAGGCAACCTCTGCTGATCCCGACTCATTAATCGAACTGGAGAGCCGTCTTGACCCTGGCTCCTTCCCTTTGAAGTGTGGTGTCCTCTGCAGCATGAGGAAATAATTTGCTGCCTGATTCAATGAGCCATCAGTAGAGCCAGCAGACCTAATGACATGTGAGAATATTAACCTCCTACCACGAAGAGCTGTGAATCTTGAGAGGCAGTCTATAATTCACCCAGCACTCCTGAGCCTTCCCTTTCTGTCTTATTCTTGCACTCACTTTCTCACTCACAGGGAGAGAGAGAGAGAGGAGAGACCCTCTTGTCATAAAACTTTATTTTCTTCAGTAGTGGGAGCCTTACTGAGCTGCTTGATAATGAGTTACTTTCCTTTTGCAGTTGGATAAAATTTATACTGAAAACTAGACATCCATCTTGCATATAATAATTTCTGTTTAAAATATGATACAGGCTACATAACAGACATGAAGGGAGTGGTAATGTGAATACTTACCCAAGCAGACTTTTTTATGTTTCCTTATTTATTTTTCATCATCAAAGGAAAAAAAGTAAAAACAAGAAAACAAACACGCATAACAATGATGTTATTCTGTATAATGTGTTTTCTAGCTGCCCTCAGTCAAGAGGATCTTTCTGCAATCCCCTTATTTCTCCTTCCCCCCCCCACCCCCCCAAAAAGGGAAAAACAGCTCTGCCTGTCCAAGTACTGTGTGTTATATGCACACACAAGGGTGTGTTCTTGCCCTTTGATTCTTAACAAAGAAATAGATTGTTGGTCTAATCCCACTGCTTTAAAAGTCATGGCTGGTTTTTCTCTTGTTGACTCCTTTAGCATTTTCAGTCACAGATTCAGGTCTCCATGTCTGGTAAGCTTCAGAAAGTGAGACACTGGTATTCATGTGGCTAAATAATGGGAAAGGAAAAGCAAAAATGGCCCTGTGCGTGTATGCTACTCACTGTGAAAATGGTGGTGATTACCGGACTTTACGCTGTTATATACCCATATACAGTAAAATACTGTAAGAGTTTTGTTTTGGTTTTAATGTCTTTTCATAGTGCTGATTGGTGCTGCAAAAGGTCAGAACTTAGAGGTTAAGGGTACAGATACGGGGAACAGTATCCAACATAGCAAATCCCAGACCAAAAGGACTACTGCTGGCAACTTAGTCTTGTCTGTGCTAGAAAGGTTTGGGGTTTTTTTTTCTGCTATAACTCCAATGGCAAATTTCTCATATTTGGTGGAAACATAGCTTGCAAAAGCAAATGAAATTACACCAAATGTGAACACTTTGGATCATAAAAGATGTTCCTCCACTGGGAGCGAAAGTTAGTGATATAGTTGTGCAGCCAAAACCTTTCTGCCGGAAATTGAGCCTGAATTCTGTTGGATTACAATTATAGGGTTATTTTGATTCTGAGGAGTTGTTGGTAAAACTATTGGTGTGTTGTGTGGATCTGGGTACAGACTAAGATACCATGCAGAGGGGATAAAGCAGGTTAGGGAGACAAAGCACAGTAAGTAGCAGAAGGAAATAATAAATGTCACTTATATACTGTGTAATAAGTACTACAGTGTCTGTGGTATGCGCACATGTAGATCCCTGTGGTTTTAAGTTGTTCTGAAGATATTTTTTAACATTGAGGGATTCAGTGTTATGTCCATTAACAATTCTCTGCTATCATGGTTGAGCAGTCTATTAGTCGTTCTCACCTCTTATAGCTGGTCACAAAGGCCAGTCCCCTTGCCTCTCTCTGCTTCATCTTTTTTATTAAGTTTATTAAAACTAGCCAGATTATACTTTCTTATGGCACAGGCTGTGCTTGGTCCATTCATTATGGTTTCTTATCTTGGCAGGCAATCTGAATTGAACGGCAGCTAGTCCATTATGCACATATGAAGCCCATCACTCCTCCAGCAATGGCCAATTCATCAAACATTTATCTTTTGCCCTCTGAGCAGTGCGTCAATTTGCTTGTCAATCCTCAGCCTTGGTTGTTGTGGAAGATGGGAGAAAAATTACTTTTCTTTTCCCCCCTTCTCACTGAACTCTGGTAGTCGAAATGGGCTTTACTCTACTCACTCTACAGGCTTGTTACTCCCCCCTTCTCTGTGCAAAAAGGGGAGGGGTCAGGTTGCTATCTGAATTGCAGAGTGACAGACTGATCCAAGATACAGTAAAGCTTTCATTATGGCACTGCCTTTGCACTTGAATTTGCTCATATTTCCATTATAATACTGTTTTTTAGAGGGTTTATAAATAGGTTCTCAACTTGGCGCACATGGAGCTGAGAGGAGCTTTTAAGAATAAATACATTATAGGGTTTTAGGGTGGTTGGCTTTTTTTTGTGTGTGTGTTGTTTTTTGATTTTTTTTTTTTTTAAAACAGGTAGGTTTGGTTTATATTTTGTAAACTCTAGCTGCTCCTTTTGCTATTTCTAATCACTAATACTTCCTTGAATTCTTTTGAGTTCAGGAAATGGCAGTGGTTTGGGGTTTGTTTGGGGTTTTTTTAATGCTATTTGTTTTATTAGGACTGAATTCCCTCTTAAGATGGGGAAAAAGACAAATTAATCAAGAGACACTGACACTGAAGTTTTTCTCTTAACTCTTCTAACCTTGTTATTCTTCATCAAATACTTTCAAGAAATTTTAGCATAAGGATGCTTAAGTCCATACTTAGGACTATTATTGAAGTGATGCATCCATTGAACTGCGGGGACTTCCCTAGTCGTGGTTTTTCCAGAATGCCCTTTGATAAAATGCGAATGCATAGTCACTTGCTCTCTGCTTGGTAATTTTTAGTTCTGTTTTGCAAACCGTATTTTGTTATATGATACTCGTTCAATCATTAGATGACTAAGAGCTCGGTTTCTGATCCATTTTGTATTATTTTAAATATTTTATATGGCTTATGTGAAAACCACTTTGCCACAGGCTATAGTATTACATTGATTGTAATTTTATTTAAATTTACCCAACATTGTAACAGTAAAATCATATAAAATCTTGGCATGTTTAATCCTAAAGATGTAATATAAAAACTTAAGCAAAAAGAAGCCTAACATGAAGGATAAAGCTTGAGCTGTATTAATGGGATATCCTCTTGGGTAGAACTGTATTAAATACACATAGTGAAATCTGAGACTTTAAGAGGTTCATAAGAAAAGAAATTGAACCCCACCCCAGTCAGTCTGGTTGCTTCATGGTAGAGTTAAGCCAGAAAATTACTTTTTTTTTTTTTTTGACAGAGTCTTGGTAGGAGAGAATGGTGGTTAAATGACTGGTTGACTCTAATATGTTTTTGTGAGCTACTGAAAACTGTAATTAGGATTTGTAGTTTATTTCACCAGGTAAATAATCCACCCATATGGGGCGCAGCTGTAACAGTTTATTTTATCTTCATGTTGCAATTTCTTCTAATTTCATTGCAAGACTTTGGACAGATAGGCTATGTTCATCCCTCCCAAATGTATGTACTTGAGCCTCACTTGAATTTCTGATTCACCTTCTGGAAGTGCCCATCTTTTGTCACTGGCTGTAAGGAGTTATGAGTAACTGGGCTTCTACAGATGGATGAGATAAATCTGCGTTGTTGCTTTTCAGATAATTCCATCATTTGAGGAGCTGCTGCTTAATAGCAAAATCTCTCTCTTTCTCTCCTCTCTCTCAAGAAATTCTGCATTTCTGTTTTATAACTGGTAGGAAAGTGTTTGAAATGCTGTGAACTTAACATTCAGAATTCAGAAGGCCTCATATCTCTTTTTGTCTATCCTTTTATTGACTCTACTTTTGTGTTTTCTTTGAGGTTTGGGGTGGGTGGTGGCTTGGAAGGGTTGAGTAGTTTGGGCTTTTTTTTTTTTTTTTTTTTTTTTTTTTTAAAAGCAATGGAATTTGCTGCGTAAGACTCAAAACAACTATAAAAACCAGATGAAGATTCTGGGTTTTCATGACTCTCCGCCGTTGCGGATTGCTTACATAGCTCTAGTTTATGATTGTTGTGCAAGATGTTTTCATCCCAATCTTTTTTGGTAATAAAATGTCCCACGTACTCTTGTATGCTTTCAGTGTATAAGGAAAGGGGAAAAATGAGGGATGGATATTCATTTTATTGTATGTCTGAAAGTTAAATGTGACCTTTATATGAAAAGACTCAGAAACTAATTGTACATCCAGATCATAATACAGGTTTAATCTTTTCTTCACAGTATTTAATGATTCTGCTCATTCATTTCATTCCATTTTCTCTTTTGCTGACCATATTCACAGGCTTGCCTTAAGTTTTATTCAAAGAGCTGCTTCCAGATATTTTCTATCTAGCAACAGAAAGCTGGAAACAGATTGACTGGAAGTGATGCAAAATGCTACCTCTAGATATCCTGCAAAATACCAGCATTCCCTCTGATACTGGAAAAAAAAAAGTATTTCATGTTTTGGAAACATTGGTAAGCTGCTTCTCCATTGAACAGAATTTCGTGATTCCTGTTTTATGACTTGTCTGGTCTAACTTGGGGCCTGACCCACACTAGAAATTTTGGAGGTTCTTTACTTTCACTGGGGTGCTTTGCTTGTTTGTTTTGTTGTTGTCCTGCATTGGTCCAGAAGTTATGTCAGAACTGTCCATTACATACTCCATTCTGTTTTCTTTTTGGATGTATTATCATGCAGAAAAAATGGGTATAAAAACTGAGTAGAACTGCAGAGCAGAAAAGTTATTATACTTGAATAGTGTAGAGGTTAGTTTTTGATGCCTTACTTGCAGTTTATCTGCCATTACTATCTCTGTGTGCAGGAAATAGACGAACCTTTGATTTGCAATATTTTTGTGATTATAATAGTGAGAGTGGGGTTTTTTTCTGGAATTTTAACTGAATTCTAGCCACTATTTTCTATAAAATGGGTTCTTTATTTTTCTGTGAGAGGCGTGTTTAGAGCAGAATCCCCTAAAGCAGGTTCAAGAGTAGAATTCTGACAGAGGCCTCAGGCTGAGGGAGTTTTCACAGAATATTCACCAAACGCCTTCCACCATTAGAACAGAATTGGAAATGGCTTGGGTTTCTTCCCATATTTGTATACTATATTTCAGATTAAATGGAATTTAAAATTGAACAGGAATCAAAGCAAGTAAACCTGAGATGGTGTTTTGCATTGCTAGGGAGTTATGCAAAATCTAAACTTACACATGTGTCTGTCTTATGGGGTTTTTTTATATATATATAGCATTTATTTATTGCTCTTTGTTTTGTTTTGGTGAGGTTAAGTCAAAGGACTAGAAGTCAGGAGCTCTGGGTTTTATTTCTTGTCTCTTAGAAAATTGCTGGAGGTCACCTTTCGTTAGTCACTTAACCTCTCTCTGCTTTACTACAAAATGGAATTTTAAGCTCAGC
Organism: Grus americana; assembly: GCF_028858705.1. Taxonomy (NCBI): domain Eukaryota; kingdom Metazoa; phylum Chordata; class Aves; order Gruiformes; family Gruidae; genus Grus; species Grus americana. Next base: position 25,871,332 of record NC_072858.1, read on the forward strand.
AGGTTTTTGAAGAGTAATTCATTAATGTTTAAAAAAAAAAGCTTTGTGCTCCTTGGCTGGCAGGTGCTGGAGAAATAGAAATTACATTTCTATTCTTTAAATACTGAAATTATCTACTACTAGGGTTCTCGTGTTGATTCTGCTCTCCTGTAATCTGTTAAAACATAAAAGGCAAGAAAAAAGGTATTTTAGAAAGCTGTTGTTTTGTAACAGCTCTGTCTTTAACTTCTGGTAATGACTATCTCTTGTCAACAGAGTGCAAATCAATTTCAAGGCTAAAGCCAAACTCTCTCATTTACATATTGTTAACTGCTCTCTCTCTTCCTGTTAAACAGGAGGAAAAAGTCATTAGATATGAGGCAGCTGTCTTATTAATGGAGGGGTGGGGTAAAATGTGAGGAACACTTCTTTTCCAGCACAGACTTCTGAGCAGCTTGTTCTTCTGGACAAGGACAACTGCAGAGTACCAAGGTTTGTCCATTATTTGAGAGACTTCTGCTTTTTTTCATTTACAAAATCTTGTGGTTTTGTTGTCAAATATTACCAAAATGAAGAGCTGTTCTTTAGTTTCATTGTAACCAAATCCCCATCAGGCCAGAGGGACCGTATGAAATAGCGCAGTTGACAATTGCCATACATACACATGGAGGAAAAAAATCTCTGCCATGACATTCCTTTATGATTAAAACTTTGTTACAAACCATGAATGAATTATGGAAAAGAAAGCTGGAAGAAATCATACTGATTAGCCAACGGACTTGGATAAAATGACATTTCTGAGACCTTTGTATTCTAAAGGATTATTTACTGTCTGCTTACAGAACATCTTAAGTCATTTTGCAGAGGGAGTCAGTTTCCTGTTTAGCACAGTGTTTTTGTAAGCTAATGAGGGCGAAGCGTGAGCCATAGGCAATGATGCTGTGATATTAGCTGTGACAGGGAGCTTGATCATAATTATCTTAACGAGGATAGGGTTAATTACAGTGGAAACGTAAAGTTTTTTCTGTTTGAATGAGGCGGCGCTGAATACGTTGTGATGTTTTGTCGGTTTGATGTGACTTTGGAAATTGCAATGGAAATCTCTTGGCAGCACTTGCTCTCCTCTGGGAGCAGAGTGTGAGCCCTGCAATGAGGTAACTGAGATGGTACCTGTGGGTGAGATAATGGGCAGCTTTCATGTCATTAGAGCAAGGAAAAGCAACCTGCAATACACCTTAATGATGTTTATTAGCCTTTTGAAACTAGGGAAAACAACTACTTGCCACTGCCCCTTCAGTGCGGGTTGTATTGTGGTGGTAAGATTGTGTGTTTGTTTTAATATACCATACATTTTTTTCTGCAGTGAACTATGAGAAAACAGCACAGATTTAATTTTAGACTGGTTCTCTTTCTTGGGGGGGGATTGCCCTCTTTTTACACTCATCTCTTGAGGTGTTTGTGTGCTTCTTGCTATGCTGTGTATACATACAGGAGAGGAGCATGTAATGGGCTCACAAGAAAATACTTTGGAGTGCATTGATATAACTATCTCACTCATTAAAAATAAAAATGCTAGTATTTTGTACTGATTTCTACCTTAGCTTCTCAAAAATGCATGCTGTCTACTAATTCACAATTGCAATCCTTTCTTATCCCCCATCTGCAGCTGGGAAATTGAGGCACATCAAAGTTATGGGACTTGCTGAAGTTTGTACAATAAAACCTATTGTGTGAATTGTACTTAAAACTTTCAAACTGTGGAGTACAACTGCTGGGCAATATTTCCTTATATATTATGATGGTAGAAATTATTGCCTTGAATTTAGTAGCTAGTGTCACTGAATAATAGCAAACATATTTTTTCCTCCCCCCCCCCCCCCCCCAACTTCTTACCAATTTTGTTTTGTTGCCAGTTTTTTCTTCTGTTTAAGAATTAAAAAATAAGAATTCTCTGAATAGCAAAATAACATGTGGATGCAAATGTATGTTAATGGCTACACCCTCTGTCTGTACTGTGGCAACCCCTCCCTTCTCCCTGGACTCTGAATTTAGGTGATTAAATCACCAAGTGCACACTACTCTGATGACAGGAAAACAACAATTAATAAGCAGCCCTCTGTGTAACACGGCTCCTTTTTAACTGAGCAGCTAATAACATTACATGGCAAAAATTATCAAAACCAGACAGGTGTAAGGAGATTTGCGCACAATTTTCTCTGCCTATCTATGAAACTAGTACCCTTGTGTTCAGCCCAGGCTTGTGAAAGAAAGGCTTTTTCAATAGGCAACTCCCTCTAGTGTTTCAAGGCCTTTTGTCCCACTTCATGGCTTGTCATTTTGTTTTATGCCTCCCCTGCAGCAGTTTTGGATGTGTGCTTTCTTCTCCTTGCCAGTTGCCAACCATTTGCTGATTCTCATGATAAGAGTATTATATTTGCATAACATAACTCAGGAACAATGTGTATTTTGATGCTGACACTGACCAGAGCCCAAGCAGTGTTTTTTCACAAAGGACCTATTAACATCCCATAAGGCTCTGTGGTGTTGACAAGGAGGTGGCCTTCTCTGAACTCCTTTGGCAAGTCAAAGTCTCACATTGAAATGTGAGGTTTGGAAATAATCCACTATTTATATAATAAAGAGTATTTAAGGGGAATTTGCTAAACTAGGTTTGTCAAATAAACTGAAACGAAAACTCATAACAGCTTGATAAACTCACTGCTACTTCCTCTGGGTTATTTTGCCTTTTAAAGGTACTTGGGGGAAAGCACTGTCTGAAATGTTTGCTGATCTCTCTTCTGATCTTGACTTTGGCAAAACCAAGTCTGTTGCGACCCTTTGCTGAAATAGCTAGCTTAATACAGCATGCTAGCACAGCTTTTAACGATGTACAGTTTGCGTAGGCTGAATCGAGTTTTTCTGAAACAGCTTGTTAAAGGCAAGCACAAAAAGTGTGAATGTTACTGTGGTGGTTACTTAATTATGTTTATAATAGAGGCTTTTGTTCTTTCTGATTCAGAAATTGTAGTCTCAATGCATTGCAACGATATAGATATGCCACAGGGTGTAGGCATGGCAAATTTTTTTCAGGTCTGGCTGCGCAGCGTCAAATTGGCCTTAGCAATAGTCGTACCTCCCTTTCAGAACACCACGTAAACAGACTGTGAGCACTTTGGAGTCCTTGGACTAAAATACACTGTTTCAGTGTTGTGCAAATGCTACTTGAATATTCATAGTTTAGTGTACAGTACTCTGTGTAAAGGTCACGGACTTGATTTCTTTCGGTTGTTTGAACCCTCCAGCTGTGATTTATAACTGGTCAGAAAGTTGTATCTACAAAAGCGGTATCTTGTTTTTGTTGGACAGATGAATGTTACATTCTCTAATTTGAAACCCATATACTTTCTAATAATATTTGCATTTTCCTCCACTAGTAGTGCCTGTAGAACTCTCTAACAGGGACCTTGGCTGTATTTTGATCTTTGCCAAAAACCAGGGGGAGGGTGAGGAAACCCCCTCAGTATAAATGTCATTGGAAGCTGAATAAATACTATAGACCACATCTCCCTTATTCATCACATTTTATAAAACAGCCAGGAGATACAGTGATGATCTTCCCACTGGTAGGCATAGTAGATCAGCTGTCAAGTCATGCAATCTCAGCATATCTTTAGGTGTCTGGTAGGTGAATGAGCTGTGAATGCGTGTCTGTGCGTATGCTCCGTATACCATGTGTCTTAGTTGATTAATGTATTGTTTTTTTTTTTCTTTTTCCTGTTGGAATGTGCAAGCATTAAGAATCAAATTTGGAGTAGATGCCTTAACAAGGTACCAAAGAGTTCTTTTGAGGCTTTTTCCCTGTACTTTGCTATCAGAGGAGTGAATACCTCCAGAATTTTATTTACAAGCCATCATCTGCACTTCCATGTTGTGAAATGCTCCTTTTTAAGGCTGCTGTCTGCAGTCTGACTTGTGGGCTTGACAGTTGGACAGTAAGGTCCAAAAAGAAAGTAAATGCCTTTTCTGTCTGGGGTAATTCTGCATTTTATTTTGTAAAGAACATTTTATTTTGTTTGCAGGGACTCAAGAAGCAAATTAAGTGGTTAATAAGAAGAAAAAAAAAATCCCTTCTCCATTTCCTATTATTGCATGTAAGGTAACTGCTAAGAAATTACACTTGAAGTTGTATTTATTATTGTTAGCGGGGTATGATATTTCTTGGCAGAAATGATGGATGACAACTTAAATTTGTGTCCAGGGAATGAAGGTGAACTGTGACAGAGTTATTTATCTTGGGAATGGAGGTTAGGGTCAGGCGAGGCTGGGTGCCTGAAGGCACAAGACATTGACAAATTCATCCTGCAGGCCCCATATCTGAAGCCTTTTGTTTTGGATCCTGGCTACTCACTAAGTGACCCCCATCCTTCATCCTGCCAGCATGTGAAGGATGTGTTGCAGTGCCAGCACTCCCCTTGCCACTAATGCTTGTCATTCACTCTTCTGACAGGCCCAAACCAAAACTATTCCCAGTCCTGAAAGGGAAGGTTAAAATATTTATTTCAGCTCATAATGGCCTCCCTGATTTAGTGGAGTATCATTTTTCCTGTTGCCTTTGTCGTTTGCAGGTCACTAGAAGGACTGAAAACATTCAGTTACTTGGAAGAGCTGATCTTGGACAACAATCTACTCGGAAATGACCTTCTGTTACCCAGGTTACCCCACCTCCATACTTTAACGCTCAACAAGAACCAAATATCCTTTCAAAGAAATACCTGCAAAATGTCAAATGAGTTTTATGTGTCAGCCAAATTAAAGTATGTGAAATATAGTTCATGTGCAGACAAAGCATTCTCTCGTTTGGCACCTGGAATACTTCATAGTAATTTATTATAGGTCATTCATAAATGAAATGCACCATTATATCTTCCTGTTGCTCCATTTTAGTGAGAGATCTAAGTTATGGCTCTGAAGAAATCTTTCTAATAGATAAAATAGAGAAAGAAAATAATGTCAGTGCTACCAGTGTGCAGCAGTTCCTGTGTTTGCTTGGGGTTCTGTTGCAGGCTGACCTCTAGTGGAATAGAGTGTGCAGTGAAATGCTGTTAAGTTTTTATACTTTAAATAGCTCTTAAAACATTATAGTAAAATAATTAAAAAAAACCCCAAACCCAACCAAACACAAAACAAACAAGAAATATAATTCCTTTCTCTATTTTAATGAAGTTGGTAACATGCACAATTTGGTAGCTGCTGTGCAACTGCAGCTGTAAGAGCAAGTCACTGTATTCTTGGTGTTCCAACTCCGTATAAATTCATATAAAGTCCTGTCCAAATCAAGGTCTTAATACATTAAAGTATTTCGATGGATGGTTAAGTCCATTCATAACAAATCAGTCACTTCTCTATATGCCTGAAGTTAGTGCCTGCTTAAGTTTATTCAGAATAAATATTTCAGCGTTTGCCTAAGTACTCTGCTGAATCAGATCCCCAAGTCTGTAGCCTTATAGATAACGGTCTCTAAAAACTAATTAACTGCAAGGCCTGGACTTGATTATTAAATAATTTTCCCATACTTTGACCTTTCTGGAGATTTGAAGATGCACAATATATGGTTTTACAAAAGTGAAAGGCGATCAAATTGTGGCCAAAAGGCCAACTGAGGCCTGCAGAGTCGTGGAGCACAGACCATGAAAGCCCTCTCCTTGTAATTGCAGTGTGAGGACAAGGCTGCTCAACTGCAGGCTTTTATTACAGACAATGTAAACAGAGAGCAATTTACCTCCTACTAAAGCAAAATCCTCCTACTGAGGAGAATAAAAATAACTGCAGATTCTATGATTTCTGCACTTATTTTTGACTCTATAAATAAATAAAAATCAGCAGAGTAACTTTTATTCTTGGGGCCCTGGAAGTTTGCCAAGAGTGTCTCTTGAGCAGTAACGATCATTACTGTACTAGGTATTTGGCTAGATTTCTGGTTAATGCCAGGATTCTGTGGGTTGGATTTGAGTAACTGATTTTATTGTTTGCTGCCATGGTAAAATCTGAACTGGGCATGCTTTGACGAAGAATGTACGAGAATATTTTTGTTGATGCTATGGGTGGTGGTATGTCTGGTGCAGCATATCTCCCTCTACAAAGCATGAAATGGGAATTTGGCCATAAGACCCAAAAGCATGTGAGTATATTTGTCCTTTGGAGGGGTGTCAGGGAGGAGCTTTGTGGTTACCAAAAGGAGGGCAGGTGTATTGAATAAGAACTCAGTGAACAAAATCAGAGGGGGAAAAAATTTCCTGTCAGTAGTGTAGTATTCTTTAAAGTGTTTCTGCTGGTCTCACAGACTTACTTAAAATACTATCATTAAATGAGTAAGCTCTCAAAGTCAATGATAACATGATAAGAAGGATTTGATGTATCCTGGGATTTTTTTTAATTCAATCTTAAAAACTATGAAGTTAGAGCTTTGAGAGTATTGAGCTACCCAGGTTATAGAAACAATGTATGCATTTTGTAGTGTGCTGCCAGTAATTTAATGGAGGAGTTGCAGAAATGCTTGTAAAAAACCTAATGTATACAAAGTGTCCAGAGAAGGAAAAATAACCGCTATCCATCATTAACATGAGCCCTAGGGAGCAGTGGTCTCTTGTAGGTAAGATGCAGCGTCTTCAGAAGCGCAGAGACCTTCCAGATTCCTCTCTTCAGTGTGGATACCATATTTGAAAAAGGTCTTTTTTGAACTTGAATCACTGCCTTTCATGAATGATTTCTCTATAGAATTATTTGAAAAGTGTTCAAATAAAAATGTATATTTAATAATGAAATACATTACAGGAAAGATTGTTTAGTATATGACAGAAAGGACACAAGTGAGCAAAGAATACTGATCTGAAACAAGACTTCAGTTGGTGGAATAGGCTGAGAGAGTTGGGATTGTTCAGCCTGGGGAAGAGAAGGCTCTGGGGACACCTTATAGCATCCTTCCAGCACCTGAAGGGGCCTACAAGAAAGCTGGAGAGGGACTGTTTACAAGGGCATGTGGTGATAGGACAAGGGGTAATGGCTTTAAGCTGAAAGAGGGTAGATTTAGATGAGATATTAGGGAGAAATTCTTCCATATGAGGGTGGTGGGGCACTGGAACAGGTTGCCCAGAGAAGTTGTGGATGTCCCATCCCTGGAAGGCCAAGTTGGATGGGGCTTTGAGCAGCCTGGTCTAGTGGAGGGTGTTGGAACTAGACTATCTTTAAGGTCCCTTTCAACCCAAACCATTCCATGATTCTATGAATATTATCATCTATACATATATGTATAGAGAGAGAGAGAGAGAAAGATGAAAACAAAAAGCCAAACTGACCCCTGCAGAAAACTGGAATAGCATGTAAACTTTAAAACTCCTATGAGAGCTTTTCTGGGTATCTCGTAATGTTACTGTACTCTTTGCTATTTCTCTGCTTTTGTTTTGGCTTCAGTTTGATCCAGATCCTGTTTTGATAGTTCTGATAAGAGCTTTCTACTCCTTCTACATGGTTCACTTATTGTGTGCTGTTGTATGTGTAAATAATGTTTGGCCCTTCCCAATGTAATGTCTGGAAACACTGTACAAATGTGAAAGCTTATTTCTAAAGCAGGTAAATACTTAGAAGAACCATCTAGTATTTTTTTCTTCAAATAGTGTTCGTGTATTTCAGTTACAGTTAGGCCACTACCAATTTTTCTACTAGAAGTGGAAGAAACAAATTTAAATATTACTATTTTAAAAACAGTTTCCTAGTGTTATACCTCAACTTTTCTGTAATGTGTAAGCTGTTAAAAATGTTTTAAAAATGCAGTCTATATAACTGAAATACATACAGGATAGTTATCAACACTGTGCAGTATTGGATTATGTGTCTCTAACATGCTTTTTTTGGAGTATATAGTATGTTTGTTTTTACAAAAGTCTGATTTACTTTGGGAAACATATCTTCTTAGTTTCTCTATCAGACACAATGGATGGCAGAAAACAGTACAGACTAAAGTGGCTGGGTGATAGGTAGGAAGCTGATTTTGGAGGAGGACTCATGACTGCAATCACCTATGCTTGTAATGGGAAGCCTCATTTCTCCTTTTAAGTGTGTTGACTAGATACTAAGAATCAATCAGGAAACTTCTAAATAGATTTATTCCTCTGTGTTATAGCAGCATTAGGTTTCATGGCTTTTCACTGTGCTAATCATGGCTGGTGTTACAGCAGGACTATGTAGTATAGACATCTCAATTTCCTTTACATTTCAATCTTTTTAGTATTTGTTAAAGCTATTCAAAAGGGCAGTAGTGATAGTTTGACAAATATATATACCTGTATGCTGAAAATTAGATGGTGTTCACTGCCTCACTTCAAAATAGACAAGTCTGATAATGAACCAGATCTCTGATTCTCTGAAGTAAAAGCCCTATTTCTTTACTTAGTTCAGTGAGCTAGTCATCCATTTAACATACATTCTATATACCTCTGAAGAACTGATACCAAAATTGATTTAGAATTAAGGTGTTGAATGTAGATGTAAAGTGTGGACGTTGAGTCTAAGTCTAGGTTTTGAACAGTTTAGAGGAAAACCAAAATATTTCACACCATAGAGTGGGAAATCTAGAGCTGTGCAGAATGCCCATAATGGTATATACATTGCTTATGGCAAGAGGAGGTATCAGTGTGATTCAGATCTAAGGATTATATGTTCTTGAGTCTTTGAAAACAGCATGGATCAAGTACCTCAACTGAAGAATGTACCAATAAGTACTTCTGTCTTCACGGTGGTCTCATCATAATTCCCAACAGTTACGGATTTGTTTAACCCCCAAAGTGTAGATTGTAGGTTTTTTTACCTTTATGCTTGTTCCTACATTGTCCTGAAGTGCTTGAAGACCTAGAGGTCCCAGTCTGACTAGAATCGTATTAACTTAGGTGCTGAGGACTTCATGTTTAGATTGAGTGAATATGTTAAAGACATAAATTGTCTCCTATTACATGCAGATGCCTATCTCCACTAAGCAAAGATCTAAGATGAAACGTTAAAATGGTACAGCAGTCTTCCTGTATATACTTTTGGGCTCTCCATGCCACAATTGCAGATTTGGCTAAATCTGAGCGTGACTTGTTAGAGAACCGCATTACCTGATGAACCAAAAATCAATGTTCTAGAATAAAGTGTACCCGAAGTAAAAATTAAGTAATGCGAATGCCTAATGGAAAACATCTATGGAAGAGGGAGGTAGTCTTCAGTCCAAGCAATTCCTTATCCTGTTCTACAGGAGTGCTTGGACCAGTTCAACTCCGGATGTCAGAACTTTTTAAAAAATGGTGAGCTGCTGCTTTATTTTTGCTTGTCTTCGTGTTGCCTTGGGAACCTCGAGCAACATTTGAACAGAATAGTGTTTAAAAAAAAATCCAGAGAAACCCCCAAACTTTTAAAAAAAGAACATATGGATTCAGGGTAGACCTCTCTAGAGAACCAGAATCATAATTTGATTGCAGGAATAGAAACATTTCTCCTTTTTCTCATGTTTGTATACCTAACAGCATTGAAACCTGGTCTTCAAATCCGCAGCCTTGGAACCACGGGCTTTCTGAAGTATCCTTAAAAGCACTGGCAACTCCTGCTACACAGAGAAAAATAATGCTGCTCCAGCAGGCAGAATGGGATTTTTTCCCAAGTATTCAGTATGCAAGAAGCTCTCCATGAGCTGTGTGGACTCAGTTGATTACCACCTGTGCCCTACCTTTTCTTTCATGAGCAAAATGGTTTTAAAGTCAGTGAACAAGGCCTTATCTCAAGGCCCTATCTCCCTAGCAGAGAGGGTTCAGGCCAGAACATGGCATAAAAGTGACTGTGTGTGACATCCTACTGCACATAGAGAAGGGGAAGATGTATACTTGCATATTGCAACCTATTTCTGTGGTTATCCAATCTTGAAGACCTAGCACATTCTAATGGAAAAGTGTTCAGGTGGCAAAGATCTTTTCACACTGCATTCAGAGAAGAATTGCTAACTTCTGCTTCAAGGCTATTTGCCTATGGAATAGCTTGTGATTGCTACATGGTGTTTGTGATAAATTTAATTGAAGCAAATGTTTCAAATGGGAATAAGTATAGGTACCTTGCCCATTTATGACTCTGGTAGAAGTGCTATCCAGCTGTTTTAATGTTAGGTTGATTGCAGCACCTGCATGGCAGATGGTTAGTTGGCAGAAGACTTGAATGACAGTTTTGGGTCTTTCTATGTGACAGTCTGGAATTCTGTGTGATATTTCTGATATTCTCTATGTACGTATTTAAAAAATGTTTTGAATGTAAAGTAGATTGCTCTTTACTTTGTCTCTTTGCTTCCAAGAACTTCCAAAAACTGTAATCACAGAAGGTCATTAATGTGAAAAGCTCTCCTGCAACTCCTTTGGGGAAGTGGGATGGCTAAAAACTTGAAACGACTAATGTCGTGGTTTAACCTGGCAGGCAGCTAAAACAACCACACAGCTGTTTGCCTGCTCCTGCCACCCCCTGCCGTGGGATAGGGGAGAGAATCAGGAAAACTCTAAAACTTGTGGATTGACATAAAGACAGTTTAATAGGACAGAAAAAGAAGAGAATAATAATAATAATTATAAAAGAATAATATACAAGTGATGCACAGCATAATTGCACACCATTCAGAGCCGGTACTCAGCTAGGTCTTGACTTGCACTGCCTCCCGGCCAACCCCCTAGTTATATACTGAGCATGACACCATATGGTATGGAATATCCCTTTGGCCAGTTTGGGTCAGTTGTCCTAGCTGTGTATCCCCTGCCACGTTCTTGGGTGCCCCCCCCCCCCATTCTTGTTGGCATGGCAGTGTGAGAAGCTGAAAAGTCCTTGACTGCTTAGCAATAACTAAAACATCAGTGTGTTATCAACATTATTCTCATCACAAATCCAAAACAAAGCACTATACGAGCTGCTAGGAAGAAAATTAACTCTATTCCAGACGAAACCAGGACAACTAAGTACAAACTTTTTGAAAGAAAATGAAGGAGCAACTTGGAAAGCACTGAGAGAGAGAACAAGAGTGATTACTTTTCCTAGAAAATCAATGTATTTGAGTGTGTGACAAGTAAGAAGAACTGCTTCATGAGAAAAAGGTTACAGAAGGAAATCCCAGATTCTCTTGCGTACTTCAAACTATATGCAAAATATTATTGAGTGGTGAAATAGGAAATATGCATACGTTTGTTTGGACAGTTATATGTTAGCATAGCATTTGTATGGAGTTATATAGAATAATTTCCTTCATAAACTGTTAGCAAAGGTTGTATTTCTGCATAGGTTTGACCAGCAGTTGTCCCTGAAGAACAGTGATGGATATGGTTATACCAAGAATACTGGTAAGAGAGGAAACAGTATGGAGTTTGAGGATGACTCGCATCAGTCCTCAGTACTTAAAAGCAGCTGGATCCTTATATTACTCTCTATAAGGATTCATGCAGTGTCTGTGCCCTGGAAATATGTTGGAGGGACTAGTGAAAGGACGTAGCTAAAGAGACTCTTGAGAATACAGAGGTCTGGAATAGTGGAACACGTGAGACATCATCCAGTAGTTTCTGTGTGAATCCACGTGACCTCTCGGAAGTACAGCAGAATGGTCTTTTTACTATGTTGGCTATCACAGGACAGCGCTTAGCATCAAAATAGCTGTTCCTGCTTGTGAGGTTCTCCTAAAATTGACTAGGTGAAGTGGCATTATACTCTCCACTCAGAGTTTACAACTTTGACCTTGTTCAAATGTAATATTCCCTGGGGACAATTTAACTTTGAATATCACCAATCCTTCCTCGGTAGCAGTCTTGCATACTGTGCAACTAATCTTTGACGGGTTTGTAAGGGGGCATAGTCCTGACTAGTGCTAGAATTTTAATCCAGGCTACAGGATTTTCTACAAAACAAGGAAACAAAAATGATATGAGCTTGCATAGAGAGTTAATTCTTAGCCAGAGAAGGGAGATGCGTAATTTGCTTTGGGCTTTTGCTTGTTCTTTTTGCCTTCTGAAGAACCTCAAAAACTATGGTATTGGGTAACAGATAGCAAGGATACACAAGTCAGAACATACTTATTTGTAGGATATATTTGGTTGCATGAAACTTGCAAAAAATTATATTTCTCTGCAGCTTAACTGGACCCACTGTAGTACTATATTTTCCAAATAATTCTATTGCCAGTGTCTCAGTGTTGCTGGTAACGTTTGTTTTTTTCTGAACAGAAAATATGGTGACGTGGTTGTGTATGCCTGTGCGTATGTATGCTGTGAACAGTCTACTGTAAATATGCATGTGTGGTATACATATGTGTAACATAACAGAGGCTTATCTGAGTATGAGACACACCCAGTTCTTATAAATGTTTCCCTAATTTAAAACTATAAAAGATGCAAGAACTCAGCATAGTTTTTTGATGAGGATGAAATTTTAAACTATGTCTAGTATGTTTCTGATAATTATTCATGGAGGCCAGGTTGTGTTTTTGGAGGGGACCATTGTTGTCTAATTGATGTTTTAGCTTGTGAGCTAATGAACTGAAGAGTTTAAAATTTTTATTGTTACAAATTTTTATTTTAGTCAATGTCTGTTAGAAAGACAGGCATTAATAGGTTGGTAATGATGATACTGTTGAATCAAGAGATGGATTGCTACACTAAGGTGCTTTAATTGTCATAACAGTGACACTTTAAACAAGTTTTCAAACAATAGACTATAGTGTAAGTATTTGCATCACTGTTACATACTCACCTGTTGACCAGTGACACTGACTTCAGAAAGGTCAGTTCAGGGCTGTTGTCACAGATATGACAAATAAATAAATATTTTTTTCACTAGCACTGTCCACGGATTTAATTGTGGCTTTCCTTTTTGGAGAGAATGGAGCTGAAATTAGTCTTAGAAATGGCACAGCAGGATTTGCAGCTCTTTGGCTCTGATTGCACCAATATGGCACTCCTTAAGCTGCAGCAATAACCATAAAAAGGAAACTGGCAATAAAATTTCAGACTTGCTTTTGATTTTCTTCCTCTGTATTTTCTTAGCATTGTTTTAGAAAGACTTTACGCTTTTGGTGGCATTGTATATTTCTAGTATTGTGATTAAAACAAGTATATGACATGCTAATTAACCAAACAGTACACTAGAAACACACCATGACTTATGACTCATCTCTGAGAAACACTTCATCATGAGAATTTGAACAGGATATCATTTATTTTTTTCCTTCATGCTTTGTAAAGATTAACTGTGATGGCAGATAGATGGGACTTCTTGGAAAAATAATACCTTGCATTTTGTTTCGTTTTTAAGAAGGATGAGAAAAGATAATTTCCTAAAGTCCTGAAGAACAGAAATTTTATTTATGATGTAACTGCTGATTCTGGCACAAAAAAAAAAGTTTACTATCATAAGCCAAAGGCTGGTTTATTCTCAAGTGTTCCCGATGTCCTGTTATTTTTGGGCTGTCTAAGCCTGTAATGCTTCACCTTTTCTGTGAATTAGTGATCTACTTTTGAGGTGATGATGTCTGATTCTTGGGGTTTGTCCTGTGCACATGTTTCTGTTCCAGCTGAAATGGAAATAATGCTAGGATGCTAAATATCTATCTCAGTAGAGGGAGATGAGTAAATGATAAAAAAAAGATCTGGGGAGTATCACAGAGAACTGCGTGGTAAAAGGTCTGTGTGTGATTCTGGTCATCCTTGCCCGAGAAAATATTTAGGGGGGGTGTTTCTGCATCTAAAATAAAGCTCAGGGTTTAGATATATTAGAATCCAGACACTAGTTTGGGGAGATACAGATTTTTGAAATGCAGATTATCAAGTACTGTTATTTACCCAAAAATGTTAGTGAATTCAGTGTCTCTCCCTTTTGCTTTCCATAGGACTTTGATGCAGTCTTATGCTTTTTGCAAATCTAAGCTGATGTTGCTCTTCATCATTACACATCTAAATGCATTTTGATATTTGTCCCTAAGTCTGCATGGTCAGATGGGAGTTAGAATACATGTCATACTCCACATTCAGCAAATTGCTGGGGAGAAAAGCTTCTACCCCAGAAAAAGCTCTGCTGAATTGATAAGTAAATGTTCTGCATGTTTACTCCATAGAAGCAGCAAAAGGTTTAAAAGGTTTGTTTGGTTGTTTGTTTTGGTTGTCTTTGGTTGGTTAGTTTTTGTTGATGGTGGTTTGTTTTGTTTTTTTTTAAATAGGAAAATGGCCAGATCCAATCTACGTCTTGCAATAGCTAACCCCCTGTGTATGATTGCTGTTATGGAAATAACTGTCTTTTGTAATAATAAACTATTTCTCTCAGGGAACCTTTTTGCAACTTAAGCAATCCTGCAAGAAATTAAGTGTTTCTTCTGGCTGAAGAAGGGTGCCAGATTCATGTACTTCTTTAACAGCCTTAGGAAATTTTTAAAAAGTCTTTCACTTGAACATGTGTGAAAAAACAGCTTGTGAGCTTCCCATCACAGTCACATACTTCCTGAAAGAGCCATGAAGAAGTTTGTGTATGAGCTCGAGGTCCAGATAGGAGAAGATGAGAATTAGCACCAAATTTTTATTGGGAATCCATCATATAGTCCTACAAAAAATTTTTATTGGGAATCCATCATATGGTCCTACAAAAGTTTTTCTTAGGGTCTGGTTGATTACTTACTGGCGTATAGCATTCCATAATGTGGCTTTGTCAAATTAAAAGTTAGCGTTTTCCCTTTTTAATTAATTAATAGAACTAATCCTAAACCGTCATTTTTCTCACTCATGCAAAATATTTGAGTATGATTCCTCAGACCTTATGGGATGGAACATTGACTATGAGTGTAGATATCTTGATTTTAATATATTAAAATCGGTAATTGTCAGCATGATCTTCGTGTGTGTTTGGAAATAAAATTTCAGGCTTACAAAAGGAAGACCACATTTTTAACAATGAAGCTGCTCTTTCCATTCTGTATTGCTTCTGTTGCCCTTAAGATATTGAGGTGAAGAAATAAAGTAAATTCCATCAGCTAAGAATAACAAAGATAACAGAAACACATAAATCACGTATAAATAATAGCAACACAAGTGAACTGAGGATTTAAAACAATAGTTGCGGTCTCTAACAGCAGGAGTGGATAAAAACAGAGCAATGAAATGCCCTTTAATAGTGTTGAATAATTATTACTACTGTCTAAGTCAGCCAATTTTTAAACATTGAAAACTTTTTGCATGCATATGCATAGCGTCTTTTTTGAGAATCATGCCTTTTTCTTTGTATGTTAATTGAATAAATAAGAATGTATAGTTTGAGTCTTAGAGGCTGTCACACTACACTTTGATAAAATAATTTGCTTTATTTGATCAATCAACAGGGTGCAAAATGGTTGAATATTGTTTTTATGCTTAAACCTATACTGTGAATTCCAATATTGCAGTGGTTAAAAGATAATTTAACCTTTGTTTGCTTGTTTGTTTTAATATAGTTTACAATATTGAAGGTGTATCATCGTTATTTATGTTCTGAGGACTATAGTTAAGTTAAAAAGCCTCATGAACACCAAAATATAGGGCTATTTTAATGAAAAATTTTATGCTTTACAAGACTTTAAAGCTTCATATATAAAATATTTGTAACACTGAAGTCTTTAAGTTGCACTTAGTGAAGCATTAATTCACATATACTAATTGAGTAATTATGAATGTGTTGCTGTGGCACTCAGCGCATTTATATGCTGGGAGTGAAAGTGGGTTGTTGTAGTTTGACTTTTTTGTTTTTAAACTCATTTTCCAGTGGACCGAATATATTAGTGATGAATGTGCTGTGAAACTAACTGTTTGTTTCCAAGCTGGAAAAGTTTCATGGCTCCAGCAATTGCTAGCCATTTTACCACACAGCATCCATCATTTTGTCAAAGTTTTAATGTTTTCTAGTGAACCACCTACGAAAGAGAGGAGGAGAAAAGAATGACAAAACAGCCAAATTCTTTCATTCCATGCCAAAAAACTGACTGAAGTTTATCCCTGTTTGCCCTTGGAACAATTAATGTGACATTTTCCCGAATGCCATACTAAATTTGATTGTCAGTTATTGAAATGTATGTTTAAATCAGCAGTGATGAAACTCTAAATGCTTTTTTCATTAACGTCGTTGAATCCTTAACCCACAACCTTTGACACATAACAGAATTAGAAAGCCTTTTGGACCATTTGGCTGAAGTTGTGCCCTCACTACAGTATCTCAGTTTGCTTGGAAACATGGCCTGCCCAAATGAACTGGTCTGCAAAGACAAGGATGAAGACGACTACCAGAGGTACAGGTTAGTGCTTTCACTTGTAGGTATGATCAGGTTACGTCAGTTTTGTTTTATTACCAGAAAAATGTTGACCTAAACCCAACCCTGAGTCTCAAACAAACATCTACTCTCTTCTGAAAGCATTGTGGCATATTCTGCCATGAAACACCTGGGAATTTGAGTAATCCCATTTCAGCGAGTTCACTCTCAGCATCCCTATTTCAGGAAATATTTCAGTACTGTACAGCACATGTTTGAGTTGAGCAAATGTGCACAGGATTTCCTGCATGTGGGTGCTCGTACGTGTCTACTTATGGCCTTTCCTTCTTTAAGGCTAAGGTAAGGCAACATTTACATACACTAAGGGTGACAGTCAATTTAAAGAAAACCCAACAAACCCACTACACGCAGATAACCAGTTGCTGCCTCCTCTGCTAACATTCGATTATGGTGATAAGTTTCTTCTACTATAGTTATCGAGGGACTATTAAAGAACACAGAAGAAAGGGCTCTTCCTGTATTGTGCTGCTCTACTCAGAGCAGTTTAATTTACTGTTTAAATTTAAATCAAAAAAACCCAAACTATCTCTATAATGTAATTTTAATGAGCTAGATTACACAAATGTCATCTGCAAATTAATATTGAAGCCTCATAAAATACTGTATGTACAACTGAAATGTTGCTAAAAATTACAAGGGTTATTTTTTAAAAAATAAAAATACTTGTGACTGATGGTAACTGACAGTATAGATCTAAAACTTACGGAACCTCTGCTGAAGTGACATAATTTCCATAGCTATAACCTTTAGGCAAGAGAGACATTGATTATAAAATTTAGAAAAAAAAGTAATTGGATTTCTTTTTCCTTCTTCACATCTGATACAAGATTTCAGTCTTTGTGTGCTGGCATTTTTCACATCGGCTGAAAATGGCTGTCTGAGGCAAGTCAGAGCCAAGCAGCACTGGTCACCATGCTGCCGACCTTGCCGAGCCCGAGCTTCCTTTTTATTAGCAGATCACCCGTGGTATTCAGAGTTATATAATAAAACTGTGATTTTTATCTTTGTGTAATCCAAACTCTGCTGTAGAATTTAGTATAATACAATGCAAAGTGGCTGAGACTGAAAGCAAGTTCAGTGGGAAGTGGCATGAACTCGGTGCACCACTTTATTGCTCATAAATGCTGTAGGTTGAAACAGCAGCACAGCTGCTCTGGGTGTGTGTGCATATACTTTTTTTCTTTGATCCAAATTTTTGAGAAGGATTTCTAGGTTATCATTAACTTTCAACTTCTAATAATTCAATTTTTGAATCCAGCTTGGCTATAGCATTTTGGTTTTCACCAAGTAGAGCAGCCTAGGTTTAATAAAATATTTTCCCATTGCTTTCACACTTAAGTGGAAGGTGTGCCTACTATCCAGCTTACGAGTGTCTAATAGTCCTGTCTCTATGTAAATTTATGTGACATTTGCACTAGACAATTGCTTAAAAAATGAATGATATTTCTACAGTTTACTGTTTTTCATTTTAAGTATGTTTTCTGACAATGTGTCTCCTATTAATCATTTAAGCAAAAGTAGTATGTTAAAGGAGCCATTCAGAGGCAAGAACCCATGGTTCATTTAGTGCTGTCTGAAAAAATTCTTTATTGATTGACATCCTCTGTGGTTATGTGATGTAATATTTATAATATGTCACACGGCTATACATCAAAACAAGCATGTCTGTTGTTTCATTTCAATGCAAAAATGTTGATTTCAAGGAGGTCAAGGTAGTTTTAGGTCACATTGTGGCAAACCACCATGTCAAAGTGTGACGTGATTGTATTTATGTATCTGCTGGAAACTGCAATATTGCTTCCATTTTCTTTCCCCTCAATTTTTCAAAAACCTGCGTATTTTTTCCATGTAAACTAGGTTAATTAAAGCTCTTTTAAGAAAGAAGAATGGACTTCTAATTAGTTGAATGATTTATGGTTCTGCTGCTATAGCAAAAGCTTCCTGATCCTTTTCTGTAATTATGTGTTACATTATATGAAATGTGTTTGCCAGATAACATTAGACTCAAAACTCAGAAGCACCTATCCATCTATCTGTCTGTCTGTCTCTCTGTCTTTAAGGGAATATATTCACCTACATGGTGGAACTGATTAAAAGTACTCTGCAAATTTTACTCTGAATAGCTAATTCAGAGTTTTGAATACCTGTTCTGAAGGATCTTGGACACAACTGTTTTCTTCCTTCTCTCAAACGTACAGATTTATCTCACTGATTTAACAGCAGCAAAGTCTCCTGAGTGAGAAAGTATTTGTATTTTACCAAATGTATTGCTTCAAATCTCAAAAGCAAACATTTAGTATGGCCAGTTTGAGCATTTTTTAATTGTTTGAAGTGATATTTTTTTATAAGTTTTTTTCTGAGAAAATTTGTCACACAGAAATCATCAAAAGATTGCATTTCAGTGAACCTGAATTATGTAAACATTTTGCTTTACCACAAACTTTAACTGGTTTTGTTTTGTTCTGAATAGGAACTTCTTTTTGTAAATTTTTGCAGTGACCATTGGAACCACAGCTTCATTTTTCAGTGAGCTTTAATTTCATTCCTACTGAGTTCAATTAGAGTTCAGGCTATTTAATTCCTCAACCAGAAAGAGGAAAGGTGCTAGAAATCAAAGCCTTACTTAATCTTCTCATTCCAACAAACTGAAAAGGTCTGTAAAAACCCCAAAATCTCAACCCTAAAAAAATGTGGAAAATCAAATTTTTAAAAACTCAAGGTCCAGTGATTTACTGTGATATTAGTAACAGAGATAAAAAGTAATATTGCATCTTTTAAAAATAATTTTTATACATTTTCCAAGTATTTAGGATAAAACTGCTGTTTGTCAAGAAGTTATGATCTGGTTCCTCAAGTAATCCATTGGTATGCCATTTCTATGAATTTCAATACTACTAAAGCTTTTCCCAAGTTTTTCATTAAAACTGGTTTTATACAAAAACATTGTTGTGATTTTTTCCTCAAAGTAGTTCTTTTTTTTTCTAAGAAGAGTTGTAACATTTGCGTGGGATTTTTTTTTAGAAAAACAAAACCCCTGGTTTTTTCCATCCCTCTTATTCCTCCTTATCTTTCAAATGTGTAGAAGAACAAATTGATGAAAACATTTCTATGTTTGTTATTGGAATTTTTGCTTGCACAGGAAAAGAAAATGGAAAGTTTTCTTCTGAGGTATTTTTATAAGCAAACTTTTTTGTTTCATTTTAAAAACTCATGGTTTTTTTCATCATTGTAAAATGGCTTTAGTTTCTTTCTATGGGGAAGAAAAAAAAAGTAGTGTTATAAGTTCTTATATTTTATCTTATGTTTTAAGCTTCCCGTATTTGGGGGGTGATATTTTGAAAAAGGAATATCTTGAGGGTGAGGGAAAGCAGAGTATTTAAAATATAATGGTGATAAGAAAGTTTTATAAGCTTTTGGTTCAAACAGGAAGCAAGAAACACAGAAAAATAGCTTGCAAAACAGTGCGTCCTCTAAAATAACCTATTCTACAATCTCTACTTTGAAGATTGCGTGAAAGCAAAGGTCATGACCCGGAGATCAAAGTAACAGAAGTCAACACAGTAATTGCTGGTTGCTTCTCTTGTACCCGCACTTGGTCAGTCCTGTGGGTGTATTGTTTGCAGTGAAAACTTCAAACGCGATGTTACTGAACTGTGAAAAATCATCTGGGTCAGAATGTATTACAAAGCATTTGCAAATGCTGCAGGTGACCTCACCTATTTTCATTAAAGCGATATGATTGTGAAGGATGTATGCCGTGTGTGAAGTTTTCAGTGCTTGTTCACTCTTCTTTGCTCCTTATTGACATTTCCTGGAATGATGCATTCATTAAGTGCTGTTGACATGGAAACAAGGGCAAGTGGAAACAAATGCCTGAGTTTATTTTAAATTAGCTTAAAAGTACATATACTAGATATGCTATCTTTGGCAGGGGAGCAAATGGTGATAACCTTATGAAGTCCTCTTAAGATATAACGGCAAGAAAGGAAGTGCGTGCATTTTGCATGGATTAGCTTTTCAAGCTAAATCAGCTATTCCCATCCCACAGGTTTGATTCTGTGAAATGCTGGGTCATCTTATAGCATTTTTTGTTTCCTTGCAGCTTTGTTTTCTTTTATTGTGGTTCTGTTTTGTTTTAGTGTTTTTGGGTGGTTTTTTTAAATTGAGACAGAACCTACTCACCTATTTTAAATAATCTTCCTATTGAATTTGGATGGTAACATAAATACATCTTCAAGAAGCCATAGGAGCCTAGAAGTCCTTAGTAATGAAAATAATGCTAATATAAATCAGTGAACTTACTGTTGAGGCTCTCTTGTAGCAGGAGGGATTGAAGTCTGTGGTGCTTTTGTATATGTTTTTTTAGGTATTTAATGAGATGATTAGGGTATTCCCTTGCACTTGTATAATCTATGAATCTGTGCTACTTCACTGTTTGCATGGGGCCTTGTCATTTCTACAGTACCTGGAAGAAAAAAAAACCCTGTGTTTGTTAGACATCAGACGGCCACACAACTTCCATCTAAGATTAACCACTGTAACAATTTATGAGCACGGGCTTTTATAATGTTGTTTTCAGCCAAATAAATTGAAGTCCGTAATACCCCGATTTGTCCATACTAACACAGTAAGTCATAACATAACTACAATTATTGTTACATGTATGGAGACACACTTTTCTATTTCATAGAGTTGTTTGCTACATTGAAGTAGAGCAGAGGATGTTAAAGTATTAGGAGGCGGTCTGGATTTCTGAGTGACTTGGGAGTCCCTCAGAATTACGTGGTCATCACCAAGCAGTGGCGAGGTTGCACAGAGGCTTTGTGATCCTCTGCCAACATCATGCCCTCTATTCTGGAAGACGTTGGTTTAAGTTTATGACCTGGCTTCTTAGCTCTGTATTGAAGAAGTTTTGTTGCAGACAGAAATTCTGCAACCAGCAATATGCTGTTTGGTGGGGTAAGGATTTGGGGGTAGGGGTTAAACTTTTTGATGGTGCAGAAGAAACAATTACAGGAGATAATCTAGTTCAGTGTCATAAACACGTTTGCTTAATCCTTCTGATTTTTGTTTTCATCTCTCCCCATTTGAATGCTGATGTAACTTTGCCAATTTGAGGTTATTTATTATTTCTAGTTTACAATAATGTAACTGAGAGCATAATCAGCCCTTCAAAGTTTGAAATAGGTATTTTATGTTCTATGATTGTCAAAGAAAGGAAATACAATAGCACAGAAAATAGAAAAATTAAACAGTTTCTGAAACAAAGAGCATGTTGCAGTTATGATACAAGTAGAGCTAGATATTTCTGCATTCTTCTGCACAAATATTTCTCAATTTTTCAGTGCCAGATTAATTTTGGGTTTTAAACTTAAATATTGATGCATATAGTACAGTTTTATATTCCAGTTTTTGTTAATAGATGTACAAAATAAAGGACTATACAGACTCTAGTTCTTACCATAGTCTTTCAGTACAGGTTGAGTGGAAGAGTTTATTTTCTCCTGAACCTCCTAACATATACAAATTTACTATACTTTTCTTGTAGTAAAAGGAGAAAAAAAACCCAAACACAAACACCCCAAAACATTATTTCCCCAAGTAATTTATTGCCACTTTTAAGATTTTCGTTTAGTGTCTCATGGGTGATGCCATTGTCTTTTGGTATCAAGAGGCCAGCCACATTCTACAACTTGTCTGCTTTTCCAAGGGAGCTAATAAATGAATCGAGGCCCTTAGATACTATGATATTGTGTGATTTTTTGTTTGTTTGTTTTATTATGCTATGGTGTTCACAGCTCTAGAATAACAATTTCCTAGAACTGTTTGATAGTAGTAAAGAGTAGTGTACTGAAACTTATTAAAACTGAAGGAATTTTTATGCCTGAACCTAAATGGCTACTGAAAAAAGTAGATGAGAATGAAATTACACAGTAGCTGTTTAACAAAAATAAGGAGTTGACATAAAAGTTATTTACACCTATGTGTTTTCGACCAGGATTGACAAATTTCTTGCATATGTTTAAAATAGATTTTTTCCATTGTTCCATATGATCCTTGAAGGAACACTTACGCATTCTCTTTGAACCCTTTTGCTTTACTGGTGAAACACTCTCCTAAGATTGTGTGAACCATCACTGATTTTTTGGGAGGTGAGGGAATAGCCCAAGGACTATGTTTTAAGTAATGACTGTTACACAGTAGAGAACTAGAAACATAGACAGGATATACTTGCAAGGTAACTGATAGGTCTTAGTTTCTGTGTTTGTAAGGCAGAGTTAAGATGACAAGTCTGTGATTTGTTAATCAGTTAATCAGGCTGTAGAGTGAGTCAGTATCGGAGACAGTATTTCTTTATATAGCAACTTGAGTCGTGTATTGTTTAATAAACAGCAATAGCTGGTCTCAAACCTGTCTTTGTTCTGTCCCTTTCTGAACTCCAACAAGTTTCTTCAAAGGAAGGTTTTGCCCTATTGAGCTTTTGCCAATGTCAATAGCAACTGAATCCCAAACTCACTGCGTTCCTTTGCAAATGCCCCCTCAAGCCTGTCCCTCTTTTCCAATATCTTGACAGGTCTGTGTAAATCTGTTAAAATAATACTAATCACATGCAACACTTACAAAACTGGTAAATGAATTGTTAATCTTTATTGTCATTTTCACTTAACTAAGACTGAAATAACATGAAATGTGATATTCTCTGGTCTTTTCCCACCTCTGAGTGTTCCTGTTTGTGTGTGATGGATACCTGCTACTAGCTGATTGTCACAGGACTCTTGGCACTGGGAGTCGGGGGGGGGGGAGATGATTCTGAACAAAAGATGCAACATTGCTTACATAGTTCATTTCCTTAATCCATCATGAATTAGAAGATCAGTTTACTGGCAGTGATAAATGGATCTCTAAGCACCTTCCTGGTGTCTCTGTGGTTTGGTTTTTTTTTCTTCCTATCTCTGGAGCTCACCTTTATCCTCATCACCAAAGATAAGAACCTTTTTTCACACCTCTGCAAAGATGTTAAAACCCAGTAACAGCAGTCTCAGAGCACATGAAGCAGTGCTAAATTTCAAAATGATTTAAAAAAAAAAAAAAAAAAGAGGAGGGGGCAGGGCCTCTAACTTAAAATAAACATTTCTAAACTTATAATGTAAAATTTAGATGGATCTTTCTTCATTAAACAGTGTTCTCTTAACTAGTGATTTTACAAGTCTAAAACAGATGCAGTGTGTCATGCAATTTATGGATCCTAGTACCTGCCATAAAGTATTTTATGATGGCTGCATTCTGTGTTATTAGTAGCTGTCTTTTTCTGCAGCCATTGGTGTTTGATAATAGTCTTAAAACACCCAAAATTACTTACCTGCAAGCAACATTCCCGATAGTCCCTGTTGACAGTTTGAATAAGTTTAGTGCCCTTTTGTTGTACTTTACCTTCAAAACAAACTGATTGAACCATCAATAGCTCCTGAAAGCTGACAGAGGCATGTCATCTGGTCTAACCCTCTGATAGTAGGTTATCTGTGGGAGTTAACCTCCCTGCGTTGTTAACTGAAATGTTTTATGTACTATGCAACTTTAGGATACTGCTGTGATAACCTTAGTAACTAAGTCATACATCACAGTAAAGAGATTTTGTGCAACAAATAACCCTGGATTAAATTTACAAGGGTTGAATTGATATTGTAAAGTGTTCATTCCAGGGCTTTGGTAATCCTTTCCTGTATTTTTTATGGCAAACTTGTGTTACATTTAGATTGAAGCTGCATCTTCATATTTCTAGCTAAAATATACCCAGGAAGCCTGATGCTTTTCTTCAGTCATTTAATGAAATGGTATCATATTATTTTCATATAATATTCTTTTTATCCCACATTCAGAAAAAAGGAATATGAATAAATGTGATTGTGTTTTGAATCACCTTTTAAAAGAATTAATCACTGACATACCTTTGTTCTACTGGTGTGATAACCTATATGGTACTTACTTTCTAATATTTGCTCTCCTTAGGGAGTGCAAGTTTAAAAACCAAATCAACCCCAAACCTGTGACTCATGGTATAGTTTGCTGTTTAGTTTATGTACGAGCATTTTTTGCTTTTGTTTTTGGCATTGGCAAGTACTGGTGCTCATTCTGTTTTTTGAAGTGCAGTCAGGATGGCTTAAAAATACAAAAATACATTTGTATCAAGGAATGCTATTATAATTTTAAGCTCTTTTGAAATGATTGAGAGACTGACATTAGGGCTGTGATCCAAAGTCAGCATAGATGACAGTGCTGTCTTAGTCTGTTGTCATTTTTGTTGCAGCCTGCTTTTCGATGGCATATTTCATTCCATCATTAAACATTTGCTGATTTTCTAATACCGATGTTTTCTTCACCTGAATATTCATCTTTTCTCACCCTACACTTAGTGGGTGTCTTTACTCATTTTCAGCTTCACTCTTCTTCACTCTTGACATATTGTTTCCTTCTGTACATGTCTTCATTTGAAAGAATCTGTTGTCATCAGAGCTTTTCTGCCAGTAATGCAAGATGGATAGCTGCTCCTCCACTGAAAGACAGGGGCCAGCAAAATGCCAGGCAGGACTGGAAGGGCAGCCAGGAGAGCTGGGTGGAGTCCGAGAATGTGTCAGTCTCGTAGACCTGTAGCTGTTGTTGAATAAATGGTCTTAGGACATGTTCTGTTTTGTAAGGTCACTCTCTTCTACTAATATCATTGAAAGTCACAGATGGAGAATTCACATTTAAATTGTCTGAGCATTTCAGTACTGAGCATTTTCAGTTCACTTGTTAACAATTTACAAAGCTGCCGCCTCAGAGGAAAGGTGTACTTGACGGAAAGGTTTATTTGCAGCATTAAATTTTGCTTGGTTGTAGAAGGGGAGTCTTAAAGTCTTTTTCACATGTTTATCTGGTCTTGAGAACAGTATTATAAGATAACTCTTACCTTTTAAAACACATTTTTTGTGTGCTGTTCTTTTGCAAAATGTTATATTATGCAGAGTTTACTACTACTTCTATTTCTTCCTCCCAGTACCAGAAGGGATTGGGATGATTAGGAGGCTCTCTGACTGACTGGAGTTTTTTGCAAAGCAGCTAGGCATGGGGAACATTATCAATCACCTTTCTACCCCCTGCCGGGAAAAGTCTGGCGCGTCCCTCACTTTGCAAGGTCTGCTTCACATTTGGTTGACTAAATGTAAATAACATGTACTTGAGGTGGTTAGATATTTTGATGTGCCTTACTTTGTTTCCGATCTGCCATGTTCTCTCCCTCTGCAAGCAAGGAGGCAATGGTATTTTTCTGAGGGTAAAAAGCTGCTGTACTCTGAGTAGAAAGGATAAATAGAACACAGTACTGATGCATCCTAAAAAGAACTTTGAATTCTTAAAATATTTTTCATAAAAATAGTCTCTCCCTTTGTGCTTCTGCATTTAATCCTGAGCGGGGATCTGTATGTTGTAAGGAAACCTTGTCTCTCTGAAAGGACCAAATTGTAATTCTCCTTCCAAATGATACCTGTGTCAAAATGTAGTCCTGGAATAGCAGACACCTGGAATAACTCTCCATGTTTTCTCTTGACAAATTATTTTTTTTTAATGTTAAGAGTTTTGAATACTGACATACACTTCTTTCAAGACAAAGGATGGTGTTTTAGGATGTATGTTAGAAGGCAAATTGCGCTCCTTGCTGATTTGCTGATCATTGTGTTTTTAGGAAAATATAATAAAAATCTGAAGAAGTGTTGGCAAATGAATGTTTTCTGACAATTCTTTCAAAGAAGATAGGTGGCAGTTTCCTGTGTCTCAGACCGGTTTTTCCCTGCAATGTGGGATGAAATCTTTGGATTCACTCAAAAGTCCCTTTTCCAAACTGGCAATTCAGAACAATTTCCAATTTATTCTATTTCTGGGTATACATTGTTCCTCACTGTTACCTACAGAGAACACACATGCCCATGGTGATAATTTTCTTATCTGTTTGATCCATCCAGCATTCAGTTGTTATGGGCAGCTTATAACAAGCTTCATTTGAGAGAGTAAAGTATAATAACTCTTCACATAAGCTACATTGCGTGAAAAAGGTGATCAGACATGGGAAGCAAAGGCTCTTGCTCTTTATTGCTGTCATATTTCAGTCATTTAGTCTGTGAGAATGTCTTTGTTTACTACTGGATTTTAACTGTGTGCATTTCGCTGTCAGGTATTTTGTCCTGCACAAATTGACAAACCTGAAATTTCTTGATACTCGGAAAGTAACCAGGAGGGAGAGAGAGGAAGCCCTGGTAAGAGGTGCCTTCATGAAAGTGGTTAAGCCCAAGGATGCTAAGGTAGGAGAGTAAATAGAAGAAATAAGAACAATGTGATTCATTAACACTGTTTTAAAATAACTCCAAAAGCTTGGCTGTGTCTTTCGCTAAAGTAGCAGACAAAACCTTTCAAATTAAAGGACTGGTGAATGTGGTCAGGTGAGGGACAAAAGCCTTTGTAATTTTTCTGTGCCTTAATATCAAACTTCACTGTTACATCTGGTTAATGGACTGTGGTTATGTTATCAAATTTCTGGTTTCTGACCTGTGTTTCATATAACAAAGTAACTAATATGTGTCACTGAGCTTAAAGAAATATTTTTACCTTGTCTAAAGATACGTAACAACTGTGTGATATGCTTTTGTGAAAGAATGCAATTTTTCTGACAAGTTGTCCCCTGCCTTGGATGTGAAACACAAATGTCTGTCGCAGAGCTCACACCTTTGGTGTTTATTGGCATTTAGTGGACCAGCTGATTCTAATTTTGTATGATGTTACTTAATGTGATGTCCTGCTAATAAGCATTGACAACATCAGAGAGACAGTTTCAGTAATCTGAGCTTTTGATACCACTTGCATCAACTCTGGGCATACTGCATGCTGCTGATGCAAACAGAATGCGAATGTGAATTCTCCACTTTACCTTCTTTTTCCATTGTTGGTCAATACACGGTAACAGCAATCTGAGCTTTGGAGTGTTCTAGTGCTGCAGATCTTTCTTAAAACTCCACATAAGTTTTCAGTCTACTTGCTTTCTGTTTGCTGTTTTGTTCTCCAAAATATACCATCAATAATTTATTGCAGATTTCCAATAATGCTGAATAACAATGTAGCAGTTATGGAAATGCACTGTTTGGTAGCATAACAGTGTTGCTAGATAAATGCATTATCACAAGTACAATTGCAACGCGTAACAAATTAATTCAGACTGATTCATTTATAACTATTAAAATGTTAACAGTTCCGATACAAGCGTAGCTTTGATATATTGTTTACCATTGCCTTTAGTTATTTCAGCTTCATATATGTAATAAGTGAAATAATTTATTTCTAATCTATTGTGGATATCTTATTCACAGCAAACCATCTTTGCTGAATCTGGCCAAATGCAACAGCATTATCTAATCAGATTTTGAATCTGGTGAAGTGTTTTTTGTTTGTTTTTGGGTTGGTTTTTTTTTTTTAAATTTTATTACCGATTAGATTTTTCATTTAGGAGTCTCCTCTTTGAATTTTAACCAACTTAATAGTGCAAGAGAAGAAAAAACAAGTGCCTGTTTCTTAAATTCGAAGTTCCTTTTCTGGATGAAACCTCTTTTTAAGTCAATAGCTAAGGGTAAATTACTTCACAAAAGTATGGATAACATCTTTATCTTTTATATCTGTAATTGAACCTTTTGTATAGTTTTGAATTATTTAGCCACTAAAGTCTTATGATAAAACATACATTTATTTCAGCAAATTTGCAGAAGCCTCAAATTTACTGTTGTTATTGCCATACTAAAGGTTTTTTCTTCTTCTTTATAAATGGTTTGGTACAAATTGCTGATGGTAAAATCATTGTAAATGCTTTTCATGGCATGAATTAATGCTTCTTAAGGTGCTACAAAATTACCCTCATCATACAATATTATATACATATTACAGAAGTGTCTAATTTAAAATAAATATTAAATTGGATGCAGAACAGATATTATAAACCTCTTAAAATTGTTTTGAATTTGTGCTTATTTCCTAGGATATTCATGCTTATAGTATGCATTCATGCAAGCTCTTTTTATGTCTGAGAACACTCACAGTCCTCTCTGCATATGTTTTCAGATGCAGATATATATATAGCTATGTATATATGTAAGTATGTAGCTATTTATATATGTAAGTATGTAGCTATTTATAGCTATACCCAAAGACCATAACAAGCAGACTTCCTCTATATATCACAAAGATGATGTGCACAATAACTGTACTTTCAAATTCTATCATATGTTTTATATTGAATACATAATGTTTTGTTTTGTTTTTTTTTTTATTCTTCAGCCTTCAGGTTTCCTGAATCTTATGCTCTCTGTTCATTAGTTTCCCTCCCATATAGTTGAGATTTTTGACCAGCTTCAGCCAAATCTAACAGACAGTTAGTGGTAATATATTCTAGGCTTTCTGAAGCTAGTTAGAGGAGAATAGACCTTGATCCAAACTAAGAGGAAGACTGCAGCACATCCAGTATTTGTCATCAGAAAAACTCCTTGAGAAATTGACCTAGTGATATAAGACCCTGCTGATAGTAAGCTTTCTAAGAATGGTTTTTTCCTTCCCCCAAAGGTAGTAGCCTCTGTGTCAGCCTATGCTTGCCAGGAATGGAGTTGGAGCGATTAGTATTTATGTTGGTGGATGCCACATGGAAATGTTGTTCTGCCAGATGCAGCTACAACAGTGAGCCTATCAGACTTGCTTTTTCAAGAAAAAAACAAAACCAAACCAACACCAAAAATACTAAATTAGGTGGGGTGTTTTTTTTTCCTCCATTGTGATAAGCAGGAGATGGTATGGCTTATTCAGCATAAAAAGCAGACTGATGATCTAAAGAGGCTGTGATGTGGGGAGTTGTTTTCATTTTTGTCTTGACATGAAATATTTGGGAGAGCAAAATACCCCACCAAGAAAAAATACACAAAATGAGAATAAAAGCAAGAAATTTCCATCTGACTAGCTTGTGTTTACTCAAATGCAAAAGTATCTAGCAATCACTAGTCATCACTAAGTCATAAATATTTTATTTTGTATAAATTTTTTTACTTTCATTTTCCCCTGTTTTTTCATTTTTTTTTAACAGAACACTGCACTTCCTTGTGCTTTGCTTCATTTCATCCTTTGTTTAAAATGCATCTGTTTGTGATATGACTGTCTTATGGAAAGATGCAGTCATTTATTAGAAAACAGTTTAATGTTACAATGCAGTGTTCCATCTCGCTATGTAAGTGAGCTAAACTTCATTATTCTGTGATGTTTATGCTTTCTTTTGTCAAAATATTGAACATTGTATCATGCCTGATTTTAATAAAGATTGGGTAAGCCTGGCTGGATAAGAGGCGTTGAGCCAGATGAGGAAGCCTTGTTTAATGACCAGACCACGACCTCATTTCACTGGCATAAGTGTGGATCAAAGTGGAAGATGCCTGTCCAGTGTGAAGTGTGTTTCTGGGCATGACAGTGCTTCACATCAGAAAGACAGCTCAAGAATACGACAGTCAAAATTGCTTAATTATGTCCCAGCTTTGTAATTATTCATCCCTTCTTCTACAAAGAGTACAGTTGTCATTTCTTGACATAATTATTTAAAACTGTACCCTTATTTGGATTACAGGTGTAAGAATTGTGCTTCCAACTGTTTCATCTTTAAAACTTAGAGAAGCAAAACAGAATGTGATTTGAGAATGCATTTTAAGAGTCCACATTTTTACATTGCATATGATATAAATAAACAAAATGAAATTATGATGTATCAAAGCACACCATAATTTCATGTTTTAAAGGTCTATAGTCATGGTCATTTAACTAGATGATAAAATGTGGATACATTCATTGTATCTAAAGTATGCTGCTGTGAATAGATACACGCTGTCATAGGTCTCTTTAAATATAAATTTAATTGCTTAATACTGGGTCAATGCACTTGCTTTTATAAAATACCTATATTTCCCAGTATTTTTCAACCCCTCTGCCCAAAAACTATTTTTTAGCTTACTGCATTTTTAAGGTTAACATTTTTATTGGTTCTGTTTATAGTGGTAAAAGCAAGCAGTGTGCATTAGTCACATGTAACAGTCTCACAGCGTATAGGACCAAATCATCAGTGGGTATCCATGGGTATACTTCCAAGTACCTAACTTAATGCTATGCGGAGTTATTCTGGTTTTTTGCAACTTTACCAAGAGCATCTTGTCCACTTGGTTATAAAGGAAACTCTGTGCAACAAAAGATGGCAGTGTAGGTGTTCTGAATTCCGCCCCCCCTCCCCCCCTCCCGAGGCATTGTTTTCATCACATGTTATAATTATAAAACCTGACATAGCATTTGTTCTCTAAGGAAATAAAATGGAGACACTTAAGCAGAAAGGCAAGTCTAATATCTGTGTTTCATGTGATGATTATATGTGATTCTTGCTCACGCTATTACTTGGAGAATAGACGATTATTTTATTATGATAGGAAAGCTATATATTTAGGCAGTACAGCTTTAAGAAATAAGATGAACTAAAATCTACAGTGTTGCTTTCAGATAATTTTCAGCATTCTTGTGTTTAAGCTCATATAGCTGATATGCTTTTTCAAATTCTACTAAAATCAAATTGCATAAGGAGTGATTTTAGTAATTTTTGTCCTTAACTATTTAACAAAAATAATATTTTTCTTAAATAGATGTATCCTATGTGTTTCCAAGAATTTGGGCAAGGCATTTTTGCTAATGCATCTCATGGACCTTTTTTCTCCCTCCCAAAATTAGGAAAATGGGGATGGTTTTAAAAAGTAAATAAAAGGTGACAGATAAACCTTTGGAGAACATCTGCATTGCTCACATTTTTTTTTCCTTTTACCAGCACCATTGTGTAGAGATCTTGGCTTATGTACTTACAGCTTATGAACTACAGAGCAAAGGGCTTCTAAAGTGTAAGGAATCATTGTGTCAATGAACTACTAGCTGGTAAGATACCTCTTTGAGAGAGCTTCTATATAACAGGGTTTCTTATCATCCAGAGATCAAGGTTTTCCGCACTAAACCAGAACATTGTCATGAATTTAAGACTCCAACCTAGACTGGGATGCAGTAAGTAATATTGTCTTTAAAGACATTGTAGCAGTCATGCTGCTATTTGGCACACTGAAGTGTATCCATTTTGCTCTTGGAAAGTTTAAGTATTTTAAGCAAAAGTCCATAACAGGATTGGTCCATAATCCCCTAATGACTAATCAAAATTAGGATTAAGGAATAATTGGGGGGGGGGGGGGGGGGGGGGAAGCCAGAATTTATATTTCTATGTATGAACACTGTGGTGGTTTAGAAGAAAATGTTGCTGAGTAGGGTCTGCCAGATACAAGAGTGGTACTTGCTAGAACTAAGCTGACAGAGCTAAGTTCAGTCATTTAAAAATTTTCATTTTAAAAATCCCATTATCTCAAACAAATCCCATGATCCAAAACAAATGTAAGCAAACTTAGCTATATAAAAATTTTATGAAATAATTGTGTGTGAATAACATTTTTTTTTTTTCTCTGAACTGGTGGATTTTACTTACTTTCTAAAATTGGGGCATGACACCTTGAACCTAAGCCTTTCTTTGGCCTACAGGGCAATAGGTATGATGATTAATGTGGTAGAATAAGAAATAAGAAAAGCATTGTGAAATTTCAACATTAAGAAATGGTCAAGGTGTTGGAGAACTGAGAGATGACCTTAGATTTTTCCTTCTCTTTTCCAATTCCTTATGGTATACTGATCCATATTTTAATTTTTTTAAATTTAATTTGGAAGTTTAGATTCTTGTATGTTTGTATTATCCAATTACTTGAAAAGAAGAACAGAAGACACTTTTGGATATGATCCAATCCTTGAAACATCAAATAGTTATTTTCTACCTCTCTGTCTCTGAGAATATCTGTGTGTCCCTCAATAGTCACTTTGCAATAATAGCCGTCTGGTATGTGTATGTGTGTGAGAGCTCACCAGAAAGTACAGTGAATCCAGAAATGGAATTTGAGTCATAAATTCAAGAATACTTTGTTCAGAAGACTTTAAAAAGGTCACTAAAGAAGTCCTCAATTTTTGCAGCAACAAAAAATCAATTCCCAAAATATGGATATATCTTGATTCAATGTTGAGAGATAAAATCTGCTAACACATCTCATGATGCTTGTAGGGTAAATTAGTGACATGAGATCTTAAGAAATGGGAAATCTAATTATTGTAGCTGTGCAAGTGATAAGGGGCTTAAGGGTGTGACTGAAAAGTTATATACTAGACTAATAAGCAGAAAGCTGGGAGTTCATCAAATGGTTAATGAAGTTCTGTAGAAGACACCTGCGAGAGCCTGTGGAGAATGATATATGGACCTGTGAACATACACATGCGGTATATAAGGATACAGGTCAACAAGCAGTGCTACTGTAGTTTGGATCTTGCCCAATATGTAGTCTTTGGATGATATAATTCAGTATATGGATGAAATAATTCAGTAATTAGGAATATGCGATAGCTTCTTTTACATTTCCTTTGTTTATGTATCAAATTAAATCTGCATATGAAGGAGAGCCATAGACTACATGCTTTGGTTGAAATTATTGTGCAATTGATCCTACTGTCTTTGCGTATGATCAATAGCAGACCGGTGTTGCACTTGCTACATAGCCTGTTGTCCTAGTGAATAAACGTAACAGTAAACTTGATCTGGCTGTGAATTTGTGCATCATGTGAGGAAGCTCTTGCTCCTGGAAAAGGTGGAATTAATAACAGGATCTACAGCAGTCTGCTAAGGCCAGTCAGTAAAGAGTTTTCAAAGTGCCTGCAAGGGCAGCTGCGTTCAAGCAAACTGAAAGGCAGGCTTGGGAAAAGGCAGCCAACAGAGGGAAGAGAAGGGTCAGTAGCCAAAGAGGAAGCAAAGACAGTTAATGATAGTAAAGTTGAAGATGAGAATCTGAGCTACAAGGAGCTTGGAAAGTAAGCAGCTCACATGCAGTACTTGAATCTGCAAGCTAAGACATTTAAAAGGAGTTGATTTTTTTTTTCGTTGCTGTATTTTGTGTCTTAACATATGACAGGTCACATGATTAGAGAGAAAGAACCTCAATCACTAAATGAGAGAAAAGCAATGAGTTTAAACAGTGGGGACTGAGCTGCAAACGTGCAGCTGCTGAAATAGCAGAGGAATGTATTCTCTTTGCTTAGCCTGCTGTAATGTAAAAGAGGAAGAATAGACACGTGTGGGTCATATGTGAGTTACGGTAGGGGGAAAGACTCTTCATTGTTTGTTCTTGTGATAATTCTTGAAAAAGTGGTATATATTTAGTTCTTTGGGAAGGTATTATGTAGGCTACATCTCATTATTTAATTGCTATTGAAGATAAAGAATGCCAACGGTGATGTCACTTTCCTAAAATTATTCCTTTAAAAAAAAAAAAAGTATATGATTGTCATGAAGCCAGTGTCCTTTTAGCCATTAATGATCCCAATGCACTTTTCACATAGGAAGGGGTGTTACTCCTGGAGCCCTGGCCTGATTCCAATTCAGGTAATTACATTCTGCCTCCATGGATTTCTCTGCAGTCTCAATTTACTAAGGCATTCTTCTCCACCTTCTGCCCTGAACTGTTATGTAGTGTTGCAGTGTGCTAGTTAACCAGCTGCTACTTTGCACCTGAAAGGTGTCTGTCTTTCAGTAGTAGTGAGCAAACTGATCCCTTTGTAAGACTTATTTAATATTTGTAAAGCACTTGGAGGTTTTCTGATGAATGGCAATAAGCACTATATATCATTAACACATCCATTTAACTGAAGAAGCTAGCATGACAACTTGTTTGTTACTGCTGTTATTAATTTTTTTTTTTTTTTTTTCTATTTGTGGGTTCAGAACTATGGAAACTTCAATTATTAGATGCTGCAAGCATATGGTCTGGCTTTCTTCTGGTGATCATCCTATTCAGGCTACTTAACAAAACGCGATTCAGGAGAATGTAATACTGTGATATCAGACCACAGGGCAAGAATCATGATTGGTTTAAATTCCCAATGGATCAATACGGCTAGAATTTTATCCTATAAATTTTGTTTGTTTTTCTTTTGGAAATGGAAACACTACTGCTGTACAAGCAGAGCTCACTGCACTCTTCTGTAATTCCTCTTTTCAGAAAAACTAATGCAGTGGATCTCATTATCAGATGACACCACTGTTAGGCATAGGAGTTATTTGTATGTTGCATTTTGTCAAAAAAAAAAATGTATTTAATATGGCATTGGCAAAACTCTGGGCCAGTTTATATATATTCTTTTGTTCTTATAGGTGATTTTTCCCCGCCCTGGACTTTGAGGCACTATGTGTCTCATGTACTCTCAATCATGTTTATGAGTCATTCCCATTAAAATAGTAGTAGTCTTAAGTGTGATGGTTAGAATATACGTTAATTGCTAGCCATGAAACAAAGGTCCAATTATAACTTTTTTTTTTCCCCCTGAAAGCTGCTTGTCACAGTAAAATTTCTAAGAGAGAAAATCAGTGGCAAACTACCACTACCAAAGGGTCTACTGGTAATTTTGTAGATGTGAAGCACCTAGTTCAAAAGTTGGAAAGAACTGTCTTGGCTGAGTTTATATTTATTGCTCGTTTTGACTATGATTGGTTGTCATATAGTTTTCACAGCAAGCTCTGCAGTGTATATGTATGCTGTGTTAGCACCTGGCTTCACTGTTTCACTAACCCATCAAAAGGTCACCAGTTGTTAGAGATAAATGCAGTGGTCACAAGGGCCATTGCAAACGAAGAGAACAATAATTTGTTGTTGTGAACTTCTCAGTAGTGTATCTTGCAGTAAGGGACAACATGCTGTCAGGAAGATCGTGATGTAAACAGAGTTGTATGATAGTGACGTAAACAGGGTTGTATTTTACGTTAACTTAACCAAGTTCATTGGCATCCTCCCTGGCAGAGGCTATACTGCATGGTTTTTAGAAATGTGATTCTCACATACCAAGCAACATTATGTGAACTTTTAAATATTTTTTTTATATCATGCTATCACAATTATGACTTGTTCTTTTGCACTAACTTATGTTGCCACATAGTTTTAGGTTCCTGATATTCTGAAGAAGAAAAAAAAAAGCTAAAGGTTTATAGTTTTAGATAATAAGGTTTGTTTAATTGAACATGCATGTTCAATTTGACATCCATGAAATTAATAATTGCAAGTCACATTATATAGATTATTATAGTTGTTGTCATTACATCTCTGTGTACTCTTCTGTTTTTCAGTAGTCTCTTCTTTTGTTGGTAAATACTAGGATTTAAATTACTGAAAGCTTCCCCTGGTGTTTACAGGGTAATTTTTCTGTATTTCACTGTACTTTTCTATTTCTCTGCTGTCAATTTCTTCCTTAATTCTTCTTGCCTTTTTGCCTTCTTCCTATCTCCTTGATTCATAGAGAGCATGGAAACTGAACAGAAAGTATTTATTTGGAGCATTTTACCAGATCTTTGTGATTCAAATGATTACTTTTTCTTCTTTTCAGCCTTGAAGTACTACTTTCCTTCATTAATGTAAATCTTTCAAGAAAGTTTCTCTGATGATGTAGTCAACAACTTTGTGGTAGTGAAGTTTTTATATCCAGACCAGAGAAGTAAATAAACAAATAAGAAATAGAGTGCCTTCAACATATCATTCTCTGCAAATTGTTGTTCCCCTAGTATTTGGTTTTGCTTGCCGTTAGCAAAATGTTTTTGGTTGCACAATGACATTTTTAATGATATCTGTAGTCCCTGAATCTACAGAATTGGATTTTGTCTTCCATGTGTTTCCTTTTGATTTTGTCTTCCATGTGTTTCCTTTTGATATCAGTGGGATCATGGTCAAAAAGAACAGTGTACAGCGATCTGCAGGTTACAAGTTCAGGTGTGAAGACCTAAATATTGGGGGATAAAGGACCATGTCTTTGTCATATAAACTGTGGTGCAACCACATCATATAGCATCTTGTTGTGAAATGAATGCTAGATTGTTTTTAGTGTTGCCATAGTCAAATTTGATGGATGGAATAAGAGGACAGGAACAAAAGGGGCGGTAAAATGAATGCACCTGGTATTGGCTAATATTTCTAATCACTTTGGAAACAATGCAAGTGCCTGAAAATAGCAGTCTAGTGCCATTTCAAATACCCTAAAGCATACAGTAGGTCCCTGTAGGGATGGCAGATAAATATCTATGGGAGATGCAAGCTCTTCTGGAGCCACCATGGGAGGCCAGACCCAGATGCTGTAGCGTGGCTAAAATGGCAGTAGAAGCTTGTGTTTAAGCAGCTCAATCCTGCCTTTCCTGTTGCGCTAAAAGAGAGACTGTGTGCTGCAAAATATTGACAGGTCAAAACACCGGAGCATTATAATAATAATCCTCCCCTGCACCAGCATCAGCCAGAGTGTGGTCCAAGAGGCACATAGGGTTGGTAGTAATGAGGTCATCTCTTAAAAGCTCAAGCATATCAGTCATTCTCTTTTCATTAATGACTAAGAACATGACCAATTTGTAGCTGGTTTATGAGTTATTTCAGGAAAAAGGATTAATAATTTTTTTTTTCAGAGAAGGACTAATATTTCTCTCCTTGTCTCCACCCTTACCAGAAATGAATAGGCCAAAGGCATCTTTTGTAAGAAATCCTGAACTTTTTTGCCTAATGAATTTCTAAAACTGCTCCCGTTGTCAAAGAAGAAAGGAACAGCACAGTTTCATCTGCTTCCTTAAAATCACATTGAACTTACAGATTCTGGTTCCAGCTCCTGAATGTTAGTTGAGGCCGATGCTAACCACATCATGTTAAAATACAGGGAGAATAATTTTATTGAATTCTGTGTCTGGTTGCAGAACACAGTGCTAATTATACCTTGTCTTAATCAGGTTGGCCATTGAAAATCTTACCCAGTTTTGAATGAAGCCGCCTCTGCCATTAGGAACTTCTCTGATAAATACAGAAAACTTCAATCATGTTTCAAAAATGGCATTGCTTTGAATCCTGTTCAGTGAACGATCTGTTTTGGAGCTAGGGCTTCTTCTGACTTTAGCAGGCATGGAATCTGTCCTTAAGTTATGTGCATTTAATTTTTAAGTGTATTTAAGGTATGCTTCAGTTCTAATGAATCAAATGTCCTTGTATCAAGGCACCTAGTAAATGCATGTGCATTGTCCCAAAGATGATTCATTTCACTTTCAACCTTGGCGGGGCTTGCAAACCTTAGGCATTCTTTCTTGTAAAAGAACCTGTGGGATATTTGCTTAATAATTAAATTACAATTGCCTTTGTGTTTCTAATTTATGAGCTTGAAGCACAAGGAGATGAAGTTTTCTGTTACGTCAATACAGCAAACTGTCCTACATATTTTACTATGGCAAGTTTCATTAGGAAATGGATCGTTTGGGTTAAAATAAGAAGTAAATTCAGGATTGAGAAATTAAGACTTTTTTTTTTTTCTTCCCACATTGTAAGACTAAATATACAACTTTGTTCACATAACGATTACAAACAGTTCACTGTGTAGGCCAAATGCTCTCTAATGCAGTAAAATTAAGAAATAATATGCTTTGAAAGTGATTTATGAGTGTGGTTAAACTGCCAGATTTACAAAGAAATAGTTCAGATCTTGGGAAGCCTCAGGAGTCATGTCAAAAATGAATTTGACCATGATTTAAACTGCTACTTTTCTTACATGACATTTAATATGTGTACTTTGGAGGCCCATATGTCTTTAATAAAATAGCATTAAGTTTTAAATATGATATGAATGCAGTCAGTTTCTAAATTCATAACCTTTTCCACAACTCCAAAATGCTAACCAATAAGGGAGTCATACATGCAATAAAACATAAACCTTAGAAAATAGTTTTTTATTAGAATGGTTAGACAGTTGGCAGCTGTGTTGTAATGTAATAAATACATGCAGTCAACGTGGGTTTATCAGTCTTTGTTTACACTGTAAGCAACTGGGACCAGACAACTAATTATAACTGAGGACCAAAGGTCATGAAAAGTATATTTTGTCCAGTGAATGTGTACTTGCTAGGTGAACCTTATAATGCTAAGAAAAATAATTTATTAAATAAGAAGCACTACAGTATGCTTCCCAGTTGAATTTGTCTGAGAATATAATGTTTATTAGGGAGTCACATACTTTAAGACTGTTCTGAAGTACTAAGTATTTCAAAAATTATGAAAAGACGTACACAGTTTACAAAGGATTTCAATGTTTAGCAAATGGTGGCCAAAAGAGTTCAGTGCTTTGTGAAAACAGAAATACAGGAGTCTGGTCTACGCTGAAGTTTATGCTTAATAACAAAAATATGTTAGCATATTTTTGAGGGATATTTCTTTGCAATGCGTGGTATTTTATTAATTTTGTTAAAATAAAGTATTTTAAGATTACTTTCTGAAACAGAAACTAGCCCACAGCAAAACCAGCTTTCTAGATAACGAGCTTTTATTCAGAACAACAGATTCTAGTTTGCTTGCTGAGTTACCCATTTATTCAACATGCATAGAACAGTACTGCTAGCCTGATCACATATTCTAGGTAGTCTGACATTCTAATGAAAGCTATTGAAATGGTGTGGGAGTTGGGAAAAGACAGATTTTCTGTGTACTCTTAAGAGTGTGTGGGGGTGGGGGATAAAAACTTGATTGTGGTATACTTTTTCCTCCAAAATGCTTTCGATGATTTGATTTCTGGTTAGTGTGGTTCTAGAAAAATGGCAAAAAGTAAATTAAAAAAGTCTGCTTTGAGATGTATTACAAAGCATATATTCAAATGCTAATCTGTAGTCCTCCAGAATTATGGGTCCCCTAGAGCATCCAGAAAATTATTAACAGCATGTAATCCAGCTCAGTGTGAATGCATCTTTGCTCTGTTAGCCAAATCTTTACATAATACAAATCATTCTACCTATAAAAGCACAAATATGTTATTGTTCTCAACAGGCAATTTAATGCAGCTATAGGGAGGAGAATAAGAGAAAAGAAGATTACAAGCTATCTGATCATGCTTTTATTTCTCTTAAATCTCTCAGCATTTCTCTGTGGTTGTACTTGTTTGAAGATTGTACACAACTGTGCTGTCTATATGATTTGGAAAGCAAATACCCTAAACATGAATTTTCGATGGGTGTAGTTTTTAGAAGATTTGATACATTTATAACAAATGTACATTTTTTACCCCAGAAGCAGTGCTGAACCTGTGATCTTTTTCTTTTTTTCCTTATAATTCTTTTGAAGATGTAAATTTTGCTGTAGAAAGCTCATTTTTATTTGCCACCCAGTTGTGCAGCTTTAGCTGCAGAAGAGCTATTAAAATTAATTATTTTCCTGAGGGTTTTATCAAAAGGATTATTAGTGTGAATATATACAGAAAGTACGTGAATGAGGAAGAAAAATGTTTTATTGAACTAATACACAACAATCTCCAGTCATGATGTGGAGTCAGGATCCTGCTCCAATGGTATTATGTCAATGTGACTGAGTTCAACTGGTAGTTCTTGTAAGCAAGGAAGTGGATCCACTCTAGCATAAGTCTGCGGATTGGGTTCATCTTTTATTATAGCATTCTGATATTTTTTTCCCTGCTATTATTTTTCCCCCAGACTGCAGCTTGTGGCTCTCACTGTGAAGTTTTGCATCTATATGAAAATAATATTTTTGCTTTTTGTGTTGCTTTTGTTATTTTCCACTAAGCGCGTGTCGCTATGGTATACAGGTACTACCTAATCACCAATGATGGGAAATCTATGTAGCACATTTAGATATGAGTAAGCAGTCAGCCTATTATTATTGTTAGTTGCCAACAGAAAATGTGAACTAAATGTTTGTTTTAAAGTGAAAGGTTGGAGGTACTAACAGCAAAGCAGTAGTCTCTCTAGGAAAAAGAATGGAGTGGTAGAGGCGAGGAATGTTCCTGTTCTACCTGTTCTCATCAAGCCCATCAAGAACTAACTGGAAGAAACTGTACGTAGTTCTGTGGAAAAATAGCATTCCTGAGTTTGAAACAGGATGTCACTTGTATGCTTTGCAGTTAGCTACAGGTCAAGTCCATTGGATTGTTGAACATAAAGCATAAAACATTTGTGCTGCTGGGTCTCAGAGCTATTCTTGGAGAACTTGCTCACTTTTGCATGCATTTTGGCAGGAGTTGTGTGCTTTGTTTCATATTGTATATTGTTTCAGAGATGTCTAACAGGCCACAATATTAATCCATCGCCCCAGGTCTGCTCAAATTTATAACTGTGTTACTTTTGTATAATGTCCCCCAGCTTTTTCCCTTCCTCTTAGGTGATGATTTTTCATATCTTTATGGTATGAATAGGACTCTACAGTGCTATTTACTTCTAAATAATGAGTCAAAGATGTTGTGTGCAATTTTGAAAGGTGGAATGCTATAACAAGACTAGGCAAAAGCACTGTATGTGTGGCACAAAATTCTTACATATGAAGAAAACCTTTGAATCCACTTTTACTCCTGTTGAGTAGACTCTGAAGTAGTCTGCTCTGTCAATGTGAGCAAGAGAAGCAAACATAGATCTGTGCCATGTCAAATGGTCTTTCCAAAGCAGAACTCATTAAAATATCTGCACATGTGATTCTAGTTTCAAAACAAACAAACAATAATTCTCTAAATATATATAAAAAAATTGCATCAGCAATATTTTCAGCAGCAGCTATAAAAGTAATTGGATTTTACTGTTTAACAGTAGAGAATTCTTACAAGGTGAGAAAATAATTCAGATTGTGAATAGAAAAATATCTTTAAATTGAGTTTGCATACCAGACTAGAATGGTTTCTCGGTAAAGGACACACCTAACTTTCTGGGAAGGATTGCTGCAAGGCCATTGAAAGCTGCAAAGTAAGGAAAGAAAAAGAATAGAACGGATTTTATTTTCCTGATTTATTTTTGAACGTGAAACTAGAGGTGTTATTTTTCATAGCAACTTCTTGATTTCAAGGCAACAGCAACATAGCTTTTGGGTCTTTTTTTCTCCCCCCATATTTTACCATTTTCTCTCAAGAGAACTTCTGAAAAATTGTTGTTTATGTGAAGTGCTCTTTTTCTCCGCCCTCTTCTCCACCTCCCCCCCCCAAGTAGAAATGAATAGATATGTTGTTGGTGGAGAACTTACTTGGCTTGTCCTCTTGAGGTCATATTTTGGCAAGTGGGAAGTCTATTTTTTGATTTGATAAACCCCTAGTGGAATATGGTTTGGCTTGTAAAAACTGCTGTATACAGAGCCAATGGTTGTCTTGCCCTTTACAGCCTGGACTTCTACCTTCTGCCCAGAATGCAGGGGAAACCAACGATCACTGGCGGAGGCAGTGTCATAGTAGGACTACTGAAAATTTATGGAGCTCTAATTAAACCTAAAATGCACTAATTTGAGCCCTATAAATCTTGTGTAATACTGGTACAGTGAAGTTAACGTGAGGGCTGGTGTGGTCTGGGAGAACAAGGCGCATGCCTAATATTCTTTGCAGTTTTACAGCTGGGAAGCAATTATGTTGCAATCTAGACTGTCCAGTGATCCCAAAGAAGGTTCATGGAAGTTAATTTCAAGTTTATTTTCAATCAGGGAGTGTTGAAATTTTGTATGTAGATAGACCAGCTATTGCAAATTTGAAAAATCAGATTTCTTTTTTTTGGCTTATATGTGGAGAAAAGATTCAGCTGAAGATTTTGCCTGTAGTATAATTACCTGAAGATGAGAGTAGTCTCTTTCAATCCCTCTATTGATAATAATGATGAAAATACTCCATTATCAGGGCTAGTGTTTAGCTGAGTACATGATATATCTGTTCTGTGTGGCAGAAAATATTATTCTTTCATATGGTCTCTGAAAGAAATAGATTAATCAAATACTAATATGCCATGTAAATTGAAAATGGTAGCTACTTGATCTCAAGATGGAGAAGAGCTTAAATTGCTAGTGTACCATTTTATCATCTATAGTATTGTTGTGATGGAATAGTTTTAGTTGGTAGAAACTTGCTGTAGCAGGAATAAAATAAATAATTTACTTATTCTGTGGCTGAACTTCTGGGCCTTAGCTGAAGGGCCACCCCTTTGTATCTGTAGTAAAATCCTGCCAGCAATGCAGTGGCTAGAAACAATTTGCATTATCACTGGAGACAGAATTTCATGCTTTTTCTTCTGCACTATTTAAATAAATACCTTTCTGATGTAATTTGTGTTACAAAAGACTTTTTTTTTTTTTTTAAAAAAAAGGGAGAATGTAGGCTTTCAGTGCTGATACTTCTCCACTCAGAAGGAAGTCAGAAAAATAGCATAAACACTTTTTCCTTTGTTAGGGGCATGGAAAAATCTGTCTATCAAGAAAAATGGATGGGCCAGGTAAGAAGAAAATCTTTTACTCATAAGGCAGCCTGCAAGCATGACATATCACTATTGGAAGGCTGGTAGCGTGGCCCTGATGTGAATCTTGGTGCAGATTCAGACATGTGTTTGTGCGCTGTTACCAGCCCTACAGGATTTGAGAGGGTTTTTTTTTGAAGGCTAAGAGCTGCATTGTCTTTAAAATCTCTTCTTTCTCCAGGTTCTGTATATGTTGAGAAGTCTTTTAAAGCCCTGTGTCAGATCTGCTCTTCGTGTGAAGTCTTTATAAATATTTATATAGCCCTACTGAGGAAGAGTCAATCCATTAGAATGCTTTAGGCTAAGATTAGCAGTCGTGAAGCCTATTTAGCCAGATATGAGTTTACTTTATTTAATAACATTAAAGAGATAGTAAAAGAAAGCTTCTTTATCAGATATGGTAAGATCCATGAAACATGTTTATTAATGTCTAACTATCAAATTATACTTGCCTCAGAATTCATGGATGTAGCAGAGTAATTGCCTATTTGATTTGAGGCAGATTTGCATGTTTGTTAATGTCAAAGCTGCTTCCCATGTGTGCAAACCCTTGATGAGGTCATCAACAGGCAGCCCTGCTTTCTTGACTCCCATATCTAATGGAGCAATGCTGGTCTGAGATTGTATGGCAGCTAATGCTGATTTTTTTTTTTTTCTTTTTCCTTCTCAAATACATACAATCCTTGATTTTATGGTGTTCACGCAGAAGTATCTTGTGATTCATAGCTGATTTGTGCAGATATCTATAAATCAATGAATATTTGCCACAGACAACTTGCACACGGTAGAAGTGGAGTGAATGAGCATGAAGGTAGTGATATCAGGAACCATTGGTTTGGTATTGGTCTGACGCTGCTAGCAGGCTGAAGATTCCTTGTATTACTGTTAGCTTTTAAGATAAAGGAAAAAAAAAGTGTATTTTTGCATGGTACAGATCTCTGGCAACATTGGAGACAAATCTCCCAGGCAGAAGCATAACTTTATGGTTATTCTTGCAGACCTATATAAAGGGTAAGTATATTTTGGGTTCAGTCATATATGCCACATAAGGGACATCAGCCATTGCATATGTCATTGTCTATAGAAACCATACAACCACAGACCTCTGACACAACCATTTCCTTTAATGTTTTATAGATTTGTTATCCCTGAATCTCTGGTATGTTTTCAGAATCTTACAGTATTCTCTTGGTGGTAATATAAATGAGAAGGTTGTAGCTCCTGAAGCCATCATATTGTCATATTTTAAGTTTACCATTGAGTTGAGGATTATACAATCCAGAAAACAGTTCTTGCTATTTCTTTGTTCTCTTTTC
Organism: Grus americana; assembly: GCF_028858705.1. Classification (NCBI taxonomy): domain Eukaryota; kingdom Metazoa; phylum Chordata; class Aves; order Gruiformes; family Gruidae; genus Grus; species Grus americana. The sequence continues at coordinate 25,915,475 of NC_072858.1, forward strand.
CCCCCTTGTATCTAGAACATGTTGGTCCCAAATTCCTTCTATGTCACTCCAAAAGAGACTTTGAGAGACAATTGTTGCAATGTGAATCTTCATTCCTTCTAATTATGGTCTCTGAAATAAGAATCAATGAATGCATTTCCTCGGTTCAGAGCCACTCCCACCACACATGGTTTTTTTTCGTCTCTTTGGAACAAAGATATTCAAATCCCTTTCCATCTTTCTCTACCAAAAAAGTACTTCCCAAAGTAGGGCAGATAGACTCTCATATAAATGGTGGGATTTGGAATAATCTTAATGGTGATGTCAGAAGGGCATGATCAAAGTACTTTTACAGAGCAAGAAAATGCAATAATATGGAAACACTTCTTTGCAGTCACAACAGTTTGGAATAGTTTGCCTTCTGCTGTGCCTCCACTTGCCACCCTCTGAACAAGAACTGTAGGCTGTATTAGAAAAGCGTATATTTTCAAGACAAAACTTTTTCCATGTTCAATGTGCTTGTTGCAGTGCTAAGAATATAAATGCTGTGGACTGTTTCAATTTCATACATTTGACTTTTTTTTTTTATGAACCTCCTGCAGACAATTCTGGAACCACTAACTACGAGTTTTATAATTGACTCCTCTCTTAGTTCCTTTTGATTTTTTTTCTCTTTTTCATTCCTATTTGATTCTCTAACTAGGGTCAGTACAGGAAGTAAGTCTCAAAGTAGCAAGTGCAGGATTTTAACTTTTATTTACCTTAATTTCATTTTTGGAACACTTCTAAAGTTAGTTTGGTACAATCATACCTCCAGGTTCTTCCAGATTAAAAAAAAGTTATTTTTATTTCTCTAATTCTCTCTCTTTTTTAACTGTCTATAAAATATAGTAATTTACTTTCTGAAGAGGAGATCTGCTGTTTTTTGTCACCTTAGATCTGCACTTTGGTAGGTAATGAGTAGATTAGACTAGAACTGCAGCAGCTGCTCTTGAGAAGTGAAAACAGGCTGCAGCTGTAGAGAGGAGTTGACTGGGAAAATCTGAACAGTAAGTCCACTATCCCTTTTTGTTTAAAATAACATGCCTATAAGTTGCTTTGAGCAGCAATGATAGAAAAAAGTTGTAAAAAAACAAGAAAAACATACAAAAGACAAGACTGAGTGTTAGCTGGAGGGGAGGAAGCTAGAAGTGTAAAGCAGTTTATATTTATTTATCTTGTGGGATCAGAAAAGTACATCATCTTGAGTGAAGTTAAGAAAATTTTAGATAATGCAAATGTTTCCATTACAGAGAAGTTGCACAGAAGGAAACCCCTCTCTGAAACCTTCTTAGCACAATTCAGCTAAAAAAGCATTGTTTCCTGACCACTTCAACAGCTGAAATACACCAAGTTAACACACATTTATGAGTCAGGGACTTTTGTTAATTGTAATTCAATAGATACCAGTTTAGTTAACAAATTCTATCTTTTGAAGAACTATGTCCCCAGGTCCAGGTAGCTGGGCATCATAACTGCTTATGCCTGTTTTAAAGTACTTCTGGGTGAGTTTAATCCTATCGAGTATTGAAACCTCTTTAAGTTCCATTTAAAATATAGCATTTCTGTGTAAGCCTCATTAATCAAAAGTGAACACATTTTTAATAGAAACTCCCTGAGTGTTGTGTTTTATCACTGCATTTGTCTGACTAACATTTAGAAAGATTGCCAAAACCCTTTAAGTTTTACATATCATCTCAATGATAACAAGAGGTCACACAGCGAGCCCCGTGTCCATAGATTAGTTGCATTTGAAGAGCTGAGTCATGTTTTTCATATAAATCATATGGAATGGCCCATTATGAACACCTTGTAAAACTCAAAAGGCTTTATGATTGTTAATAGCTTCTGCAATAGTGATTTACTGGCTAATTTGAGACAAAATATGTTGCAGTGTGGGCTAAGAGAATGTGTTATCCTATCTGCATAAATAATAGTATGTTATTGGTTGTGCACTTCAGAAGGAAGTGGAATATCTATTACCTTATATCTTACAAGTAGATTTGACATTTCAACTTTTACTTATGACTTAAATCAACCTGGTTAGTGACAAACTGTAAAGTTGAATCATGCATTAATTTTTTTCCCTGCATGTTATCCATCACTGTTCGAACCTGTGAACTAAATGTAAGTTGTAACAGTGGTAATCACTCTGTAACTGCAATTTATTCAACTGAAGACCATCTTATTAGTGTAAAAATAGTTTGAAGCGACATTTTTTATAATGACTGTGATAAAACTTTGATGTATCCTAAATGTGTGCTATGTAAGACATTTATAATGGCCCCAAGTGTAATATTAACACAGCTTTTTAATGCATGTAAAAAGAGATCAGTTAGTTTTGATTATATTACCCAATACAGGTTAGATACTCTTTTGGAGTTAAAGCATTGCTTGCTGGTTCTAAATGTCAAAATTAGTGGAATTTCAAGGCAGTTAAATGAATTCACATCTTTTGAGATCTACTGAACCAGTAGCATTGCAAAGAGGAGTTAGATATTCAGTTCATACACGTGATGGCCAATGTCACTTTATCCCTGCTCTGTAGTCATGGGCTTTGCTAGGGTACTGTGTCCTACATTGACAAAAACCTCCACTTTTTTTTTTTTACTTTGTTATTTAAAAATATTTATATTATACCCTTGTAAACACAAGCCATAAGCGAAATTCTCAGAACAGCTGAAGTGAGCAATAATGATTGACTTTTGCAGAAAACTTCTCCAAAAGATATAAAGTGATGGGATTATCAAACACTTCCAGTTCAAAGATTGTCTCATAATTGTATGCCTGTATATCTGCTGAAGATTGTGCAAAACTCTGCAGAATCTTGTCTTAAGATTCAAAGTTTCTTTATAATCTTCAGATTTTAAGAATAAAAGCCCCTCATGCCCTCCATTGAAAGCAAAGAGATGCCTTAATGTACACTTACATTACTAGCACATGATTTTTCACTTGGAATGACATTATTACATTAATGTTTCTTTTTAATCCTTCAAATGTCACTTTTCCTAAACATTTCTTCAGTGACCTTTTTATCTCCCACAAATTCACCTTTTGTCAGAGAATTTTCCTCATTTTTCTTTTTTCTACCTATGATTAAGTTTCACTGAAGTAACCAAGCACAAAATTCCTTGTATTTCCAGGAAATCCATCTGTATTTGAAAAGCCATAATTGCAGGTTACTTTTATTTCTGTGTAAAGTGATGAAATAATTAATCATATTAACTATTTAAAGTATTGTTGTTAGATCTTGGATTCTGTATACTTTAGATAAATGACCTTGCCTTTAGAGTGGTTGCATAACAATGTCATTGAATAAGAATGATTTTGTGGTGGTCTGTAAGATAGTTGTGTTGCGGGGGCGAAAGGATAATTTTATGACCAAATCCTTTCAGAGCCGATAGTGTTTATTAATGAGGTTTGCCAAATGTCAAAAGAAACTAGCATTTTGGCATTATATAAGACACATTTTTATTTGTATTGACAATTTAGGCATAAAATTCTTCAGTTCATTTACATTTCATGACATATTTTAAACATTAATTTCATTTAACAATATTAAAAATATTAAAACTGCGTCACAGACTGTTGAATAATAGTTTAAGTACTTCTATGCTTTCTTTGCTGTGCAAACCTCATAGTCTCTTTGTGAAGTAGGTAAGATATCTGGAGATAATACTCTTGAGTTGAAAAGCTATTGTTCATCAGAAGACTCATTCTAGGATGATTATACTAGAAAATCATTTCCCATAAACCTTGCTGTAAATCACTTGAGTAAAACCCACTATGCTTATTATAGGCAGTCTGTCTTACCTGGTGATGGTCTTTGTAAGCTGCGGTGGGTCACTGGCAACATGTGGAGGTTCGATGGAAGTCAACTTCCAGAGTTAATATTCTGCTTTCATATTCCCGGATATGTGAGTAGTCTGAATTCCATCTCAGGAGAGAAATAATTAAATTTACTTTCCCAATTAAGATCAGACAGCAGAGTAGCAATTGGCTTCAGAAAAAGCCTACTATTATTCAAGCTAGAAATTACTCTCAGTGGCCAGGTCTTGGCAGATAGTTGGACATCACTATATTTGGAGGCACGTGCTGCCTCTACCTAGTACAGAGTGAAAAGTTTCATACCTAATTTAATAAACCTATAGTTAGGCTTGTCAGGATTTCAGTTATGTCCCTAGTTCAAAAGCTTTATACGTACCAATAGGGAATAATTTTGAGCTGAAACATCCTCTCCCCCCCCCCCCCCCCCCCCCCCCGAATGTCTGCCCAAGACATTACTGAAAAATAAATGCCAAACCAGAATGATTTATTTGTACAGAGACAACTGTAGAGAAAACTCCTGTGATTTTAGGATTGCTGGAAGAATTAGCTGTTATAAACCATAAAAACATGTTCATATGGTGAAGAAAGTAGCTCAAAAATAATGTAAAATCTGATATAAATAAAATGTACATTTGCAGATAGATATTACTTAAAAAATGTAAACTAAGGAATATAATAAAAAAGATGCTAGTGTTCAGACAGAAAACCATTAACATTATACCATTTCTCAAAGTTTATAGGAACATACAAAGTAAAAGGTAATTTTTACGAAGAAAGAGAAGCTCCGTTAAAATATTTTTTTATCAGAAGATTTGTATGAACTTCCCACCTCATCACAGTAAAAAAAATAATTGTTTCATAGGTTAAAAAATAACCACTGCATCCCTCCCCAGACTTTCATCAGCTAAATGAGGTAGCTACCTAACAGTTAAGGACAGAGGAAAAAGAGTATGAAACAGGATAAATTATAAGTCTTTGAATATGAAAAGTCAAATTGGTAAGTGCATCTTTTTAATGACAAATAGAATGCTAATATATGTTTCATATTAACTTTATGCTAAGCAAAATTGCAATGTGTAGCAGGAGATAACATCTACAGGCTGATTAGGATATTTTCTCCCTTTGTCAGGCAAAGAGGGGACATGGCCATCTTTTGAATGCAGTAAACAAAACCAGAACTTCATAATTTCAGGAATGAAGCACAGTTTGATATATGCTACAGAAAAAAACAGTAATTTAAGAATAATTCAAGTCCCATTATTTTTTTTTCTTCTTTTATCTCAGGTATATCTGTCCACATAGGATTCAGAGGAAGCTGAATTGCATTCCTAGATTAGTTTCTTGATAGATCAGCTTCCAGTGAATTATTTTTGTGGATGTCTGTGTGCTGTTTAAAGTTTTTTTCAGACTAGGTAGATTGTAACTCACTCTATAGCAGTAAGGTCTTCATCTACGCACCATTAAATGATCTTGTTCTAATTAGTTCAACAAACCTGAATGCTATCAATGTCACTGAATCGTATAGTTTTCCAAGCAGCAATAGTTTTGACTTTTAAATGCAAGTCTGTTTCTTTGGGTCTGTACTTCACAAAGTACAAATACCTTTGAATGTTGACGCCTTACAGGTGGAAATGTGGACTACAAACAGTAATGAATATTTCTGTCTTGAAACAGCAGCCGCATTCCTGTGACAAAACACAGTATTCTTTTAAGCTTCTTCCTCCCATTTCAGTGAGTCAGAGTGTTGTGTTATTGTTGAAATGCCTACAGTTGTCTTTAGAGATTCTGAAGTCAGAACAGGCTGAAACTTTCTCAGGACGTGGCTGACAAGCCCTATGATTTATGAAGTGAGCAGCATGGGAAGGAAAGAAATTCTTAACAGCAAATTGTCCCTTTTACCATTTATCTTAAGAGATACAATTTTTACGGTAGTTACTTTATTTCTTGAATCACTGAAGCTGGTTAGAGATTTAAAACTTCAAGGGGAAATATAGTGTGTGTGTATATATATATATATAGTATATGTATGTATATTCCCAGTTCAAAAATATAACCTCCTCTGGCTAAAAGGGCAAGGCAAGAGTAGTACTGAGTAGGTGATTTTCAAGTGGAAGCCTCAATGTCTATGCGAAATCTGTTCAATTTTTCTGTACATTTGGGACTATGTTGTTACTTCTTGAAAGCTTAATAACGTTTATATTATGTACGGATGCAGCAACTGTTAAGAATTCATTTTATGTTACTACTGTTCAACACTTATGCATCAATATTGCTGGGAAATGTGGAATGGTTACTGAGAATTTCTACATTTGTTGAATACGTGCAAGACACCTGGAATCTGCATAGCTATTCAGATCTGTTATTTATGTTCTGAAGATGCATGCCACATTTTGGTGCTCAAGATGTTAATCTCAGGAGTCAGTTTTCATTTTGCAAGGTAAAATCACGATATCTCTCGTTGCTATATCTGTAACAGGGACAATTTTGGCTGTGTTGCCTACATTGTAGTTTTGATTTGGGCTTAATTTGGGATTTGATTTTTAAGCTTTGACCATGTGAGTTTAGCCTCTAACTTGTTCCTGGGAGGTGGGTCCTGTTGACTGGGCTTCTGCCATAAACACTGCCTCTCCGCAGTGCCTGTTTACATGCCTCTGTTGCTCCCTACTGTTCTGGCTAAGCTTATCTGATCGCAGGCATGAGTTTTCACAGGACAGCAGGAGTCTCATTGGAGACTGATGCTAGCACTTGAGTGTCTCATGTTTAAATACCATTGGAGCAGAGGGTGAAGATGTGTATGCTAGTCATAGCTGAGAAGCAGTCATTTTTGCTACCCAGCAGAAAACAGTTCCTCTCTGCACCCATGCCTCCTTTGCTATGCTTTGTTCTAGACTAAGCTGGTTTAAGACACTGGTAGAGCAGAATGGTCATTCGACTGACTTTATTTGGGAAGCAGGAATAGCAGCACTATTTCCTAGCTGAGCTCAGAGCCCATTTGGATAAGCACCTTCCTAGGAAGAGGTGCATGTTGATCTTGATTCCAAGTTGGTCCTTTTTGTTCCAGCTTCCCATAGATGTAGCAAAGAATGAGTATGTATGTGTGCAGTCAAGCTCTGATTTTATCTGAGAAGCAGCAGCTAGAACTTCCTAAACCTCCACACTTATGATGCACCATTTTGCGTATCAAAACAGTATAGCACCATAGCCCTCAGATTTGCATAGCATAAAGGGGCTTAAGCAGGGCAACACATCCTGGAGTTTAACAATCTAGAAGCATGCGAACTGTGGCACAATTTGAGCTCAGAGTGGGGGCAAGTATACAATACAGAAAAATAGCTTGCATGTTCCCCCAGGAAAAAACTAGGGAATTATTTCTCTGCTTATTTTAACCTAAATCAACTCACTGAGACTGAAAGGATATAGCCACTTTCTAGGCAAAGTTAGCGTAAGACAATTCTTAGAATGGCATAGCACTGTAAAGGTCCTGTCTGTAAAATGAAGACCTCAAAGAGATATAATCAGCATTAACTCAGTGTAAGGATAGGTAGACAGTTGCATCTGACTTGGTCATATCTTTACAGAAAAATATTTTAGACCTGTGAAGCGGATCTCAAAAAGAGACCAAAATTATAAAACCAAAGCAGCAAAATGGTTCCTCTTGCATTTTTTTCTTTTCCTCATTACAGACTCTTGGCACAGATTTAGGTGTTATCCAAAAAGCAATTAGATTACTTAATGTATTCATCTTTGGTATTTTTTACGTGAGCTTTATGCCACATTTCTAGTGCGTTCCATTCGTTTTTTAGGAAGGTGTGTTTAGTATAATCTATTTATTTTGCATGTTTCCTCTGTTGGACTTTAGCCATATAAAATAAATGCTATGTTTATTATCCCCTTTGACTGCAGTATTTCAAGAACTTTCCCTCTTGGCCCTTCTCTTGGAGGCTCCTTTCCAAGGGTTCTTTATGTCCAGGCCTGTTAGACTTTACAAACTGGGATGAAAAGATGTGTGTTTGACTTGCCTCCCTTTGAATGCATGTTCACTTGTTTCTGAATTACTAATGTGGAATTTGGAACTGTTTTGATAAGAATTTAAAAATTCTTAGAAGGTTTGCTGCAAAATGGTCAGTGGAGTAAAGCTTTTTGGAAAGCAAATTTGCCACAAAATTATACACATACATATAAAATATTTCTGCATTGTTGAAATCATTATGTATTATCACATACTAGTATGACCGACAAGTTCTGAAATTAAACTGGTTTTAATATATACTTTAAACCAGTTATTTTTATAACCATATAATTTACAGAAAATTGTAATTTTTTTTTTTTTTTTTTGCTTTACAAAGCTGGTGGAATTTTTAATTGACACCTCATCCAGAGAGCCTCGAGGCTTCCTTTATGTGGAATGGCAACTCAAATGTTGCTAAGAACCAAAGAAACTGTAGCCACACAAAAAATAACTTCTGATGAGAGATGTGAGCTGAGTTACAGAGCTTCTTATGTTGGTGTAACCCCAAGGATAGAATGCTGATACAGTGTTCAATTAGCCTAAATTTGAGATTGACGTTTTAGGAATCTTAAGTTGCATTTATTATTTCAGCTGCTTGTAAATTGGACTTAAGCATCCTCAAACAGCATTCAATAGTTTCAGGAGAGAGAGGTTGTGACTGTTTCTTGGAATAAGATTGCTTTTCCTACACACTGTTTTAAGGGGCTAATATTAAGTATTCATTTTATGAGTAACTGCTCTTTCTTATCCTAGGACTTCATAGTTTTACTGTTAATTTTACTAAAATAAAAATAATAGCCACTTTTCTGCAATGCGATGTTCTGTCTGTAAATGTAAATCAGCTACATCTCAATTTACTTTTCACTAATACAGTAAGACAGTGATGTGGAATGCAACTACAAAATCAGGTACAAGTAAGGGAAAGGATAATTTTTATTAAATACAAACATCAAAGTGATAAGTATACAAATTGTAACAAAGCCACAGTTGAATAAGCTTTTGGAGAAATCTGGAGGAATTAAAAAAAAGGAAAGAAATCACTGAAGTTCCTCCCAAAAATTCCTAATTTCTTCTGTTCGCCCTCAAAAGCCAGGTAGGTCTCAAAACCACATTTGACTTCAAGTTTCATATCCAGTTTCGGCACATCAGAATCTACAGGGCAGTTGATATACTGTTGGAAGCACAGGCGAGTTTAGACTTTTAAATCAATCTGGAATGTACTTTCTCTCAGCTCACACTGTGTGCTGAAGAGAGAAGTGCAAAGCTGAGCAACAGTGAAATACTGGTCTTGCCTCTAATGCAGCAGGGATTGCCTTTCATTACAATGTTTAGGCCTAGATTTACAGGGGTGTTGAGGCAGATTTTAAGAGGTATCTTGATAGGCTTTGACATCCAAGCCTGGTTTCTCAATACCCATTCCAAGTCAGTGGGAGTCGTGTTTCTATCTGCCTGAGGAGTTACTGGAAATCTTGGCTGGCATATATCTCACTATCTCTACAGATGTAGATCTTAGTAAATCAGAACGTTCTCCTACCAGTGGAGGGGTAATTGTGATTAATGCTAATCCTCTACCAAGGTTGCAAGTGGGGCGAATGGTTTGAGAAAAGCTATGTGAAGGTGGAAAAGGACTTAATTTTAGTAGGGGTGGCTTCATGGCAGTGGTTAAAGAAACGATTCTTAAAGAAAATTTGTTCTTCCATCTTATATTGGTCTTCCAGATGCTCCAAAAGTTAATTTCTTCTCACATTTATCCCCAAAAGTGTGGACTGTGCAGTCCTTTGAGAACCCAAGATTTTAGGAGCAATGTTAAATTTTACTTGATATCTTGTACGTAAAGTTGTCCAAGCACTAGGCATTGTTGGTTCCCGGCAAAAGCAGTGAAACCTGGGAATGCTTGGCAGGTAATGTTTTGAAACCCCATAAAAGTATGGCATAGATTGTCTTCATATTTACTAGACAGATGTGGTCTTTTAGAATGAAAAAAATAACCAACCTGGTATATTTGACAGTACAGATACGATTGCAGTGTGCCGTAATAAGTATATCAACTTATAGGAGACAGTATGGATTTATTATGGGTTATTTTGCAATCAATCTCTGATGCTTTAGGATGATGAAATCCTAATTTAAATTCCATTTATCAAACCTACTAAAATAAACTTAACAGGGAAATAGCAGCATTAAGGAATTGCTTTCCCTAATCTTAATTTGGAGATTGATATTTTCTTGACAAAGTGCTGCACCTGGCAAGAAAGTCAAATCAGTATTTGATAGATGTAGCATGTTTGAAGGTATTAACGAACAATTTGAAATTACAGTCATTATTTACTTTATTGGAAACCTCTTAGAGAACGTGATTTACACCAGCAACAAGCTTTTTGGTGCAGTATAAGAATCTAGAACTGCAGGCTAGAAACCAGAGAGCTTAGACTACAGAAAGTTCATTTAAAAGTCATGTTTCCAGTATAAATTATATGCAGTTGTGCAAACATGTCAAAGTTTGGTAAATTGGATTTGTTTAATGTAAACAATCTTTGACCAAAATAATAACATAGCTTCAGAAAAAGACATTATGCTCCCACTTTCAAAAAGTTTGTGTAACTCAATGCAAGAAAGAGCTCAACTGTAATTCTGTGGAGAATTATGATTTATTAGATCCAAACTCCATAAAGCAAGCTCATAAACATGTTTTAATTTCTTTTATCGGCCTACGTTCTAGAGACAGTATTAAGACACAGGAACATAGATACATTCTTTTTCATTGGTCGAAATTGCTTGGACGTCAGGGTTATAATAGGTGCTATTAGAACTAACTGCTTAAACAAAGAATTAATTTGTGCAGGTATTGGCTAGAAGAATGGAAAGAAACTTAATAATAGCCATGTCTTCCAGATACAGCAAAAAGCAGTGCATGTAATTTTACTTTTAAAAAGGCATATCTTCAATGTGAAGAGGCACGTACAGTTGTAGCATCAATAAATATTATTTTTGGATGAATCAATATTATGCCACTCTCCAGATTTCTGTGCGTGCTAGGAGCTGTATAAACATGGAACAGAAGAGGCAATTCCTTTCCCAATGAATTTGATGTTTTTTATGTTGACCATGGGAGAATCTGAACTTTGCATGTAGGCCTAGAATTAATCCAATTTGTATTTTTTAAAAACCATGTATATATTTGTGAACAAGATTGCTGACAATTACAGGCTTTTGGCTGAATCCCATGAAGCATTGAATATTATGGCCGTAATCCAGCACATTACCATGGCATATTGTAAATAGTTCTGTTGATGTCTTCAAAAGCTAACCTTATCCTAAATTCCTAGTTGTCTGAATGAAGGCGTTTCAAGATAGAAACTGAGGTGAATTAGTGACATTTTATGATTGTTGTGGAATTGAGGACGAATTCTTCATATCAACCTGGTTCAAAAGAGTGGAGTCCAAAAACATGGGGCAATGAACAGTGGGTTCTTTCCACAGAAGTCTGTGCAGTGTCACAGTTAGCCAAGAGACTGCCAAAGGGATTAAAGGTCAGTACATACCAATGTAATGAGTCTAGTCTAATCCCTGGAAGAAATAGGCTTTCCAGCTAGAACTGGGAAGTTTAATTACATTTTGAATTATGCAGATTCAGGAGATATATTTTCCTATTAACTAGGGAGGTTGGGAAGGGGCCGCAAAGTGAAAATCAGGTGAAGTTTGTTGTTACTGGTTTGAGGAGGGAAGGAGGAGCTCCACCAGTCAGGAGATGTCTGAGGCAGCTGTACTGTCTTATACTAATATGGTCTGAAATGTCTGCACTGAATCTATCAGCATTTTTCAAAGCAGAAGAGAGAACATAAACTTACATTGACCTTACCCTCCCCCAAAGCAAAGTCAAAACTCACCATTCACGGTCCCATTATTAGTTAATGAGTCATTCATCTGCAAACCTGTGCTTAACTGTGAGTGGGGCCTACTTTTTACTTTCCCTTTAAAAGGGGACAAAATGTATATGGCTGTTCCAGTTTATCAGCAGTTGAAATGGCTAACTAGTACGTATTGAAGCATGCAAAACTGTATGGGCTCAAAGTCAGTTTTCGTGTCCTCATTTATAGGTCAAATCACATGCAACTTTACTTGTTTTGCAGTTCCAACTACCACTTATGTGTAGATTCTCTGGAGAGAGCTTTGGTTTAAAAGGAAGAGAAAATGCTGCTCTGTTGTTGACACTGGGGTAGCTGTCAGGGACATTTTGCCTTCCACGGAGGTCATAAGTTGTCACTGAATTCAAGAGTCTGGGTTTCACGGCATTGCTATTTGTTTTGATTTGGTCTCCTCCTGGGTGCACAGATTATAGGCCAGTAAACCACTCTTTCACTGACTAGTGTGGGAAGTTCCAGTCTCTCATAAACCTTAAATAAGTCTTAACTCCAGAATGCTGCCTTTTGGAGATTACATTTCTCAATGTTTTGCTATGTTTTTAGCCCAAGGGTGCTGTTGACAGAAAGCAGTGTTTTTATTCCCCAATTGCTGTGTCTCTTTATAATTTTTTTTGTGTGTGTGTGTGTGTGTTGCATTTTTCTGCATTAGTGGAGGTATCTGTGTTTGAAAAAGGATTACATTAGTCAAAACTTAAGACAGTTGATTTGCCCCCTTTCCTTACTGACTGACGGGAACCTAAGCCGCACATAATCTTTTGCAAAATACAGCCCTTTTGCAGCATATCAGAAATTTCAGAACCAGAAGATTTAACCTCTTAATACATCTAATTGAAAAGCTGTTGATTTTTGACAGTGCCAGACAATAGTGGTGTAAGCTGCTTGAGATTTGCTGACATTGATTTTTATTTTCTTTAAACTAAACAGATAATTTTCCCCTATATTTCTCTTATTTAGGATAATTTATAGTCTTTACTGCAGTGAAGGCAAAAATGAGCCTTCCTTAAAGGGGTGCCTTGAAGGCAAAAGAGAAGTCATTGCTTTAAACTTGAATTTTGAACGCTGTATTTTTGGAGAAGCAATCTTAAGCAGATCACCCATGTTCTATTGAGAATTCCCTGTAACATAGATCTATCAAAGGCATAGCATGTCTGTGTGGCTTTCAAGTACTCAAAGAGTGTCTTTCAAATGTTTTTCAACTACTCTGAAGGAAGAGTTATCAAATCTGAGCATATTTCAGTCAGATGTAAAACTGTTTTGAGTACAAAGTACTAGAGCTGCCTCTCAGTGCAGATGCCTGTGTCACATTTTATTTTTCTTCAGGAATAGCTTCCAGAATTTTCACAGTCCTCTGTCTTGTGTTCCTCTGTCCCAACATGAATCTGTAATACAAAACTGGTACAGACTTTCGGGAGAGCTATTTCCGAAGACCTTCATTGATAAAGCATTGAAGTTGGGTGCATTCTGCACTCCGATAAGAATTTTTGTCCTGCAGTAGTTCACAAGTTCACAGGTAAAGTTAAAAGTTACTTGCTGCTTCTCTTGCAAAGAAAGCTGTCTGTTTGCCTGCCATGGAAACCTTTCCTGAGATTTCCTAGTTGTCAAGGATGGGTTCAGAGTTCACAGAGCTTTTTATTGTGCCCTTTTTGAGGGATAGAGGCTGATTTGCAGCACTATTTAAAGCAAAGATGCCAAATGAAAGTTCCTCGTTTTAAGTTTGTGCTTACACAAAGCTTCTTTGTGGTTTTTTAGGCCTGTCAGACTTGTCAGGCGTGGTAAGAAAAAGTATATTGTTTCCAGCACTTGGATTCCTTTCCTTCTGACATCTGCCACTCTGTAAAGATGATAAATTCCTGCCTCATTAGCCAGGGGTGTGGGATTACAGGCTGACAACACATTAATCACCAGCTTCTGTGGCAGGCTGACTAGCAATAGGCATTGTTAACAAAACTTTTCTAATATGTCACTCTTCTCTATGACAGCCTGTAATCAATCATCTTGATTGACAGTGCTGATAGATTACACTATTTATACTTTGTGTAATGAAAGATAGCGTTTCCACCTACTGTCATTTCTAGGCTAGCAATGGAGGATCACTGAATAGAAACAAACACAACAAAAAAACCCAGGCCTCAGCTCGGCATTGTGAAGTTAAGTCAGACAGCCTTGTAGGTCTTTTGTGGTAGCTTTCAGATGAGGTGTATTGTTGGGGAACCTGGTAAGCACATGCCTTTGAGTAACTCTTGAACTGAGCGTTTCTTTGCTGACTTTGTTGCCATAAGCTGTCAGGTCAAGTTCAGGCAGGTAGGAGACCGTGTTAATCACATGGTGGCTATAGCTTCCTTTTTCCATCCTGTCTGTCTTCTCCTGCTGACACCCCCCTCAACCCTGGCCAAGATGAGAGATGATTTAGCTGTTGATGATGTATGTGTGTTTCATGATTTAGAAGGCAAAATTATATGTGTTTCCCGTAATTGTATGTTGCAGGGAAAGTAAACACAGGGAGGAAGTGCAAAGCCAACTTGCCAAGACACAGCAGAATCTATGTTGGAGATTGTTTGCCTTTTCAAACTTAGAAAATCAGAAACAAGATCAGGATTAAAGTGCATAGCCAAATTCATTTGGTGTTTTGCTTTTGATATAGCTGTTTCTTGTTCTAGAATCACTTGATTAGTACCTTTAATTATTCTTTACCGCCTGAAGTTATTTCATTCAGCTGTAGTGGAAGATTTAACATCAACTATAATAGGAGGACAAAAGTTTCTTATGGCAAATGTCTGTTAGGATGGATTTTTTTATTTTATTTTTTTTTTTTACAATGGGGTCCTTTAATTTTATGTCGATTAAGTACAAATACATGCTGCCTTAACACTATTATCGTGGCTCAGGTATCTTTATTATATCTTCATTTCTGTATGCATCCTGAGAATTTTCATAACACACTTTATCAGCAAATTTATTTATCTATCTATCTAGCCCTATAAGTATATGTGTATTTTTTTCTCATTGGAAAGGTTCATGTGCTCAGCCACAGTAAGAAACTTAAAATCAACCTTTGGATTTTAGGAAATAGGAGTTGGAGCTTAGATTACAGTACTTGGGAGTAGAGCTAAATTTAGGCAGTTGGACAGGAACAGGGGTAGAGAAGATCATCTAAACTTTAATCTGCCTGAGAAGAGTTTCATTGTGAGGTCACAATGATTAATGAGAAACCTGACCATCTGATTAAGCCCCTCTGTGTCACAGGACATGATTAGTAGGTGACAGAGACTGTAACAGTATCCAGCCAAGCCTTGTTTCTTTCACAGCTCAGACTGTTATATGATTAATGTCCCCAAGGGCTATCTCCAGGTCAGGCAGGGAGAACCTGTCAGAACAGGTGGAAGTGACAAATTCTGCAGAAACTCCTTTTTCAAGAGAGGCAGCACGCAAGAATGGATGAATGGGGAGGATTCCAGATGGGCTGGTTGACCTTTCTGTACTCTGAACAGACACCGAGAGCATCATGGGAATGAAACATAGTAAGTATCAAAAAACTGCAGATGTTCCATAGTTATTGAAGAATTATAGCGTTGCCAAGTTGGGTTGGTAAAATGCACGACACATCATATTATCGCCACTGGTTTACGCTTTCTGATATGCTACGAGAGACTGTAGATCTAGCGTGTGTGTGTATAGACTAGATAAAATACCACACACTGTGTTTTATGGCAAGAGGGGAAGATTCTTTGCTTCAGTACAGATAAGGCTTGATAGAGTTGATGCTTTAGTATAGTGTTTTCCTGTGCTAGTATATATAATCTATCTCATTCTCATCAATACTGCTCCATTTAGGGCAAGACAATCTTGGAAGTTAAAATAGTTTGTAAAAATCCTCATTCCTTTTTATTAGGTGGTGGTGATCTAGTAAGATATTTTATATCTTCCAGAGTACTTTCACCTCTTAGGTCAAAGGTTCAAATCCCCTGCTTAAGTATCCTGACATGCTCTACCTTGCAATATCACGTAACACAGAATTAGCAAGGGGATTGCTAAAGTATCATCCTTCAGATAAACAGACCTTTTCATTTTATCGTAGGAATGGTACAAATTATCTTTGCAGTACTATAGAGGCAGAGAAGGGAATGTTAGCAATGGGGTCCTTATGGAATTCCCTCTGCATGTGGTTAATTTTCAAAACAAAACCAAAAGTGAAACCAGAGAATAGGATTTTCCCCCTCCCCAAATGAGGAAATTTCTTCTGTGCAAATTTTATTGCTGTTATACTGTTGTTATTAGTGTTTGGTACTATTTTTAGCCATTTATAATCTTGTTTTCTTCAGTTTCTGTTTTAGCATATGCAGAGTATCTTCCTCAGTTTAACTGTAATAGGTCAATTTTCTTTTACATAATGAACTGGGTTTTTCTCAGCTTTGTGTACATTGGAGAAGGATGGCTTCTTTCCATTTTACAGGTAAAAATGCAGATACAGAAATCTGACATGGTACGGTCAAGCCGGCACAAGTTATAGTGCTCCAACATTAGGCTTTTGCATTTATTTGAACTTGTCTAGTCTGTATTTTCACCACTTTAAGGGGAGCCATTCTGAATAAAGGTTCTCATTTCTGTGGTTCTAAGACTTTTTGTTCTTTGCCACTGTTTAAGCTGTCAGAGCCAGCTTTAGGTATGGTAAATGCCATGCTCCCTTGAGCAAATCGGCTGCCATATGCTATAATTTACACTTTCTGAATCTTTATTGGCTAGGCAAAAGGTCATTTTTCAGAGTGGTTTTCCTAAAATAGAATTAATAGAGGAAACAGACACACTTCAGTGGACCAGTGACTGGAGATGGCAAAGCTCCTCTATGTGCATAGTCACAGAGTGGCAAATAGAGAGAACATAGGTAAGAATGAGCTCTAAAAGCTAGAGAGGGAGTGAAACAAAATCGCTCACTTGAACACTTCCAACTTTGAAGTCCAAGTCTGTCTGATTTTTATTTTCAATTTTTGTAAAAAAAAAAAAATCCGCAAACCCACAAATCTCTGTTAGCATAAAGATTTTAATAGCAATTTCAAGTACTATCTCTTACTGTGTTCCTACAAAAATGATAGACTTTGATAAATTGTGACAACTTATCTTGTAAATAGTTTGTCTAGCTATTGTTTGTTTCAAACTTTGCTATCAGTTTTTCAAACTCTTGTCACTGTATATCCTTTCCCGTAGGTTGATCAGTAAATCTGAAAGTAAGCCTGGCTATGAATTACTTGTCAGATACAAGAGGAGACAAGACTGACTTTTTAACCCTCTGTGCAACCCTGGAGGGAAATTAAAGCTATATCAGCAAGCAAAATGCATAGAATTTTACTATCCAAAAGAGGTTAAAGAAGGGCATGTTAATTTTACGGGTAATCTGCTAATCCAGATGCAAAAAATCGGTCCTTTCCTTCAATGAGCTTGGAAAACCTTTGCATTTTTGAATGTGATTGTATTAGCAAATAATGTCATTTGCCTCATACAGTTCAGTGCCTGAGGGTCTCCAGCAGAATTTAGAATTACACTAATGATTCTTAGGAGTAGGGAGGTGCAGGTGTACATCTGTTATCTTTTGTAATACACTCAGGTGTGTTTCTGTTGTTATCAGTAACACTAATGAAAGCTTAATGTATGTTGGTTTCCACAGAGAGTTGGAAGGATGTCTCTGTTTCCTTTAACTTGTAGGATAGCGTGAAAGGATCTTGTGAAATAGTTGTAATTAAGATGTATGATTCCAAGACTGATTAAACATTCCTGTGGAAGAGCACCTGCAATAGAATGGACATCATCATCCAGAGAAAATGCAAAATGCAGCTGTAATAGAGTTAAAACACAAACATATGTCCCTATAAAAAGGTGCATTAAAATTTTTAAATCTAGTGAATGTCATATGGGGCATAAAAGGCTGTCCATATTGTGCATACAATTTTTACAGTTATATTTCTATCAAGACCTGTATTGAGCTTTGTAGAGACCTGATGGTGCACTGCCTGATTAATGAATTGTGCGGGGGGTGTTTTTGGTTTTCATTTGAGATATTTGCTGGCAATACCAAGAGTGGGAGGAGGGAGAAGAATCACGTTCCTCACTAGTGTAGCTAAGCCCACAATGAACTTAATGTGCACCCCTGCTCTTTCAAAAAAGCCTGTTTCATTGAGGACTAGCTGAAACTATGCAAGCAGGATAATTCTTTGAGCTGACATAACTGCACAGAGAGGACTTGTGTGTAGAGTGTACAGATGTTCTGGTACAGCTGTATCTGTAAATTCTTTCTAGAGCACATAGAACCACAGTTTCTGACAAAGTCTGTGCATGGTCAGCAGCCTCAAAGATACAGCTAGGTCTGTCTTGCCACTGCTGCATTGCCACAAGAGATCTCAGCTATTCTTCACAACCACATCCTTCTTTCTCAGGAGAGAATATGAACTGAAAATGAGTTGGCATTTTCATCATATTGCAGCTTGCATGGACAACATAGTGCTCCATCAGCAGGGCTGAAATGCTTGGGTTCTGCGTAACCACCGACCTGAGTTCTAGCTGAGCAGCCGCTGTGGAAGGTAATGTCAAGTATTACGTGGTTTAATCCCAAGTAGGTACGTTTAATACATCTCCTCTCACCTGTCATCTTTACAGTATATAATAACGATGAAGACAGTTTCTCTTGTAATGAAGATGAGTTTGTCCCTGTATAGCTGGCCAATTAATTGTCAGCCTGGGAACGTGGGCACAAAACCAGCCATTTTAAATTTTGTACTCTGGTGATTAATCTATGTAGTAGGTAGAGGAGAGCTTGATCATCAGCCTCTTTTTGTTACAGGGAAAGCCGAAATGTGGCTTTGGGCATTTCTGAATGCCCAAGTACTGTAACATGTCTGGATTTGCTTTATATTAGTAGTTCTTTTTAACATATATATTTATAGTGTGAATGCTGCTGTGCTCCATTTCTACCTGAAACAGTACTGTACTAATAACTATGTACAATTTTTCTTGGCATGTTCCATTGTGAAATTCAGATCAGGACTGTGCAAAAGAGAATCTTTCTAATACTGTGCCAGCTACCATACCACTTTTTAGCAGTTTTTCAAAGAACACAGGGCAATATGCCAATAATGAGTGTAGAAAGTATATATGAAGTTCCTGATAATGTGACATGAATTTTTTCTTACTTTTGCTCTTCGTTTCATCTTAATTAGTCCCAGTAGGAAAGATTGATTTTTTTTTTTAAATTATTATTTTTTTTTTCTTTTAAAGCCTTCTAGCTAACATCTGTTGGTATTCCTGGGGTCATCCTTGCACTGTCCTATGTTTGACATTTCTTGTAAAAGAAGAGGCATTTGTTCATATTGACATTAGCTGCCTCGGTATCTCTCAGTGGTGCAGATGGCCTGTGAATAAAGACATCAAACTAATAGGCAAGATGACAAGCCTTGATAGTGCTGGTGCTCCTCATGCTTAAGTGGCAGGGCAGCATAGATTGCTTTTGCTGGGGAGGTGCTAGGTCTGCTGGCATGAAAGCATATGGAATTAGTTAAAAATGCAGTGGGATCCCGGGAAAAAGAATAGTATCATGAAAATCCCTGGCTGGCTACAACAGTTTCTTTTTTTCAATGTAGTATTTTATATTCCCTTGAGTGGCAACACTTGAAGTGTATGCATATGGAAGAGAGATCCCTAATTTACTCTAGGTATTTAGTGATTTTGACTATTTAATGCATCGGAATAAGACATTGCTGAAAGATTTCTTCATTACATTATTTGCTTGTGTGGTGTTATTTGAAGAAAACAATGAGCGTCTTGTGTGACAAGGAAGGTAAAACAAAAAATGTGACTAAATGAAGATGCGCAAGATGCATTGTAAGTGCATATTAAAATATTATTATGGGAGTGTTCTGGAAAATGTCATAGAGTCCCAAATATGGAAAGTCTGTTTCTTTTACAGGGGACATTTATATTATCCTCTGGAGAAGGCACACCGGAAAACTTGACATTTCAAAGTCAGCTGATTATTTCTTGGGCTAGAATAGAAAAAAAAAACAGCTGGAAATTCAAAGTCTAACAACTAAAGCATGAAAGAGATAATTAAGCTCTCAAGAAGCAGAAGATTAATAAGTTGATATAATTTTAACAAGACAGTTGGCAGAGCTAGTGGCTTGTGGATCCTATGTCTATATAGTGCGTAGGTCCTTTTTTTAGGGCTCATTTGGGGTAAAATACAGTTTATGAAAGTTCAGTGAAATGAAAAGGATTTTGCGTAACCAGTTTAGGCTCCAAATGCAGGCTTTTTTAAAGGAAACATTTGCAAAGGCTGACTTCAAATATTATTGTCATGGTGTTAAAACTGGAAGAAGGGGGAGGGAAGGAACAGAGTTCCCCCTCCCGCTTCTAATGGGAATAACTTTATTTAAAATAGAAAGACAACATTCTCTCTTCTCCAACAAGGTCTGACATGCAAATGCTGTAAAGCTCATAAGCTCCTCTATAATAAAGGAAAAGCAGTCTTGGTTCAAATATTTCCACTTCATGAAAAGCAGAAAGCAAAAAAATATATAAATAAAAGCCAGATTTTAATTTTAAATTCAGTTCCCGTAATTTAAGGTATATATAGTTATAATTGGGTGAAACTGTTGTTAAAAAAGCAAAGTAACTTAAAAGTATTTTGGGATCAACTTTGACCACATAAAAAAGCCAATATTTTCTTCAAGTTGTACCTCTTGAAAAATCACATTTGAATGAGTTTGAAAACTCAGTGAGCAATGCAGTCAAGAATGATCATGTATATTATTGCAGTATGTTTGAGCCTACTGTAGCTAGAAACTTCAGATTGTGTTCTTGTTTTTGAGGAGCTTAGAATCATCTATTCTCACTCGCTTTGGACAATGTTTTTGAACTTCTCAAGATGAAAAGTGATTTCAACTGTGTTAATAAGGGATTTTAAGTTTTATTTGCTTTTTAATAGGGCTCTGAAGGCAAACACCTGCACCAAGAAATGTTTATATCAGTGAGGATTTAGGAGTGTTTGTATCTGCAATGCATAACGATATAAATTTTGCTGACATTAAGCAATACTGTATTTCTCCTCTGCCTTCTCCCCTCATCTCAACTTCGAGAATTCATTATGGGGCAGCCACATAATAACTTTTATATGAGGATCCCAGGACTTTTCACACATGAAATAATTAAGCTGCTTTGTGTACTTCTTTGAGAGAGAGGAGAAATTTAGAAATTACTCTTTCACAGTTTGTTGAGATTACATGGCATACATTAGATATATGAAGTGACATGGGAGCAAAAGATTTAAGCCTGGCAAACTTTCAAAAGGTTCAGGTTTGAAGTCACAGAACTGCTTTTTCCAAAAAGTGAATGTTCAGAGAGCTACCTGGTAACCAAAATAGACTTGTTAAAAAAAGTCATACAGGTGGGCTTGATAGTTGGCATAGCTTCTGGGAGAGGTGTGTGAAACTTTACATGCAAAGATACCCATGCACACAGTTGGTTCAGGATGGTGGAAGTCCAGGGATGTTGGCAGAACTGGTGTTGTCTTCTATATTTGTCAGATGTTAGGCCTTCTATCACACTTGAAAGACAACCATGACTAAGGCTTGCTAGTGTTCATTTTACTGAATTCAAGGACAGTTTTTGCATAAATGGTCTTGCATATCCAGACCTCTCAGTAGCTGAATTACTCCACTTTATCGACAGCTAGAGTGTTCCTCTTTAGTTGGTTCTTTGCCAGACCTGTTGCCCTTTGCACACCTGCTGAGATAATTTTTCCTTCCTTTTATCTTCTCCTGGTGTCTCTTCTAAGCTCTTCATGTGGTGCTCAACATTGTCCCCAAAATACGGGCCATCACTGGAGGGACCTGCTTTGCTCTTTCTGAAAATGATGAACTTTTTCCACAGATTTTACTCTTTGCGTTCCTTTCTCTATTAACATTAGCAGTGAAGGTAGACATAATAGACCTATTAGGACATCATCTGCTGTTCTTTAGCTGGTGATTTTGTTTGTGGATGGCTGATTTAGCCATTGACGATTTAGTCATGTATATCTTATTGTGACATATCAACAATGTGACAATGTGAAGCCACATTATTTTAATAGGGGAATTTTGTTGTTCATGCCTGTATCTTGTAAGTGGTGCTAACTACACAGTTATTAAAAAAAAAATTGACAGCTGCAGTGATGATGCTTGAAGACTATGTGGTAAATTAATCCTGAAAGTGAGCAAAATCTTCAGTTTAATAGTCACATAGCAGGCTGTCTTTAAATATGATCTGTTTTACCCTAAGGAATCTTTAAATCCCTTTGTTACAGATGATTCCATAGTTCTTAAATGGTCGTCAAGGAATCTACTTTTCAAAGTCTTTGTAATGCTCAAAATACATTTATAGTGTGTCAGAAGACATCCTGAAAACCTGAAGAGACTGACTACTTTACAAATAAGACATAAAATTTATATCTTCAAGTTTCACTATATGTAGGTTCAACATTTCTGGAAAATAGAGAGTTAGATTTCATTTTTGCTGAAGAACCTGGAAAGCTGAGAGGAAGTTTAGGGAGAAAAAACATTGGTAGTTCCTGGTTCTAGCCAGTAGAATTTAGATGCTTATGGATATACTTGAGGGATATGTGTACATATAGGTTTTATAATCAGTGCATATTCATACTATATGTGAAATCATACAATATTTCATTTTATGAAAGCTGGCTGAAAAATAACTGTGATTAAGACTGATTGCAGAGCATTATCTTGCTTGTAAGCCTAAGCTTCACTTAGAACTACGATCAGAGAGAGGTTGGATAGATCTCTCTCCTTAAAGCAGAGTTTTACAGTCCAAGTAGAGCTCTGCTCTATCTTTTGGAGCTACCTCTTCATCTCAACATGGAAAAAAAGCCAGCCATTTTTAATAAGATATGGATTTTCATTTGTGGTTTTATATACTGCTACTGCTTCCTACTTGGTTTTGTTAGGAGCTCGTTGCTGTATTTTTCTGTGATTTATGAGCAAAAATTTTCCATGTAGGCTGGGTTAGGCCCCTTCTCTTTCAGTCACACATTCTCTTATAATATGATGCTTCCGTTTGTCCTTCAGAGGTCCATACTAGGACCAGTACTGTTTAATATCTTCATCAATGACATAGTGCAATTGAGTGCACCCTCAGCAAGTTTGCAGGTGACACCAAGCTGAGTGGTGCAGTTGGCATGCCTGAGGAACGGGATGCCATCTGGAGGGACCTGGACAAGCTCAAGAAATTCACCCATGTGAGCCTCATGACATTCAACAAGGCCAAGTACAAGGTCCTGCACATGGGTTGGGGCAACTCCCAGCTGCCTGTATCAGTACAGGCTGGTGAATGAAGGGATTTAGACCGGCTCTGCCAAGAAGGTTTTAGGGGTGTTGGTGGATGAGAAGCTCAACATGACCCAGCAATGTGCACTTGCAGCCCAGAAAGCCAACCATATCCTGAGCTGCATCAAAAGAAGCATGACCAGCAGGTCGAGGGAGGCGATCCTGCCCCTCTACTCCGCTCTTGTGAGACCCCACCTGGAGTACTGTGTCCAGCTCTGGGGGCCCCAGTACAGGAGAGACGTGGAGCTGTTGGAGCGAGTCCAGAGGAGGGCCACAAAGCTCATCAGAGGGCTGGAGCACCTCTCCTATGAGGACAGGCTGAGAGAGTTGGGGTTGTTCAGCCTGGAGAAGAGAAGGCTTCAGGGAAACCTTACTGTGGCCTTTCAGTATTTAAAGGGGGGTTATAAGGAAGATGGGGACAAACTTTTTAGTAGGCCCTGTTGCGATGGGACAAGGGGTAATGGCTTTAAACTAAAAGAGGGTAGATTTAGCCTAGATATAAGGAAGAAATTTTTTACAATGAGGGTGGTGAAACACTGGCACAGGTTGCCCAGAGAAGTGGTAGATGCTCCGTCCCTGGAAATATTCAAGGTCAGGTTGGACAGGGCTCTGAGCAACCTGATCTAGTTGAAGATGTCCCTACTCATTGAAGGGGGGGTTGGACTAGATGACCTTTAAAGGTCCCTTCCAACCCAAACTATTCCACACCTATGGATCTCCTTTAAAAGAGAGCTTGTTCTGATTTAAAGTGACTTTGACATGGCAATGGCTTTTACTTAAAAACGTCTTAAAGATATGCATTGTGTTGAAATCCACTAAGTAGGTGGTGGTTAATCTGTATGTGGATATGCTCTGGATGGGATGCTACTTGCTGTAATGACTGGAAAGGTGCTGCTATCTTATAGCACTGGAAACCTTTCACCAATCACGTTATGATAACTTTTGATATGGTAAGTGAACCCTGAGCTCCCAATGTGATCCTGTCACTGTACAATACTTCTGAGGTACCACAAGGTGTTGCATGTTGGGAAAGCTCATTAACTTTAGTGTATTCCTAAAGCCTTCCTTAAAGTATTCTGATTAAAACAATAGAAAGTGTGGTTTTATACATTTGTTTCTTACGTTTGTTACATGCCACTTTCATATAATTTATTTATTATTCTAATAAGTAGGTTTTTTGATAACAAGACTCCTAACATGATTATTTTTTGTACTTATTCAGTCTTTGTCTCCAAAATGTCCCAGATAGTTTTATAGTGCTTAATTTTTGAGCTGTGCTTGCATAATTATGTGTTTTGCTGCAGCTTCTTACGTTATTCCAAAGGGACTATATAATACCCCAGCAACAATCAGCTTGACATTGATCTCATGAGTGGAGCCCTGCCAGCACTGGTTTGCTGAACTGAAGTCTTGGGAGGCAAATCCAAGGACTTGCATGTATCTTGAATGAAAGGATTATGTGACAGGTGCAAAATGAACACCAGGAGATAGTTTTCAGATACACTTTCTGTTTTTAATTGTGGATCCCATTGCCACAGGATGTGATGGATGCTGCAAGATTTAGAGGATTCTAAAATATGATTGGGGATAGTTACAGACACCCCTCCCACCACCCCCGGCCTCTTCAGATGCACATAAACACACACACACACACACAAAGACTTTAATAATTAAGGAATTCCTTGAGCCACAGATTCATGAAGCCTTGACAATATGGGAAAGTTATAACAGTATACTTGTGCTGTTCTACTTTTTCAAGGCATCCAGAACTGACCAGGCCACTGTCAGAGGTGGGCTGAATAGACCTCTCTTCTTCTGATCAGTGCAGCTGCTTTTGTGCTTAATTTACTGTTTAATAATTTAGGAGAGGAGTGAGGTTTAGGGATCAAATATGGACCACTGCATCTCAGGGTGACTTGGTGTATTCTATTACAAACTGGTAGTAGTGAGGTCCTGTTGTTTTGTTATTCCCCATGGCTGGTGCATCCAGTGAACATATGAGACAGTCCAGCACTGCCGCTGGCACTGATTGGAACATACGTTGTCAGTCATGGACAGTCGATGAGTACTCTTTCTCAATAAGGATAAATGAAGCAAAAAATTAGAGATCTAAATAGAGTTCTGTGAAAAATGATGTTTTGAATTATGTAGAGGCTTGTGTAACCTTATTCTGGGATGTGCCTTTTGCAGAGTTTTCCATCATCTCAATTTTGCATTTTGTTTTGGGCTTGGATGAAAGTTTGGCCAAGCCTCAGAATTCAAACTGGGCCAAAGTTGCCAAAAGCTTAGGTCAAAACCACGTGGAGAAATAATCTGATGTTGCAATATTTCCTACACAGGACAGCGGTTGGGATTGGAAAGTATTACATTGGATTAAGTATAAATGAATTTGAAAAGCTGTGGCCCTGTCTAGACAAAGCAAAAGGAATCAATCAAGGTTTGATACCTTTATGATGAATATATTTGACATCAAAAATCCGTGCATGAGTTTGTGTAGTTTCCTCCCTGTAAGCTGTCAAGACAGTTGTTAATAATGTTATATATTAAAATATTTTTGTTCTTAATTCCATGTTTTGCTTCATCCTAACCCCTTAGTTAAAAATACATAAATAAGCAATCTCCTGTTATTAAATATCCCCTGTCATATAGGGAACAGCATAGGAAAGTGGAGAAGCCATAGGAAGAAAGAACTTGTGTTTTGTGCTTGGCATCTTATCCATAACATCTCTTAGAGGCAGAGTGAAGAGGAAACACGATGTGCCGCTAGCATTTTAGCAATTTCAGCAATAATGTTTCTTCAGTGGTTTACACTGCAGTATGCAAGTACATTAGCGCTGGAAGTAAAATGTTCTTCTCAAGTTGAATCTCCACAGACTGTGCATACTGCCCTTTAAGTGTCATAGCTATTGAACTACAAATGAAGTCATGTTCAGAAGGCAGCTAGTGTTACATCTGTTGCAACTTTTTATAATGCATGTATTTAGCAGACTATTTACATTTGATTGAGTTCCAGTTTTATTACTTCTAATATTTAGTGGCTGTTTCTCTCCAGCAGTCATTGTACCTGTTATTAATTTTGCCATATATTTTTAAATTGCTTAACTTTTTTGCTGTTGTGAAACTTTTTGCATATATTAAAAACTGTCTCTGTGTATATATACAAAACTAACAATCACTGTTCTTTAAAACAAGGAATAATCTGTGTTCCCTTGAGTTTTAATTTGTGAAATATGGATTTTGAGGAAGCTTTATCATTCCCAAAAGTAGATATGTAAATTTTTCACAACTTGTCTTTATCTGGATAAAGAAACAGGGTGCAATTTGAGTTAAAAGGAGGTTTATGAGGTATAAATCTTTGCATGGTATTTTTTTATTGATTATGATCTACTTGCAAGTAACCCAAGTGTCAGGTCCTCTCAGCTGAAGCCACTTGAAATGTACGTTGGGTGTTTGTAAGGCTTTTTATTCCAATTGAAAGAATTGGGAGACAGTGTGAAAAGCCTCAAGCAATAACTGCTTCAAGTAACCAGTCTCCTTGCATTGCTAAATGAATTGCTGATACGGATACAGGCTGTGTGTCACAGTCTGGAAAGTTCTGGTCTATTACATTACTAGTTTTTTCTAGTTACTGAGAATTGTCTCATTTGTTTCAGACAGTTGTCTCATAACTGTAACTATTCTTTTCAAGTAAAGATTAACTGTCTTGTTAGCAGACTCCTTTGAAAGAATTAAAACTAAGACTTTGATCTATGTTGTATACATTAAAACTGTTTATATGTAAGCCAGTCTATAGAGTCTTCAAAGAAATTTGTAAGATGGTAAAGTGGATTCAAAACTTTTAAAGGTCTATGTGCAATGCAGACGAGTTCTAACATATTCTCATCTCTGAAATTGAACTTGGAAATGTTTGTCAAGGCTTAGTACCTCTACTTAACCAGTAAAAGGCTTAGCTCTCATATTGAAATTTTACAAGTTTTACTTCAGGGTGCACAATATACACTTGCTTCATTTTATGGAAAAAGCAGAAGCTGTTGTACTAGCTTGTTGCTCAGATGTGTATTTAAAGATTCATACCTCTAGTTTTGGTCTCAAGCTGCATTTCTTTCTTAACTGTAGCAAATTTTCATTCTTGTTGACAGAGGACAATGTTTTAAAACTAAATATGGCACAAAGCTGAAATTTCCACATCAGATAAGGACCAGAAACATCCTCCTTTGATCCACTTCTGTTAATCAACAGAACAGAAACATACCTACTTATCTTTTATTAATTTTACTTTTCAGTTAAGTGTTTTGCAATTGATATGGTGAATCTAATTCTGAAAGTCTGTGTTCATAGTTTCTGGCATCAAAACACATTTATTTACAGTTACCAGATTTTTTTCCCATCTTCTAATGATCTTCAAATATTTATCTACTGCACATTGGATATTTTTGTTTCAACTTTGGCGAGTTAGTTTTTGTTGCTTCTGCTGTTGTGGCACTGGAGACAGGTGTCCCTGCATTTTGTACTAATTATTGGAGCAATGAAAGAAGATGGGCCCATCAGACAGTTATTTTTCTGAGGCTGTTGTCAAGAGTTGTCTCAAAAGGTAAATATTGATTGAGATGTAGCATTTTATGATAACTTTTAAAGTGCCTAGTGCACTGTGATACTCAGCCAAGTGATAGTAAATAAATTTTCCTTTATGAGTGCTTATTTAACTGTAAAAGTCTCTTAAAGGCTCAAATTAGATTCTGATTTACTGTGTGATTTTTATACTAAATATCTGTATTGTTTTTAACTATAATGGCAGCATGACAGAAAAAAAGTCCTGTGTTGTGAAAATGAAAACTGCTGTATTTGGATAGTCAGTAAAGGAAATACCATTTAATTCAGATATTAGGTTAGTTATCTGGTTTACATGGTTACTACCAAATGAAATAGATTGAGACTGTAAGAGAGTAAATAATCTAACATACATGAAGTGGAGATGTTTTTTCAGGAGGCCAAAGATGAAATTTCATGGAACTTTGTAAAATCCATTCAAATACTCCTTAAATATCATATTCATTAAGCATATCTGTGGCTCAGGACAATGTTCAGAACTAATGGCCAAAGGAATAAAGCTGTGCTCATTACACATGATGCATATATAAGGAAACATTAATTTCATTTGGAGTTTTTAAACACATAGCTGTTACTGGTGGCAACCACAACAAAAACATAAATTTAACGGAAAGGAAAGAAATTGGATACTCCTGAAAGTGAAGGATGGGCAATCCTGAGTAACTGCCCCATAGGGTTAATGCTTCTCTACCCTCACAATTGCTGTTCTAGTGAACTCTCCACCCTTACACTGGGTTTCTCTACTCACCATTTTCTCCTAAACATTAGAGGCTTTACACCTGGGGTTTTTTTGTTTGTTTGTTTGTTTGTTGGTTTTTTTGTTTGTTTGTTTTTAAACTAGCATGTGAATGAAAACTATGTGGTATCCCCAGCCTCCTTTTTGGGCTCAGTGACTCACAGGACTGAACGTGGCTGAATGCGACTATTGTCTAAGTGCCAGTTTCACAGTAGGATAAATTTTGTAAACTCGGATGAATCTTCTTCATTGACAGGAACTGCAAAAACCTGACTCGGTCATGTAAACATTTTAAGTTTCTGTCTAAACATTTTTGATACTAGAGCAGTGCCATTTGTGCTTGCTGTTTCTAAGGTCTGAGACAGCTTTTCTAAGGCTTCAGAAGTAATCCATAAAGGACATTTCAGGACTTGGCCTTCCCATGGAAGGGCTTAGCAACCGGGGAACAATTGCAGTTTCTGTTCTTGCGTTTGTAATTATTATTAATCAGAATATCAATTTCATTAAACTGCACAGAAAAAAGTGAAGAAGGACTGGGATTTTTATGCATTATATGAGCATATGGAGCATGGAACCTATGTTTCATATTTATGAATCCATGAAGGATAACATGTAAGTGTACATATAGTCATCTTAGACAAGCCTGGATGTGTTCTGCAAGAATGAGCAAGTATTCTTTAGAGCTTATTGAGTTCACACCAACAGGTTACCTATCTGGCTCCTTAGTTCTGGTTACCTGCCTCTAGCAATGTCGAGTGTTCACAGGATGATCCCAAATCCCCCAAATGCAACAGGGGATTAGTGTAGCATTATGCATGGGGAAGACCTGTTTCTTAATGTCTCAATCATGAAATTTTATTATACTTGTCTTAATGTATATAACTATAACTGCAGAATGGTGTTATTGGTCAGAAAATCATCCAGTCTTGAATACCTGTGTGTGTTTGCTCTGATCTCCTGTAGCGACGAAAATGCAGAAAAAGTATTCCACTCGGCAATGTTTCAGCTTCAGCAATAAATGTCTGTTTCCAAGCGTGTTTTGCGAGCCCAAGTATGCTTTCACCCATGGACCAGCTCAAAGAACTTGTTAACGTTTTTTTCCATACCAATAATAATTGTGTGATGTACTCTTAACAACAAAAGAATGCAAAGACCTTGCTCAGACAGTAGATTCTAAGCCAGTGTAAAAAGCACCTCCATTAGCTGCTGCCTTATCATAAACTGTACATTATATTTACTCTTTTTATAGTATATTAATACAGGGAATAGTAAGGGCAGTGTCCAACATCCATCACTATAGTAAAACTTCATTTTTAATCTAGCTTAAGTAATTGCAGCTACCTTAAATCCTGTATTCTTAGAGAGATGCCCCAGCATGTAAGGTTGCTTGTTCCCAAGTACTTTTTCTTTCTTTTTTTCTCTTTTTTTTTCTCCCCCCGCTTCCCCTTTGGCTTTTTGATTGAATTTCTGCACCAGACAATGAGGCAACGATGACATTGTCTTCATCTCTTGCCACTCACGCAGCTCTGTGGGAAGAGTTAAAGGCAGGCAGCTGTGATTTGGCCGCATGCAGTGCTCAGCCTTCGCTGTCCTGTAACAGAGGTACAATTTGAACTGATTTTCCGAGAAGATTGCTCCCTGATTCTTCAAAGCTGATGAGGTGTTCAGTGGGATTTTTTAGTCCTTTTTCACAGTAGGCTTCTGTCCTGGTTATTATGGGAATAGGAGATGAATTTTAAAGTTGTCTAGTTTTAAGCAGTAGGGGGAGTTTGGTATGTTAAACTTGATCTCCAGTCCTAGTGGGATGCTCGAAGAGGCCAAGTTCCCCAAAGTAACACAAAAGATCCAGGATCTCATGAGTCTCAAAACAGAAAATTGTAAGGGTTTGGAAAGAGTTTGAAATAATTACATTCTCTATTATGGAGCAGCATGGTGGAATTTGATGTGATGGAGTGTGAGGAAGGTTGTGCTCAATTTTGAGCATTAGACAAAAGTGGGCATTTCTTGAGGCAGGCGTGCTTTCCCCTTGTTTGGATAGTTGTTGGGTTATGTGGTTTGTTTTCTGCTTTTAGGTTTTTGTTTTGTTTTTTTTTTTTTTTTCCTTCTCCATAATACTTGTTAAGACCTGATACTTTAAAATTATGTTTCTGCATTCTTCTTCTTTGTCCTGTTAGCTGCTTGACTCAGTTTAGAAGACGACACTTAAACAGTAGTGGCGTTGTAGACTGATGATCTAAGGATATAGGTAGGCCAAATTTATAATGAAAAGTAGTATCTTTTGTTGGCCCAGTGACGTAGAAAAAACAGGACAGCTTTTAGATGCACTAATCCTTCTTCAGGCTATAGAAATATGTATTTATACAAGTAAGCACCATAAATCTGAGAGATTGTGTCTTGGGTAAGTAATGCAGGTTCAGTGGTGTATTATGGTTTGAGTTTTTTTAATTTTTTCTTTCCTTGAAGACTTGGTTTTTTTTTTTAGTTTAGCTCTTTCCATAGAAATGCCCCTAATCCTGTGCAAATTTCTGCCTGTGTGTGGCAGAAAGGAAAAATTGCTTTAGTCAACTTTGGTGTTGAGTTTCTGAGTATTCTCTTGGATTGTTGTAGCCGTAGTATTATATAAACATATGCTAGGCTTTCATTGCCTGTTCATTGAGAGTGGGAGCAAATACAATAGAACAGACATTTGCTATTAGCAGTTGCCAGGTGGAAACCATCTTTCATGAAAAGTATATGAATAGTATTGATTTTCTTAGTTTGTATTTCTGGAAATTAAGTATTAGATTGAAATACATCATTCAAACTACTGTGCTATTTCTTTTTTCTTTTTTTTTCTGTTTTTTTTTTTTTTTTTTCCCCCTTCCCTCTCGAAACTGCTAAATAAATGGTTTACAGTTGACCTTAAATTCTATGTTGGGTTTTTTTTTTTCCTTTGATTTGAAAGAAGACACTTGAGAAATGTTAAGCTAAACTTTCCAAACTTGTTGACTTGGGGGCACATTACAAATTTTATTGAAAATAGTTTGAGTTATATGTGTGTCCACACCTAAAAAATATGATTTTCACTTATTCGTTAAACTCAAATAGCTTGTGAGCTTTGATCTAAGGTCACGCTGCTGTAGTAGCTTGCTTAGAAAAAGTGTCATAGATCATGTACTTTTTAAAATTTACCAATATCATT
Organism: Grus americana; assembly: GCF_028858705.1. NCBI lineage: Eukaryota > Metazoa > Chordata > Aves > Gruiformes > Gruidae > Grus > Grus americana. The sequence continues at coordinate 25,947,135 of NC_072858.1, forward strand.
GAGCAAGTACATCCTTAAAAGCAGATAAAAGTTTTTTTAGGATCTTTTTTATTCCTGATCTGTTCCTAACTTCTCCCCACACACACTATGGGCAAATAATCACATAGAAGATGGATATATTTTCCTGTCACTGTCCATCTGCAAAATAATTTAAGGCGGTACTTTTCATCATATTTATGACACATTTTCCTGTAAACTTAAAACCTGAGTAGGCCTGAGAGCAGCACAAAAGCAATAGAGGCAATTACTCATAAAATATTTTGTTCATACTATAAAATAAAATTGGAATCATGTTGTTTTTGTTTTTGGGATGACTGCATAAATGCTCATGCCTGAAATGTCCTTTAAGGATTGCTAAGGCAGTGGCAATCTTTGTCTTCTGAACAAAATATCTGTAGAGAAATATGGATTTCTATACTTTACATAGGATAGCTCTTTAATAGTCTACAATGCTGGACAATGTGGTAAACTTTCTGGTTCTCATTCAGAAAGAAATATTTTGTGAACTGGCTGTGAAGTTCAGGGTATGTGGTGAAGACTGTTGGCATGAAAAATGGATTTTCTCTATTAAGTTGTCTTGCTCTCTGCTATTCAGTAGACTTGAGGCAAATTTACAGGAAAAGCGGTAATCTTCATGGACATTTGATATGCTTGCAGTGCTAGGAAACATGAATGCTCTTCCCCACATTCTTGCTGAATTTTTCTTTAGAATAATTTTATTTTTTTAATAAATCAAAGGAGAAACTGATTTAAATGAGAAGTTACAAATTACATCTCTGTATGAAAGTGTTTCATTTTTAAAAGTTTTTCTTGTACTTCTGGTATCTCTTTCCACAAAGTTATGGTACTTTTCCCTTTCTCACACCAAAAGGAAAACATTTGCAGCTGTGTTTATCTTCTGGCCAGCTCCCATTTTCTTAAATATTCTTGTATGAATGCTAATAACTCTAATACAGTTTCTAATAAGCATCTATCCAAATAGCAGAGTGTTACATTTCAGCATAAAAATGGAAGCTTGAATAGTAGTAGAATCTGAATTATTCTTTTCTTTGCTTCTTCCCCACCCCAATCTGGAAATCAGGTTTGGGGCACATTGTTAAAGTAGTTGGGGTCAGCTTAAGACTTGTTCCCCAAAAACTGTACCAGTTCATAAAAGTACAAGAAAGTGTAGTCACTAGTGATACCAACCTGCACATTTTCACCAGCATGGCATTAATTTTAAGTCATTTGCATGACTAAATCAGTGGTAATCATTAGATGATAATTTTTGATTTTCAGTAGTTGTATGATAATGAAGAAAGTGCTTCTCTTGGGTACTGCACTTGAGATATTTCATGATCTGGTTTTATATGATTTGATCAATTACATTATATGGTGATAAATTTATTCTGTGCAATGTTTGCATACTTAGAGCACAGACTGTAAGTCAAAGGCAATACATTTTCATCAGCTTGTTTGAGCAAGTGACTGCCTTGTTTCACCAACATAAAATTAGAATAAAACATTCCCTTATTTCTTTACACACAGCAAAGCTTAATTTAATTAGTAAGCTTCTGCAGTTTGAGAATTGCCAACAAGGGTGATGATGCCCAAAACAGTTGTCTAGAAAGCATGCTAAGTAGTCAAATGCTCAATAAAATTGGAAATTAATTAATGGTGTGGAATCCTAGTTTATGAACTATGATGATTAATATCAGAGGAAAGTCTGATTCTCTAGTTCAGTAAGTCAGTCCAGTGCTGACTTGTAATAAGGTAAAGGATCTGACTAGCTCAGGAACCAGATTCTAGGTGGAACTGCCTCTAGGTGAGATGCTCTACCCTTTAGCTGCTTGAAGTGCCAGCAAGAGCTGGTTCACACCATTAGGAAAAAATTCCTGCCTACACAATCTTGAACACAGTAGTTGGTGAGAAGGACCTCGTGCTGCCTAGAACCATTGAGTAATTTACGTCACTAAGGACCAAGAATAATTTTCCTGGGTTAATCAAATTTACTGACTTGAACTTCAAGGCAGTAGGAGGTCATTCACACAGAATTTGGAGTACCAGGATATGAAGGACAATCTCTCAGAAATGAATAATTAAATACAGTGCAATGAAATTAAAATATTGAAGTAGATTGTGCAAGCATGATGGTATTGGCCAGCCTATTGCAGAAAAGTTTTGTTCAGGGTTTGGAAAAGCAAGAATCTTGGTGAAAAGGTAGAAATCTATGGGTTCAGTGATTTTATTTGATTCAGTAGATGGATCCTGAGAGTGCTCTATAGCAGAGTGCTATGTATATATCTCTTCTCATATATATTTATAAAATGTTTAGCATTCAGTGTCAATTGCTTATATCATCCATTACCTGTGTATTTGAGATGGTGAACATAATTTTAACATTTTTCATTATTCATCATGATAATATTTATCAATATATGTGTGTATATATAATTATTCTTGAGGCTATGTATGTTTATGATGGTTTTAGCTAGAAATAAAGGATATCCTTAATTGTGAGGAATAGCTGATCTGGGAATCAGCAGACTGGAGAAAACAGTCAAATTGCTAGTAAAAACTTGTCTGTGATATGGGTGCAATTTACCAGTCTAATACCAGTCAAGTTACAAACGAAGAAAAGTAGAGTTGTATGTGGAACCTTTGACATTTGCCAACTTGAAGCCTTGCTGTCAGAAAAAGAGTTGCCAGTTGGAATAAACAAAAAGCCTTTTTCAGGGCTGATAAAAATGTGTTGGAAGTGGCAGCTAGATTAAAGCTTCCACATCAAAATGAATGCAGAAAAAGCTCTTTTCAGGACTAAAGAGGAGATTCAAGTTGTCAGCAGCCAGTCTGAGTCTGGCAAACAATGTAAAGCACTTAGGGCTAGAGAACTTTAATTAGAGCTCTCTTCAGGCTAAACAAAAGTTCTTAGTCTTCATCCTTGATAACTCACTGATTGGCTTCTGTTGTACCGACAAATATTGATATTGACTTTGACAAGAGTTCGTGTATGTGTGCCATGCAATCAAGCCCTATATTGTTATCTGAGCAAAAAGTTCGGTCTTGTTGAGTACAATGGATAATGTGGGTGATATACTGCAGGGTGGCTCAAAACCAAGATTGTTGAACTTCTGTTTCTTTATATTGTGTGGGTGATGTGTTTTATATAAAAGAGCCTTCGAGTAATAAATTCCTTTATATTTTATCTTTCCCTCACAGCAAAATCGTTGTATATAATTTTTACTAAAGTTTATTACCCTTGTGAAGTGAACTGATCTTGGCAAGTTTTGTGGATAGATCCAGGAGTGTTGTTATAATCTATTGGTTTCAGTGTTGAAAGAGTTTTAAAAAAAGATAATTTGCTTCAAAAGCATACTCTTGTGACTTGAAAAATTAATTAGAAATATATTAGCCAATAGTATACTATAAAATAAGGTATATTATTTATGAAATACATCAGAATTTGTTAAGGAGTGTTTTAGAAACAATATTTTTGTACTTTGATCAAAGTCTGATTATTTTGACCTTGAGTTAAATTATTCTTTTTTTTTTTTCTTAAATTGTGAGGAAAGCTCCTTAGATTATAAGGAAAGAGATGTTTCACTGAAGCAAATCTGTACTATTACAATTAGCTACAGAGATGAAATGCTATTTAAAGTTTTGCAAATGTTTAATGGAATCTAGAACTATAAATACTATATTATCTCAAGTAACTTTATGTTCTAGAGAAAATATTTAAGGAATTTGTCATATTTGTCATAACCATGAAGCAAAATGGGTTGTCTTTTGGAGGTCTGTTTGCCAATGATTTTTGTGATCTTAGTTCTCTTACGGAAGGTGTGTAAGTTCCTCAAATATAGACAAAGCTCTAGAAAGCTCTTACCATTTAAAAATGTAAATAATACTCTTGTAAGATGTTTCTGCTTTAAAATCCTTATGTGTTTTATCTGCAGATTTTAATTCCTTTGTTAGGAAAAGCAGCATAAAATTAAGAATAACAAGACATCTTCAAGACATACATTTCTTTGATCTATTTAAGGCCTTTTAGATAGGCAACTAACAGCAATAACTTTAATTATATTGTTCATGTTCTTTGAATATTTATTTATGGTTCTCCTTTAGACCAAGACACCTGAAAAATTCCAGTTCTTACTGGAATTATTTTATAGATTTGTAATTTGTTTTCCTTTAAAGTGTTGAACAATTCACATGCATTTCTTTGTCACTAATACACTTCCAAACCCTTTCCTCCTTTTTTTTTTTTTTTTTTTTTTAAAATTTGTTCTGCTTAAGGTAATCCCTTTAGAAATCTGTAGGTGTAGTCTCTTTTCTTAATGAATTGATTTTCCTGTTTTATTCATCAGGGACACAGCTGGTCTTTTCAAGGATCTTTCTTCTACCCTTTTCCTAGTGTAGGATTTCTTAACTTTGGTCTGTGGGGTTGTTTTTTTTTTTTATTTTAATGCTTGGCATCATGCTTTCATAGTTTGATTTTTTCATGGTTTTTACTTTTTTTCTTTTCCATGATCTAAGCTTCTTTTCTTGGAGCATTTCAGAATGGAAGTGACAGTGACTCACAGATCTGACTTCTACTTCCTTCTTGCTGTTCAGATTAGCCTCAAGGTTAATGCCAGAGGTATTTTAAATTCTGGTTCATTCTGAAAATCACTATGACCATTGTTTTTTGATAGCTAATATATAATCAATTGTCTCTGGGTCTCACTAAGATTAGTTTTTAAACTAACAGGGACCATTGCACTAGGCCTTTTGTATTTCTGTTTTCAGTGACAAATGAAGTGAAAGCTTTTCTCCCCCTGCAGTCCGTCTGTGTTGTGTTTGGGAACATTGTGCTAGTAAGCCAAGGATTTAGAGGGCCTTTGAGTTGGCAATATTGAGTAATTCATAGAGGAAGCTCTTCTGTGTCAATGTTGATGAACCTGTCAAGCACTGTTTGTTTGGATATGCACTGATTATATCCAGCCCAAACTGGGAAGATCTAGAAGATCATGAAGATATAGAACAGTATCAAGACTAAACTTCCTTTAACACTTAACTTTCACCTCCACCTACAATGGAACAATGGGTGCTATGCTATCCTTCAACAGCACTGTGTCTCAAGTCCAATGTTCAGCATCTTGTCAGAGAAATCCTGTCTCAGTTGTGGTGGAAGGTGTCAGCTCCAGTCTGTGTAGAATGCTTAATTACATTAAGGATAGCGTCCAATGTTGTGAGATTCCACATCATCCAGGATTTAACAGGTTTATATCTTCCAATGGATTTCCAGAGTAAATAGGAGCTAGTATAGATTATGAAGAACTGATGCAGTGTGTTTAACTGCAAGAGGAAAAAAACCAAACCCAAACAAGTGATGCAGTCACTCACTACCTCACACGGGTGGGCCAATGCCCAGCTAGTTCCCAAGCAAAAGATGGCTAACGTAGCTAAACCCACCTCCTTGCTGTTTAATTGCTGAGCATGACGTTATATGGTATGGAATACCTTTTTCGTTAGTTTGGGTCATCTGCCTCGTTGTGTCTCTTCCCAACCCCTTGCACACACCCAGTCTATTCACTGAGGGGGCAGAGTGAGAAACAGGGAATGACTTGATGCAGGGCAAACACTGTTCAGCAATAGCTAAAACATTGGTGTGTTGTCAGCACTGTTTTCATCACAAATCTAAAACACAGCACTATGTAAACTGCTATGAAGAAAATTAACTCCATCCCAGCCAGACCCAGTACAATTTCCTACTTCCCCCTTCTCTACCCTTGCCCTGAGTTTTTAATTTTAAAATGCTCTGTTCAAAGCCAAGAAATATAAACAGGTTGAGAGATGTAGTTAAATGGAATAAAGATAATAACCAAAGAAAAAAGTCTGTATATTTAGTATCCTAGATTGGTCAGAACCAAAGTCACTTGACAGATAATTGCCTGACAAGCAGCGTCTTTGATGTTAAGCTTCAGTGAAGTAGAAAGTAAGTTCCTCAGCTGCTCCCCAACAGTGGGTGGTCTGTTGCTGTCCAATGCTGGAGCACCCTCTCACCCTGCTGAAAGGATTTTTTTTTTGTGTGACACATTGAGTACAGTCAGTTACACACCACTTTCTCTATGAGGTCTTGGGGAGAGAGAGGAGGATGGAGAGAGAATGGGAGGGAGTTAGAGCAGCCAAATGCAGTTTAAAATAAACAACTTCTAAATTAAAAAGAATGTTAAATACAGATCATCTGCTCAAACCATGACAGCAGATTTAATTCCTTCCTCCTTTTACCTGATGGAGATGCGCCTGCAGGGCTCGCATCAATTACCTGTCGACATGTGGAAAATGATTGATGAGCTGCCTCAGGCACTGGAGTATACTTTGTCAACCACTCATAATTTATACATCTTATCTCTGCCAGAACAAAAGACAGGACAGCATGCACACTGAAGGGGGGGGGGAGGGGGAACCCACTAAAAACCAACAAACAAACCAAAAAAACCAGAAGAAAAGAAAGAAAGAAAGAAAGAAAGAAAAAAGGCTCTTTGGGTTCCAGTATGTAGCAAGAGTTGATAACATTGATGGCTATCTATTTGCTCCCTCATCAGACGTCTCCTGCCACTTTCTACTGCAGCTGCTTGGGTTTGCCAGGCTATCTGGCCATTCCCTGCTGGAAAGATGCTGACATAGAAAGCATGGAGCAATCTAGAGTTACATTTTAATTACACTGCTATCTACAAGAGTCTCTGGAGCACTGATGTTTGCTCTGACCTTTTGTTTTAATCAGCACTCTCAAAGCATGCTGTTAACCACCACTGACAGAGATTGATAATTTATACAGTGGGGTCTTAAGGAAGCTTTCATTTAGAACCATTACAGAAATCAGATACTTTTACTTTTGTATTAAGACATCATTTTAGAGTGTACTTCAGATAGGTGAGTCTTACAGTAACATAGAAACCAAATTTGAACTTTGACCTCAAACTGTAATTGAACCCTAAATAATATTTTTTAATATTTGTGTGTGTGTGTATAAAATATTGTTTGTGTTTCTTTGAGGCTCTTGAAGCACTTTCAATCACAATCTTTATTCAGTACTTGCTAAAAACTTGTGGATAAGCCTAATATTCTATTCTAACTTTTCAGGAATAGCTATTAATTTAGGAGGAGGAAGGGGGCTTGTTTGAGTGCCAGCCTGAGACAGTGTGAACAAGGGTAATTTCCAAAACACCTGGTATTTAGTGTCTTTCAAGTGTCCCAAATTGAAAAGCAAAAATCTCTTATGAGTTCTGAAAATTTTATTTTCTAGTTTAATAATGAAATTTAATGTGATCATTTCTCCACCTGGATAAGATGGTATACTACCTCTTCAGTGTCTACTACGTTGGGAACACAATAAGCCTTTTAGAAGTATTACTCTGTGTTTGCTTGGAAAGTTGTACTGAAGTTGTCTACAAGTCATATTCATCCTAGTATATGATTGTAAGCATCTGTGCTATTCTGAACCCACATGGTAATAGTGAAGGATTAAAAAAAGGGTTAATACAAAAGCAATTTGAGTTGAAAATTTCATGATACAATGTTTTAGAATATTGGAAGTTTTAGTAAATGTCATGCACTGTACAGTCCTGTGGTATATCAAATCCAGTGCTAGTATACTAGTAAGTTTAGTTTGTATAATCATATTTTCAGGTGCTTCTCTTGTCCTCTGTTGTCATATTATTTTTAGAGGTAATTGCCCAGACGTGTCAGGATGTTTTCCAGATTTCTAAGTAATATTCAGTGTATGTGTATGGTTTTTTGGACACTACGCTTCAGCATGTCTGGATTGAATGAGGCATCTTGAGACCAGTTTACTGTAGAAGTTGTTGGTCTGTAGCTCAGCATTTGAAGAATTAGATGGTGTGAGAAAGAATACTTCTGGATATAGACATAATTTTCTCAATCACAGTTTTACTTTACACAGTGAAAATGTGAGCAAAACTTTCAACCAAATAGATCTATTTTGTCTGTGTTTTTTACATTAAACTGCTCCAACACAGTTTTCTTCCTTCTATCATGTTACACATCCAACAGTGGATCAGATTACCAAGTCGCAAAGAATTAAATTAATTACCACAAGCCCAAACCTGCAGTCATGCATGGACTTCAATAACAATTGAGTATGCACAATAGCTGCTGGTGGTTTAATTCCCACAGGACTATTCATATATTGTTCAAAATGCTATTTAGTTGTCTCAGTAGAACTGCTAGAAAAATGTGACTATTTGTACCCTAACTAAATAGAAGACTTCTCTTTCCTGATAACAGTATGTATGTGTTTGTGCTTCCTTGTTACCAAAATAGAACTAAAAATCAGAATTGGTAAATGCAGAAGCAAACAAGAAAGAGGCTGCATTCTGAGATTGGCACTGTGACCTTGCATAGAGTGACAGCCAAACAGATTTAGCTGCAGAACATGAGAAACTGGGACTGAAGAAAACAAATTAAAAGTTTTGATCAGGCAGGTCATTTTGATGATTACAAGTAGCATTGTAAAATTGCCGCAGCCCTTTTAGTAAAAATAAAATATGAATTGCTTACTCAACTTGCTAAACCCATGAGACTAGTAAGTGGTGAGACAGAAACTTACTTTTGCCCAAGTTATGAGCAGTCATAAGCTTGCTTTGCTTGTGCTTCAAGCTGAGAAGAAGCTAATAAATGTAGTCAGTGTGAGCCTCAGACTGTGAATCCAGCTTCTTGGCTGGATTTATTAGCTTCAGTATAGCACAAGGGTAATACAGGTATATGATGTTTTTTGGTTTGGTGTGGACAGGGTAAGTTCCTTTCTGTCTGTAGTGCAGTGTGTAAGCACATTGGAGTCTTGTTTAGTGAGGGAAACTGCTGAAAATCATAGAACTAACATGCACTGATCAATATGAAAAAGAATCTCATACAGTATTGTTTTGGGAGATAAGAATATACATTACAAAGGCCGTTTAAAGAGACAGCAATTTCCAGTCAGTGGGGGCAAGAGATTTCAATGTGGGAGAAACACTTTCTTCTTCCTTTTCCATCAACATGCTATATGACCTTGAACGAGGTACTTATATCTGTGCTTTATGCTATTTTTTCTCTGTCTTGTCAAGTTAGATTGTACGCTGTTCAAGGCAGGGCCTGCATGCTATTCTGCAGTGGTGGAAAGCCCAGCACTGGCGGTATCTGACCTTGGATAAAGCATGTAGGTGTTGCTCGTATATGAATGAATAACAGTAAAGGCATCTTTGAGTAATAGGAACTGCACTATTGCTGTTATGTATGACAGATCAGTAGCAATCATTTAAAAAACCAAAAAAGGTCAACCAGCTTTGTGAAAATCTTGTCTAATTACTAGCGTTATAGCTGCTAAGCTATGAAAATAGCACCTTTGTTTCATTTCTGTGCTCTTTCACCCTTCTATGCAGTAGTCCTTCATTTTGGGAGTAGTCTTAACTTCTAAGGAAGCTACTATTCCTTGCTAGCTAATGCCATGCTTATGACTTTTTATAAAAGCATGTTGTTATTCAGCTTCTGTGAATGGTGTTTGAGTTAGTTACCTCTCTACTTTCTTGCACTCCTACCCCTCCTCCCTGCTCTCCAAGCGTGCATCCCATTCTCTGTGGTAAACCAGTCTTCATAGATGTCTAAAATGGACTTTTTTTTTTTTTTAAAAAAAGGTGTCCTTACTTTGTTTTTAAGTATTTTTCTTCTTCCTAGTGCTGAGCTGCTTTTTTGTTTTTGTTGTTTTGTTTGACAGGCTGCTTGTAGATAGAACAGTTTTCCATAAGGAATTGAAATCATACATCAAATGTATTGTTTTATATGTAAGCCACTTGAGAACAATGAAAGCAGTTGCTGGAACCCAAATACCATTACAAATAGATTTATTGTAGTATGTTTTCTCCCACCTTTTTCTAGAAGTTATTACTTTAATCTTAAGAATTTATGTAAGTAGGCTTGTAGCTTTTATATGCTTTATGCATTCACTTTTGAGACTTTTTAGCTATTTAGTGGCATGGTGTTTAAAACAAGTGTTATCAAGGAAATAATTTCAGCTTTACATCATTTTTTTTTTTATATTTCCCTCTGAATGCTACATATAAAATAGCCAGATGGTAATATAAAAGAGTTATAGTAAATGTCATGGAAACTTATCTTCACAATGCCCTTTAGCTTGGTGTGTTCATCTCAACCTACAAACATCAAGAAGAGATAAAGATGTAATATCCCTTTGTCACAAAATTATATAAAATTTCAATGTCTTCAAACTTTAAATGTATCTAAGAAAAAACTTACTAGAAATATGTGCAATTAAAGTAATTCCAGCATTTTTAAAAGAGTAGAAACGCTTTTAAACTGCTTTCCCCTTCTCAGCAAGAGCAAAGCTGTTCTGAAGTGGAAAATAATTCCCAAACTATAATTATGACAAACTAGATCAGATGTTCCTAAGAGAATACATCTTTATTTTTCTGTCATTTTAATATTGTGCCTAAATCGGATCTCAAAGGGGGAGAAAGTTATTTATATATTATTGACCCAGAACTTGATACATTCAATAAGCATCAAAATGGAACGACACAGCAATATCTTAAATGTTTTAGTTGTCATACTGGATGAACTAGAGTCTTGATAATTTTTTTCTCTCCTGCTTTCAGAGGATACAAGATTGCCAATTACTCAGGAAATATATTTGAAGTTCACTGTGTTGATAGGTGAAAAAAACTGCTGATTAGATAGTTGTTATAAAAGGTGGTCTGTTTCCCCAGCATTTGTCACACTTTTCCAGTCCCAATAGCCATATGTATTAAAATGGTGTCAAATGTAGTTATTACTGATCTTTATTTTAGGATGAAATGTAGTACTGATGAAGCTGACAATACAATAGAAATGCAGCATCCTTGTCGAGTATTCAACTGATGTCCAAAAATGCTGGAGATAATGTAAATGGTAGGTTGTGAAGCCATGCTTATCATTCATAACAGACACAAGATTATTAAACGCCTCTGAGTTGCCACCTAGAGGAGGTGGTTACATTCTTTCAAGTGTTGTAGCTTTCTACAGATTGACATGAAGAAATTAGAGAAGTAAATATCTCAGTGAAAAAATAACAGTAATGATCAAATGAAGACAAAACCCACGAAAACAAATTAAGGAGGCTAAAAAAGCCAAAATTGTAGCTGTGTTGAACTAGACTGGTAATCAAAATGTTGTGATTGAGCAGTGAGCAATTTCCTGCTGTCTAGGGCAGTCCTTACCTTCTCTGTGAGTGGCACAGAATTAATTGTCATATTTCAGAAATGCATTTCTTGGGGAAAAGAAAAAGGCTGCTTTACTTTATGGATCTAGTTGTCATGTAGCACCATTAAAGTCTGCTGAGGTGGTGTCAGCAGCATCTCAGTTTGGCTGTTAAGTAACCCTCTTAGTGTGTGGTATATATTTTAGTTAAAATTTGGAAGAAAGCGAGGTACAGTTATAATGTTAGTCTTGCTCCCACCTTACAGCCCCTGGAGTATTTTTTTTTAAAAAAGTTAAAAAAAAAATAAAATCCTTTGACACTTGATCTTGTTGAATTTCTTAGATTGAGGCTGAAAACAAATGACATCGGATGTCAGAAAGCAAGAGTGGACTTTCTCCTTGTTTGATGACAACTTCTTTGAACTTCTTTGTTTCATAAAGAAATCAAAATGATACCTAACTGTACCGAAGTGATTCTACTACCTTGTACTTTAGGGTTGATAGATAGATCTGTGTGACCATTCTTTTTTACTTCATGAAGAATCTCATGAGTGCTACTTGCTACTGCAACAATTTTGTTAAGATCTCTTTTATTAATTAAAAATGAATGCTACTGAAGGGAAGACAGCTGTCCTGTGGACACCATAGCAAACCGAATCCAAACTACTTCCAGGGCTACCTAATATGAAGTCTGGAGGGAGGGTGACCTGAAATAACTGCGAAATCACAGGGCCTTTTGACATTTTCTCTTTGGCTTTTCCTTTATTGAAATTTTCTGACAAAAAGTCCTTTTACTTTCACCATGTTCCACCAGTTTTTCCCCTAAACCTTTACCTTTAAACACTAAGCTTTTCATGGTCCTTCTAGCTTCCATGTCTTCCTTAATATTGAGGATAAGAAGTTACTTCATTTTGTCTGAAGAAACCTGCAGGTAATACCAGCTTCTTTACAATGCTCTTTGAAAGGAAGAAAAGATAAAACCACCCACTTTTTGCCCAATGTCTTTACTGGTTAGTAAAGCTGATGTGAAAAGGGAACAGATGTATAATGCTTCTTCACTCTCCTTGTTTTGTGCATGTTTTCTCTCGAGGGAGTCAAGATGCAGAATGCGGACACAATGAAATTGTAATAGATCTTGTAATGAAAGGTGAGATTGGTGATGTCAGACCCTTCCATGAGTGTGATTCAATGGATTCCTGTTTAGTTAACCCTGATGTAGGTCTTTAAGCATTAACCCTTTACAAGGAAGTTTTCATGCATACCTTTGGTCTCCTTGGGATTATGTGGTTGCATGGTAAGTGTTATATCCAATCTTACAATCTGATTGGTTTTGGCTTTGCATTTGTAAAAATAAATTCCCTATTTTTTTTTTCTCTTTTGCATAAAAAATAACTATAGGCTTAGAAAAACAGCACATCATCTAGGCTGAGCTTGTTACGTAGAGAAAGGGAGGAATCATCTTCCCTTTTTTCCTTTTAATCCTGGAACAAATGGAGGACACAGCAATTCAAAACCTGAGCTCCCATTTATTTTCCAATATGTAACAGAATTTGAAATGTAGTTTTGAGTTCCAGGCCAAGAACCTCAATTAGTGCCCTGTGGCCATGGAATATTCCTAAAAAATTGAAGTTGCCAGGTTAGAATATATTTCTGGAAGTAGCCAGTAGCAAAAAATCACAAGAGCAAAGTGCACTAATTCCTAATAAAATATCCTCCTGTGCTTGGCCACATTGCAACTAATAAAGAGATATATATACATGTGTGTAATATAATACATGAAAACAATTTTCCTTCACCATACAGCTTTTGAGGCAAATGGCTTATCATTTTTGCATGCATATCAATAACAGTTTAAAAAGAAAAAAAAAGAAAAAGGAAGTCCGAATGAGTGATGTATGAGAAAAATGAACATGTAAACAGCATTTTCTGTTTAATTTTTTGAAAATATGAGTAAAAATGTATTCATACTACTGTTTTCTATTAACTGGTCAAGAGAGACATTTTTCTCTGTTCTTTCAAGGAAATTTGGATTGAACATAGGTGCCCTTATTTAGCATGATCACTTTCATGGAAGTAACTGTATTTCTGTTGGTATAGTAGTTCTTTCATTTGAATCTCATTTTCAGTCTCTTCAGTTTCTACTTTAGAGAGTTGCAGAACCCAGTGTCCTGAATCCATTGTCTCTTTATTGTGATGCATGCAAGGAGAGCAGTTTTAACCTTCCAATCTAAAGTATAAAAAATTGGATTGCACATTCAAAGTGGAATGAAAATGATGCATAGAGAAGTAGATAATTTTATAGGCTACTGTTCTAGTTTATGGAATGATAAATAATGATGTAAAATATGTTTTCCTTTGCATGTTTAAATTACTCAGTGTATATAACTGACTTTAAAATAAATTCAAAAATGAGTGTTCAGCCTTGCTGAAGGTCTTGGACAACTGCTTTATTCTTACAGCCTTTTCTAATAAATAAGCTGGTATGAATACAGCTTCTTGTTTAGATCTTAAATTTTAACTGAACTTTGACAGATTTAAATTTAATCTGGGCACTGTAAGAGTCTGTACTATCATGATTTGTCTGCTGAGTTTCAAGTGACTGATTTCTCCTTCCCATCCCCTAGCAGTTTTCTATACCTTCCTTTCAAGAGCCAGCTATGCTATATAATCTGACTAATTTCTTTAAGTATATAAACTTGTACTTGGTCTGGCTGGGATGGAGTTAGGTTTTTCTTGGATTTGTGACTGAAGCAGTGTTGATAGCACACCAATGTTTTGGCTGTTGTTGAACAGTGCTTGTGCAGCGCCAGGGCTTTCTCTCTGTGCCAGGCAAGCAGGCTGGAAGTGAGACAGAGGTGGAACTAAACTTTATAATGAAATCAGTAGCATCAGTTAATCTAATTAATTGGATTTAAAAACTGTGAAGAGATATTATGACTCCACCAAGAATAGTGTTAAATCTATAAATTCTTCTTTGCGCATGCACTTTTCCTAAGCATGTGGTGTTAGTTCAAATGAAATCTTTTCTAAATAAATATTTACTTTGCAGGTGGTGCATCAGAAAAAAGGAAATGAAAGTTCAATGGTTTTATTTTGGTTTATGGAACTTACCTTGTACTAGTTTATTACTTTGCCTTACTCTTTTTTTTCTTTTTTTTGTAGTTTTTGGAGTGACTCAAGTTAACACAAATTGCTTATTCTGAGATTAGAAAACTCAAAATGGAGGTTATAGATCATAGAGAGTGTTAAGGGATTACTAAATAAACAAATTTCTATTAACTTTTCCTGTTATTTTCAGCTACATTCTCATATAATATAAAACTATTTTTAGTACTGAGGATTGACGCTTGTATTCATTCTTTGATACTAGTATTGCCTAGCTGTTTTAAGAAGGGCGTTATTTGGTTTATACATGTGTGTACACGCACATATATTACAATGTTGTGATAGAGTAGATTAGCAGCAACATGCTTTGGGCACTTTTCTTAAAAACAAGACAACTCCCTTCACTGGACATCATGACTCTTCTCACAAGATCTTTTACCCTCGTGACTCGCTATTTGTAAGATGCGTGCCTCAGTTAACAAGAATAAATATATATGGCTAAGAAAAGGTTTTGGTTGTTCCAGAGATTTGAATGTTTGACAGTGTAGATGTGGCATAAATTACCTGGTTTTCACTCTATTTCATTTGTTCTTACAGTGCGTGTCACACTTGGTTATCATTTTTAAAGCTTTGGCTGCGAGAGAGTGATACTGGTGTGAGAATGATGTCACAGCATGAAAAATCCAGAGAGGCTTTTCCAGTCATTATTCATTTAAGTACATCTCACACACTGGCAGAGATATGGACTAGATGACCTAATACGTCTCCTCTGCCTCTACCTTCAGTGATTCTATGAGTGATAGGGCAGTACAGGAGATCAACAGTGAGTTTACTGGCAGTTGCAGAAAGACAAGGCACTAAAAATGCCTGTACATCCTAGATGTGGATATACGATTGCATGTGGCGGTTACCTGTAGAGATCACACTTGAACACTGGGAGATTACTTATTTCCCTCCTCCTGCTGGTCCCCCAGGAAAATATGGCTTTCGCTATTGAAGTTGATACCTCTTAGTTACTCAGATGATCAGTTTTCATTGCATTCCTAAAGTAAAAACAGTATGTTGGCATGTGTGAGAACTGATACAGAACACTTCCTTAAGTTGTCTCTCACCTCTTAGGACATCTGGAGAAGAACCTTTACCTTTTTTTCCCCCCTCCTTGCATTTCAAATTTTATATCAAAGCTTTTTAAAGAAATTGCAATTGGCAAGAGAAGAAACTATTTCTGAAAGGTATTATACAGGAAAATAGGATCTGCCCAGCTTTAATATTCAATCAGAACTGGTCTAAGAACTCGAAACTTGGAAGGCTCAGGCAAATTCTGCAGTTTCTGTTGTATAGCACATTCTGTATTTTGAGATATATCTACCAAGAGAGGTTTTGGCTCAAGAGTACAGATAATTTGTCTAATTCAAAGGAATCTAGAGCAGTTAGTTACTCAAGTTTAAGTGAGAGCAGCTTTGGTATACGGAGTTTTGCTATGCCTTAGAAATGGGGGGAAGAAGATGGTGTCATATGCTTTTCTGCTTACTTTCGCGCACTGTCTTTCTCTAGGGCTCCTTGTGAGCATTTAAAAAGCACTAGCTTGAATGCATAGTGGAAAAGTGCAAATTGTATTGTCGTAGTTCTCATATTACTTGATCTAACTTTACTAATATTTGGGAATAAAAAAGAATCCTCCAAAATGGAAAATTTACATTGTTTTCTCTTCAAGTTGCCCTGAGAACTGTGAATTACCTTATTTGCTGAAAATACATTTGATATTGACACCTCTCTAAACAGAGTTACAGTTCTTTGTGAATGGAGTTTGAAGCAAAATTTTGCTTTGTGACATAGGAAATATTATGCAGTTGATGGAGAAAATTATGGTGCAGAGAAGAATTTAAGTAATATAGAACGGCTGTCTGCTCCAGCTTGTTTTCACAGACATTGCAGTGAGAAAATCAAGCCATGAAGCATACAAAAAGAAGCTATGCAGTAGGAGGATGGATGAGAGGATGGTATTGTATGGTGAAAAAAGTGTGGACAGGAAGCTTAAAGGAATATTAATGATGATTTGAGAGGATAAGAAAGTCTCTACTAAAAATGTAAAATTCAGTAAAAAAAAAAAAGCTCTGTGGATCAGTTGTATTGATCTAATAAGTAATATAACAGTATGGGAAGAGCAAAGAAATTTTTTTTGGCATTGCAGGGATATACAATATTGAATCCATAGCAACAAGAAGTTGTTTTTATTCTCATTTGTCAGTAACAACAAAATATTTACATACTGTGTCGTCTTGTTAGAAGATGTGGCTACTTATAGCATTACTTATGCAGTTATGCACTTATGGCATTATAAGCTGGAGAAAAAGTTTTTCTCTCTATTTTCTTATGGCACTTGTTCATGTGTTGCAGGCTTTTCACTGTAGTTTTCATTTCAACATTTTCTGTACTTGGCTGTATATCCCATTTTATTATAGGTTTATTAAATTTGTCCAGTGCATTGGGCAGATGATGAAGGGAAACAGACTATTTGTGAAAGTTACTACTTTTAGTTAAAAAAAAAAAAAAACAAACAAGAAAACTCTACCTAACAAAAGAAAAGGCAAGATAACTCAAAGTATATATTTAATTTGTGTATGTTAAAGTTGAAGTTTGAAAATGGCATAAGCAGTAAAGGTGCTGGGCTATATTGTGTTTATTAACTTTATTGCAGGGTTTTTCATTCAGAAATCAGAGATGTTGATATAGAATATTAGATATCTGTAGTAATCTGTGGAGAGTAGCTGGGAATGTTCGTTAGCTCATTTAAAGGGAAAAAAGCGACTATAACTTGCTTTAAATTTAAAAGCCGTCACAATTTTTTTTAATCTGAAAGGCGTCTGTCTAAAATGTAGCCATTTGAAGAGAAGGATAAGACCTGTCAAGCTACTTCTCCTGGGCTGCTTGTGTTAGTGCTTCATCTGCTTTGTTTGACATCTCTAAACAACTCTTTAAAAATGTCGATTTTGGCATGCTCCACAAAGGAGAACTGAAGGGTGTTGTTTAAGTTATTTGGGCCTTCTCTGTTTTTCTTTCTGTGGCACAAAAATGTGCATTTTTTTCTCCGCCTTTCCCCCCAACAAATGTGTGTTTTAGCCTCAAATGACCCTGGCATCTTAACATGTCAGAGTGTTAATAAAGCGCTGAGGCTGTCATAATGTGGGGTTAAATAAAGTCTTCATGAGCTGTCTATTAAGCTGATTTTTTGTTTGTCACTTTCTGTAGTTTCTTTATGGATGCAGCTTGTCTTGGTTTGTGGGCAGCCAAGCAAACGGGCTTTGTCTTTGTTCACTGCTCTGTTTAATTCTCCCCCTCATTCATTAATCATCCCTTTGACTATTTATACCAGTGGCAAGTATAGCTAACACACTTAACGTTTTCCTTTGTCTCAGTGGCACTCTTTGTGCAGGCCAGAGGAGGGCTAATTATTAACTGTAAAGTGACATTAAAAACCCGTAGATAAGCATACAAATGCTGCATCCAGTGAAATGCAGCTTTTTTCTTTTTTCTTTTTTCTTTTTTTTTTTTTTTTTAACCTTCAAGTGCTTGTGGCCAAATGAATTTTTCTTGCTCTGCATAGTTGGGAGTTCACAGTAGCGGTGCCAATGTCTAGATAATTAATGAAGAAGCTCTGTTAAACCCGGAGAGTCTGCCAGTGTCAGATTTTTTAGTTTCATCTCCGGACAGCTTAGCTGGATAGTTTGTACCTTATCAGGCAGAAGCAGGGATTTAAATTGCTGCTCTTTAGTTGGAGGCAGTTCCTCTTCTCCTTAAAGGTCCCATTCCTGTGTTTATTAGTATTCCGTATACACAAGTCTTGGAATGTGTTTTTTGTTTTGATTTCTTATGATGTGAGAATTTTCTCTCCAGCTCCCTTCTATTTATGCAGTTGTCTTGAAATTAGAAGTTTGATCTTTGTGTTTGGTTTTTTTTGTTTGTTTGGGTTTTTTTGGTTTTTTTTTTTTTTTTTTTTGCTATAGTGTCTGCCTAATTCCATCTCTTGCTATAGGTTTGGAACAAGATTTTTCTGTCTTTCTGTGCCTTGAGAGTAAAGTGCTGCTCTGTGAGGTGGGTTCAGAGAGATTAGTGCAGGATTTAAGTAATGTCACAATCAGCTCTATTAACTTGGAAGTATAAGTGACTTTTCCATTGACTGATGTTGCGACTGGAGCCATGTGTTCATGATTCATAATCAGGAATATAACACATAGATGAGTTTAAGTTACAGCTAATACTTTCAAAGAGTGAAACAGTATGGTCCAGTAGTGATCCACTGAACAGAGTTTGAGCATTCCTGGCTTGTGTCATAGCTGATGTTTTTCTGGCTCTCAGTGTGAGCAAAGATCCTACTGAGTGAACATAAAGCATAATATCCACTGAGATAGGTCTTTGATAACAGAGCTAGGAAGAGGTTATGCTCTCTTATTCAAGCCTGTATATAAATGAATAAACCTATTACTTCATTCTATTGTTATTGCCAAATTGAATGTCTTTCAAAAAATTTCAAACAAGTGATAACGTTGTGAGGGTATGACAGGGCAGTCTGTTTCTCGCTAACTTAGGCAGATTACAGCTCCAGCTAGAGCAGTAGATCAATAGTTACAGATTGCTTTCTGCATGTTTCAGTTAGGAAATCAGTATGCTGGATACAGAGAATCCTTACTTAGGATGAAATTGTGAGTGGTGGGAAAATTTTCTGTTTAAAAGAACCTGCGTTGCATAAATATCCTTGTATTTGTCTTCTGTGCTGTGTAACTGAATAGGTTTAACATTTAAAAATAAACCACTTTAGAATGTTGTGGTGGGATTTTTTAAAAGAATGAAGATTGCTTCTGTACCTCCTGCTATTTTCTTGTTTTCACATGCACTAGGTACAACTCTCCCTTCCTCTGCATTATAAGTCAGCTTGAATGAGCTAAACGAAATAAGTTTTGCTATCCTATTATGGAAGAAAATTTACTTTTCCAGACTAAACTTCCATCACTTAAACTCTTTTTATTTTGCCAGCCTGAATGCTGATATGTTTCATATCTATTTTTAGTAGCAAGGTCCTGAAAATAAGAATTCTTATTTAAGGAAGTTTTCCTGGGGTGATGAATCAAATTCGTCTTCTGGTAGGTAAGTCTCCTGGTGCAAGAAAGCAAAGCTTATTGGCTTTTCATTAAGGTTTTGAGTGCGTAGTTTATACAAGACTGAGCCTGTCTTTCAGGTAGACTGTCAGCAGCCCAATAACAAAAATTAGGTTAGAGTCTTTGATATTTTAATATACTAAAAGTAAGAGATGTAATCTCTGCACAAAGAGAGCTAAATACAATTAATTCATATAACTTGAATATCCGAGTATATAAATATGCAGTACCTCAGCCTATGGCATGCACGGGCAATCTCTCAGATGAGATCATACCAACTTTGTGATAACTTGATTCATTAACAGAGAGCTGTTAGTTTTAGCAAGAAAATCTTACAATTTTTATTTTTTTTTTCTGGATTTTGATTACCAGAAAATGTTTCTTGGTAACAATGTTATGGAAGTATACAGTAATTTAACAACTAAGAATGCTCTTGTGAAATGCTGCTGGACTTCTGGCATCAGAAGATGCTGGGATTTGATTATAAGGAATGTGGAGACTGTCAAATGCAGATCTCTGTAATGATATAAAAAATGAAAATTACCATAAACATTGAGTTGAAGGAGCAGTATGTGATACTGAGTTTTTTACACATTGTTCTGTTCCACTGACGTCTCTGCTGGGTTTGCTTTTGAGTCAAGGTAGATGAAGTCTGTATTCACAGATTTATTATGCTTATTCATTTAAATGTGCTATGCAGTTATGGATCCCTTCATTTCTTATAGGCTGCATTTTCTTAGTTCTGTTCATTGCATCAACATCACTACACAATATTGGCATTTTTGTACACTGAGAAAGCTGTATTGAGAGAGATGAGTCCATAACTCAAGTTACATCACACTGAATACTTGGTGCTGTGGTGAATAAATTTTTTTAAAAATGCAATCACTCTAATATGTCACCTTTTCCCTGAAGTGTTTCTCTCACAGAGAACATTTTTCATGTTAAAATTATTTATGAAGTATTTTTAAAAAATAAATAACAATGATTTACACAATGTCAGCAGATGCACCCTGGGCATCCTCTGGCATAATCAAGAGTGTCGACTCCTGTGACCCAAGGGTGACAGTTTTGATCAGCTTTGCTTTACAGTTCTCTCATCCTATGGAAGTGTGAGGCAACACTCATGATTAGCCAAGAGGCACCAGATTACAGCTACATGCACACACATGCGCATGCAGGGTATTTAAAATAATTGCAAAGTGCCAGGATTAGGAGTTCCGTAGATTTTTGACACTGAGGTTAATACTAATTTTTTTATTGGAGAGAATTTTTTATTAGACTTAAACACTCAGGATGATAGTCTGGTGTTCAGGAACTGTGTTGGAAATCTAGGGGAATGTTTCCAGTTCACATTTCTGCCTTTGACTTGTTGTGTAGCCTTGGGCAAATGATTTAATCACTATTTACCTCTGTTTTCTTTCTCCTTTTTTGTCTTGTCTGCTCAGCTCTTCACTTTAAAAGTCTACAACTGTTTTCTATTACACTTCTGTATTCTACTAAGGAGTCTAATCATTAATATGACTAAACAATAATTTTATGTAAAATATTACATCTTCCCAATTGCCATTATAAATATTGGTGACAGTTGCTTTTTCTGTAACACGTTTTGATATAAATATAACTTACAGAGATCAAAACTAGAAACTGTTAAATCTTCTTTAGTGCTTTAGTGTTACTAAAAGCTATAGTCAGAAGTTTTTGTGCCTTAAAACTGGCACTGGACTAGACTATCAAGAAAATAGAGGTTCATCTTCCAGTCTTGAGAAACTGTTGAGATAGAAACAGATGCACATGTGTGAGATATAGGGGGGAAAAAAAAGGAAAATCAAGACACTTCTCAAATGTTTGGCTCTAAAAATAGTATGTATTAGAAGATTAATTGGAGAAATATGAAAGAGAAAGGTTCTGTCCAAGTCTCATGTATTTCCATTTAAATGAATAAACAATGGCAGAGAAATTATAAATTTTCCTTTCTTTTGAAAAGTTTCTTCCTCTTCTGGTTCCTTCTGAGTCTAATCCTACTTTATGAGGCAGGAAGGCCCTAAGCATTGACCTTACTTGAGGGTTTCCTCTCCTTCCCTGTGTAATTTTTTAAATTTTATTTAAGTTAAGCTATTTTCAAAATTTGCAGAACTGCACAGACTGAATTGTATCTATGCACAGAGGTTGCCAGCTGGCATTTAACATCTCCACATGTGTAAATCTTTACTATTTTGTATTCCCTCACAATTCGGGCTGCCACACAGCCTGTTATTGTGACTTTGCCCTTATGGTATGGATATTTTTATTTTATTTGCCTGGCTGTTTAGCCCAGTTATCTTTGAAACACTGGGAACAGGACTGATTATAAAACAAATTATCAGATCACCATTTATGTCCACATTGGGGTGGGGAAGAAGTAAAGAAGCAAGAAATCTAACTACAAAGTAATTTCAGCCTTAAGATTTCTTATTTGTTGAGCTGAGGTCACAAACCATGCCTTTTTAAAAATTAAAAAAGGTGGATAGAGGAGTAGATTTACTTTCCTCTTTTGCTTGTCACACCCAATTATAATTATTAATTTCTGCTAGCTGTAGATGGATGCTCTTGAGCTTAATTTAATATCTTGAATCCTGAAAAGATTAAATCCAGGCAGAGACTATATGACTGTCCTTGAGTTTCATTTTCTATATTCAGTCTTGCAAATATTCCTTGTTGTTGAATGATAATCTTGCTTTCCAGTGTTTTAAGGGTCATCATCTAGAAGGAGTTTGTGCAAGTAACTCATCTGAGTTCAAGAAGGGATAACCTAGGCATCAATATTCTCTAGTTTATGATAATCATTGTTTCATTCAATCAGTTTGTTCATGTTTAGGAAAAGTGCATAAATGAGATTGTTGATAGAGGAGTAGAACTGAACACATGCTAAGTATGTAAGTGTCAAGGACTCTGTTATTTGTACATACATGGCTGGTAGATCTATGTCTCCTTGTAATGCTGTCAGAGGAAGATAACTGTAGCTTTATTTTCAATACGTGTTCATTGTATTGGGATGCTTGTTGATGGATATTATAATTTTTAATTCTGGTATGTGATGTCAGAGAAGTGAGCTGTTTAGTTTAAATGCTATAGATCTCATTTATCATTTGTGAGCGCTGGGAAATTGAGAAATCTGAAAAAATATGTATCCATCTGTGCAAAAGTAAAAATATTGCATTAATTCTATTTAGTATTAATACCAGTTACTTTAATGTTGCTGTAAAGTTCCAATATGTGGATCTGGATTTAATCATGAACCACTATTGATTTTAAGGCCTATTGAATGAAAGTACATTTCTAGAACAGAAGACAATTCCCTATTTATGGTCAGAAGGGAAGGAGAAAAGTGCTATTGGTCAAGAGGAGTAACTGGTCGGTCCAAAAAGCATTAATATAGTACTTTTTAATTAAAAAGAGAGAAAGGCGGAAAATGTAGTGTGTTGAGCTGCACGGCAGAATAATCTACTTTTTAAGAGTTTTTATGTGAGCTAATATTATGTTTGTAAATTTGGTATTTTTCAGAACACATTATTGGCTTAACTTGCTTGCTCTTGTGTCAGTTGCCAGAGAAAAGGGCAAATGTCTAGATCTTAAGCTGGGACAGAGTGAGGACTCCTGACAGGATTCCTATTATTGCTATATGCACTCTATAAAGAAGTGGACATTAGTTGCTTCAGTCTCTGAAGTAGATACCTGTTATTCCAAATGAAAAGCTCTAAATAGTAACAGAACGCCAGCAAAACTATCAACCTATTTATTAGATTTTACAGCCTGATATTATCATCACAATATACAATTGTGATTTTTTTTTTTTTTTTAATTTCAAGAGATCTAGGCTTAACTTTCCTTAACAATAGAAATTTCTGCTTGTGAATTCCTTTCTTTCCATAGTGTTCATTTCTCATTCCTGGGTTTTTAGCCAAGACTGCATACAAATAATTTCTGCTTACGTGCTACAGTATTTCATAGATGCAAGAAAGATCTTACCTAATAACCTACCTTGCATGAGACTGAAATCTCACATTTTATCCTGAGCACTTATAAATGACATAACACCTTATTACTACTACTATTAGTAATGATAACTGTAATAACATTAGTGTTACACTGTTCTTCTAAAGCTTGGCCCCACAGAGTGAGGTGGTTTGTCTATTTTTTCACATGCTGCTTAACCCTAGTGCAGAGATCACTTCTAAATATAAATCCTTGTAACATGATGCTGCCTGATGCACATATAGGTATTAAAACTTGAATCTGAGAGGAAACTAAAACACCAAAAGGAAAAATCTGGCATATGGACAATAATAATTGATGTATCATTCCTAGTCAAACACCACTGAGTGTTACCCTCTCTGGTTATACGGGATATATACATAACAATAATATATCTAACATTATAATCTTCCAGCAATTTTCCCTCCTTGTACCTTCCCTCCCCACCCCCCAATAAGCTGAATGTGGATGTCATCATTACAGTGTTAAAAAAATCCTTGGTTATAAAAAGGAATGGAGTTTGTAAGATAAAGGAGGAATAAATTGCTTCGACATTGTATCAAATCAGGCTTTCCAGTTTTGCTGCTTAATCACTTGTCCTCACACTGAAGCAAAGAGAGGAAAAAAGTCTTTATACCCCTTCACTGTGTTTTACCATTGCAGGGGATGGCAGAGCCTAGGAACTGTAGAGAAAAGGACTGGCCACTGATCATTTGTTACCAAAATATGGTGAGAAATATTATTCTGTAGCAGGCACCAGACTTCACCTGGTGTCTGTTTTCACAAGCCCCAAAAGACACATCTTTAAGGGAGAATGCTATTAGCCGGTACAGATTGAACATCTTCATCAGCAGTGCGAATGGAGGCCTATTCTGTAATTGAGACGCATGTGGCTCTGTCAGCAGGTGATGGCAGACAGACACACCTGAATGACAGCGTGACAGGGAGCAGAGACAGGGGGCCCCATCTAGCCACTCTTACTGCCGGAGTGATGAGCGCACGGGAACACAGTCTGTGAATTATCAGCAGGCCAGAATGAGATGAGGCTTAGGGAGGGCTGCCAGACAGTTTGCAATGTGCTACACATTTCTTTCAGCAGTTACTATTTTGCTATGCATAGCCCCTTGCTATTAAGCAGACAGAACAGCTCATATCCTGTGGACGGATGATAGATATGTCCTATCACTGAAAAATTGTTTGTCTTCCACAGGTGTATGGGATGCCTTCTAAAGCAGACAGAGCACATGACACTTTTCAACACTCTTTTCGATACTGATTTGGCATTCAGGGTCTATCAAAGGAGAAATCTTTCACATGCAATTATGACAGAAAATAAAGGTGATGAAGTGTTGTATACAAAGAATGGAGAGAGATCAAAGGACTGTAATGAAAACTGATTACAATAAAAGAGCTGCTTCAACCCTGAGAACTCCACAGAACTGCTTGGGGCATGACAACACACACACTTGCATGCACAAAGGAGAACTTGTAGATAAAATCACAGACACTAATTCATAGGAATAAATGAGGAAAACTGTACATAGCTGCTCGCTTGGATATCATACGGCATACTAAGACACTGAAGTGATGTGAAGTCACCATTCTAACTCGGGAGAGTCTGATCGGATCCTTTCGTAAAGCCTTCTTTAATATGGGCATAATGTGAAAGTTTTGTAAATTTCTAACTCCTGATAAGATCGTACGATAGATGACTGTTTTCCATTCTTCTATTGTTTTCTTGATTAATCTCCTGGGGATCACACACAGAATAAGTCACTCATTTAAGTTTAAATATTAGCAAGGAGACTGTTTAGTACTGTTAGTTGCATAGAAATGAAGAAATTAATCAAGTTTAGTCATCTATCCTTTTGACTCCTGTTCTGATTTAAAGCCTATTCAAATGAATTTTCATTGACTTTACTGTGTCTTTCCCAAATTCCTGAGTTGAATATTGAAACCATTCGTTGGATAGTTTCAGTTAAGTGCCAAGCAATTTTGTTTCATATAAAATTTAAGGAACTTTATGCTAAACACCTTTCACATGGCTCAAAAAGTCTGGTGCGATTGAGTGCTAAACAGAAATTTTTTATCTTTTTTTTACATGTATTCCGTAATAACTTGCCAATGTCTTTGTAGTGAAAGACCTATCATTTTACACAAGGTAAAGAATTGACACTCTTTGCAACTGTGTTGTTTCAAATTTTTATGTTCTGCCAAGATTTCTCATAAATAGTGAGCTTAGCTTCAAACCCAGAAGGAAGAAGCATTTTTGAGAACTCTGCAGAGCTTGCTTTTTTCCCCACTTATATTCTGAATGAGCGATTTTATTTTTAGTCCCAAAGCAGAGTGTGTTACCTGGAGCAACATTGACTCAAACCACTTATTTTTGCTAAGAGTTTTATAAGTGATTTAGCTCCTTGACTTTTGTGAAACAAGAACATTTCATTGTTTGAAAACTCTGCTACAAAGCTAGAAATGTTACCCGCAGCACCGATGAAATTTTAACTAAATCCAGAAAAGCAGCTTACCAGTCCTAATATCTTTCCAAGGTATGGCTTCTCTTCTCAAAATTCTGTTCTGTCTCCATGAACATAAGGCTTACTACTATTTATAGCGATATATTTTGCCCACCAGTTAGTATTTTAAAAGTACTGTCTTGCATAATAAGCAAAACTACTGCTTTTTCTTAGCTCTTATGTCATTCAAAAGTAAGTAAGGGCTTTGTAAGGGCTATGGTGCATCCCAGAATGAACATCCAAAATGTAATTAGAAATGTGCTTGTGTAAAGTGCTAAAACGCTCTACAAAATTTCTGTTTCATTAGACACCTAGCAGTGTGTTCTAATGAATGCTGGCCATATCAGAGCATTTTCTTTTTTTTTTTTTTTCTTTCCAGTTTATTTCTTACCGTTAAATGCAACTGTTAGAATACCAGACTTAAACTTTGTTTATTGTGGTTTCTCTCTTTCTCTCTCAGGCAGCATTCGTTTCTTTGTATTACTGTCAAAGTCAAGAAAACCTCTCTCTAGAGAGCTCAATTTTCAGAAAGGTGACCCTTGATAGTGTCTTCAAAAGTGATGGCAAAAAAAAGGCCAACCCGAAACTTTGATAAATTCTCCTTTTTGCTCTTAAGCTATTCCAAACAGAATGATTGTAAGGTGACTCCATCTTTCTATGTTGGTTGATTGAGTAACTTTCCCTGGCTAATGATGGCTACAGCCATCTTGTATCTTAAGCCCATGTACCACTGGCTATGGAGAATGTCAGTGTCTGTTGTACCAGGCATTTTGAGTTTTATTATTTTATGTTCTGGGCAGAGCTTTCAATACCATTTAGACTCACATCCTTAATTTCAAATAAGGAAAATACACATAATTAGCAAGTGGACTGAGCTGGTTGGAAAGAGTTTTAAGGCATTTCATTTGATACAATGGTCACTCTTTCCAGGATAGTTATTTAAAATCACCAAAACCATAGCAACAGCTTATGCTCCAGAGAAAAGAACACAGCAGGCTAGCATTATCTTAATTTTTGTTGCCCTTTGCATGACCATGATATTAATATTTCAAACTGAGTATCATTTAGTTAATGAGAGATTTACAATACAGATTGTCAGAAAGTGGAGCTAGTACAGATTTAAACAAATTGATCTCCGCAAGATTAGCTAGCTGAGCTTTGACTTGGCCTTCTGAGAGAGATGAATCATCTCTACCTTTTTAAAGGTAGAAGTCAACTTATTTTGCATCTGAATAGCACTTTTTTTTTTTTAATTTGTATAACCAAAATCTGCAAATGCAGTTGTTACCAAGTTTTCACAGTGAAATGAGTTGGAACAGATTTTGAAGTATTGTGTAGAGTAAGTAAACAGAGTGAAGCATATCTACAAAAGTACACATAAATGTTCTCTGTGTGTGTGTGTTCCTCTCCATTTAAACTGCATAAAAAGTTCCTGACACTGTCGAATGTTGTTGATCTGAAAAAATGCTTTTGTCACCTGTATGTGCAACAAAATTTTTAGAAGCTGGACAATCAACACTGTTCACAAAAAAACCTAACGCACATTTCTTGAACTGAAGATACTGCTTCTGCTGTTTAGCACAGTAGAAGTTGCAATGCTATCAAAAATCAGCATTCAAAGTGTTTAGTCTTTCCTGTATCTTTAAAAGATATCTTATTTCAGTTATGAAAAAAGAAGGTTCACTGTCTAATGTACTTGAGAGGGAAATCTCCTGATGTTTTTCATATTAGGAAAAATTTCTTCACTGAAAGGGTTGTCAGTCACTGGAACAGGCTGCCCAGGGAAGTGGTTGAGTCACCATCCCTGGAGGTATTTAAAAGATGCGTAGATGTGGTGCTTAGGGACATGATTTAGTGGTGGACTTGGCAGTGCTAGGTTAATGGTTGGACTTGATGATCTTAAAGGTCTTTTCCAACCTAAACGATTCTATGATTCTATGGTAATTGCACGTACAGAACCAGCACAATAAATAGCAGAAAAAATTGTGCCGTTAGTCACTCTCGTATGTTCCTAGCAAGTTGTAGTACTTGCACTAAAATGAGATTTCCATAATAAAGAAAATAGAGCACTAATTCATTGTTAGATCTCTGTCCACTGAGAAAAGATCTTCTTGAATTGTCCATATAATGTAGTAATAGTTTGAAAATCAGTGAGTCGTTCACTGAAATCTCTAAATAGCCTGTGCAGATCCATTCCGAAGTGAATAGCTTACAACTTAATACACATTGTTCAATCTCTGTGTGCATTGTTCAGTAGCTTCAAAAATAACTTTATATGGAAAAAAAAATGTGCTCAGAAAGTAATTCAATTAGGTGATTATTATGTACTAAGGTTCATTTATATTAGTAGATTGAGAATAATGGTCAGATTTTTTAAAAAAACAACTTTTAAAAATAGCCTTCTTGGTCTTTGACAGTGGCGGAGAGATTCAGTGAATCATTCTGGGCCTATTGCAACACAATAAGATGCTCTTGTGTACTTTAGGGCTGATAAATGAGGTTTTAAATTACATGTGCTTTCAGATATGGGGAGAGCTAAGGTACCTGGAAGCCTTTTCTTCAGCACTCTTACAGTTGCACGTTTTTTGGAAAGCAGATGATCTGCTTGCATCAATTCTGTGCTGCCATAGCACAGCACTCTCATGTAGCCTTATCTGCTCAGCAAAGCTCCATTTTCAATTTCTTATAGTGGAGGTGGCACCAAATGTGCCAACCACTGGATTGGGGCCTTTACAATAAGCGTAACCTTTCAGCTAATTTTTTTATGTGTTACTATGTTACCGTTCCCTGACAACTCATTTATATTTCTCTGATAAATTCTCTTTAGTTAAAATTTTCTATATTTGCATGTTTATTTTTTGGCGTATGAAGACAACACGTGAATCCTTTTTGCTGTGAGATTATTAAAGACTACTTTTACACTCATCCCTTCAAAATTATCAAAATGCATATCTGAAGTTCACAAGCTAAACGTTCCTCGTGCTATTTCTCAGGAGCGTAATGTCGGTACTAATTTTGGAAAAGGGCTTTGTGGCAGAAGGAGAAATAGTTATTTATAAAGGCAGAGTATGAAATGCCCTCCAAGTATATTTACATAGAGTGTGAGCTTTGTGGTAACTGTATATCGTCAGCTTTTTAAGGTTTTATTTATTGTCTTCTGCAATGCTATGTTGCGTATATTTCGGATGTGCCACTGTGTAATGGTAAACAATTTAAAGTATAAAATACTCAGAAATACATGGACTGTGAGGGACTTTAGGAAGACTTGTGACTTTGGAAATATGAGTCTTCATCTGTTGAAGATAATGCCATTTGTGGATGTTTGTAGAGATGCCAAAAATTCCTTCCCAACCACATGCCTGTAGTTGATTTGGCTCTTCTGCTAAAGCAGCAGCATAAGAGTTGCTGAAGTGAAGGGAAAGTGCGGCAGTGCAGAAAGCAGCCTAGTCTGAGAAACTGAGATCAAAGGATCCCCTGTGGCTTCTAATCCTGGCTCTGACTTCAACTTCCATTTAATTAGAGTCAAATCACTGAGGCCTACATTTTAAAGTGTCTGCTAATTTTGGTGAGTTATTTTTTGGCTACCTGACTTTGAGATATGTAGGGTTATTTTTCTTTCTTTGTGCATCTGCATCTTTCATGAACTACATGGAATTACGGATACTCAGTCCCTTTATAAATCCAGTAATATCTTATTTCACATTAGGCTAAGGATTGAAATGCTCTAAACCTGGGGCCTTGTTAACGGCAACCCTCTCCTCTGGGTTAATTCTCCAAAATGTGGGCGATATATTACATATATCACAAGACTGCGTTAATAACTGTAAAGGAGTAGACAAAACATTAAAATCAAGGGAATCCATAAATAAGCAATTGAACATTTATTCAAATATACAAAGTTTTTGCTGGGTATTTTTGTGACTTTTTTTTTTTTTATGAGCACTGGGTAAAGGTCCTAGTACGGTTTCTAGGTCCAACATATGTTCTCACAGAGATATTATATTTTTATAGTTGCAGCCTACAAAACTATTTATTTAACTTTGGAGGAAGTCACCTCTTACCTTTGCAGTATAATCACAATTAGTTATGCTTAGAGGGAGAATTTTTAATTTTCTTTAAAGAATAAACAATCATGATAAGGCCAGACTTGTCTGGATCTATATTGTACAATAGAACCAAGGTATATTATATTGATGTATGTTTATATACTGCATGATCTATGCCTAACAAGAAGTATACAAATAAAATTTGCAGCTCAGGAGTAAATCTAATTTCAGGGCAGGTTAGATCCTAACTATGCACTGTAGACAGGGTATGATAGCCTTAATTTTCATATCTTCTGAATTTTGCATTTACAATAACAATTTTATATTCATATTAATGAAAGTTTGGGCACAGAGAAAGGGAATAGAGGTCTGTAAACACACCAAGTTGCTTCTGCTCTCTTTCCGCATTTGTAAGGGTTATTACTGTACAGACCTCATGCATACCTACTTCCATGAGCATTACCTGCATTCACAAGTCTTATAAAAGTCAATTTTGTTTCTAATTAAAGTTCTAAGCATTTAACGTGCTTAGTCTCCTCCTTCTCCCTTAAGGAAGAAAATAAATTTATTGCTTCCGCACTGCCAGGAATAGTAAAATACACACAATCCAATAATACCAATGGCTTCTATGTAGTATAACTTGCTAAAATGGAATTTATTGTCAACTTAACAAAATACATTGTTTAGTCTTATGCTCTGCAGAGTTTTTACAAACACAATGTGCATCTTGTTAAAAATACTTGCAGATAATGTGATATTTATTAAACAGATCACTTTCATATTACTATGAAGTACTAGTATTGTCTTATTTACCATATCCAGGAGAAATGTTATAAATCAAAAAGAAAATGTAGCCTGAGGTGTGGAACATTGTCTACTACGCTGAGGCTGTTTATTTTGTGAGTCAGATGAGCAGGATAGGCTTCTGGCAGCAGTCACCTTTAGCTGCTGAAAAGGTGTTAGTAGATCTTCACTGCCATGTAACTCAGTCCGCATCTGGAGTAGGGATGCTTCTTTAAGTGCCCAGGCAGCTCAGTCCTCATATTTCTTCTGGTTTTTTGCACTTGGTCTTGAGAACACAATATGCCTTGTGCTGCTGGTAGCAGGGCCTTTAGTGTATATATTTTTCACAATTTTTGGTTGAAATACACTCCAAAAGGGTGAAGGTTAATCACTTCCTAGACTAAGTCAAAACAAGATTTTTTTCTTTGAAAAAGATCTAGCTGTATTGGAAAACCACACTGACAAATATCAACACTGCGAAACCCCAGAAGTCTTTTGTAACGTCGAAAGAAAAGCATGATAGCCTAGATAAAATACAGGTTGCAGAAACTTTCAGTCATCTCAGAAGTACTTAATTTTCAGAAGTGCAGCCCAGGAGCGCTGCTTAGTTTATTTCTGTCTTGGGTATTGCAATCTACATTTATAGGGAAACAAAGTGGTAGTTTTCACTTTTTGTTGCAGCATGGCTGATTCATTGAGGCATTAGAAGTGGTTAATGACTATCAAGGTACCAACATTTTGTGGTTGGAATGTAGAAGTAAGCAGTCAGCAATTGGTAGCTCAAATGTTTTATTGCAACCTGTCTAGTTTAAATAGAATCACCTGTTTCTGTCAAGTAAACACCAGGCATTTTATTCCACTCAAACACGCAACTCTTGGTCAGTACGCAAGTTACTTTTCTGCACCAACAGGGTATGAAAGATTTCTCAACTTTTATGTGCGATTGTCTACTGCATCCTTTTCAGGTTGTATTGCTGTGATAAAAAGTTAAAGCACATTTGAAAAGCATCTTGGAAAAGGGCTGTACTCATCTCTTTCAGGCCAAAAAAGAAAAAAGCAAAAACAGAATTAGGAAACCCAATAAATATCTTAAAGGTCTGTGTAGAATATAGGGTTGGGTTTCTGGCATAGCTCTGTTAAGATTTGGACGGCATCTTTTCACAGCTTTTGAGTGACTGGACGGAATAAAGAGCATCAATCACATGGTGTGGTAGGAGCTCTGGCTATGGTGCAATGGACTCAAAACTGTGAGCAACTTAGTTCTGTAGCAAATCTGCATGGGACAAGCGTGTGATGTGGATCAGTGTTAGCATATGTACAAATTTTTTTTTTGTTGTTCTTAAGAAATGACAGTTGCCTTATATTCAAGGCTGTCTTGTGTTCAGATCGATCAAACTGACTGTCTGTCTCTCTGTCTTTTCCTCCTCCACCAGAGGAGGAGGTAAAGATCACCTAGTCTAGTACTCAATTGAGTTGAGTCCTCATTGTCCAGGAGATAACAAAGACTTGATGCTTCAAAAGTAACTTTCTTGGTAGCCTCCACATGTTGTTTTTGAAACATGCTTGTGCAACTTATTAACCAGGGAGGATGTTTAATAAATTTTTTGTGTGTTGATGATAAAGCTTACTGAATTTATAGCTTTGGCTTAATTTTACAGTGGTGGTTGAAAACTGCGCTGGTGATAATGGAGCTCCACCTCATGCTTCCTTGTGCTCCAAGACAGAACTTCTTGGAGACTTCCTTAGGAAAATAACATCCTTCCACACAGATGTTCTTCTGCTAGGAGAAGGAGCTTCTAGGGTGCTTTTGAAAAAGACAACCCTTGCTTTACAGGTAGCATATAGATATGCTGCTCTTCTACACCCCATATACACTGGCAAACTTTCTTTGGAGCTTCTGGTATCGACCCTTTGGATTCAGAACTAATAGCTTCAAGCAATTAACTTTTTGTGAGACTTGACTTAGTGTTTTGTGTGAACACAGTGACAGGTGGAAGCCAGTTTAAAGTTAAAAATTTGTACAGTCAAAGCCATAGTATTTATTTGCCATGGCACAGTCTTTCTGGCGGTACAAAACTGATTCCTGAAATACTTACTGCCAATTCAGAACATGTGCTCATTCCGCTGAAGTTCCAGCACATATATAATGAAGGTATAAAGAGTCTTTTCTCAGTTTTAAGTTCAGCTGTCTCACCAGGCTTGCTTGAGCTGTAGGCAAAGTAGTTGCTTGCCTAGAGCAGCACACAAATAGGGAATGTAAAATCATGGCTTTAGGCTTTAGCCAGGCATCCTCTCCTTGTTAACATTCCTGCACCACAGATATTAACTGTTTTTTTTTTCTCAGATTATCTCACTGATCAGCCTAATCTGGCTAGATTGCTAGCAGCTTTTCTCAACTAGTATTTAGAACAAATGTTGCTGATTCTGCCTCAGATGTGAAGAATGATATGCATGTGAAAGGCTTGTCCAGTTTTCATAACTATATCCCTCGGTCTGATAAGTTATTACATCTGCCATTCTTTGCTTATAGTCTACTGTTGCCTATTGTGTATTCTTGAGTTTACAACAACTCAGTTAGTTGCCTTTTGATATAATAGCAGCCTTGAAGAGATGGTGTTCCATCTTTTCTGTTGGATTGATTTCCTCTGCCTCTGTCTATTTGAGAGCAGTTTCCTTGTTTTTACGTTTGCTGTGAAAGCTTTGCTACCTAGTAGTTTTTGCCTGCTAGGGAATATGAGGACAGGAATTTAGTGTTCCTAAATCAAAGCATAGTGCCCTTGGGCACAAGGTGCTTTGTTGGAGTAATTAAAAACAAAAGTAAATTTTACTAAGGTTTTTTGTCTAGCTAACAACTGCATTGCTTGGTTGAATTACAAACTATAGTCAGTTTATCTTCCTGGATTTACACTGCTGAGCCTTTTGTATTTCAGGAGCTTCACATTTTCTGGACTGTTATGACTTTATATATATCTTATTGCAACCCTGAGTGGCTATCTACACCAAGGTTTTCATAAAATTTCTCCTTGGTGAAGCACTGCTATGGATAGCAATGATGAGAGTTGTAGTATAGAAAAGGCATCAGTGTTTTTACTGCTGTGTCATCTACTGTTTCTCAGACTGACCCCATAGTGGTGATATTCTGGCAGCTGATGGTATCTTCTCTTTTTTTAGTATCCACACTGTTGTTCCTGGTGGGAGTGTTGTGTTGGTGGGAAATTTCAATGGGAAAGGCTGTTGTAAGCAAGCTAGGAAAAGCATACTATCAATCTTCAGCATAGCAAAGACAATACTGCTAAAGAGAATGACTCCTAGTTTTAAGGACAGTACAACAAGTTTATATCCTTAAAAAAAGAAATGGTAATTTAAATGTCTATATTCTCTGAGTGGTTGCCAGAGCAAACCATGAAATCCACATCTGCTGTTCCTTCTGTGTGTTCACACTAGTAGCAGCCTACACAAGTGTT
Source organism: Grus americana (assembly GCF_028858705.1). Lineage (NCBI taxonomy): Eukaryota > Metazoa > Chordata > Aves > Gruiformes > Gruidae > Grus > Grus americana. Next base: position 25,981,424 of record NC_072858.1, read on the forward strand.
CAAAGTCTGCTCCACCTTTTTTAAGGTATGCAGTAGAGAGAGAATGTGGGTATTTTTTCAATCAGGCAAGTGACCTCTATTTGGATTTGTTAACAATATGAGCAGGTCTTTTAGTATCCATAAACCCAAATGTAAAAGATTGGCTTCTTAAAGTGATTCTTGAGTGTTCATAGGCATTGGTAGAACCATTACAGGGTGGCAAAAGATGCAGTTAATTGGTAATGATTAAAGCTGTCTGAAACCCAATTCCCTGAGTTTTTAGAACACATAATTGTTCTATGTAATCCAGAGCGGCACTACTCTTTCATCTATATGAAGAGATCAGAAGAGAGAGATTTACAGCTTAGGTTGCCCCAAGCCACACATAGCTGACTTAATTTTCCTTTCCAAGGGAATTTAAAGATTGTTGTTGTGACTGGTTCTTGGTGGATTATGTGTTATTTTGAGGTCACCTGTGAGTTTTTGTTAAATGATTGATTGACTGAAATTAATTATTCTGTCAGGACTGTAATGGAGGTAAGATTGAGGACACTGATAAATACAAAAGCAAAAGCAATTCTTATAAATGCACTTATGTCTTTCTCACTTTAAATATATCAGGCAGAATACATATATCCTTTATGGTGTTATGTGTCCTCATATTTTTCCTTGCATGGCCAGAATGTTTTTTCTTTGGGGATCCCTAGCTTTGAAGAGAAAATTCAGCCTACAATGGAACAGTAGTTAGCGGTCAAACGTGTTCTCTGACATACTGTGAACATCTGAACTCAAATTCTCTTTCTCTGGTGGTTTTTGTTTTCTTTTTTTCCTCAGATAAGTCCTTTTGTTCTCAGTCGCAGACTAATTTCAATTAAAGTTATGGATTAAGTGAACAAAGTGCAGACAAAACACACAAGATTAACAATTGATTTAACACTGGAAGTGATACTGGAAAAGTAGAAACCTTGTACGAGTTATATTTGTTAGGCTGACCTTCATTTAAAAAGGGGAGAGGGGAGAAAGACAAGGAGGGACCTTTCAGCTCCTTATCCTCGCCTAAAATATGCCTGGTCAATTGATCTCTCTTAAACGTGTGGCAAGGTGAACGTATTTTTGTTGGCTCTTAAAGGAGATGGGAATTAGTACTGTACAGCAGAAAGGCATGTTCTGTGTTTCGCATGTGTACAGTTCTGAGGTTGTGTGACAAGTGCGGAGGGGCTACCTGCTATTAATTTTTACTCTTGAATCATGTCAGAGATATCTAGGGTTTTGGATGAGAATCAGTTTTGATTTCACTGTGGAATGCAAGGCAGTGATTTAAAAGCAGGATGAAAATGTTCACCTAAGGCCTTTAGGCCTTTCAGAATATTCTGGTCATTGTAAATATGGTTATTCTCTTTTTTTTAAGTAATGTAAAGGACATATTTAAAATGTGCTGCTGTATATCTTACTTTATGTGAAGGTTCTTATTAAACAAGCAGTCCTGTTCTCTTCAGGAAGAATGATATCAAGAGCCATGCCTGTCTTTGTGAGTTTGGGTTCTGTGGTTGGTTTATAGATAACTTTATTAAATCTTCCCATTTTGTCCATTTTTTTTCCAGCTTGCAGTAAAAACTAAACCTAACAAAATCCTTTAATATGCTGTGTATACCTCTGAAAGTGTTAAATTGTTAGTGAACCAGTGAGTTCATCAGATGCACCTATTTTACTGATTACTGACTGTTCTCTTTTGACTAATAGTGTGAGATAGGAGGTCCCTAGAAATGTATATCCATTTTAGTAACATATCATTGAAAAGAAGCTGTGTTAACAGTGTAATACTGCACAGTCGCTACCACGATGGCAGATGATCACATATGTGTTATCTCTCTTAATAAAGCTGTTTTGCAGCTGCAAAAACAAAAGTTTAAAGGGTAATAAAATGTTTTCTTGTACAAGTCAGTGTGTTTTTATGATTAGAATGTGACCCACTTTCCCCTTGAGAGTCTCAATATATGTGCGGGCAAGGGTTCACTGAACACAGTAGTAATCTTTCTCATACTTGTGTGTAGAAGATGCCAGACTTTTCTTCAGTTCATACTCCAGCAGTAGGTGAAGAGAATTGATTTATGTCTTGGTTCCTGAAAACACAGAGACCTTTGTATCTTTTTTTTTTTTTTTCTTTAATTTTTGTCTGTTGAATTCATCTTTATTCCATCTTTTTGATGTTCATGAAATAATAGTTTAAATGGCATTTAGGAGGACAAGATCTAATGCATTGAATAGATCTGTTCCATGAGATCTTGAATCAGGTCTGCACAGAATACTGCACTCTGAAATGTACTAAATGTTTTTCATGTGAGATTACTAATTTATTGTATACATCTTCAATTATTGTGTAAATTTTGGCCATATTACTATAATCTTTTCTGTGTTGTGTATTCTTTAAATTTATGTTTCGTTTAAAAATTAGAAAAAAATTGATCCAGTTCTACACTATTGAAAAAAAATATTATATAAATCTACTGTAGCCTTTCATATTTTAATGGTATTAAATAATTAAATAATTGTATGGTAGTTAACTATAGTCAGGAAACCTCCAAAATTTGTTTCTGCAGATTACATTCATTGACAGAATCATACATGGAACAAAAGTTTGGTCCGGTCTATGTTCGACCTAAATTGAAATTGATATGTAATTTATACACAACTAAGTTTTGAGTGTGTTAATGAAAAAGGGCTACTTATTTTGAAAAACTTATTTTGAAAAGCATGAAAACTGAGTGTAAATGCCCCATTAATTGTGACTCTCAATATTGGAGCTTATATTTAAAAGCAAATCAAATGCTGCGAAATATATTTAAAACTGAGGTTTACTCTTTAACATTTATTGCTGCTTAGCATGTCTTATAAAAAGCCTTGTAGGCTGCTCATTGTCAGTCTTAGATACATTGCATAAATATTTAGTTGTAGATAAGACTGTGTTTCTTGAAATCCAACATGTGTCTGGGTTATGTTGGCAATATTTTAAGTTTGCTTTATTTTTAAATATAAACTGGAAACAGTGAGAGACACTTTTGAAAATTTAAACACAGAAAGAACATTTTAATTTTTAAGTGCATTATTGTGTTTCTGAAGAGAGGCCTCAGTCTTGGCCTTGTTTGCAGTTCCAGCAGCTATCTCATATACACTATTTTATTTGTACTGCATTATTTGCACTGAGTGTTTTGTTCTTTTGGATTCTGTTATAACTGGTATCCTGTCTAAAACTGGTCTGATCTGAATATGTCTTCAGAAAATTGGTGTTGGAGAATTTGCAGATGTGTCAGTCAGTGGAGTTGGATATGCGGTTAGCACAGCCTTAACCAAGAAGTGGTTAACATGTTTGCCTTGCACAGTCCTTTTACGTTATCAGATCCCAGACAGGAGACTCAAAGAAACTCCACAGAGGATGGTTATTGAAATCGCCTGCCCCTGGGTAAAGTTTCTACTTAACCTCATCAGTTAGTTGTTGACTGATGCATAAAAGCTTATGTTCCCTTGGAGTCTGATCTGACTGTGCATGTATTCCAGTCTGTTGGGATAGCTGGAAATGAATGATGTACTCAGCATTTGAATGTACAGACGTAGTTTAACAGTAATTTGATAGAAAGGAACTAATCTTAGGGTCCCCACTACAACTAATATGCTTAGTTAGAGAAACAAATTACAAGTTTTCAGAATTTTGTATCATTCTCAGGCATCTATCTGTTGTTTAGTGGTACTTAGCAAGCTTCACAAACCAATTGTATCACCTTCTGGGGAATTAAGGAGATTTTGTTGCGGTTTTTGTTCCTTCATGTAGGTATATATGAACTGTCTGGGACAAGTCACTGCAGATGTGACTTACATGTATTTCTTGATCTTAAAATTTACTTAGTAGAAGCTCTGGGGTTTGTAATAATTGAGCAATCAGCTCACCTCACAAACTTCAGAGTGGCCTTATGCCTTTTAAACAAATTCCAGGGATATTACTTTTTTGAACTGTCATGGTGACCATCTGAAATTAGAACTTGGGCCATTATGTATATCTATTATAAGACCCTTCCAATTCCCGTGCTTGCCTCTTAATTTTCATCTGTTTTCTCAGTTCTGTTACCTGCAATTTTTGCTATGGTTTTTGTCATAAATTCTCAATCTGGAGCTGTAAGTCTGTCATAGTTCTCTGAAACAAGACCAAGATGCTGTTATAAAACAGCAAAAGCTTTGATGCAAGAGAAACCAGTTTAATGTTTGTTGATTCATCTAAGAAATTCAGTTATTCAAAATGCAGAACCAAAATGGTACAGAATCTGAAGAACAAGCATGCAAGTTAAAGGACTGGTTTGTGAATCAAACCCCTCTTTTACTGCCTGCTAGGTAGATATGTATGACCCATTTCCTGTAGAGTTTAATACCACTTTTTCAACGATGTTACTAAATCAACTGGGATAGGAAATTTGTTTTAATGTCACTGTCAGTGTCTCACTACAGAAAAATGCCATCCAGCATGTCGATGAAAAGATACTAAATATATTCATGTGATGTCAATTAGTATTTTGCTGAGGAAATCTTGTGATCTGTGCCCTGAGGTGTAAATTACAAGAGTTACTCAAGTGGTAGATGCGGTTAAGAGCATTAACAAAGTGGGCCTTCAGGGTGAGTACAGCTGATGCAGCAAACTACAGTTGCAAAGATCTGTGCTCTGTCTTTCTGGATAATTTGTTCTTCTTCCCTTCTCCCCTCTTGCCCCCTCAAAATACAGAAGCAGGACCACAGTATCTTTTCATAATGCCTCAAGAATTTTTCTTACTATTCACCTTTAGTTTAAATTGAAAATTACAGCAAAGTGTTAGACACTCACTTATAAAGAGGAGCTGTGAGGTCAATCCAGTGGATGATAAGGTATATAGAAGTAGTGTTGATGACCTCCATACATCTGGATTTGGATCTGTGTCCATTTGCTTCCAAAAACCTTTTTCTTGAGTTTTCTGTCATCATAAACGTATCCTTTTGCTGCATTGTTTGGTGGGTATACAGTCACATTCTAATACTTTTCTTTTTTTCCTTTTTTTCTTTCTTTTTGCATAAGACTCAGTCCACAAATTTAAAGCACCATACTTTTGCCTGTGCTATTTGTCCATGTTATATATAAGCATTTTGTACCAGGATCTTGATGAGATCTCTCTATGAGAGATTTCTGGGAGAACAAGAGTTGCATCTTCTAAGGACACCAGGCATTTACTGCAAGAAGCAGAATAATACCAACATATCTGAAGTTCATGAACTAAAGTATGCATTCTTTTTTGAAAATGTGACCCATCTGATGCATGATTGAACTGTTTATTTGGTTTGTTTTGAATTTGATCTACGTGGACTACATATTCTGTTTAAAAAAAAACCCCAAGAGAACAAAACAACAAAAAAACCTGTCAAGGTCCATTGGGCTGGAGGTGGAGGAACTTATTTAACATTGAATTAAGATGATGCTTTTGAATGCCATGTATTATCTTTGTAAGATAGTTATAGTATAATGACTCATCGACAGGCTTATGGTGTTTTTATGTTGAATTATGCAAGACTGTTGAGCAGCCAGGAGAAAAAATACAGCAATGGGTTTAGATAATTAACCCTGCTAAAGCAGTGGTTATCCCATTCAGAAATAGTTGTAGGCTGTTAAAGGGAAGTTGTGTTGGATGACAATGACTGTTAGCAAACCATTTTCTCCAAACAGGTGGTCGTCATCTGCGTTTTGAGTCTTTCTGGATAGAAGGAAGTCTGGGGTAGGAAATCTAAATTTGGGCAAGAAAGAGTGGCAAAGTGATAATCTGTGAATCTTACAACGTGCACAGAATGTTTTTCTTCCCTCTAGGGAGACTTTTCTCTGCACAGGATAAGCATGCTTGCTTCTCTCTTCTGCTGCATTCTTATTTAGGTAGCTGCTGCTAGTACCACAGCTTTAGATGCACATAGAAACTAAGACATTATTTCCTGTAATGTTAAAAATTCTACAAAGCTTAGTGCTTCTGTAACACAACTGCCATACCTGAGTGAACTGTGGTCACCAGTCTAAGCCACTGGTCCCTAGTGTTTCAAGGAAAGACCTAAGGGACTAAACTCACTGAGCCCGCAGAATATTCATCACTGGTGTATGAGGTTGCAGGCTTGATGTTCTGCCCAAGTTTTCAACTCAGTAGCAGCTCCACACCCATACTGGGAATGACAAGTCCATTTAGAGAATTAACAGAAAAGGTCAGTGGTTCAATGAACTGTTACTTTGACAAGTGTTACACCTATCTTTTAACATCTAGACAAAGGTGGGCAGAGAGACCGCTGCTTTACATTATCAATCGACACAAAAGTGGTGTAGACTCCACCAGTGTTTTCTGTTTCTACCATATGAAGCTACTGTGGTATCTGGTGTAATTGTCTGTAAAAGTGAAATTGTTACAAGCAGCCACCATATGTGGATGTATGGTAGAGATTATGGAGTATAATGCATGCATATATTATAATATAGGTTTACAGATGGTTATTCAATAATGTGTTTCTTAATAAACAAAATATGCTGAGACTTAGGAAGGGAAACATTCTTTATATGTTTTGGATTATAGGCTTGTATGTTGGGCATCTCCAGTTTTGCACATTTCTCTTTATTCTGTGAGTCAGAAGTAGGTGTGTTTTGACAGCTACATTTTCCTTATGTTCAGCTTCCTAGTTCTGAGTAGGAAGAATTTTTTCTTCTGAGATGATAACAAGACTAGTGCTGACTGTCAGGAATCTCACCCCTTGCTCATTTCACCTGGCATTACTAATTGATGGTCATCCTTCTGCAGAAAATTATTCATATCTGTCTTCCTTCGGGAACTCTACCTTTATTCTCTACTAGATGCCAAATAAGCTATTCTTCTATTCCAATCTGAATATTTTCTGATGTTGCTGTTTTCCTCATGTAACCCTCTCAGTAGCTAATAACTTTTAACGCTGCTTGCCTTGAGACAAAATGAGTAGATGATGATTGAAAAATAAACTTAAGGAAAGTGATACCAGTACTCTGCCCGTTACTTTCATGCCTTGGTGAAGGCTGTACCTTTACTGGGGAAATGAGAACACTGAATTAAATGTACTCAACATCTGTTTCTCAAGAGACACTTGAGCAGTGTGGAAGTAGCGCTTTTCCTCTGTGGTACTAGCAGGGTCTAATCCCATGACCGTGTCTCTGTCAGTAGCAATTATCCAGCTTTTGGTTTACCCATCCCAGGGACTTAAAGGAATGGGAGAACGGGTCTTTGAACTGACAGGCTAACTAGCTTTACAACATTGAAGAGCAGAATTAATTCACCAGTTTTGGAATCTCTCCCTCTGTTCTGGTTTTTTATGTCTTCTGTTCCAAAGACATTGTCTTCTCTTTGCCTCCCTCCCTACTACCCTCTCCACACTCCCCTTCTCCCTCCTCCTCCCCCTCCCAACCATCTAATTTTAGATTAATTACTTGCATGAATAAAATCATTGGAAGTACACTTTGAACTGAATATTTTTTCTGGTTACTGAAATAACCTTACAGTTAGGCTAGATACATTCCTCAGCTTGAGAGAGGTTTGCAATCAGAACAGGTTTTTTTCTTTTTTATTCAGGTGTAACGGAAAAGGTTAACATGAACTGGTAACAATACCATTATTGAGTTACCAAAAAAAAAAAAAAAGCCTACATAAATAATTTCTACAAAGGAAGTTATTTCCACATGGTTTGCAACTCCCTCTTATAATTTTTAGTGTCTTGCTTTTGTCACTTGTCACATTTCAAAAGGCATCTCTTTACTTTGAGGAGAGCCTGAGAAGTATAAATTCCAGAACATCCTCATAATAGTGGTAAAAATTAATTTTTTTCAAAATTTAACAATCTAATTTGTCATCTGAGTTTTTTTTTTAAAAAAAACCAAACACAAAAACAACCAACAAAACCACACAAACCAAAACCAAAAAAACCCCAAAAGACAAACAACTTGAAAAACTTATTAAAAGAAGGTTTTGAGTATTCAGTGGCTGCTTCTCTAAAGACATCATTTGAATCTGAAGTTAAAACACATCTGAGATCTCAGTTTGGGACTATCATACTCATGAGTGATACCATCATTACCAAAGAAACACAGATTTCCTTTTGTCAGCTTTCTATGTGAAGACAATGATGTTTTCCTGCAAAGGCGAATGTTCTGCAATAAGATAGAAAAGTAAAAAATAATCTGACCAAAATAATAATTATAACAGCCTCAGTTGTAGGTGCATGATAAACAGAATCTCAGAAAAGGAATGCAAATTTTGAACAGTGGTTGAATCGATGAGGAGACTTTATGAAGATCTGGGACAGGTGAGGCTTATAAAACTCTGAGTTCACTGCGGTGAGATATCGATTAGATAGATGTGGTTGAGTAGGAAAGGATGTAAGCTGTGCTTGACTTGGATCTTGGGAACTGTGATTGCTAGAGTGGTGTTTATTTTCATTAATTTACTCTCCTAGCCATGGTCCCATGAAGACTACTGAATATTTCTGTTTGAAAGCTTGACTTGGTTGCGGGAATTTAACTTTTGATCCCTGTCAAAGTGGTCTAACAGGAAACAACTGTTGTGAAAAGTGAAAGGTTATTTTGTTGTCACCTTGATTGTCACATAGCTTTTATATCTCCTGCACATAACTTGGTTTCCAGGACCGTCTTGTTGTGCTGAATCATTTGTTCATTGCTATCACAGAGAACTGAGTTTTACATTCTGGTTTTCCGGCATTGAATCAGCAGAATACTGACAGGGTCTGTGCCTGTGTAGCTTGTGAGGTTGTGTATGCATAACTAAAATAACCTAAAGAAACTATTCTCACAGTGTTGTCTTATGCTTAACATTAAAGAAAAACAAAGACTGGGAAAGACTGCTAATGCCACCTGCCCCTTCCTGGTGGTGGAGGCATACTGGTAACTCAAACTTGTAGATAGAGCTCTGTTGTGAATTTCAATATGAAAAATATTTTTGATTTCTTAAAGATGGATAATGGCCTGGAAATTCAGTAAGGACTAAGGATTTCTGCCTCTGATCATGCTTGAAGGTCAGGATATTCAGCAATTAATAATTTTGTTTTAATAATTAGTTGAAATGTTTTTAATCACACATTTGGTCCTTCTGTCGTTCAGTTCCAGCCTCAGGATTTTATTCTCTTACTCTTCAAAATCTTTTTAAGAAAGCAACTTTCCTTATATCTTAATAACAATAGAAGCTATTTTTTTAAGAAAAGTAATACACCTTTGAGTTGGATTACTGTCACAATAAACTTTATGTCGTGGGGTATTAACATGGGTAGTCATTTAAGCATTAGTGCAGCCAAAGATACATAGCCTCTAAGGGACTGGTGTAATGATGCTCAGCCCACAATGTCACACAGTCAATAGGCAATTTTATTTAATTATAACATGGTACTTTAAAATTAAAAAACAAACCAAAAAAATTTAAAAAAAAACCCACCCCTCACAACCAAACCCAACTGGTTTTGTGTGGGAACTGTAACTGGAAAACATTTCCATAATGAAAACTAAAGGAAAAGACTCTAATCACAAGTAATGGGGTGTAATTTTCACTTGTTTGTTTTTCAGTGTGACACATCCTTTTTGAGTATTTATAAATTATTCTAGGTGTTGATTTTATAACCTGACTATAGAATCATCCTGTGTTGAATGTAGTAAGTATTAAATCCCTTCTGCCCCTTTCCCATTATGAATTTCATGGATGAGGTAATAAATCAGGCCAGTTTGTATCACTGTGTATCAAATTTGTTTAATGAGTTGAGTTAGTGAAATCAAATAGCTCTTTTCTTGTACCTGTCATTATATTGTTTGTTTATCACCAATTCAAAACAGAATTTTCAGTAAAAAATGTAAAGGTTATCCGTTAGAAGTACAAAACCACAATCGAACACCCTTCATGAATCTGGACCTTATGGAAAGGGGAAGTCCACCCCAAAGGTGTTGTGGAGGCTATTGCCTCTGGCTTTTGTAATGACAAGTTACAGTATTTCTATTTCAGTTCTTTGCCAAGGTTTGTGAATTTTACATTAAGGCTTTTCTTGTTCTTTTTGGTACTCTTAGGGTTTTTTTGGAGGGGGTTGTCCAGTTTTGTTGGAGTTTATTTAGTACCCTGTTCAAGTAAAGCTTCCTCTCCCTAGCACTCGGGAGGGAACTTTTCAGTAAAAATATTGGCAGGTGAGCTTGGATATTTTTTAAACTAAGACAGACAAAAGCTTGAAAATAAAACCATGGGGTTTTGTTGGGGTTTTTTTTAGAAAAAAACAAAACAAAACAAACATGTCTTGATATTATGCTGTATATTTAATGAATTATTAACCTCCCAGACTATAGTGCCTGCTTCAGCACTGTTAAATTTTATCATGTTAATCTTTTGCTGTGAATGTGAATATGCTAAATTCCATATACAATTTCAGAGATGGGAAAAAACTTACAAACAGAAGCAAGTATATTTTAAGGAAATCATATTTCCACAGCAAATAATTCAATCTCTTTTTTTATTGGTTTGTTTTTCGTAGCTCCCACAGGCACTGGTCTATAGTGTAAACATTCACCTTGTAAATATGTAGGCCATTTTTAGCTGGTTTTGTATTTGTAGGAAATTAAGGTCTTAAGCTAAGAAATAGCATCCTTATTTTCTCTCATCACTTACTCATCACTTACGATTATTTCCTCTTCAATGTACTTTTCTCCTTTCCCTTCCCTTTCCCATGATTAAAAATGAGGATCCATGCAGGGAGTGCTCTGTGACTTCACTTTTAAAATTAAAGCCTTCACATGTGACATATTAGTCATCCTGGAACATCCTAGCCTGTCATCCAACAGTCAGTGCTGAAAGATATCAAGAAGGATAAGGTCCAGAAGCAGGGATAGTATGAGGAGCTGTGAGGCCAAGGCTGGTGGTGCATTCTGTGAGAAGATATGGTGAGAGCAAAGCAGCTAGTAGTGTGCGCGTTCCAGGATCGTAGCAGTGTCAGAGCAAATAGCTGACCTAAGTTCCTGTGTTACTTACCAGCGTAGAGAAGATTCAAATCACATGTTAAAAAATTACTTCCAAGCCTAACTCTTATTGAAAGTTAGAAACAGTTTTTCAAATATCCATTATGTCTGTTAGAAATGGGAGTATACCAACCTAATTTACATGGAGGGTTTTGAAAACATTTTATTGAATTTGCTGACTACATCTGCATTTCTTGTAACTCCATCATCATAGTCCTTATTTGCTGTATTTCACAGTGTTCATCATATTAACTTTTGTTTACTGTTAATGTATACTAACTTATGAGATCACAAAAAAGACAACAAAACTTGCAGAATAGAACCAAACATATTTTATGAAAAGTACAATATCAGAACAAGTAATTTAAATAATTTAAATTAATTTATTATTGGTTATGATTTTTTTTCATAGCACTCTTCGTAGTGTGGTTTTATTTCCTTTTTATCAGTTTCCCTGTTTAGAAATGTGCTTGGTTGTATGAGGAAACAATGAAATGACAAATACAGGTTTTTCAGAAGATTACTTTTTAGAAAAAAAAAAGCAAGCTATCTTGTAGATCAAAAATCACTCAAAAATTACAGCTAAGCCCACTATATTGAGGGTTTAGGCTTATATGAGACAACTGTTCATGATGTGAAATCTGGAAAATGAGCAGTGATCAGGTGACTATTTATTAAAGGATAAAAAAATTCCTTTAAGTTCTTCAGATGCACATGAAGTCTTTGGATAGTACTAATAGATGACAACTATAACCTTTAATACCTAAGGGAAAATAATTCACTTTGGCAGATAATTATGCCAAGAATATCTTGTCATGTTTTCCCAAAACTAATTGCTGCATTAATACAACTTTTTGATGACTGAAGATGAAATGTCTCCTCCTTTCTAAGTCATTGTCATTTAGAAGTGTAAGTATTATCAACTGAAGAGATGTATGTGTAGTATTATTAGGACATCGGTGACTGGGCTTTGGATTTGGAGCAGAGGATCCTTATTACATAATGCTGGATTTACACAGTGAAGCACACTGAGAGTTGTGCATTGTGAATGTTGAAGAAAGGCTTTAAAATGGGCTTTATCAGTCCATCCCGTGTTTCATATGTAGTGCAACGTGCTAGCTTTTGCTGACAGCACTCGCTCTTCTGCACTCCCAGTTTTTTGCACAATGTGAAATTAACACCAGTAGATGGAAGAAAATTGACCAGTCCTGAGAACGCATAATGGGATCACTAAGAGACAAGTCATTCCAGAAAATGCAACAAACCATCTTTAGAGTTCTGATTTTTCAGGTTCCATGTGATGTGGAGCATTGGGCATCCTAGTCTCTCACTGGTCACATGGCATAAAGGTGCTGTGCATGGCAGGGGGATTTGGGTTTGCATATACCCCAAATTACATCAGTACGTGTTCTTTTTTGGGTATGTATGAGTTAGAATTCACAGAGTCAAGTATGATTTTATGTCTGGAAAAGATCTAGCTTGCTGCATTTAACCTACAAGAAATATTCCTCAGGTTGAGGTCTAGAGAAATCTGCTGAATAATACTTTGTAAGGATTGTTTGCCCCGGGTGGCTTAGATATCGGGATCATAGGAAAACAAATAAAAATCTGTATAATTCTATTGTCTGTTGGATTGCTTTGATAAATATTTTAATTGTGTATGTTGGAGATATAACTTGAAATTTGCAAAACCTAAAGTTTCAGTCACAGCATATTCATGTCTTAAGTTTATTGTTGGATTTCTGTGTGACAAAGCTTGACAAAGAGTTTATTCGTCAATTTATTCTTAGAGACTTTGTATTTTCATCAGCTGATTGAATTGTGACACATGTTATTTGGGGATACCAGAGCACTTCTGGTATGATTTCTTACAAATTTTTAATGTAACTGGATGCAATTGAGGTACTATAACAGTGACAGACATCATACAGCCTCTTGGAAGTGTCAAGCATTATACAAAATATCAAGGTAATAATTAGCAGATAATAACACATATGTCTCTTTCTGCAGATAAAATGGAGTCTGAGGTACTTCCTAAAGCCTCTTTTCAGTGCCTACAACTTGGGCAAGCAATGACCATCCTCATTGGAAAACATAAATGCAGCTTAATTGCATATAGGAATTTACTTTTATGTGGACATTTGCTAAAAATTTCCCTTCGAACTTGCTAAATAGAGCCCATCTTTTTTAAGTCTTGGGCATTTCCTTATGTCCTGCAGCGGCATGTGCAAGCCACTCAGTAGGTTTTTTTTGTCTGGTTCAAAAAAGTGAAGCAGCTAGATTTGCATTCATGGTACTGATTATCAGGGTTATTTTTGACCTTTGCAAGATATCTGTGTTATAATATGTAACAACTTATTTTAATCTAGGCAATTGCATACACTAAAATATCTTCTGGGTGATGAAATTAAGTACCCAATGTTTGTGGAATATTAGAAATAGCTTCCTTTATTTTTTTCCTCTTTGTGTGCATTGGCCCTTAAGTCCAATTTATAATTATGCAGCTACATTTCACTTGTCTTGCTAGGTCTCAGCATGATGTGTTTGGGGATAGGAAGTAAATAGAATAGAATACTACAGAACCAAGGAGACTGTCGTCTTGTATTTCAGATATTAACCTGAGAGAAAAGGTTTATACGCTGTGCTCTGCTATTAGATTTGCTAAAATTGCTGTCATGTGAAGAGTAGTTGTACAAATGAGGTTTCAATTACACTTACACAAGCAACATTAATCCTGGCATTTCTAATTGCTGAGGATTTTTTTAATATATTTTATTTTATTTTGCGGTCTCTTATAGAATGTCTCTTTATGTGCAGTCTATCTTTATGTGTATTATCTAGATGGACGGATACAGGTAAAATTAATGAACACAACTGTAAACAGTAATAATTCACTTGGATGACAGTTTTAGCAGGGTATAATTCAAATTCTTTTTCCACCTCAAGCAATTCTTCAAAACTGAGGGCTAATGTTTTCTCTGAAAACAAAGTCTTCAATAACCATCACAAGATCTTAGAGAAAATCACATGGGATATTGCTGGAGGGCAGGAATGAAATTCAAACATGACACCAATGTATGACATGTAACAGAACTGCAAAGTAAATAAAAGAATCAAAACAAGCTCTCTGTCTTGGGAATAATTATTAAATAATTTTCAATAGCATGAGAAAGGTGTGTGATTGTTAATGTGGTGCTGAACAAATATGAAGCAAAATACAGTACCTAAAAGAGCTTGTGAGCTAAACAGACATATGATGAAATAAGAATTGAATTTGGGCTTGTTGAGGAATTTTTCAGCTTAAATATATATTTCCCAGGGTGTTGGAAAGCCAGCATCATAGTTAATGCATAAGAAATGTTCTCAGATTTCTTGGTGAAAAGATTTATATGTGTGCAAAGGTTTATTCTGATTTATTTTTTGTTTTATTTAGATAATGGTGACTCCTTAACACTCTTTCCTTGCTCTAGTCCTATACACAGTATTTCATTTCTATTAGCACATAGTATAATCCAACTAACTGTCTTATCATCATGATATTGATGATTCTGCTGTGATAGCAGCAGCGCTTCAGTCTTGAGAGTAAACTGAACCAAACTAATACAAAATGTATGCTATTGTACTTGGCATATTGAACAAAGTATGCCTAACTGGAAAAAAATAGTTTTCAATATTTTTCCTGCTTTTAAATCCATTGCTGCATTTTAAATCCATTGCTCAGTACTATTAAAATATGCTACTTCAGCCTGTTATTTTTCTCTGAGCTTATTTGAGAGCCTGTGTTATATGTCACAATCTAGCAGAAAAAAATAGTGGTTTTTCTTCTTGGTAACTCTCTATCATGCAGTTTAATTTTGCTAATTTGGAACTCTTCCTTTAATTCTTCATGTCACTAAATTATGAGATGTTCCAGAGCCAAGCCATCTGGCTTCTATAAAAGCCACAGAAAGATCAAGGACATCTCCAACTGCTTTTATTGACCAGAGCGCCTCATGAGACTTTAATGGGAATAGTGGGGGAGGGCAGAAAGTTTGGTTTTCTTAGCTTAAAGTGCTCTTATTGATGGGCCTCAGAAGTGAAGTCAGCTTTCTACACTGTGTTTCATAAACCTTTTATGACTACAAGAGTGTAAACAAGGAAAAGGTCCACTGTGTTTCTCACTGAATAAAAAGAATATTCTGAAAATTTGATACACATTTCTTTATTTAAAAAAGTTCCTCATGAGCTCCATATGATGTTCGTACTACAGTCACTTTGAATTGAAATGTCTCAGTCTTTAATGACTTGAAATGAGAGAGAAACAAAAAATCTATCTATGAGTTGAAATACAACTAAGTGGTTGGCTACGACTTTTTTTGATGTGTAATACCTGTCATGATAAATTTAGGTAGAAAATGCTCCTCGTATTTATAAAAGACAAAGACTGTGAAGAGGTTTTAGCAGTCTGGGTAACTGTGCAGTCGCTGACAGTATTGCTGCATTTAAAATCATTGGCTTATTACAAGTCCATTATAAGTGGCTAAGTTAGCTTACTCTCTAGTCTGAATTTTACTTTCAATATCATTTAGCAGGGAAGAGTTGGGATATTGATGGATGATCTTGACAGCATTTTGCAACTGTGTAGAAAGTTTTTATTTGTGAATGGGAAAATGGCTTTTAATGTTATAGCAGTAAAAAAAATGCTATAGCTGGAAGAAAAGGAATAGTAAGCTCTTCATCTTTGTTACTTTTTGCAAGGTCCCTAAGACAGTGGTCTCATATTTAGGAGCTTTTTTGCCTTTTGATTAGATGAAGGCTTGTTCCCCTGAGTAAACAACTTCTAAGAACGTAGTTATAAATCAGGGCTAAACAGAAAGATCACAAATATAAATCTAAAGTTGTTTCATAATATGAACCCCTTGCTTTCATACTTCTTTGAAATGTCTATATGCCCAGTCTGCCCTATGACACCTTGATGCAGCCGATAAATATATAGAGCTTTATGACCCTCACTGTCTAGAAGCCAGGGCATGGCCTAATGTCAGGCACCTTCAAGGCTTGATTGCAGAAGGTATGCCTTAAATGATTTTAAGACCCGTTAACTATTATTGACTTGATCCATATATTTCTGTTGTTTGTTTTGCTTCAAGTGGTTTTGGAAGGATGCTGAGGTTAAAAACAAACAAACAATTAAAAAAAAGTATCATTAGAATTCATGACATATGATACAAAAAGATACAGCCAAATATCTTAGTCCCCTAGAAACCTGAAATTGCAGCATTTTTAAGCAAGTGTAAGAACAACTTCAGGCCTGCTGAAATCAGTTACAACTATTAATTTAACAAAATACGGCACATCTTCCAGATGAGATACGGATGTGGGCCAGTGCTGCTGACAACATGAATGTGTGCACACATTTCAGTAGTAACCTCTGAGCATTGACATAATGGCAAGCCTTCACAGGAGGGCATCAGAACCCCTGGGGAGTTCAAGAATGCCTTGGTTACACCAACAGATTACCTTAGCTGTTGTGCCCAGGCCACCACTTGATCCAGGATGCTCAGGTAGGTTGGGCATCAGTTTCCAACTCTAGGATTGTGTGTAGAACAAATAATGCCAATCTCTTCCAAATTCTATATGCTTCAGGGCAATACCTGCCCTGAATAAGAGTAAGACAAGTAATTTTTATTTTTTTTCTTTCTAGAAGTAGTTTTGTACAGATGCTGAGTGAGGAAGTAGAACAATGAGGCAGCAAGCAGTTTCACACTGGTGCTCCAATTACCACAGCAACAGAATAAATTGCCTAAGGACCAAAGTTCATCCATTTTGTTATTAGATAAATTCAGAGCATTTTATTTCTGTGGCATAACCATCTATTCCGCATTACAGACTAATAGAGAAATTCAAAGTATGAATACACTGATACATGCAGTACATGAATAAAGCATAATGGGAAAATACAACAGATAGAAAAGAGTGAGCAGATTTGCCACCCACCATCCAGAACTATGAATCTGTCTGACATCATCGCTGGTTAAAAGAGAGACGGATCTCTGCTTTGGCTTAATTACACATAATTTGGCTGACAGTTGAAATACAAACCTAAACAGTCAGTCAGCTAAAGATACACAAAATTAAGTATTTCACGCAGTGTCCAACCCCTTCAATCTTTATTAATAACTTAATTACATTAATTATACCATGGTTTAAAGTATTGCTAGTACAAGAGGGGGAAAAATGATAGGCTCCTCTAAGTAATGAGCTGCATAGCAATTCTGTTAGAATTAAGACTATTAGCAAAATGCAAAGTGGCAGCAATTTGTTAATATATACTCCACAGTTTATAATTCCTGTTGTTCCACCCCATAATTCTTCTCTTTAGCAAACTCCAGCAGATGTCATTTTGGAGGTGAATCCAAACGTGCCAGGAACATTATCAATAGAAGACTATTCTCAGGCTGAATGGATCTGTGAATAACTTGGTATTTCCACTACATTTTCACTTTTTGGATTTGTTGCTGCTGTTAGAGGGGGCTTTAGCCCCATCTTCAGAAACCATCTGTAGCACTAAAATAACCTGATTTTTCCTAATTCTTTTCCATTCCGTGATGTAATGCAACCACAACCACGAAGTACTGAAGCATTTATATATCAACTCATGTCTAAAGATAGTGTGGTAGGATCCATGTAGAGGAGCAGGTTTACTGGCCTTTAGCGTCTTGTCTTGGTAATGGTCCCCTTGAACAGTATAAATACATGGGCAGCTCTTCAGAGAAGTTATGTCTATTCTAACCTGCTGGACCAAGCAAGACTATAAAAATAGCAATTTGCCAGTAAACATTATGAGAATTAGGAATTATAAGCATTCTTTTACGGTAGTTAGGTACATCTACATTGTACCTTCTTATGGAAGCAGGCTGAGTATAGCCATATAGCCTATAATAATCATGATTAAGAGATATTTATAAATATAACTTCTCTATTTCACCTATATTACCATACACATCTGACAAAGCTGAATTGTAAGGGTGTTTGCTTTCGTTGTCATTTAACTAAAGAATTTATTTGAATCCTTGACACAAAATTGGAGTATGTTTACTTTAAGTAGGAAAAGTAATTATTTCTGAGTTGTAAAGTGCTTAAAATGAAAGGGATGGCACCTCCTTAATGGCTAAGTTATAATTGGGATAGTTGGTTGAGCAGTTTTTCTAATCAAATTAGAATTTGCTTCTTAAGTCAGGTTTCTAACTTTAAAATGTCTTTAAAAGGTTTGTTCTTTGAGGCATTACCTTTGGAAAGAAAGGTGATATCCCTTTCAAGTGATTCTTTTACAGTGAATTGTTCTGATGACTGCAAATACACATTCCTATAAGAATAGTCCTGTAAACTTTTGTAAATTATTTCAAGATGCAAAATTATTGAAATTATTTCTATTGTCTCCAGAATAAGCTTTGCCCTTATTAAAATTTAGAACCACGTGTTATTGACAGGGGAAATGTTACTATACCTCTTGGCTGGAACTCACAGGGACAATTTGAGAGATCCTGCTAACTGTAACATTTTAAAATGCAGAGATACAACAAAATGGAAAGGTGTTTAAAACATTCATATTTGGGCTTGCTTGAGTAGTCATTCAAAGTTAAGGAGTCAGTTACATTTGCAGTTTGTCACGGATTTTGGTGCTTTGTCGTTCCATGCTACTTCACTGAGTGTGTCAGTGTGCCTGCCTGGGAGACACCGATAACTAAATCACTGAAGTGCCTGCCTGAAGTGTTTGACTATTGTTCTACTTACCATCTAAAGAAGCTGAATAGCTCGACGGTATACACTGCATGAGCTACAGAAAGGTGCTTTTCTTATTCTTGCCATGATAAATTATGGAATTGTCCATTGTAGTCGCTTTATTACCATTCTTTCTTTTACTATAGTCACCTGTCATCTGCCTTTATCATTCAGATCAGTGATTTGATGCTTAGTCTTTGAAGATTCCCCAGATGTGATATTTTTATATTCTTTAATACTTCTGAACTTTTGAATACCTAGTTCAGAAGCTGTCAAGAGTGATAAATATCTACATAGATGTCTCCATATTGTCACAAAGGTGATTCTGCATACCTTCAAAATTATAATGAAAATATTTTTCGTGGTAGAACTGTTAGATTAAACCATGCTATCCAAGGGGATATGTTTGGGATGGAAGAATTCAAAGGCACGCTACATAGAGTACTTATTTGTCTAGGAGTAATTCAAGGGCGATGGCAATAAATAAATAAATGTTCTTTGCTTATTTGTACCCCAAGACTCTAGATCTCATTTTCCTAGATTTTAATTCAAGTACTCTTTACAAATTTATTTTGAAACTGAAAAATGCAAAGATTATCACATTTCAAAGAACAAGGAAAAAAAAGGAAAGCCTGTTACTTTTTTAATTAACTTTCCCGAAAAGGAAAACTATTATTTGTTTAGCTTAGTTGTGTTTGTCTTTAGGAAATGCTGATGCTTATCTGAGAATATTGCTGTATGTTCCCACTGGAAATCTTGAACTAACATAACCGTATGAACTAGAAAGTGTGAATATGGTCCTGAATAGTGCAGCATTACCTTTATACTTCTTTTATTGAACCCTGATTAATACAAACTTTTTTTGTTTGTTTGTTTTGTTTGATTTTAGAATATATTTTCTTAGCCTCAGTTCTGGAAGTGTATATGGGTGAATACAATTAGGTGATTTGTTAATTGTTCTGCCTAGTGAGCGGTGCTACAATACATACTGTAGCCTCTGTAGGAGGTATCTTTTCTATTCCTTTCATGATAGATTCCTAAAATTCACGTAAGTTACTTTAGTGTTTTTGTAACATGATAGAAGGAAGAAAACTCTAGAAAACTTGCATTTTGAGGCTGTCAGTTTTAATTGAAAGCTGCTATCTTTTTTTATAAATTTAATGCCCAGTTTAGAACTCTAGGCATAGAATTCCCAAAGGCGGTTCTTTATGCAGTACTTTTTAGAGTCCTAGTCTTTATTTCTTTTAATCAATGGGTACAGAGTTACTGTTTCCTGAAGAGTATTGCATGAGAACAATTTATACTGAATTATGAGACACGGCACATGTATAAGTTCTTCTGTGATGATTTTCATTCCTTTTTGTAAGATTTTCTTGATGATGTAATGATATAGAGAAATAAATATAGGATAATAAATGTAAAATATAGCTGTAAATAACTTTTTTATTAAAGAATGTTGAGTTTCTTTTACTTGAGTTTTATGTTGCTGCAAAGGCATCTAATTTTGAACTTTGTAAGACATTCAAAATGCAGTTAGGCCACTGTTTGGTGTTTTAATGGATTTGTGAATCTAGATGAATTATGCCAGAGAGTAACAGTCACTATATAAATCTGCATTATGGCTGGCTGTAAAAGAAAAGCAGTAAGAAAGTAGTGTATTGAGAAAGTATCATGACAGTATTTGTTTTCTCAGTTTCTTCTTAACTTGCTCCTTCACTGAACCTGTTGGGTATTTTTCTCTAACATTGATGAATATTGGAGCAGTGAATGTTCAGGTGTGTCTGTGGTTGGATCAGAGCTGTTTGTCCAGCCCTGAAAAAACACCTGTATTTCAAGTGGATTCTGCTATTGTAATGTTTGGTGAATAGGATTTCACTAGGAACTGATCTATGTGCAGTGAGAAATAGGTCCTTTTGCACACTATTTGTAATGGAGTGGAAAATTACATTTGCCATTGCAAGAACAGCCCCATTAGCAGGAAAGCAGATTCTCTTGCAGAGAGCTGGAATGCACCTCAGGCAGTGTCAGGGTGACAGTCCAAATAATGGGAGTTTGGAATGAACTGGGAGATACTAAAATGAGAAAATGCTTCTCTTCATACATTGTGGTTCCTTCATAAACTTATTGCTACATAAGGAACACTTTGATTTAAAACAGCATGAAACTGAAAAACCCCACACATTTGAACAACTGTTTATAACTTGTTTTGAGGATGAAGCCTACTGTTGTGAAAAGGAAATGCAATGGTTTTATTCCTAGATCATTATCTAAACCAGTGTGAAGCTACTAATGTAAACAGGAATGCTGAAGTGTTTTGTTAGAGGGTTTTTTTTGGTTTGGTTTGTTTTTTAAATAACACTGCAAGTATTGCCAATTCTATCTCAACCATATGGATACTTTAGAAATCGAGTAAAGGATCTTCTGTACAAGTGCAAACATCTAAGATGTGGTGCAGCCATCCCTGACCTACCCTTTCTAATAAGTTTTCTTCGCAGCAAAACTGTTTTAATCTTACTCTGCCAATGAATAATTAACTTCTGAGTAGGTATGTAAAAAGAATGGTGTATTTTAAAGTACTTACAAGTCTCTGACAATGAAGATAAACTGCAGATGCTGGCAATCCAAAAAGCGAAAATAATTTATATTCACTGGATGCTTAAAAATAAATAAATAAATAAATAGAACTTTTAATGACTCTGAAATATGTAAAATCAAGAACACTGGGGACTGCAATTCTCTTTGCTTCTGTAAATGTATTAGAGGGGTAGAAGAAGTTCTGCTAGAGCTACACTGTGCTCTAGAATGATAGTCAAACTTGAATTTATTTAAAATCTGCCATTTGCCTGTTGAAGTTTTACCCTTGCTGATTGAAATAAAAAGAAGGAAAAAGTATATGGCAGAATTATTTGATTTTTGACTGAACTGTGGTAACTGACAACTTCTGCAAAGTCCACTACAAATGGTTGTGAGGTAGCAATGTAGAGAAACAGTAGTTCTGGTGTACAGACCAGGTGTTTAGAAAGAATTAAAAAGTCTTGGGTTTCATTGGCATTGTTCTGTCAGAGTTACCTGCTGAGTTTATAGTCATTAACTTCTCTAGGAACTGATCTAAATGGTAAAATTCAGATTGACATTTGAGTGAAATATTTGCTCTCAAAGACTGCTGCAAATAATTAAGTATATGAGCCTCAAAGATTCACAGATCCCAGGCCATTTAGACTAAAATATCTGTTAGGGTTTTCTTATTAATCCCCTGTTTTGTAACAGAATTTCTTTGTAGACCATCTTCCTCCCATAGTAATTTCTGTTGGTATTTTTCTTATTAGTGTTATTATGTGATTATTCTGTGCTCTGAGCAAAAGCTCATCTTTATTTTTCCAATAAGAAATTTTAATCATTAGAATATTAACAAATTTGTTAAGGCCAGTATTTTTACCTGTGCTTAAGAGAAGTATCCATAACACAACTGAGTTGCAGCTTTTTAATTCAACTGAAAACGTAGGCATCAGGCATTAGGTATAGTGAATTTGTAGAGGGTGGATTTTGGATGGGGTCACCAAAAGTAAGAGATACTTGTGCGTATTACAGGAATGACCTGATTTTTGCTTCATTCCTCCTCTGCAGCATACCTCTGAGCTGTCTTCGTCTTAGGAAGAGCACCTTGGAATTATCAGCTTAGATTTTGAACAGGTTCCCTATTCTAACACAGGTGTGAGAGAATCGAAACTCAGGAGTAGTTAGTATTTGTAGTCATTATGGAGTCCATCCACCTTCTTTTTTTTGTCCTCCTCAGGAGTGAGATTTGTATGTGTTGGCTATTATCTTCAAAGATGTAAGGAAAGGCTTAGTGTCAGGCTGATTTGTATGTTCCTGATAAAAATATTTGTGATCATCAAGGCAAATTATTCCTGTGTTAGGTTTCCATTGGATTTATTTCAGCAGTGATTCAAAGGCATGGTTTATGTAGGAGGGTCTGCAGTTCGTATCATTGAGCAAAGACTGAGGTTTTCCTTATCCAGATCAGATTATTCTTTTGATAAGTTTGGATAGCTGGGATAAAAATACAATCAGCAAACAGGGCCTGATACTTATGCTTTGTGAAAGGCTAACTAGAGCCTCTTTTGATTGTTATGAGGGTGTCTTCACAATATGAGTGAGTGAATGCCAGTTAGTCTCTGGGACCATTAAGGCAACTGGGTGGACAAACGAGCAGATTGCATAAATTTTAGTCTTTGTTGAAATGTAATAAAATTTTGAGCTAAGATGATCTTTACCAAAGGGGAACATCCACAGCCACGCAATGCAAGTCCCTGTACTGTAAGGTTTTAGACTGGAACTGTGATTCAAATACTTAAACAATCTTGTTAGCGATAAACTTTTTTTTTTTCCAAATATTTCTTCAAAAAACTTAAAAACTTGAGAACTTTTAAGTGAAATGATGTATCCTGGTTTTATTTTCTCTGATAAGAAGGTGCAAAGTCTGTGGGGTGAAATAAATATATGTTTCTGGATGACACCATCTTGGCATTTCTACACATTCTTTTCTAAATATATTCTTTATCTTAGCTGCCTTGAAATACTTTTAATATAATTAAAAGCACAGAATGAGTGCCAGACTTGTCAATTCCAACAACAAAGTGCTGAAATTTTCAGTGAAACTGAGAGATCCATCTCCCACACATTGTAATGAATAGGTTCATAAAAGGAAAATAGTTTAATTACATTTTAGTTCATGGATTGTTAATAGGCTGGAGTATCTAAATTGAATAATGTGATTCTGGTAATAATTATGTGTAAATGAACTTGTTTAAATGATATTTTACAGCTTCTTTATAAAATTACAGCTAGAGGCAATCCAGTGATAGACAGACAAAGGCCATGCAAAAATTATCATAAACTATTAGCTTGTTTGCAAAGGGGTTTATGTTAATCTTTTAGTACTTAAAGCACTCTGCAATTAACATATCACGGGGAGCTGCCTCGCAGCAAAGGCATGCAAATTAAAGTGCTCAGATAAAAAGCCATTCACATAAAAAAAATCAAAGAAAGGGTGGCATAGCACTCAAAGGGTACTGGTTTTATATTTGAGATTAAGGAGGTGTAATGATTGTGTTATCTAACTAGGGTTGTAATTAAAGCTTTTCTCCTGCAGACATGACAATAGATACAGCATTGATTTCGGTGTTTTAATTGTGAAAGTCATTTTATTTCAGGGCAGAAGATATGAATAGCCTAAATCAAAGGGCTAGAAGATTGCTTTGTTGATAGTACTTGTTCAACAGCTGCCTTGTTGCTTAATACACAAATGGGGAGAATGGTGAAAGAGATCCTGGGAGGTGCTCCGTATTGTAATTCTCCTGCTGGTTTCCTTTCCTTTCATGAAAAAGGCAAGGATCTGTGTACTGATTGTAAACAAGCAATCTTTTCATACATCACCAATGTTTTTCCTCCCTTAGTTTCCTCTGAACAAAAGAAGTCGTAAAAGCCTTGAACTAACTTTTACTACTACTCTTTCCAAACTACAAAAGTTTTTGTAATAAAACCATCATCTGCTCTCAGAGATATCACACTTTTAGTGGGGAACAAAAAGTCTCCGTGTGGCTGTAATTCCTGTTATCAGAAATGCCACCGTAACAAAAGGGATGTGCTGTGGGGAATTGGATGTTAGATTTTATTTACATTATGTTTGTGGCTGTGCAGTCTCCACAGTGTTAGATTGGGAAGGGGTGACTGTTTTTTTCCCCAATCACTATAGTAACGGAGTAGAAAATGAATGATCAAAATAAATACATCTGGATAGATTCTCAACTGGCATACATAGCTGTCCTGTCTGCTCGCGCTAGTGGGGAGTTACACGCTCGAAACGGACAAAGCACAGGAGCTGATGTTGGGAATAAGCTGGACTGAACCGAGGGTGGATGCAGTTGATCAATTTGAAAAAGACTTCTATCAATATAGCTTGTTTCCTCTCTGGTATGGAAGGAGTTAACTCGATATGACATGTCATTGTAGCTTATTTCCTCTCTGATGTGGGAGAAGTCAACTCAGTACGTAACTACATGCACCCGAGAGGAATTGCACCATTTTTCATTGTACCAGTATGCTTGAAGTGTCTACAGTCTTTCTATTATAGACAAGATGCGAGTGGTAAATGTGTGTGTTTTCTCTTTCCTTAACAGAACCAAAATAGGGATTAAAATGATGCGGGGTCTCGTATAATAAGAACTATCCCAAATTCCCTTGGAGGCTTTCTGAGAGACTCAAATATACAGAAATAATTCTGGCTTTCTGCCAGTAGACCTGCACATTTCCTAATTTGGGTTTAAAGTAGGAGCTAGTATATCACGAGAGAAACCATTCTCTTGTAATTACAAGCAGTAAGGACTAGTGACACTTTGTCTCTGGGACTACACTCCACTGTTGGTCCCACCATTATTGTTGCTGGAATATTGGGTTAAATTCATATTTTTTCCCCATAATTTTCAAAGCCCTTCATGGAACTGGCTTAAACTATCTAAGAAATTGCTTTTCTCTTATTGTAGTGACAGATTCCCTTGACAGCTACATGTCACAGGAACTATGAAACTGTCAACCGTGAGGATGATGCTTGTGAGAGGAACAGAGCTTTCTCAGCAGCTGGCTCAAGGCTGTGGAGCATAGCTCTGGAGGAGGACAGAATGACCACAAATCTCACTCCTTTCAAAGCTCTGTAAAATTTGCTCATTCAGCTGATGTTATCCACAGCCAGAGGAGAAACAGTGATGATTAAAGTAAAAGGTGGAAAAGACAGAGGACAGAAAAAGTTCCTGGGGAAAATGAAGAAACAAGACTATCTGACAACTCACGTAGCAGGGTGGTTATAACCTTTGTTCAAACAAGACATACTGGGGAGCATGGCTTGCTTATTTTGGGAAGTGCTGGAAACAAAAATGTTATAAAGATGGTCTGAGATTTCTAGCCTGACTTCTAGGCCAAGGGCTTCAATAGATTCCATTTATATGTGGTGCCATAGCTCAAATAGCATAGCTTGATGAGCATTTAGGAATACAGTGTGGTCCCTATTTATTTATATTTATGTGCATATATATAGACTGTTGAAATTAATCTGTGTGTGATATTATTAATGTAAAAAGATTTTAGCTTTTGCAATTATCATATCATTACTTTAAATCCAGCCCTGAATGGAGGAATAGCACAGCTACATTTGCATGAGAAAAAAAAAAAATAGGGTTTACAGTGTCTCTCTTTAGGATTATGTGTACATGGTAATTGACACAAACAGATGCACATTTTGAAAGCGTTCCAAGAGTCATCTCCTGTTGTCTAAGTGGTAAAGTTCTAGTCAAGTAATATTGCCTGTCTGTAACTTCTGGCTTTGGATTTCTCCCAGGCTTGAATGCTCATTACATTTAACCTGGAGTCAAAGAGCTGATCCTTTTCAGACATTATTTCTCATGTAAGACCTTTGTTGCTCTCCCTAGGACACAGCTCTCCTTTTGGCTTAGTTGTTTTTCAGTTAAATCAAACCCTTTTATGAAAGCAGATTCCTCTGTTATGGTCTCCCGATCAAATTTTCTGTGGTTTTGTTATTGTCCTTAGTGGAACATAATGAATTCACTCACAAATGTCACAAGGCTCAGTGTTTTTTCAAACACAGCATCAATTTGCTTTTAAATTTTCTGATGAGGAATTCTGCTGCTGAAGACACTGTTTCTTCACTGGGACTAAAGTTGTTTTGCTGAAGTTTCTTTCTTCCTAATAACTGATGGGAAGAGAATATATTCAGTGCTTTGGCCAAGGGCCATCTGTGCTTCTGCTTAACGCTTATTATTGTCATAGCACTGCTTTGAATTCTGAAACTCTATTAATAATATACAGACTTTGTAACTGTGCTTAGTAATAACTGTCTTCCAAATTATTGTAGGGGAAAAAACCCCAACAAACTAATGGATGAATAAAATGGCCACTGCCATCTTTAGCTATTGTTAAAGATGCAGGATAAGACAGTGGAAGATTAGTATAATTCCAGTTCATTCAGTGTTGCAGAAAGAATAGGAATTCCTTAGAGGTTATGAAATTCCTGCATCATTGAACATCTCAGTTTATGTGGATCAAATCATATGCCATATATCTCCTATATCAGGAACAATGGAAGGTCATCATCCCTAAGTGACTCCTATTTCACTGGATAACCTATGGAAATCAGTACAGCTAAACCCTCATATTAGAACACATTTATCTTCAGAAAGCTGCAGTGGAATAAAAAAAAGAGAGGGAGGGCTGTGATTTTAAGTGTGGTATTGATTCATTACATGCAAGGAAACTACTTTCTTAATTTTAGGTATGTGCTTAAGTTTCTGGCTATCACACAACTCTGGATCAGACTTTTGCTCATAGAACTGGCTTCAAGTTGACTGTATTTCTAGAATACGTCAGATAAGCTTCTTTTGCAGGACCCGACCCTATGAGTTATCCTTGCTGATAATTTCCATTTTAGGGCTGAGCACTTTTAGCTCCCCATGCATCAGAGCATCCTATGGAAGGTGTTCTTCAGTGGGACTGAACTGTTATTCACTGGGAATTGTGAGCTTGGAGGACTTGCAGCACTAGATCCTGAATCAACGGGCCTTTGGTTTTCTGTCCAAGTTTTGCTTTACTTTTCTGAGACTTGCAGAGTGTCAACTTAGAAGTATGTTTTAAAAAATATTTTCTCTGAATGGCTTGCTAACTACCATGTATTACTATGGGCTATCAATTTATTTTACAAGAAGTTAGAATGTCAGAAATATAAGATCATTCAAGGTTACTAATGGACATTTTATGTAGTACTGACATGGGGATTTGTTATCTAGCAGTAGAAGCAAGTGCCGACTTCATTAAAGTAGGAAAAAAAAAAGTTCACCCAAAGAAGCATCAGAAAATCCTATACCTTATTTATCACTTCTACTCTTACTTTTTAATGCTGGTGAGTTTCTTATTAACCTCACCATTATTATTTTGCAATGCATATGTTCATGCAGGAATGCAACTTTAACAGAATAGTTAATAGACATGATGACCCTTTTTTTTTTTTCTTTGATTAAAAAGACATTCTTCCTCCTGTACATTGTGGGTTATGAAATAGTCACAGCCAAAGAAAAACTGCAGTCAAGGCTTGTCATGGATTACATGATTTTTACGGTATCCTGCAATTTTCAGGTCTAGTTTCCTTCCTCAAAAATGTTATGAACAGTCATCATCTTATTTTTTTTCTTGTATGAATCTCTCTAGGCTTATACTGCTTGGTATTTTGAAAAATGCTGGTCTTTTTGGTGCAGGAGATGGAAAGGATTGCAAAAAAAAGCAGCTTTAAAATTGCTTCACAACAAAGTCTGAAAGCAGGAGTTAGGACAAATATTAGGAGTGACTGAAGTGATGCTGGCTGAGGAAGGAATTGCTGGAGGACTGACCAGGCATAGCCTTACAGAGTGTTCCACAGTTTGTGAGAACATGCAGTCATGGAGTCATGAAGTCAAAGGCACCACAGATGGTAGACACATCATGGACCTACATGCAAAAATAGGAATAATAATCACTATGTCTTTCCCTCAAAGCAACATTAACAATTCTTTATGTATTATGGTCAAAGCATGTGTTTATTCAATACAAATCTCTTTGGTAACTCAGTTGTCATTAGTCAAGCTAGAGAGTTCCCAAAGAAACTAGTCTTTCATTCAAGAGACTGTTTCCAGGGCAGGACAAATATGAAGTATGTTCGGGCACTAGGTCGCTGAAAATAGATAGTCACCAAGACTGGAATATTTTATGTATTAGGAAAGGGTAATAATCTGAAGAGAGTACTAATTTCTAAAAAAAAGAAAAAAGCTTATTCTCAATGATATATAGATTATGTATTGCATATCCCAGCCATGTGCAAACAGGTTTTCTTGTGCTTCTTCCAAATTCTGCTCTTGCAGAAGTCTATGTTTGTCCTGCCAGATTCCACGTGTACTACTACATTTTTCCAGTAAGAATTGTAATTTCTTTTTGCAAGTAGTTGTTTTTTTGAGGTTTGGGTTTTGTTTTGTTTTCCTTGTGGGCTAGGTGTCTGTCCACAAGAAACACAGAGAAGTAACAACAGCAGAGAATGGTCTTTGTTGTCAAAACAGGAACATATTCCTGGGCAAATGCCGACCCAAGCTGTAGCAGGCAGGTGTCTGAGAGGCACCTTTGTGCTGGATCAGCCCTTGGCATTGGATCAGATGATGTGGGCCCATCTAGTGTGGACCAGCTTTCAGACAGAGGTGCTTTTCCTTCACTTGGTCATTTCTGAGTCTTCTGCAGGACTGTAGTTTATTTCAGCTTCCAGAAACCTAAGGCAAGCTGCAGTGCTGAGGCAGAAATATGCAGTCCACCTGCAAAAATGGGGGTAATCCTCTCTTTGCTGGGGGTATGGTTTATAGCAGGTGGATGGAAGTTAGGGCCTTTTAGCTGATCCAGTCTGTCTGTGGTTGCTATGCCTTGACCAACAGAGACAGAACCGAGAATTTATGTCATCTTCTAGACAGCTGTCAGTGTTTCAAGCTACACAGCAGCTAGAAGAAATGAGAAAATTTGATGTAGAAATTTAGCGGGAATGTTGTGGGAGAAATGGAGATGTGGAACAATGGATAGATAGGAGGCAGCAGGGTGGAAGTCCTCTAGTTGCAGCCCAGGCCAGAATCTTTGGTCATTGAGATAGTTTGATGTCCTTGAGGTTGTGGGATGATTCAGTTGCTATTCCACTCTAAAAGACAAAATCTGAAAACTGAAACAAAGCAAGTGGCATGCTAATTGAGCTTTTGCTTTCAGGTCAGGGTAGGTAAGTAAAGGAAATGTTTCCCCCACTTTTCACAGTCATTCTAGTACTGTCTGTTCATCTGCATCAAGGGAAAAACCAAAACCAAAACCCAACCCAAACTGAAATGAGGAAAAATGAATTGAAGAGGGAAAATTGTGATCTAGCATTGGGCTCAGCAATGAGCTGAATGCTTAGAAAGGAAAAAGCTTACTAAGCAGTTCTAACAAGAGAAACAAACAGTTCTATATGTTAACTTCACCTTGTGTTTAGTCTGACAGGAACAAAGCAATCCGGGGAAAAGACAGACAATATCCTCCCCCACACTTAGCAGCACAAAAGATGGGTGGCACCATTATGGTGGGAAACCTGCTCAGCTCATGTAACACGTTTCATTTAAACTGTGCAGAACAGAAATCTCTGAATACACTTAAATGCTCTTTTGAGTTAAATAGCAAAGCTGCACTGAATCCTTCAGTACTCACATTTATAACAGAAATAGCCTCCAGAGTCGACTGTTTATTTAGCAATTGTTAATTGAGTTGATGTTTACTCATGATTGCAAACAGATGATTAATTTATAGCTGAGTGTTATTACTATGATAGCGAAAAGATCATTAGAAAGAAGGATTATAATAGGGTTCTCTGCACTTGTGAGGCTAGTAATAAAGATTGACTAATATAATTAGATAAAGCTTTGTAACAAATACTATTAAATTGAATCTGGACTTTATTTAAATGCACTGGCCTGTTATCTGAAATGTATTAGCAGAGTGTGTGGGTTAAGTAGAACCCCTGCCTACACTGTTTACTGTCTCCTTCAGAGATTAAAATCGCTCTATACTCGTTGGTTAAATTGCAATATTATGCTCTATGCATGAGTATTATTTCTATTGAAAACTTTAAAAAATATTATTGTAACAAAAGAAAAATATTATATTTGCTTTCAATTTTAACATGGGATGTTTTCCAACTTTAATTTTGATGTTGGGCTAACCAAACTTAATTCAAGAAGATGGTATTAGGCTTCTTCATTTGCTGAGCCTGGAAATTCTGTTTAATGGCAGTCGGAGTAAGACTTTTGTGGGAATCCAATGACAATCTTATGGAGCATTTGATTTTTTAATTTTCACAGAAGCATGGAAGGCAACAACAGAAGCTGAAGTGGGATGGGATCAAGCATTCCAAAATCTACCTCCATTCCCCTCCTCCCCCTTCCTTTCTTTTTTCTTCCCCCTCCCCTTTCAGAACAATGTATATTATTTCATGAAGCTAGTCCAAATTTGTAAGAACTCTATGAAGATTTATCTGTTATTTTCCAGCATAAGTTTAGTACGGAGAGGCTTTTCTTTGGCCCATTTGTATTTGTGGGTACAGAAGTAATGTGAATCTAGTTTGAACAAGAATAGGTGAATATATTAATAGTATTTTAATGTAGGATGGAAAGAGATATAGACAGAACTTGCATTTGTAATGTAAACATTCTAGCAGCAGTAGCAGTGAGCATTTCAAATTGTTTGAAAATGCAATGGCATCATAGCAAATAGTGAAATAATATTACAGGGACTATAAAATCAGGCTTTTTTTTGTTTGGTTGTGGTTTTTTTTGGTTTGGTTTTTTTAGAACTTTAATAGGTTACACTCTTAACTGCTCTGTAGTTTCATGAAAACTAAATGCAAAATTTCCACTGTTTATTGTCAGATTCTTTATGGGTAGGTAAACACAGTTCTCGCCTTCTATGGCCTGAGTGCTTGAAGACTTAGCATCTTCTGGAGTTGCTTCAGTTACAGACTGCCAGATTGTGAACCCTCAGGCTATGCAAAAATGCTCTCATCCTGATAGGTGCTGAGTCTCAAATGAAGTGTCTTGAGATCAGAGCTTGCTAAGCACCTATCAGTATCTGTTTCCAAATGACCACAAAGCATTTCTCCGCTCAACTGAGGCTTGAAACCCTTGTAATATTTATAATGGGAAATGGAAAGTTCTTGCCCTGTGGTTAGAAAGGGCTCCCACTGGACTGTGCAATTACTGTTGTGCTGCTCTGCTAGCTGTGTGCTCTGTGCTCAGATACGTGATACTCTTCACAGCTAGCAAAGCCGATGGGTCTACAGTCATGTTGCTACCTGCGTCCAAAAGTTACTCAAGTATTTTAGTACTGAAAAAAAAAAAATCTATGGGCTATTTTCATTTTGCTTGGTGGAATTTCTTTGTTGGAAGAAGAGATTTGGAATAGATTAATTTATATAAACTACTTGATTACTAAAAAGATATTTAGAAGAAACGTTGAAATCCTGAGGATCAAAAATAACAAACTGGACAAATGCTTGACCTACAGGTTCCTTACACAGAACGCCGTCACTGTCAGATGAGTGGGTGGGAATGTGAAAAGTTTAAATGCTCTTCATAGAAATTACTCAGGAAGCATTAATAATGGCTCAAAATAGTCTCAGAGAAACTCTGAACATGTTCATGGAGAGTTTCCACAGAAAGGGTCTGCTAGTTCAAGCCTTGAACAGCAAGTGAAGAGAGCCTTTTGATCTTGACTGACTTGATGGGACATGGGACATGGGATGAAGCATAAAAGATTTTTTTTTTTTTAAACGCTGTGGGGAAAATAGAATTTTTTAATACTTTGTATAAA
Organism: Grus americana; assembly: GCF_028858705.1. Lineage (NCBI taxonomy): Eukaryota > Metazoa > Chordata > Aves > Gruiformes > Gruidae > Grus > Grus americana. Next base: position 26,013,678 of record NC_072858.1, read on the forward strand.
TCTGTTGGCAAGTTTTAGCATTATCAGTTTTCACCAGCACTCTGTCCCAGGGCTGAAGATTTGACTGTGCTGAAAAGTAAGTTGTCATTCTCAAACAACTCTTGTCACCTGCTTGCCTTCTGAAATAGTGCAAAGGGGAGGTATTAAAAAAAGGTGGGATGAGAAATGAAGAGGGAAGCATCCAAGAATGGAGTTGAACGCAAAATAGAGAAATGTAGAAAAATACAATCTAAAGCTGATTTTGAGAAACCTACACGTTAGAAAAACATTTGAAGAAACAAATGCAGGTTGGAGAGACTGTGTCATCCTATTTAGATTTTGTTCCTTTGAGAGGAAAACATGTTTTTTTTTCCCCTGTGGAAAATGTGCAGTCTGAAGCCCAGCACACAGTGTGATTTTTGAATGGGTCTCAAGGAAGCAAAATAACCACTTGTAGGCAAATCACAGAAAACCAGAGCTAATGGGGGGAAAAATGGGTTTCAGTTCAAATTTGTATGGAAAGAAGCAGTTGCAATTGGTCAAACCCAGGTATGTTGTATTAAATACCATTCCTTATGAACAGATGAAGGTTTTAGTTTTCAAAAAAATGTAATAGTGTTGGTGGAGCACCTTCCATAGAGATTTCAATTTTCATCCCAGAATTTGTCTTCTTTCAAGTACCTGGTAATAACAGTGCTTGTAATCAGGATCTCACTTGCAGTGGACTGGTAATTTGCGTATTACATTATTTTTACCCTTAGGAATCCTGTGGAAGGTATAAATGAGAAGACTCTTGTTTTTCCCCCTGTTAATAATATAGAATTGAACCTGTACAAAAATAAGTCATTATTTTTATGGCTTCATTCAACTTTCTGCTATTCCTTTGGATTTAGATCCTTTATTGTTAGATTATATACTCTGGAGACATTAAACAAGGGGTGTGTGGGGGGGAGAAACTAAGCATTCTTTATAGAAGTTTATGAAAACTGGCACATAGCTGGCATGTGAAAAGCTGTCATGATAATCAAATCTTTGATAGATTTGACAATGATATACTTGCATAGATAAATCCACGCAATCCCAAAAGACATCAAATGGGTACTTAAATCCTCTCAAATACAGACCATTTTATTCAGTTGCTGAACATTAAGCATAGAAGAATTAGGTAATTTTAGCTAGTTGACTTGTTTTGTTTTCTTCTAATCTTCTTCGAAGTTTCCAGACTAGCCTTTCACTGAAGAATATACAATATTTTAGTTGTTTGATAAGTCTTGCAACAAGAAAAGAAGAAAAGGCGGCATAGTACAGCTGGTGTTTTTAAAGTAAGTAGTTGTTTGACAACCATAGAGATATTATAATTGTAATTCATTGAGCAGGGCTATATGAGGAAGCAGAAGTCCCTGTTGGAACTACTCCACGGTTTCCCAGCTGTTATCTGTTTTCTTCACACAAGAAGGGCTTGAATCGCATCTTAAGCCTTCAAGAATGTATGGTGCGCTAGATATAGTGTATATTTAATTCTGGACTGGAAAATGAAGCCAATGTAAACTCCAGTTATTGCTGGGCCTTTTCATTTCTCTGACATCAGACACAAAAGGTCATGACTGCTTATGTCCCATTTAAAACAGCAGTAAAGATTCAGAAAACTAAAAAATGGCTGTGTCTTAATTAAATGCTTCCAGAGAAACAGTCTGTTTACAAGTGCAACCTGTAACTCTGTTTATATTCATATGCCATTTCTTACAGTGATGAGATTTGGAGATATATGGAAGAAAATGGCCCTCATCTCCAAAATTGAGTGGTATTTGAATAGTCATCATTCCACACTTACTGGGGAGTGCTTTTTCAAACAAACCATCTTGTAAGCCTTGTCTGACTGGAGTGGAACCACGGGATTGCGTTTTGCTTTTCTAGGACTGAAATTTGCACAAAAGGGTGGCACAGAAGTGATCATAATCCCAAAACTCACTATGAAGTTGTGATCCAGTATGCACTGTTAGCCCTGTTGAGCCTGCTATGCTTTTTTACAAATCAGAAAAGCTAGCTTAGGATCACTCAGTCTACAAAAGAACTGTGGAGCGAAGGATTAGCTCAGCTGATGTTTGTTCTTTCAAATAGTTTCTGTTTATATTAAGGAAAGGAGGTTGTCATTTGTATTACAGTTTCAAAGAGTGTGTAAGATTGAAGCAAGATGGGTTTAAATGACAAAAAAGACAATCATTTACAACAGAGAAATAACTTCAGATTTTTTTTTTTTCTCACTTAAAATAGAGAAGAAACAGAAACTGGACCCAGCAGAGCTTCTAATTGATTTGGAAAGGAAAAATCACTAAATGTCTATGCATACAGCTAAAAAGAGAGCAGTCTTAATCGATATAGATTAAGTAAACTATTTATTCAGCCTGGTGAATAGTAGAAAAAGCCCCAACTCTTAGATTTAGCAACTTATAGTGAAATGTGTCCTGAAAATTATTCAGTGGTGGTGCTCAATATTGTCATCTCTTATCATGTATTTGTAGTATAAATTTTCATATCTAATTCAAACATTAGAACAGCTGAAGAAATTTTCATTGACAACTTCTTCTTTAAATTAGCATCATTGTGAGAGAGCTATTAAAGAAGACTGAAAATGAAAGCATATTTATTTGTGATTTTTTTTAAGTCACTTGATATATTTTTTACCTAATATTTGTTTTACGATGTCTTACATAATTAAGTGTTATTAACTTTAGATTTATTAAATATATATATAATAGCTAGAAGAACGGTCATTGTTAACTATTGAAAAAGTAATGAAAATTTGACTCGGGTGATAATTTTTTGCTTGTATTGGGGGAAAAAAGCAAAAATTTGTTTCTCTAGGAAGACACATATGAGTTGCATTGAAGTTAGCTTTTAATTAACATTCTTGCATCTGTCTCATAACCAGATAGTAGTCCTGTATTGCTGCTAAAAGATATAAGTAGATACTCCATTATTTCTCTTTCTTTTGTTTCTCCTCCTTCTTAACAAAGGACAAGAAAAAGCAACGAACCACACCAAGTGCCTTACAAGTAACTGAAATTTGTAATATTTCCTAGGATGAGATTTAGCATGTTGTCACTTTAGACTGCAGAATTTTAAGACTTGTTTAATACAGAAAGCTGGACAAATCCTTTCAAGTACAACCTGTGTGACCAAGTCTGCAAGGTCAAAGGGCTTGTTCAAGGAATATGATTTCTGGAGTCTGCATCAGCTGGAACCATATTAATGTTTTATTTCTAAAATGCTAGATCAGATTTGTGCATATTGGTGTCAGACATAGTCTTACAATCATTTGATGTATTTAATTGATTTGAAAATACTCTCTTTTGTTTGGTGTACATTTCTGAATGTCCCAAATGCTAAATAGAAGTGAAATCAAGGAATTCCAAAAGAGGCTGAGTGGATAAGCTGTCCACTTTGTGCTCATTTTCAGGTAATTTGACTGCTCAGCTCCCTTATGCTCTTTAAAAATTCTAGTCAAAGTGTATGCATAGAGGAAGAAAAAAGCCAACAACTTTCTGATGAATACAGTGACATTTGGTTTTAGGAGGTCGTGTAGTGGGGAAGTCACAGGACTCTGCCCTGTGTATATAAAATGGGCTTTACTTGGTTTCTGAGTGCTTAGCTAGTGATGATGGATGATTCAGTCCAAATGTTAGCTTTGTGTACTGACAGTCTGTCTCTCTGATATACTTTGAACTCTGGATGAATTTTTATATGGCTTTACATGAGTACTCATGAAAACAGGAGCAAGCTATTTCATTGCCAAATCTCAGGTGGCCAACCTGGTGCAACTGCTATAATTTTTGTAGGTGACTTGAGAAATATAGTTATTATCCAGCAGTGGGGAACAATGAATGTGTTAATGGCTAGACTGGCAGGGCCGCACTTGAGGTATTCAGAACAAACACCTTAGTCAGCAGTCACGGGTGGGGAAAAATACCTTTGACTGTGAAAAATATCACAAATGCTTGATTCAGTTTTTTACAGTACTTCATCAAATAACTTTACCTGAGGCTTAGTCCTCAGCAGCTGCAAGAAGGTTTGTTCAGAGAAAGCTGAACCAGTGTAGAAGGCAGAAGGAAAGAGTCCATTGAATCTTTGAGCATGGTTTCCAAACTCTTAACCATTAGCTTTCTCACTGTAGGGAGTTGTTCTTGATCAGTTAAGACATCAGAGGTATTTTCCCTTCATTCTTAATGCCTGGTGTTTGCAGGATCTGGGCTTTCATGGTCTATCTTAAGCAGAGGTATTTCTAGAATGTCTTTATGAGGGATTTATTCCTGGGAGAGGGGCTAAAAGTACTAAATTTTTAGCTGCTTCTGCAGAAAAAACATGAAGTACAAGACCTTGTTTCTTCAGGCTCTATTAAATCACTGGATACTTTATTGAGGGAATGGTTGGTTATGGCCAATGTATTACAGCTACAAGTCCATTTCCCAAATGAAAATAACCATGTGATGGTGAATATTTGAGAGCTTTGTAGCATGGAACAAGACCTAATAAATGGTATCTTAATGCCAGCATACGCCTGTGTGTTGAATGGGCCACGTAAAGGAGAGATGTGGTAGAAAGCAGCCTAGGCATATGATTTCTAGCAAAATAGCCGTTAGTGCAGGAGCCCTTCTAAATAATGGAGATTTTGTTGCAGTCTAGCCCTGGAATCTCTACAAAGCCCTGTTTTTTCCCCTCCAGTCACAGGTAAATAGTGAAATAGAATTTTTTTTTTTTTTTTTGGCACTCTGTGGTGTGAGGTTGTGCAGTGAGATAGGGACCTTTTACCTTAAAAAAAAGTGAGATGGAAGTGCAGCAGGCAAGAGTACAAGACAGGGGCCAAATGAGTAAATCCCACATGAAAAGCGTAGCACTGGGAAACCCTACTGTCTTGCCATCAACTGCTCAGATGTATGTTCTTGTCGTGGTTTAGCCCCAGCCAGCAGCTACGCACCACGCAGCCACTCGCTCTCTGCCTCCTACCGGTGGGATTGGGAGAAGGGTCGGAAGAAAAACTTAAATCTTGTGGGTTGGAACAGTTTACTTGGACAGCAAAAGAAGAGGAAAACAACAACACTAATAGAATATACAAAGCAGGTGATACACAGTGCAATTTGCTCACTGGAACCTGATACCCAGCCCGTCCTTGAGCAGCGACTCCTCCCCGGACAGCTCCCTCCTTTTTGTATTGAGTATGACATCATATGATATGGAATATCCCTTTGGCTAGTTTGGGTCAGCCGTCATGGCTGTGCCCCCCCTGAGCTTCTTGTTAAAATTAACTCTGTCCCAGGCAAAAACCAAGACAGGTCTGATGATTGGTGCAAACATTTTAATTACAATTTTCCGCATCTCATGTGATAATGAATCTTTTTTTTATTTTAAATCCCATCAACTGTGGGTTTAATTAGACATTTTTTAAACTAGGCAGTTTTGTTCAGATCATGGTGGTTACAACCAGAAGAAAATATTGAAATATATTTTTTAAATGTTATTAAAGAGGAAATATCCCAAATTAGTGCTACTTTAATTATCTGGGATGAACAGATGAAAGAAAAGTGGTTTAAGTAGATTACTTTCAAGATAAAATGTTTAATTTTATTAATGTTTAACCAAGTCTGACATATACATTTTCAAATTTTTAAGGCATGTGAACAAGACCTGACACTATTAAAAACAAGATTTTTTTAAGGTTTTAGGCAATGCGGTATACCATGTGATCCTGTGAAATATCATTCGTGATTTTCAAGTTGACATTGAAAAGAAAGATAAAACAGCATTTGTATATTGCAGATTAATGGAATCAGAAGTATCTCTAACTGTCCTGAACATGTTTTAAAATCTATTGTAAACTGCATTCATCACTAGAAAGCTGGATCAATGTTTGATGAGATGATGATAGTAGTTTGATGAGATAGATGAGATGATGATGATAGTACCGTGTGTGTTAAGACTTAAGTGAAGTTAAATTTTCCCAAGAAGTGTTTTCTGTATTGCAATAGCCCCTGGAATTAGATTTAAGGATGAAGAGAGTACTGTTTTCTAGTGCTTTTTTTACATTTACTATTGATTACAAAGATTATCAAAGCAAACTTCTGTGGGGTTTAATGGCAAATTTTCTTTAAAATATGTTTGGCAAAGAGTGTACAGATATTTAATGTCTTTAGCATACATCTTTGATTTCAGCGTGTTAGGGTTGTGGGACATGCTTGTCTGGTTTAGACTCTTTGAAGATAAACCATACTTCTTTCAGATCAAATCACACCTCACAAAAACACTTAATTGAGTCCAAGTTCCTCTTTTGTTGGTCTTCAAAAGCATTAAAAATAGTGACTGAAAATAAGCCATCCTTTTAGGGGAGATACAGTGTGAATTGGAACTCTGTGAAGCTGTTTAGAAAACACGCTTCCTATTTAAGGTTATCTTCACTCATTGCTTTCAGTATCATGTGAACATTTAACAAAAAAGCTGACATTCCTATCATAGTGCTGTGTGTATTCTTCTCCTGTCCTACGCGGCTATTTCCCACATTTGTCAAGGCAAAGGTTGAAGGGGGTATGGACAAGGGAAATAGGTCTCCCATTCATTCCTATCTGTCAGGAGTTCACTTTGTCATGATAACATTCAAGGAGTATATTTATCTATCCTGCTACTGGAGGTTAAAGCAAGGGTAAAAAAAGGAGAAGGGAAGAAATCATGTTTTAAAAGTTTACAAATTCTGCTGCAAAGACTGTAAACAGAGAGAGGCTTGCAGTGGAATGTGTAAAATACTGCTGCATTGATAGCGATGGGGCGGCTAGCTGCTACAAATCCACTCGTATAAACAGAGGAACTCTTGCTGCAGATTGGGTCTGTTTTGGCTTAAAGTCTGAGGAACACATTGCTTTCAAAGTGAATTCTTAGGTGTCACTTCCCATAACTTATAGCAGAAGATTACAAAGCTACTGATATAACATATTAGTTTGATGGACAGAATTATACCCCCAACGCTTCCTGCTCTCCCCAATGACGCACACTAACTTAGTGTGCTGTGACAGCTGCCTTGATTTACCACCAGGCTGGGAGGCCAAGTGGGAGAGGGAACATTCACATGAACGCAGGGGCTGATACTGGCCCACAGCCTAGTTTATAAAGCTGCCCTGTAATTCACCACAAATGTGTCACCATTAAAAGGGAAAAAAGGATTGCAGATAATAAATACTCTCTAATTTATTAGCTAACAACAAAGAGATCAGAGCCAGTTGTGATGTGATTGTTTGACATAATATTGTCAAGGAAAAAAGCTAAGTTGACCAAAGATGTATATTACACATTCAAGCAGATGCATCAACTCTTGGCTTGTCACAAGCGGAGCTAAACAAAACGCCAAACAGAGGAGAGAACTGGCAAACAGCACAGTCATTTATCTCTGAAAGAGACATATTCAAGAGCAAGTGAAATAAGACATAGTTCTTTGGGCTTGGTCAAGGGCCAAGTTCTAACTATTATAAATTAAATGTTTTGTGTATCGTATTTGGCAACTGCAGCAGCTCTTACCATCTTGGTCATGCTAGGAGAGTGTTACATTTTCCTGTCTCCTTTTGCCAGAATGATGGCTTTTGTTGTGGGGGACAATATTAGAATGTGTCCATGCATACCAATAGCCACAATGCGTGCCATAAAAAAGGCATATAGGTTTTGCAAATACAAATAAGATCTGTTAGGCTAGACACCCTACAGAATTTGAATTTTCCAAAGAAAACTTTAAAAAGTCACGACTCTCACAATCTTGCTCTCTGGATTGTTTGAGTTCACAGAATATAGTCATCGATAAAATGATTTCAGGTTCGTATGCTTTTAATCTGAGTTTTGAACTTCATGTAGTTTATTTTGAGGAAACTTTGCTTTTTGTTTTATATGAGTATTGTTCATGCCACCACGGTTAGCTTCGTGTCAGCGTTTCCATTATAAATTCTGCTGGAGTGGTTTGGATGTCAGCTGTAAAAATTTTTGCCCTGGTTTGAAAACTGATGCACAGAATGAGAGCATGCAGAGTATATGTTTAGGCAAGCACATGCACACATGTCTTAAAGGAAAAAGAATATTTAAAATTAGATTCATTAATGTTATCATATTCATTAACTGTATCATGTTATACAGTCCCAAATGTGTCTCATCAATGCTGCACATAATATTCTAATATTGGAGGCAAGTAAATAATGTGCACAGCCCCAGATCTTGGTTGTTTGTCGCTCGGTGCAAAGCTGGAGTAAATTCAGTGGAGTATCTCCAGATGTATTGTAGTCTAACTGAATGCCAAAATTTCTGAACACTGTAATGCAATCTACATTCTGTGTGATACTCTTATACACACACTTAAGACGTGTTAAACGTGTAAATCTGTAGCTGAAAAATATGGTGATAGAGCCAAAACAGTGTTTTTCATATTATTAGAAAAAAGAGCGGGGGGAACAGGTATTATTTGGAGTGCTTTTATGTGTGTCTGTTGTAAAAAGAATGTAGCTCTGTTCCCTCACCTCCCCAGCTTTCAGAAATATGAAAACTTAGGAAGTGTTATGTTATTTGCGTTAAATGGAAAATGTTAATTTCTGTGAAGATCGTGCCAGCACAAGCCCTGAGCATTATTTAAACTCTCAATCAAAAGCCCAAACCAATTTTTTGTAGTACATGGTCCTCATGCTGAGCCTTTGCACAGGTATGAAAATTCTCCCATAGTTAAATGTCTATGAAGTTATTTACTTCAACATCAGAAACATCGTTCTATGAACCTGAAAAGACTGCATGGCTAGAATTTTGTCTGCTTTCAGTACATGGGCATTGTCTTACAAACTCTCACAGACTGAATTTAGAATGGAAATTGAAACTCCATATATATTCTTTAAGGACTTGCCCTTTCTCCATTTCTCTTGACAGCTAGATCATACAGTAGTTCTCTGAAATAGCAGAGGGAAGGTATAATGCACGGTGAGGACAGGAGAGAGGCTCAAGTCATCCCCTCCCTGCTGAGAGGCTGAAAATTCTCTGGATGTTCCAGGCCAGCAGCTCTGAAGGTGAAAGTGCTTCTTGGCACAGCAGCACTGAGATATATGTGGGTCTCTACGGTAACATGGCTTTTCAGATGTTGAGGAGCCAGGGAATAGGAGCCTCTGTGGAGATATGGATGGAGAAGGGGGCCTTCCCACAGCAGTTTCTAGCACATTTAATGATCTCTGTCATCAGGGCAACATATATCACATGTTTCACCAACCTATCTGTGATGAGTAATTAAAGGAAACTTTTCAGATGATATCCTAAATTAAAAAGAGAGAAGAGGACAGGCTGTGCAAAAATTGATAACTTAAATTGCTGTATTTTGATGAGCAGGGCAGTCAATTCCCAGGAAGAGGGAACCAGCATGTGCTAAACATGGAAAAAACATGATTTGTGATAGAGAAAGAGCAGTGTGGAGTCCACTTTGTGGCATTGCCCAGGATAATTAATGGGAAACCAGATGGATATATAGCAGGAAGTACTTTGCCATTTGTTGGAGGTAATACATGCAAGTGTTTCATAATTATGCAAAGACATAGGAAAAAACCAACCTCTGCTTTAGGGAGCCTGATGGTCTTGCAGTCCATCTCTTCATTCCCAACTCCAGGGACATAGCTGCAGATAAGACCAAAGTTCATCTTCTGCTTATATGGCAAATTAATTTTATTTTATGCTGATTTTCATTACTAACATGATAGTTTTTAATAATCATGTTGATAGTTAATAATTTCTTATACCCCTGTCTTCTGACTCAAATTACTGTTAGCATCTTAAGTGTTTTTTAATAAAGAGGCAGAGATTTAAAATTTCTACTTCTCATATGTGCAAAAAAATCCCTCAAATATGGCCAAATTCCCCCCCCCCGACAATCTAAACAAATATAGAAAAAGAGGATTCTACGTTTCACTAGTATTTCAAATCTAAATGCTAAAAAACATAGAACTGTTTCAAAATCATGCATCCTGATTTGCAGGGATTGTGTTCTTTAAATGAAGAGTTATGTTCTTTAAATGCCTGCAGTTTGCTGTTTTATTTCCTTATGAAATGGAATTCCACTTCTTATTCCTTAAATTCATGACAGAGAAGAGCAGAGAAAATATGAAAGTGAAATGTAATATATAGGAGACTAGAATAGTCTCCTATGGTTTTCAGAAGAATCATTATAGTCTTAACTCCCACTGAATATGACATTTACATACTCAGACGCAATTCAAATGAATTCAACAGCACACCACAGTGTCTTCTAGCAGTGTCTTGAGAAGTCATGGCAGTCTGGTGAAGTTCCCACTGACTGGAAAAGGGGAAACATAACCCCCATTTTTAAAAGGGCAAAAAAGGAAGACCTGGGGAACTACAGGCTGGTCAGTCTCACCTCTGTGCCTGGCAAGATCATGGAGCAGACCCTCCTGGAAACATATGCTCAGGCACATGGAATATAAGGAGGTGATTGTTGACAGCTAACATGGCTTCACTAAGGGCAAATCGTGCCTGACAAATTTGGTGGCCTTCTGTAATGGGGTTACAGCGTTGGTGGATAAGGGAAAAACAACTGACATCATCTACCTGGACTTGTGCAAAGCATTTGACGCTGTCCCACATGACATCTTTGTTTTTAAATTGTAGAGGCATGGATTTGACAGATGAACCACTCAGTGGATAAGGAATTGGCTGGATGGTCACACTCAAAGAGATGCGGTCAATGGCTTGATGTCCATGTAGAGGCCAGTGACAAATGGTGTTCCTCAGGGGTCAGTTGGTATTGAGACCAGCACTGTTTAACATCTGTGTTGGCAACACGGACAGTGGGATCAAATGCACTCTCAGCAAGTTTGTCAGTGACACCAAGTTGTGCGGTGCAGTCAATACGCTGGAGGGAAGGGATGCCATCCAGAGGGACCTTGATGGGCTTCAGAGGTGGGCCTGTGCAAACCACATGAAGTTCAACAAGGTCAAGTGCAAGGTCCTGCATATGGTCAGGGCAATCCCAAGCACAACTACAGGCTGGGTGGAGAATGGATTGAGAAGTAGCCCTGAGGGGAAGGACTTGGGAATGTTGGTTGATGAGAAGCTCAACATGACCCAGCAATGTGCACTTGCAGCCCAGAAAGCCAACTGTATCCTGGGCTGCATCAAAACCAGCGTGACCAGCAGGTCGAGGGAGGTGATTCTGCCCCTCTACTCCACTCTCATGAGGCCCCACCTGGAGTACTGCATCCAGCTCTGGGGCCCCCAACATAAGAAGGACATGGACCTGCTGGAGCAAGTCCTGAGGAGGGCCACGGAGATGATCAGAGGGCTGGAGCACCTCTCCTATGAAGGCAGTCAGAGAGTTGGGGTTGTTCAACCTGGAGAAGAGAAGGCTTCAGGGAGACCTTATAGCAGCCTTCCAGCACCTGAAGGGACCTACAAGAAAGCTGGAGAGGGACTGGTCACAAGGGCATGTGGTGATAGGACAAGGGCTAATGGCTTTAAGCTGAAAGAGGGTAGATTTAGATGAGATATTAGGGAGAAATTCTTCCATATGACGGTGGTGAGGTACTGGCACAGGTTGCCCAGAGAAGTTGTGGATGCCCCTTCCCTGGAAGTATTCAAGACCAGGTTGGATGGGGCTTTGGGAAACGTGGTCTAGCAGAGGGTGTCCCTGCCCGTGGCAGGGGGGTTGGAACTAGATGATCTTTGAGGTCCCTTCCAACCCAAACCATTCTATGATTCTAGGAATCATTCTTTATAAAGTTAAAGACTAAATTGTACATGTTCATGCTTATTGACAGTAACCACATTATATTTTACCTTACTGCTCTTTAAATATGAGGTAGCTTACAGAAGATTAATGCAGGAGCAGATGAAAAACAAATCACATTAATACTACACAAATGGTCTAAAAAAAATTAGAAGCAGGATGTAAAACCATATCAAAACAGATATGATGTGTGCTAGAACACATGACAAAATGGATGCAACAGATGAAGAAATAGATACAGCAAAATTTATATACCTCATACCAAAATAAATAAAACATAACATAATATATATATATTGTAATGGATTGAATAAAGCAGATAAGAGAATCGATTAGAAAGTGTACTGAACTGAATAAAACATAATGATATTATGGATTGAACCATATAAAAATTTAACAGATTGAATTATATTGAAATTACTAAAACAAAAGGGCTGGTTCTAAACCATGCCGAGTTGAAATAAAGAAAATATGCAGTGCGTAAAGCTCAGCACAACTCTGGGTACTAGTCTGTCAGGGTCATATGACTCATTTCATCGTTTTGGCCGCATGCCACAAGCAGAGAAGATCATTGAGGTACTGGGTTTTGGATAAAAAGATGTATGATTCGTATCTGGCTCTACCAGAAAACTTTTAAATTGATTTTATCAAAATAACTTATTCTCTCTCAAGTACTTTTTATCCCTCCTTCTCTTGCCCTTCCTCTCTCTCTCCCTGGCCTCCCCCCTTGCCCCCTTTCCTCTTCTCTCCTCCCTCCCTTTCACCCTCTTGCGCACGCTCTTTCTTGTTCTCACTTGCTCTTTCACCTGCCTGCATGCTTTCTCTCTTCCACTTTTGCTCATCCTCTGCCCCCTGCTCCAAGTCCTCAAGTCGCTCTTTCACACACCTTCCCTTTCTTGCACTCGCCAGTGCTTCTTGCTCTCTGTAAGTTGTCTGGGTTGCGGTGATTCCTGTATCCTATTTTTCTGTGTATTTTGAATGTATAAACAATTGAGATGACCAATAGAAGTGGTTACCAGTTTAGATATAAACTTGATTTAAAGTCAGATGTGAAAATTGCAATATTTTGTGTGGGGTGTACAGAAATGGAAATTTCACAAAAACCAGCTCTCTCTAGGTTCTCTTGTTTATATCTGAGCAGACATCCTCCCTGCTCCGCTCTTCTCATGGTTGTCAAAACTTGAGTTTAAATTCGTATGTTCAGCCTGAGTTTGATTGGAGCACTTTTCTTCTAATTCAAGCAATAAAAATCAGACCTGAGGTTTAGATTTTACTTGCTCCATATTGTGAATATGATCCATGTTTTGGCTATGTTATTGAGTACAGAGATTCATTGGTCTTACTGTTTTTCTTTGGTTTGATTATATCACAAGCTTTAAAAAAAAAAATGACCCTGTACTGCAAGCTTTGCCAAGACATTTTAACATTTAGGTTTTCTTTTCTTTCTTGTCTTCTTTCTTTTTAAAATTCACTCATTAAAAGTCTTAAAAGTTGGAAGGCCAACAAGTTCCTATCTTTGTAGTTTTATTTCTTAGCTATTAATCTCAGACTGTAAATGAAAACTGTTTTCCTGCCAAGGCTGGCTTCAAAAGTTTGCCCTATTAAGTTCATTTTATTGTAATCTTTATTCTAAATGAAGTGTTCATTCTGGTTTGACCACAGCTGATGATGACTTGATATTTTCTAGTAAAGTAATACTTGACATAGGAAGTCCTCAGTTAAAGAAAGAAGGAGAAGAGAGACTTGGTTTTGTTTGTTTCGTATTGGTGTTTGTGGAAGGAATTTTGGTTTTGTAGCTGTTTGGTCACGAAGTGTTAAAAGGAAAGCAATGTTTATGGATTTTTGTCTTTAAAGCACATCAAAGTATGTATCACAGTAGAATATCTGAGCTTTTCTTCCAGTAATGAAGTTGGCATGCTCTGTCCATGTTGGTAAGTACCCCATTTAACAGGGTATGTAGAGCAAAGTAATTGATGTGGAAGACTCAGTATCCCCGCTGTAGGCACTGGAGTAACTGAGAGGTGGAGGACTTTGGTTTATGTTCTGTATCTCTATAATACACATATAGAGTAGTGTCTGGATAGAGGGTGCACCATATTGAATGGCTCAGAATGTTAGAATCTCTTTCCTCTGTATACAGTTGAAAAATCACTTTATAGAGAACACAAGTAGTTCAATCAATTCTGCCAGAATTCTTGAATATGTTTTCCAATAAATATACTCTTAAATAAATAAATAAATAAATACTGATTTAAACAGAGGCATGATGTTATTAGATGCTGCCCTGTCTTGCCAGGACCATTGTATTTGAAAGCTGTACTAGGTAAATCATTTAGAAGTATAAGTGTTGAAGGTAAACAGATTCTAGGAAAAAAACATGGGGGTGAGAAAGCCATCTGTGTGCTTTTTTTATTTGATATTGCATGGAATCCTCCTATATTTAGTATAGAATCATAGAATGGTTTGGGTTGGAAGGGACCTCAAAGATCATCTAGTTCCAACCCCCCTGCTGCGGGCAGGGACACCCTCCACTAGACCAGGTTGCCCAAAGCCCCATCCAACCTGGTCTTAAACACTTCCAGGGATGGGGCATCCACAGCCTCTCTGGGCAACCTGTTCCAGTGCCTCACCACTCTGACAGTAAAGAATTTCTTTCTAACATCTAAAAGAATTTTATTTCGCATAATTAAATAGCTGGTTTCTAACTCTGCTTCATTTTGGAGTTGCACTGGAGAGGCTTATTTGAATGTCAGTGTAGGATGTTAGTCAAGATAGGTACCTTCAGCTGGTGTTTTCTTGTGAATTCTTGAAGCTTAATGGTAGCTGCATAAGGAAACTTGAAGAATGCCCTATACACAGTAATTTTTACCCGCTTAGATTTTGTTTTACTCCTTAACACTTAAAATTTTTTTTCTTATGAGTCCAGGTGGGCTGTTATACAAATGAAACAGCAAGAAATTTTGAGCTGTGAACTCCAGATGCAACTCTTTCTTTTCCTGCTGGGATGTCCTGGGAGTTTTCTTTTTTGCATTGTATTTTACTTTATTATTATTTTCTGTAGATTGTGTATTTAAAAGTTCTCATCTCATAGCCCTTCACCATTCTTTCTGAGGGGTAACTGACAGCATATCAACAGAAAAGGGAATAAATCACCTACTCCTAACTTAACCTTTTGTGCTTATGTCTCTGACACTTGTTGACCATTCCAATCCATTAAACAAGCATTAGTCAACTGTATACTGAAACAGCCACAACTCTCCATCAAATGGAAAGACATTAAGCTTTCACAGCAGGAATCAGACAGCCTTCGAAATGTAAAGGAATCTGTTGTAATTTTTAAACATTCAAACTGTATTAATTCCAGTGACAGTTATCCCTTAAGTCATTTCAGGCAGCTGCACACTTCTCAACTTTCACAGCTTTCATGTGGAGATCATGATTTTTTTCTGATTGAAATATTTCCCCTATCTCTCATACTTGTATTCATACTGGGAATGTTTTGAATCTGAAAAAAATACTTAATAAGTGCACAGGTAATGGATTAAACAACTAGTAGTTCCTTTTAATGGCACTTTAACTGTGACTCTTATGACATTCTAATCCTCTTGATTTAAATGGATTCGCTGACTGATACTGAGTAATTTTCAAAGATGGACCCACCATCTCTTAGTTCTAGTGAAGTTTATTGGATATTTTTTTAGTAAATGCTTGAGGAAAAACAAGTGGACTAAACAAATTTTTTTTTTTTTTTTTCTATCTTGCTTGATCCCTTCCATGTCCGTTTCATAAACTCTTATTCAAAAGCCATCAATTTACATAGAGAAATTTTAAGAAGTTATCTGCTCTGGATTTGGAAACCTAATCCGAGGAATGTATTATTTGTGTCATGATCTAACTGTTTTTTTCTGGAGCAGCTGAGCAAGTAAATGAAAATTTAGTGTGGTTAAAGAAAACAAACAGAAGGCATATGCATAACTTCAGTGTAATGCATCCGCTGTAATAATTTTTGTGAGCCACTCTTACAGTGGCTTTGACCGCTGACCGCTGAAAACTTAGCCATTGTGTATTACCAGTCTTGAATTTACTTTTCCAAAGAGTGTAATCTTTACTTGCACTGCGAATCATCTTTTCCCTTTGCCCTTTTTCCCCACTGGGCTAAATTATCAAGGTGTATTTAATCATTTTCATTTTTTTTGTAGTTTTCATTTTTCGCACTCTGTCTGCATCAAGGACATCACTTAACTTCATTTCAAACTATGGCCACAATGACTATGTCCATTTCCAAATACCATAAACCAGCCATAAATCAGGGAAAAGTGCCGTGCTACTTAAAACTGCTGAAATGAGCTTTTGAGCATTATGCTTACAAGAATGTCAGCCTGTCACAGAGTAAATCAACAAAGTGTCCTTAAACCTTTGTTGCATCAGGGAAATCTCTGACTTCATGGCTTGAAGCCTGGTTATTCATTTTACTGCCCTATTTCCTCCCATCGCAACGCACACATGTGATTGTTATTATTTTGTTTGGACACTGGATCATGCTTATTTCTACTTTATTTATGGCTAGTAATTATAGGCTTTATTGCTTACTCCTCTTTTAGATTTTGTCTGAAAATATTAAATGAAACTTCTGGTGACTTCTAGGCTCTGAAAGGCCACAGATTTACATTAACGCTCTAGGAACTGTGAGTTTATTTTACAGTATTACTAGATGCTAATTCTACAGTTTTTTACAATTTCCATTCCTGCCTGCCTTGTAATGTTTTATCTCTGCTCTTTGAGGTCAGAGTTCATGTGTTGAAAGCAATCATCCCTGGAGATTGCCACTTTATACTGATGCTGAGTAATAGTGCAACATACGCATCAGATCTATTGGTTATATTTGCACGATTTGAATCTGGCCTGTTGTTATTGGGTTTGTCATTCATCTCTGAATTACTCTGTGTCCTATGAAAATTTGCATCAGCCCAATGTATTTCTTACTGTTTGCTGTTCACTGTCACTGAAAATCACTTTTGTTATGGTCAGCTACTGCTAATCGATCTCTAAGATGGTCTCATGCTGAAATTTATCCCCTGACAGCCCTAATCTTTTGTAAGAACCTTCTAGGAGTTGAGTTCTTCTCCAGTGTAAGAAGCAGCTGTATTCCACTGTAATCTTTAAAATTGCCAAAAGCCAAGTAGGAGTACGTGGCACGGTCAAAAATCCTGGATAGTGTTTCCATTATCAAGCAACGATTTATTCGTATTACTACTGCATCCCAAGGAACTGGGAAAAAAGAGATTGTTCAGAGGTAGTTCACTGTGGCTTGGAGTAGTTAGGGGAGTGACTTCGACACTGTAATTGATAGTGATTGCTTAACTCGGTTTTGAAACTTTCTTTCCCTTTTTGTTTTGTTCTTTCTGACAAAGTAGGGTTGAGGGTATTTTCTTTTTCATCAGTTACAGAGCTCATATAGCCAGTTCAGTGCATCAACATAGATCAGAATTAAAGTTTGCATTTTCATCCTTTACGATGTTTTGGTTTCTGCTAAGTTTGTGTTTAATCTCTGAGTTTGTTTATGAATGATCAGTTTTAGGGATATGTTGGCATTCTTGTGATATAATTGTCAATTGTTAATGTTCAAGTAATTTAATCTTCAAACATATTTTGATATTAAATTGGATTTTACACTGGGATTTTTTTCTTCTTGAGTAGGATAACAAAAACCCCACCCAAAACTATTTAAAAAAAATGATTATGGAACATGTTTGGAGAATCTTCAGATGAAGACAGTTTAGAAACAAGATAGGGAGGCTAGAGCAGTAGAATGACAGGTAATTATTTTAAAGATCCACTCAATTTATAAATTAAACAGCAGTTCACATGTACATTAATAACCAAATCATTCTGTAATCAAAGAGTATATATTTGAATTTTATGGAATATACCTCACAGTGTTCATTAACAGCAACATATCTAAGTCCTGGTTTCATGATTGAAAATTTCAGTTTATCCTTAAATGTTGTGCTCTAAGTACTACTTTGGGAACATATTTTTCTGCATGAAGAGAGAAAGAAATGACCTGAAAGCAGTGGTATTCTGAGCTGTAGTTGTGGAATGTTAGTTTATCTTAAATCTGTTTAAAGTAGCTGCAAAGTATTCTTACAAGAGGACTTCAAGTCAATCTTGACTTTTTTTTCCTCTTTCCGAGTGTCTTCTTTTAACAGTCTTTTGCATGTTTCCTTGTATTTGTCAATTGTCTTTGTTCAGGTGGATAGAGTTGTCATACAGGGTGCATAACAGTGACAAAGTAAATCAAGTGTTAAGTAGGCCATATTAATTCGCATAATCCTTTTGCAAATCCTTCTAGGTGCATATTTGTTAATGACTTAGATATAATATTAGGAGAATATGTTAGAAAAAATGTATTACTGAAAGCCTAATATTTCAACTTTTTAATTTGTTCACAGCTAATTTTGTTTTAATTATAGATTTACTAGCAAATTTTATATTGATAAATAACTTTTTAAATCTGGTAATATTAAAAATGAAATATACTAAATAATATAATGAATACAATTAATAAAATATTCCAACAGTACTATCTAAAATGATTAATAGGTTATATCTTAAACTCATAGACAATAAGCAAACACTATACTGCCTTTTCTGAGTTTATATGGGTTACTCTTTTACCTCTGAAAGAGTGTTTTTGTTCCATCTTCTCCTCCCTAAACTGATTCTTTTTTTTCTTTTGTATTAATGTCTTTTTCCTGGGAAGAAATTTGATTGTAACTCCTTCCTAAAAGAGTTATTGAAATAATTTGTGAGCCATTGCTTCCTCAATATGTATCATGGTGAAAAAGGAAAAATATATATGCAGTAACTTAAAACATGGCAGTTTTCGAAAATGTCTTGTTTGGGCTCTATTAATCTACAAGCTTGAAAATAGATGTGGTATTTACATAGCAGCATTGAGTTTCTAGTTGGTTTTGATTTACCACGTATCATGGTGATTTTTCAGATAAAACCTGAAGAAATCTTCATTTTTCTGGTTGCTTGCCTGTGTTATAATGGTTGTAAGTACTTTGTCAATGCTAGCTATAAATTTAAAAATATTACACATGGCTAATTAGATGTTTAGAATTGCAATTAACAATCTGTTAAATGCGAAAATGTATCATTTTGGCTTTTTTTTAAGTGCAGATGGTTTTTGCTGTCATTCATATGTGTCAGTAGTGGGATGATCAGTTAAGTCGGACTTAACTTTCTGAGGACAAGACAGGGTTTATGTACACTCGAATGCTAGTGAATAGGACAAGACAAGACTATATTTAATGGTTGTGTATCTGCACCAGCCTCCTCCTCCAATGTGTCTTCCTTCCCCACAGTTTGTCTCCTCCTTCCATTTTCTGAGGAGTCACTTCACAGGACTTCAATGAGGAACTTATCAAAAAATGTTTTTAGAAAAGATCTAAAAGTCCATCCTGGGTATCTGGTTCTTGACTGTGGGTTGGGTTTTTGTTGTTGTTGTTTTTGTTTGTTTGTTTTTGTTTGTTTTGGGTTTTGTTTGTTTGGTTGGTTGGTTGGTTGGTTTGGGTTTTTTTTTTTTTTAAATACCCCTGCCATGATGGCAGAGTCCTGTTGTACTACCTGTGATGATACGGTCATGTTGCAGTCTTCAAGGACCTAGCTGCCTGGTCTTCTCAGTGGCTCAGAAAAAAAGAGAAGGGGCCTGTGACAGTGCTAGAAAAGCATAAAATACAATGAATATGAACGCTATGGAAAGCAAAGGAATACTGTGATTAATAATACAGTACAAATTACATAAACTGTCTAAAGCATTATTTCTCTATTAGTTCAGGCAGTGAAAGAAATTTCTGTGTGGTATATGCCCCCTGCCTCCTCTCGTTCTCTTTCTCTCTCTCTTTTTTCTCTTTTTCTCTTTTTCTCTTTTTCTCTTTTTCTCTTTTTCTCTTTTTCTCTTTTTCTCTTTTTCTCTTTTTCTCTTTTTCTCTTTTTCTCTTTTTCTCTTTTTCTCTTTTTCTCTTTTTCTCTTTTTCTCTTTTTCTCTTTTTCTCTTTTTCTCTTTTTCTCTTTTTCTCTTTTTCTCTTTTTCTCTTTTTCTCTTTTTCTCTTTTTCTCTTTTTCTCTTTTTCTCTTTCTTTCTTTTACCGTGTCAGAAACAGGACTATTATCCCAATTTTTGATTTGTGTAATTTGTTTTGTGGGTTTAAATTTATCCACTCAAATGGAGAAAGATGGGCTACTGCTTCCTTAATTAAGTAAATTTACACCTGGAATGAGTTATTCTTATGTATAAAGAAGCAAGTGAAGCATTCTGAAAGATTGCTTATGCTCTTTTAAACAAGCTGTGATTTTACCAAACTGAATAATTAATCAAACCAAGATTGTTCTACTCACAACAATATCTCCAGAACTGGTGTTTTGCATTATGTTACCTTACCTCAAAATATCGTTCTTCAGTGGAATGCAGTTACCATCTAGAAATAATTAGGTGACCATTTCTATCAACTAATTGTTTTAATTCTTTATAAAGATAGGCATTTCCTGTATGACTTCCAATTCATCTCTGCCATATTTTACTTGAGGCATTAGGACACTAATGAATCTTAAGAGACCATCAGTAAATTCTTCCAGTAATAGATCATGTCAGTAGTTTCTCAGTCCATGTTTTTCTTGTTTTCTGCCAAGATTTTGATGTCCTTACTCCTATTTTCAATATCATCACTAGATGGCTGTTACGTAGTGTATTATCTTATACTCCTGCATGGAAGGACTTCTGTAACATGAAAGGAAATTTAGCTTCTACATCTCTGGAGCAGACATTGTCTTCCCTTCTTTCTGTGTATAATGGTTACCTAGTGAAGGTATGGAAATTTTACCTGTACTTGATCTCACAGTCTACATACACAGTGATGATAATCATATAATCTCTTCATATAAGTGCCTCGTTGAATACAATGACCACGCTCAGAATAGGAAAAGATGTGGCACTCTGATGGATTTTGTCCTGTTTATTCAGTAATATTACTGTAGTTTTATTTACACTTCAATAACATTTCTAAAGCCTAAAAATAAATTAATGGTGTTCCATGTAATATCTAGAACAAATATGTTTTCAACTCACAAGGAATGAGTACTTGTCAAAACCCTATCTATATGAATAGGGTCATATTTCTTGTTCCTCATTCCTCTTTCTATTGTCTCTATTGTATGGAAAAAATCAGTTATGCTTATTCAGCTAGGAAGATACCTAAGTGTCTGGGCATCTCTTGCTTATTTTGGACCTACTTTGTGTCTTATAAAACAGGGTTTGTGTGTATGGAAATTGAACTTTTGCTAAATGCAGTTTAAATATAAATTTCCTGGCAGAGTTAATGCCCCTGCCGTAGTAAAACACCCAAATGTGGACAAATGAGAAGAGTAAAGAGCAGAGGAGGGGAGTGTTGCACAGAGATGGTAACAAGGCAAGTGTAATACTTAAAACTGCAAGTATAGATGTCATTTGATTTTGGTTGGTACCTTAGGGATACAGCCTTCTAAGTTTACTTCATTCTTCAAGAGCTTTAATAGTGTGAAGCCTCTGTAGTCATCTTGTATTTTAGGAGTGAGGAGTAAAAGTCAAATTTGGGATTTTAATGTTTTTAGTGTTTTGAATTTTCAGTGAACTTAGATATGGTATCATTAGAAGTGAATATGTAGATTTTCCTTAATTATTTGATCATTCAATTTTTTTTTTCCTTCTCTATCTTAAAGAGTGCTGGGAAGGGATTAGATGATTTTGTGTTTGTAAGCTTCTCTTTCTTGAAGTTTTTACTTTGTTATGGGAAACATTGATAGGAGGTCAGTTAATAAAATTTGAAATTTATATTATTGTTTGGTAAATACAATCATTTTTGATGGTTCTCATGACTATAGTGCGAGAGGAAGACACCATACAGCTGAATAAAATTTTGGTCAAATTGTTATTTTAGGAAAATATTGTTAAGCCAAATTATATACTCATTCTGGCAAGTAGAAGGATGCCACATATAAATATGATGCAGAACATGTAAATTTCCTCTTTCCCCACTTCCCAAGGAGAGGACATAACTTCACAGACCACAGAAAAGTGTTCTTTATTATCTCCAAATTCTTTTTTTTTCCTCTAACATATTTAAGTATCTCAATTTAATTGGAGGAATTATCAAATGTACAGAATTCCGCATTCTTTCCCCAATAATTTTTTTTTTTCCAGATTTCCTTTAAGGATTTCACAAATTCTTCCAGAAATCTTGTATGCCCAAAACATTAACTGGATGCGCAGTGTCTCTTGGGATACTCAAAGCCTACTCAGTAACATTATGTCAAGTTGTAGATGACGTGAAATAAAAATAAGAAAAAAATTTATCCATTGCACAGAAAGTGCACCAGAAGTACTTTAATGTTTACCATTATAATGTAGTTTGGATGGAAAATACTACCTCCCTTGCCTCACCCCCCCAGTTTATAAGGTTTAGTCAGCAAAGTTGTTTTTTTATTCCTTGACACTAAAGTATGCAATTTTGCATTTTGCAATTGTTTTGATAACAGATTTCTTAATTATGCATATTCATTCTTAAGCAAGTCTAAGATATTTTTCTGTGTAATCACTCTGAATTAAAACATTTTTTAATGGAAATTTTGTTCTCAATTTTTCGGAGGGTTTTTTATTGGTACCATCTTACCAAAATTCAGCAGCTGTTTGGTTGTATAGTTTGCATCTACTTTTTTGACACTTTTTTTCTTCTTTGGCTGTGTCCCATCTTTTACTGAAAAATTCAGTTTTCTCCATATAGGAGAGAAGCGTAAGAAAGTCCTTGTCACAGAAGTACCTGATTATTTGATCGTAACTAAAGTAAACCTTAGCTTGTATTCTTTTGCAGCCATTTCTAGAAAATTTAGACTATTCACATAATATTCTTGAACAGCTTTCATAACTAATTTCAGAAATGCAAGTTCAGAAAGATATTAAAGAGAATGCTTGTTTTAAAGCATGTTGCAAAGTCTTACTTTCTTCAGACAAACATCTATCTACTTTAGAAATGGAGATAGACAGTGAGGGGTATTTGTGGTTTATTATTCTTACGTTATTCTTTGCTAAATGGAAAATATTTTGAAAAGTTTTTCTCATATACTATTTCAAGATTGTTCCAAATACCATGAGCCATCTATTTCCTAGACTTTGCGTTTGTTTCATGTCTTATTTTTTTCCCCCCTCTCTCCAGAAAGAAAAAAATGTCTTGAATCAGTCATTAGAAGAGTTCACAACTCATGTCAGACTAGTATAACTCTCAGGAAAATGTCTAAAATAAACCAAGCTGACTCTTCTTCAAAAGCAAATGAAAACAACAGCCCTTAAAATGAAAACAACTGTCCTTCAGACTTCCCACCCTGCACACATTGTCTTTGATCAGAACCATTAAACCTCTGGTTAAGGTTAAGAGTGTAGCTTTGTAACATTACCAAAAAAAAAAAAAAAAAAAGCACAAAGCCAAAAAAAAAAGCCCAACAATCTGAGAAAGTCATAGTTTTACTTTAGCTTTTAGTTCAAACTGCAAGAAGAAGCTGTGCAGCATAGTTCTTTGTCTTGTGAACTTCTGTAGGTGCATACGAATGGCACTGTTCCTTTGTGATTGTGCTGAGTGATGTGGAAATTAATTCTGGTCAATTCTACCATAAAAAACTCTTTGTCTTTGCAACATTTTGCACCTTGACATCTTGTCCCTTGGCTGTGATAGGACCTTAACTCCATCAGAACTTTGAGGGAAATTTTCCTTCCTTCCTTCCTTCCTTCCTTCCTTCCTTCCTTCCTTCCTTCCTTCCTTCCTTCCTGTTGCCTCCAAAAAACATTTATCAGTTTGTGAATCACATGGTTTTATTAGATCATCAATTAGAACAATGAACACAGGATAAAGAAGCTCAGGAAGCAAACC
The DNA here is from genome assembly GCF_028858705.1 of Grus americana. Classification (NCBI taxonomy): domain Eukaryota; kingdom Metazoa; phylum Chordata; class Aves; order Gruiformes; family Gruidae; genus Grus; species Grus americana. Next base: position 26,037,405 of record NC_072858.1, read on the forward strand.
AAATAAAATTAATTTTGTCTACATATTTCTCCCTATGCCCACCGTGTTCTTTGGAGCAGGTCCTCTCCTTCAGGCTTGTTCCTTGTCACAACTTGTTGGCTTTTTAGATTATAGCAAATCCATACAGTCCCCCACGGACACCTGGAGGCTTGGTTGGGAACTTGCTTTCTGTCATCTTTAAAGCCTGGCTAGTCTTCTCAATGATCTGCCAGTCTTTTTTTGTAATAGATTCTCTGAGGGCTAGATTTCCCCCTGTCCTTCAGCCCTAACCTGCATTCCAGAAACTTATCTGAGCTATGACTTCTTGAATGAGCTCAGTTGCCCACAGCAGCAGTGGTCACCTCCCCTCCAAATCCAGAGGGCTACAGTGAGGACAAAGAGGCCTTCTTCACTGTTGCTCTGTAACACCGCTGTAATTTCAAAATACAATTAAAAGAGTTTTTCAGCTTTGAGGCTCCCCAAATAGTTTCGATGTCACCCTTGAGTAATCATCCTTTTCCAGATGTTTTCTACCATGATTTCCCATTCTGCCACAGGTACAATTAGTGTAGATTTTAAAGTTGGAGTTCCCTTGGTATAATTAAGAGTACTTCTCCCCCCCTCCCCGATCTGGCTAGCGGTGCTTGCTTCCTGAATTGCTCTGCCATAATTGTACTTTAAGTTTTTCTAAGAGGCCTACTGATTTACTCAAACTCTTTGCAATGAAGAGAATAATGGGGAGGTGGTATTTGCAGATTGGTTTATTTGACTCTTCTTTCTTAGGCATTTTTTCCCCACTTGGAATTGTATGAGGAATTTCTGCTTTTTTGTGTTGATTAAACCATTAATTATTAACCTTTCAAAGATTTCTACAGCTGATTCATATTCATTATATATTAATGAAAGATGTAGTATTTATATCTTAATTTTAATGAAGGCAGACTAACAGAATTGCATACAAATAAAAAAAAAAACAGTCACACAACCACCACCGTCAACCCATTTTGTCCATGCTGTTACTTAGGGTCATTGCCTACCTCTAATAAAAGTGAACCATCTACATAGAGGGAAAAGCCACTCCATATTTTAATTAATACTCTAATTTTTATCTGTTGGAAAAGGCTATTTCATCTCATAGTTAGCTGTGACTAGGATATATTTGCTTTCACTTCAGGAAGAATGTGTACATGGAGGAAGAGGGTGAAAGAAGGTTAAAATAAAAATTACGAAGTACTTACAAATGTGCATGTTCTCATGCAGACCATTTTTATGTCTATAATAACCCAAAGTAAGTAGCTGTATCCATGCCTCTGTCAATCTGCCCACTTTGATTTGTACAGAGGGCATAGTTCTAAATTTTCTCTTGCACTGCACTGGTGACAGTGTTTTAACTGATGTGCAGACATCTTGGAAAGAATAACTTTTATTCGTTATTGGAGTGAGAAAACATCCAATTATCTCCACCCACTGATTATGGCTACCTTCTATGTTTTTGTGTGTATGTGATAAATATGCATGCAAAATGCACTTTTAGAAGCTTGAAAACAAAGTCATTTTAAAAGCAAGCCTAATCAATAGTGTTTTACTTACTATAGTTCTCAGCTTTGATAATGAGCCATTTTTCCCCAACAATTCTGTATCCTTTTAAGCACTGTTCCTGTTTAAATGCAGTGTTTTAGAGGAAAACTTGCATATTTTTAAGGAGAAAATTTCATATTCTTGTGAAGCTTCTGTAATTGTATGAAGTTTATTTCTGTCCCCAGCTGTCAGCAATCAAAATCTGCATAAATATATTTTGTGTAAATCTGTTGGCAGCTGCTCTCCAGTCAGGTTCCTCAAGATATTAGCCTGTCTTTGAGTTTATGACAAAGTTAAAAATTATTCATTAAACTGACCTGCAGTATATTCAGTAACTGTAAAATTGCCTTGCAGTTCTATTTGGTTTGTAGATGTGATCACGAGTAAATTTTTAACTTAATTAATTGGCCGTTTCTGTTGACAAGAAATTTATGTGGTAATAATTTGCTCGAAATAGATGCCGACTGTAGGAAATGAGATATCCATCATAGGCTTGTGTTCCACCAGCTGCACAGTGGCTATTATGAAAGTATTTCAGGCTGCGACGACCCCACTGTTTGTGCAGTCAGGATTATATATACCCACGATCCATTGCCTGCCTGAGAGGCGCTCATGGAGGTCTATGATAACAAAGACTTTGTGATTTATGGCTTGCTGTGAAAGCAGAGCTTGATGAGATTAAACAATTTCATAGCACAAGTGTTTCTTAAGACCTGATTTGTAGTTGCAAGCTGATGGTAAATCACATTTATATATCTGAAAGCATGCTCAGCAGAGGAGTGCAATTACAGTTTAAGACAGCTACTTTTTATTTAATTTTTATCCTGGTTTTGTCTCTTTTATATCCCCTTCGTCTGCAAACCATTCACCTTCACAAGTCCTTTCTTGGTTAGAAGGCCAGAGACTGAAGTCACTGATGTTCTTCCTGTCTTGTGTGCACTCTTATTAAGAAAAGAAAAAGAAAAAAATATCCTAGAGTAATTTCAGAGTAGCTTTTACTGGTTCATCGTGGCTGAACTGGGCTGCTGATCCACTGGGTTCTTGATTTGCTATCATGTTCAAAATCAAGCATGCTTTTAGGCAATTTCTAATCACACAAATCCATTTACATTTTAAATACAATGGTTAAGATATAGAAAAATACAAGAAACTGGTTTTAGTGTCTTGCAGTTTGTATTTTATACCTAATGATTTTTCAATTCCTTTTTTCCTGTACACAATAGATAACAAGACTATTTCTAGTAATATCAACCCCCTTTGGGTTTGAATAGATATTGGCATTATCAATGACACCTTTGCTATGCTTCATAAGCAGCTCTTACTAAATATTGCAGCAAAGCTGTTTGCATCAATATTCAACCATGATTTGTGGGGCTGAGTGCTTCAAAAACAAAATCAAATGCTTATGATACACTTGGCTTAGATGGATATGCTTATTACTCGTTTGACTCAAGATCAGGTTGGAGTCCAACATGAAATCCCCAATAAAACTGAATGGTTTCAGCTGTTGCTACAAAAAGACTTTCATGTTAGTGAACACATTAAAAGGAGAAAAGTAGAATAAGCCACGGAGTGAGTTATCATTCAAACTCTTTCTCCATTTGCTGTTATAATAAAAGACCTAGTTTCTCAATATGCCAAACATCTCCTGTGGGGCTGTGAGCAGCTCCTCGGCTCCCATCTGTTCTCCCCAAAGGCTCTCATCATCTCTAGTCAGCAGGCCAAGGTTAGTTTTGTATGGAGAGAGGTGGTGAAGAGAAGTTTTTCATAATGCAGTTTCTGCATTCTGAAATCTTCTGTTTATGCATCACATTCCTTGGAATAAATTTCTGTGCCGCAAACAAAAACAATAATCATATTACAGGATCAAATAGAGGGAGAAGACTGAATTTCAGGAGGGTATTATTCTTTAAACTGCTTCATAATAAGTCAGCGCTAAAACCTCATAAGGCACTTGAGAGGTACATGCATGGACTTACAGATGTTTAGATGTTAGAAATCCTATTGATGAGAAGTATAACTCAAATAGGCATATTGGGTTTACGGTCAGTTTTTCACACCCATTTCTCATCACAGACAGTCCGCTTGGAGTTAACTGTTGGAATGATAGAAATTGAGATGTCTTTGCCATAGCATCTAGGAAGTGTTCATAAGGGACTAAGCTTAAAAAAGACAGTGACTTACAAGGAATTGTTCATTACTTTGCATATTTTTTCCCACGAATTTTCAACTGCATTTCCAAGTTCAAAATTTTAGTCAAGCGGTAAAGTATTCACTGGAAAATGCACAAAAATTGAATGGATGTATTTTGAAGTTAAATCCTCTGTTCTGTACCACCACACCCCACGTCCCCCGTCCCCCGCCCCCAACATATTAATTGTGAAATAAGAGAATGGAAGACACTGTTCATGGAATGCTTACTTTTTCATGTGGCAGTGATAAGGTTTTGAAAGTATGTGGGGTTTTATCCAAAATCGTTTGAAATAAAAAGCTCATGTTGCCTTTTGTGGATTTTGGATAAGCCCCATTGTGATTCTTATCCAAAGTTTTAAACCACAATGAAAAATTTGAGAAAATAAAACCTCATCACGTAGCTGCTAGACCAATACCTGTTTTGCATATGCAGTGACTGAGATTGCTAATCCATTTTGCCCGAGATGATAATAAATTTCTTCTAAATAAGACGGTATAGTTGGCAAAATAGGATTTATAATAAATTGTGCATTTGAGCTATGGAAAAAAGCAGTTTCATGGAGAAAAAGATGGGCAACTAGCCACCACTGCTATTTTTTAGCAGGTACTAAGTACCAGATTCTACTTTCCCTCTTTAATCAACGGGAGAAAGATTAGAAAAGATATTTTCCTTGCTTTTAACAGATGAGACCATGTATTGAAATACCTTGTAGGATGTTTGGTATTTCCCCATGTGATGGACGATCACTGGAGAATAATCAAGATTAGCTCCTGAGGCAAAATGCCTCTTGCAGCCAAAGTGAATTACCAGCCCTCTTGCTAGCCATCCCTGCCAAGTTGCCCCCAGGGTTACTTTTCATAGAGGAAGCCAGTGTACCAGAATGTGCCATAAGGGTTTGAAGAGCTGATGTAAATGATAGTATGCAAGGTGGAGTTCAAGAAAGGAAAAAGAATGCTTGGCTTCTGCCGACATTAGGCAGATGCCTTGGGTTTTGTGCAGGCTGTACAACACATCTGCAATAGAGATGATCTCTTTATTACCAGGTCTGGCTCTCCAATTTCATTTCAAGCTTACAGAAAACGTGCCATGAAAAGGCTGCACATACTTGTTACCTACTGGAAAAAAGTTTAATCTATTTTATCCTCTTAAATTCAGGCTAATCCACTTCCAGTTAGCCTTTTTGAAGGACCTGACTTAATAAAAAAATACACTCAACATGCAATCAGTCCTGTAGAAGTTGAATTTTGGCAAGCATTTGGTGGCTTAGGACAGCGGAATTTTAATTTTTTGGATATAGGCATTAGTGTTTCCTTGATTAGGGTTCTGACGGATTGTGGTATCAGACAACTATGCTTTTTGGAGAAAGCAGGGTGTGGGGGGGATGTTTGGAGGCTTTTTTGCTTTTGTGTCTGTTTTTATTATTAATATGTCTGCCAAGAAGTGTGGCCAAGAGTACATGATGATTTGTTTGGACCTTTTTTGGTGATTGGTGATTGTACTAATTTGATTCTCTGAATTATTTACTTGTACAGTTTTTAAAGCCACACCTACAGTGTTATTCTCAGTCATAAGGATTAAGACAAAATGTTGCAGGTGAAATGCTACAGGCAGGTGCAGTGTCACAACTGACAAAAGAATTTTTTCCAAGATCTTATTGGTGAGAATTAGTATAAACACAATTTGCAGAACAGGCTGTAATAATATGATTCCAATGTAATTTTGAGTTTCAAAATCTATTCCATTTGGCAAATCTTATCGCTTTCTTGTGCCTCAGTTTCTTTGGCTGTGAGAAGGACTTATGAAATTCTTATTTGTGAAAAATTCTTTCTGGATTTTTGAGCCTCTCCACATGTTGACAATTTTTTCTTGTTTTAAATTTCCTTTTTTCTTTTATTGTTTTTTTTCCTTCACTGTTTTTCTTCCTTCTCTTTTTATTTCCTTTTTTCTTTGTTTCTTTTTTCTGTTATTCTTTCTTTTTTCTTCCTTTCATCTTCTCTACTTTTATCTTCTCTTTAATTATGAATTAATTATTAGATTTGATTCATATAATCTTTCTTTTGAATGGGTTTTAACCAAAACAATGTGTTTAGGTGGGCTTTAGCCTGCAGACAGAGTCAAAGTTTTCTTCTCTGAAGTGAATAGCAGCCTCAACCTAGTGTATCACAGGAAAGAAAACATAAAAAAAAAAATGACAGAGCCTTGTAAGAAATGGGAACCCAGAAACACCTGAAGCCCAGATGGCAAAAGTGGGTGTCTGGCAAAAGCTGTGCAGATTTCCGGTCTTTGAAGTCAATCTCATCCTAACATTCCTTGAGAGCAAGCTAATACATTTGACCAGACATGCTAGAATAGATCAATTCTCATCCTCAAGCACAAGAGAAAGTAATTCCTTTCGGGTGCTTGCCTGCCTCTGATGTAAATAACAATAATCTTGTGTTGCATAGCTAGAGAACTGCGGTGTATTTATGCTAAAAAGGATGTGGTCTGGCTAGATTTCATAATTTTTAACTCATTATTTACTAATATGTTTTTGAAACATAAACCAGTAATGTTTGCAGTATGCCGATGCTTTGGTCTTGACTGATTTATTAGTGTAGAGTTGTTGATGAGTTATGCACGTTGGTGACAGCATTTGACATAGTTCACGTTTAGCTAATCTTGAACATTAAAAACACTGAAGAATGAAATCTCTTTCTACTGGAGTCAGTAGCAAAACTTGCGGCATTTTACTCCTAAAATTAAACAAAAAGAAGAAAATGCAAAAAGTTGAGAAAAAGCTGTGCCTGTGGAAATAGGGTGAATCAGAGAGATAAGTTCCTTGCTTTTTGTACATCTGGAGGCTGTGGCCCTATTACAAAATATGTTTGCATGCTGTGTGTGTTAGCGTATGTACACACAGTGACAAGCAAGCCTGCGTAGAAGTGGGAACTCAAAAGACAAGACTGGCAGGTGCTGGAGTGGGGAACAGACACACGAGAGCTGAAACAGTGAGTGTGAGGTTAGTGGGAATGCCAGGAGTGGAGTGTAAGACTCGTGGTTCTACATCCAGTCACCAGTGGGTCTGCTGCTGGACAACACACTGCTGTGTCATTCCTTCAAACAAATACTGGTTTGCCTTGTTGGGTGCTCTAAGACTATGCTGCTACTGAAAGGCATGGTCCTCTTCTCTACCCGTGTTTTTGGCTGATGACTGTACAGTTTAGTTTGTTGACCTGATGGAAAGTTAACCTTCTTATGTATTATTTTTCTTCGGAATCTTTCAGGTGGTCAGAAAAGTCATCCAACATGCTGTGTGCAAGTGCCAGCTCATGGGAGAGAATGGAAATGCATTTCAGGCATGACTGGGAGGGCGGGAGAGCCTTTTGTCTTGGTGGCAATGCATCTTAATTGGCTTCCTGCAGTTGTGAAATTGCATTTTTTTTAGCACAGAGCATTATGATGCATCTCTAGCATGACAATGACTGTCCAGTACAAACTTTTAGTTCATAGTAAACACAACGTAATGTGATTTAGATCAGCTGTCTTCTAATCTAGATTAAGTTGACTCAAATTTCTTCACACTGACTGTGAGGTAAGAGCTTGGCCACTGACGGTTATGGGAATACTGGTGATGCTCCGTAATTTCTCAACTCAGAAGTATGATCATGTGCCAAAGCCAAAGGGGGAAAGTGAATTGAAATACATTTTAATGATAAAATTCAAATCTTTTTTGACAGTGTAGATAAAGAAAAAATAAATAAGCACAGAAATTATTTTAATTTACATAGGCAACTAAATTTGTGTAAATAGCATACCATTAGAAAGAGAGAAAATAATATAATTTGAAAAGTCCATCTGTATCTTTTGTTATTAAAATGGATATTGAAATGTGCAGTGTGGATGTTCATTAAATATTTTCCTTATTTGGAAAACAGGCTTTTAGGAAATATAAGGTTTAAAAAATCTTCGATTTCTTTTACTATTTCACATATTATGTGAAATAATAAGGCTGACATAAAGCTTATAATAAAAGAAAACAAGACCTCATTTTAAGTGATATAATAGTAAATGAATGAGCATCATTGCACATAAATCCGAAGTTCTCTTCTGTCTCAGGATTAATGTTACATTTGCTACATCCGGCTTTGTCTTTCTTTTCCTTAAGTTCTTAGAACAAATAATACATGCACTTCATCTTTAACTTCAGATAATCAGAGTTACCGACACCTGGGATAATGTGATGAGCAATGTAAATTTTATACACATATAGTCATAATAATTTAGAATGTCATCTTAATCTATTTATGATCGGCTAATGACTGAAATGTTTTACCATTGTGTGGGATATTTTATAACTGAAGTTTTAATGGGTGAATCAGTAACACCTGGCTGTCTGGAATGCTTTTCTTTTCCCCCTGTTAGACATTTAAATACATCTCTGGAAGGCCCAAGGGGTGTGATGTGACATATAAGCTCTTAAAAGGAGGAAAATTAGTTCTTGATACCATAATGATCAGTGGGATGAACGTTTGCATACTTAGCATTAATGCTGTTAAATGTAAGAGTTTGATTAAGACTCTTAAGAAGGTTTTTTTTTTCCCTTCCTCTCATTTAATGCCCTTTCTAGTTTCACTTTGTAAAATTACAAAAAGGAGCTGATGTTTTTGCTTCTGCCTCTGGAGGAATCTTGAATCTTTTTATAGCCTTTTCTCTCTTAGTGCCATTGTCTATGTTTTCTTCTCAAATCATCTATAACACCAGCAGCGATTCTTAGCTGGTAAGTATACTAGACATCTAGGTGCCAACAATGCAAGAATACAAATTCAATGAGGCACTGCTCCTAACAGAATATCTAGTATTGCATTCTTAAATCAAAAAATATCACTTTAGTGGCAGTCTACTTTCTGTTATTGCATGAAAACCGTGTATTTGTAACGTTTTATTCCTTGCACTTTTTCCTCATAAAAGGTATGCATTTTCCATTTATCCATTTTTAGATTTTGTACCCTGTTGCCTGTTTCAAGTTTGAAGTGTCCAAAGCATAAGAATGATAAAATAACAATAATTGCAACTTCTTGTCTTAAGTGAATAAGTTCACGACTTTTGTCTTGATAAGTGCACATGCATATATACTCACGTTGTGCTAACTTTGTTTTCTTGCTTTAGTGTGACTTATGGGTGGATTTAACTGTTGTTTTTATGAGGTAGTACTGAGGGTCTTGGCAGTCTTTCTACTTAGTGATACCTATTATCTGATAAATTTTATAATAAGAACTTTTTTTTTTTTTTTGTAAAAAGTGTCTCATATATCATTTTCCAGTTAAGTAGTTAGCCTTCTCAGGCATTTTGATATTGCAGAGTTAGTCCTATAAACTGTAGAATGACAAGTAGTGGCATTCTTCTGAGAGGACCATAGCCACTGTGGTAAACAGGAAGATAGGTGGGTGGGGGGACAACTGTGGTGTTAATAATGGAAGAGTTATTAAATATTGGAAATAAAGGTATACTTAGAGAAATAAGAAAAAGGAAACATTTTTGTTATATTCCATGCTGTTATTCTTCCAGAGGATGCTCTAAAATACAATGACATTGTTTGCCAGGTGCATCAAGGAAGAAAACAGCTTTAAAATGTGGGCGGATTGTCTTCCTCATACATATTTTTGGGAGGAGATTTGTTGTCTTTTGGACCTTCTGTTAGACAAATGAATGGATGACAAGGAATAGCTAGTTTCTAGAAGTGTTGGCACCTTCCTTGTTCTATTTTGTAGTTCAGGTAGATAATTTGAGAAGTGGGCATCTCGTTTTGTCTCAAGCTGTCTAGTCTGTGATAGACTAGGACTCTATAAATTTAAGTGCCTTATGTGTTTAGAAATGTGACTTAATGGTGACAATTAGATGATTTCTACTGTATTTTCTTTCATGTTCCATGGAGATGTTTCATGGTAAACTTTTGATCCTCTCTATTCAAATGCTTCTTTCACAGAATGACCCTCTAATTACAGTTACTTTTTAAGGGAAACGTACCTAAACAGAGCAATTTTCTATGCAAAAATGAAGACGTTTTATCTACTCTTACGTGTGTAATATATAAGCTTTATTTCTGTTTGAATTCCACATGCCTCAGCCCTGTTCATACTCACTACTGTGGCACTATTTCCCTTTTCCTTCTCTTATCTGCTGTTGAAGAGATGGTCTCCAGTTCGGAATAGAAATGAAGTGGACCTTTGATTTATAGAAATTCTGAGGTGCATATTTGGTCAGATAAAGGAAAGAGATGACTGATGTATGTTTCAAAAGTCATTTTGACAACAGTCTTTTTAGGCACCAGTTATGTAGAGTACATGGACACCCAGGAAGTGAGACTGTCCAACATCACTGGTTACCTTCAGTGTAAGACACTGGGATGCTGGATTTTGGCTCATCTGTTGCTAAGTATTAGATTGCTAAGCACAGTGGACGGAATAGTGTGGCTCTGTAATTGCTTTCCTTTACTCTTGCTGCATGGGATAGATTTTCTAGGAATCTATTACTTTGTGGCTACTTTATGACAGTTGCAAGTCCTGGGATATTAAGAAAGGCTCACAATTTTAATTCCTCTTGTGATGTCTCCTGTTGCTGTCTGTCACCCTAAGTGTTTTTATATGTATGCCACTTAATTTTAAGATTCAACAAGTGTTATAAATAAAATAGATGTGCTTCCAGTGTACTGATTTATAATGATCAGCAAAGAAACTTGGGCTTTTAATCTTTTCTGTAAAGTAATGAAAATAACATTTCTTCTTTTAATTATATTTCTTTGGAAGCACTACTTCTGATCACTGCAAATAGGTAGTGAATTTTCATCTTTAGTTGAGAAGAGAAATAGCACACTTCACATGGGTCTGGAAGGCCAGTGTATTATGCATCTGTAATGCATGGAACTTGTATGGCCCTTTTCTTAATGGATTTCAGAGCACTTTCCAAGGCTGATTAGGAATCCAGAAACACCACAACCTGGTAAGCCTTGGATTCCTCAGTTTATAAAAAGAAAAGAAGAATGAGCCAATGATTTAGTAGCAAGCTAGAGACAGAAACCAGACATTCCCTTACAGTAAGGCTCCTGCTAATCAACAGATATTCCCTTTCTAGAGAGATGCTAGAACAGTTGTGTTGCATTTTACACAGAAAACTTATGTGCACAAATACTACATGTATGCCCTTCGGCTCTCACAATTACATGTTTATTTTCAGAATCAGCCTCCAAACATATGTAAGGAAATAATTTGATCCTTTTCCAAATTAAACTCAACATGGAACTTTTAATAGTTTAATGTGCAAATAACTATACAGATGTTGTTTTTCCAGTCTTCTTTATTACTGAGTTAGGCTTTGTTTCTGAGTCTCAGTTCAAATTGTAAACAAATTATTTTTGCATATGGATCAATGTAAATTTAATAAACTTTATTAAAAATTTATATTAAAGCCAAGATACTTTTTTTCCTATATCATGGTATTTTCTAGCTACATTAGAGTGATAAATATAATTTAAATATAGGGGCATGTGTTTTGCCATTAATAGTTTAAATATCAAAAAACACTGTGGATGACATAAAACAGCTAGCAAGTATTACTTTTGGTTATTGAGTTATTTGTACAACTAGATTCAAATAAATGAATGATTTTAAAATGTTATTAATTTCTGATTGTTAAATGTGATTTTAATTTTCTTTTTTGAACGTTTTAATACACATTTGGTAATTTTAGGAATTTTTACATCATATCTTTTGTATTGAAAGTGTTTTCAAATAGTTTACAACTATTTAGAAAGTAAGGGGCTGCTGAGGATGACACAGCAAAACAATTAAGTCTGTGCTCAAATTCCAGCAGGTTCTCCTGACGTGCAATAATTGCTATCGGTTTTTAGATTTTTACCTTCTGTCTGGTACTGTGTCTGTTGTTTATGCCCTTGTACAAGGGCCTTTCTGACACTCAGGGGGGAAACTCCTTCTAGCTCTTGGTTCTCATCAAAACAGCTCCTTGCAGAGAGTCTTTGCAGCCTTGCAGGAGCATTCCCTGGTTCCCAGGTACCTCTACAGAAATCCTGAAGTGCAGGTGCCCCAGGGTTGCCTGCAACACTGCTTTTGTTGAGTTTCTCTTTGATTTGAATTTCCTCCTTCCCTGAAGGTATTATGAGTTTGACAGTTACACTCTGATTTACTTATTCCCCAGCATCAGACTGTCTTGCTGGTAAAACAAAGATCTGTATTAAGTAAGACTTAAGGCTAAGCATTTAGGTACCATGTTGGAAGTGAAGTTTACAAGTGACGCTAGTACAGCCTTCCCTTTCTCCTGCATCATAGTCTGTCCTTAGCTTCTGAACGCTCTTCCCACTGTTAACAAGAAGCTCACAGGTGAATCCAGGGGTTTTTGCTCAGAGGTTCAGGTACACACTCATCTTGTGCATGCTATTTTCTGCCTTGTCCTTAAAGCTAGGTCAGATTGCTATACTTTCCAAATTTTCCCCATCTTTCTCTTTTATCATCATCATTGTTTCTACTTCATATCTAATATCACTGCAGCCATGAGGACTCATGTTTCTTCTTGTGTCTTTAGGAGTTTAGGCCTTAAGCAGAGGTGTAGAAGATTTAAGCATGTCTTAGAAAAAATGGAACTGTTTTATTTTGGATGCTTTGTGACTATGAGTTCTTTGTTCATAGCTTTACTACGGCCTCGTTTGTCACACAACCTGGACAATCTTCCAGGCCCTGTTGAGGCCTGCCAGCATCCTCCTATTAAATCTGATGCCAAACATCAGTTAAGCATATAATCTTGTCAGGTTCTTGATATCTAGACAGACAGTTTCTAATGCACACGGATAATAGGTGTGGAGGCAAGTTGCTTTGCCTGGGCACGCTCCTGCAAGACACTTCCTTCTTCCCCGTGTTTGCCGAGCTTTCTGTTTTGCAATGATCATAAAGCACACAGGTAAATGTTAGCAAGAAGCAGTATCCAAACAGGCCTTATTTACAGTAGTATTTTAGTAGAATGTTTCTTTTCAAGAGGATGGACAAAGCATTAGAGGTTCTATATTTTCTAACACCTTTGCAGCTAAAACTTGTCTAACTTTGGAGGCACTAACATGTGAAGGTAAAGTTTTGAACTGAATACCGGTGTTCTCTTCAAGTCGAAAAGCAGTTAAGAATTCTTCATTTTAACCTATTGAAAATCTATACAATGTGCTAAACTAGTTTTAGATGATTGAGTACAAACTTTTAACAGAGCAATTATAATTTACTGAAACTTAAAATTCTTTAGGAAAGACATATTCTGTTTAGATTTAATGTAATCTGACACAAGGAGCTCCTCACTTGTCTTTTATTCATGTAGCATCAGAAGCAATATTATTTGCATTACGGATTACAGGTGCCTAATTTTGTTAGGTGCAGATAATAGATTTTCCAAGAATAGGTTATTCCCTTTTTAGGTTGCATTCCAAACAGCCATGCAAGATCAAAGTAAGGAAGAGACTGTTCTGTTCTATTACATGATCAAAATTTAAACACATGAAGTACAGGTTTTTCTCATTTAAATGGAGTGCTGTTGTCTGCTAGATTTTAAAAATAATGAATGGAAGTTTGATGCTCTTTTTGGGGTAAGAAGTAAGTGCAAGATACTGACTGGTTTATGATGGGAGAGTCTTGTTGCCGCTAGGTTGAATTCGTGGACTGAGGAATAAAGAACGACTTAAAATTCTAGGGTTTAATGCCTGTACTTAGAATGAAGAGAAGGTTTGACTTCACAACATATGGATATTAGCAAGCCATCAAATGTCAGATTCTGGACTGTCAGCTAGAAAATAAACTGAGAGCTGTGGAGTGCATTTTTGCTACCATGTCACTCAACTGAGGCAATGCATGCTGCATAGTGGCTGAGGGCTACATCCCCCTTGGCCTTCCTTCTCCTCCTCCAACATCTATTTATCATGTATCTTAAAATATATCTGTCTGTGCATGTAGAAGGATACGGAAGCTATGAAATTGTTGGCATTGTTCTTCTGTTGTCTACAAAATAGATGAAATACAGGTTGCAGGGAAAGATAAAATAAACTGAGGATCTTAAAAAAACCTTTTACCTAGGATAGTATGCTAAAATTCATGTGGAACAATCTGTAAAATGAGTAAGAAGTCTTTAGCCCAGAGGTTGGTCTTGACCTTAAAACCTATTGGCCTTCCTCACGTAACCAGTGCCAGTTCTTTACGCAATGAAATAGCCACATTTGACAGAGGAATCCATTAATTCTTCATTGCTTTCAACAGCAGTACTGAGAAAAATATTAAACACCGAGGTGAATGTGTAGGCTGAGGATCACTGCCTTATAATGTCTCTTACCTTTAGATATCACTTGTGTTTTCTGCAACATGAATCATGAACACCTTTGTATTAGGTTCAAGCTATGTAACTAGCAGTTTGCTGATCACTTATTCTTTTAATTTCTTCTACATGAGATGAACCTTTCTGAGCTATTTTGGTTTATATTTTATTTATCCTTTTTGCTGTGACTGTAATATTTCTATCATTTTTAGAAGAATTCAGTGGTTTTTTTATGGCTGAATTGCTCATTAGGAATGGAAGGTAAGGCAATGTTAAGTTTAAAATTAATGGAATTGTTTATTGCAGTTTTACCTTTGTGTTACCTGAAGCAGAGAATATTTTTATTTTGTTTTCGTTTTGAGTCCTTTCATCCACAGAGAATGGGGATTAGCCTTTGGCTAAAATAGTGCTTTCAGGCCTTTTCAGCATTCAGTAACTGTTTACTTATCCAGGTATAAATGGGTAAAAACACAGTTAAAGCTCCCAGCTGCAAGGTCAGCTACCTTTTTAAAATTCAACCTCATGAGCTCCACTCAGTTGAGGGCTTGCTGGTATGAGCCATTAACTGCCTGTTGCATGTAACCTTCCCTTGTCTTACACAGAGCTGCACACGAACCTCTGGTACTGTACAACAGACCCTCGGTTCATGCCATGCAAGAAACAAAAGCAGTTTAACTTGTGATCAGTGATCATATGATCCATTTACAGGGTGCAAGCTCAGTCAAGTAGAACTAGTAAATCATTAAAAATTCACTCAACACCATTCCTGCTGAGTAGAACATCACAATAATATCATTTTCTCAAAGTTGCCAGTCCAACACTATTAGCAGCCTTGCTTGGGATAACAACAAGCTTTTCAAATCCTAAATTAATTTAAAAAGTGGAAAATCCATCGCAAAGCACAGGATATTAGTTGAAAGCTATAATGCATGGCAAAAAATAATCTCTTGGACTAAAATTGTCTCTGCAGAACCTAAAACACTGGGACATGCACACTATAAAATGGCAGTAACTCCTATGACTGTTGCATCAGGTCTACTTCAGGAAAACGCTTAAACTCACCTCAGTTAAGAATATCATGTAAGAATGTGGTTAAATGCTGGCCTGAACAAAATAAAGTTATGTAGAGGTCTCCAGCCCTGACCAAGTGGGTTTTGTATGTTTTACTTTTACCAATTATCACGCAAAGCTTATTGCCTGTTTTTTTATTTATTTATTTTTGCAATGCATTTCATCCAACATCTGGAATCAGCATTTTTTCTTGTTTTTATTAGCTTGGTTAACTTTTCTTTAAGTGTGGTTATTTCAAAAAACAGCTGCTGTGCATGAAAAGATAACTCTCTTTCATCAGTCTTTTAATGGTTTTAGTTATTTGGGGAAATATATTTTGGAGCTGTATTAGCCAGTGATAGATGGACCTTGCTGTTTTAATTCCTCTTAGATGAATATCCAACATTCAGAAACATAACCAGTGCTCCTTGTTCTGTGAAGCTGGAAAAGTCTTCCTTTAGGATTTATTCACTAAAAAACTGTAAAAGTTTTTAGAACAAACAAGGAACTTCTTTCCTCTGTAGATGGAAATGGATAGAAAGGGAGTGGATGAGGCTAATGCTATAGTGTTAAAAGTAAAAAGTCAAGTACATTCTGGAAGATGAAAAACCAGTAGATAAGTATTTGTTTCACTGAAAAGTCTTCTGCTTACTTTAGCTTCATGCTTCTTTTTTCTCAATGGATCTGAGCCTGCTGAAAGAGGTTCTGTACAAGTAGTAATGGTGGTGTGTGACGATTGCCTTTTTCTCTTAAACAGCTGAGCTGGAAAATATTATTTTCTGTCTCCAGGTGGATTTCTGATGTTCCTGTATTTGTGCTGTTCATTTCAGAGGAGGCGAGTGTGGTTACAATAAAATATAACTTTGGAAATATGTTAAAATGTGTAACAGGTTTTGGGTTTTTTTTCCCCTCAGATGAAAACTGAGGTTAAATTGTTCATACATTAAGTACTGTGTTTACAGAAACCATTACTTGGTTGTTTCTCTCCTTTCAAGATTGTATTCAGAAACTAGCAAATGGATTGAGAAAGCAGCTGTATTAGCTTCTTTCGCTAGTACAGAAGAACACTTAGCAGTTTGGTTTCAGAGACATGCTTTATGGGAAAAAGAAAATGATTTTATTATCCACAGAGCAGTTTGGAAAATAGAAGCTTGAAGAAAATAAGATAGAGAATAATTTTACATATATAATAACATTTTAGACAGCAAAGCAAGATAGAGGATGGAAGAGTCTTAATCAAGTTAATGTCTTAACCAAGCTAGGACATGCCATTTTTCTCTTATACTGATGTACTTGCAGTTCTAAGTACAAATGCCTAAATCTCTGTGTGTTAACATTGGAATAATTTGTTAAATGATACAACAGTTTAAGGATCATGCTAATGGGAATAAAGTTAATTCCTTTGGTGTTTCAATAGGAAATTAATGAAGTGATGCTAACCTACAGTTGTCCACCTGCAAGTGAAAGGCGTATGTCTTCTGATCTTCTCTAGCCAAAACACATAGAAGTGAGACTGCTAAAAAGTGACCATCTGTTGGGTGCTCCTCTTGGGGAGCAGTATGAAATAGCAAATGTTGGGCCTTTTATTTGCTGTATAACTCTGTGCTTCTCAGGTACTCTTTGTGATAATGGCACTGCAAGAAACAAAATAACATTAAACCCAGAAATTCAGTGTGTATAACTATGTAAGCTATTGGAGACATTTTTCTTTTCCTGCTGTGTTGTATTGGCCTGCCCTATTAACATGTAATTTTCTACCTGTGGAATCAACAGGAGCTTTGACTTCAGTTTTTTGATTTAACATTCACTATTAGGTGAGACAGTTATTGAAGGCACAATTTAATAATATATTTTGCAGTGGAAAGTGGTTTTATGGTAGTAATAAAGTATTTCTGAGTAATAAAATCATATTGTATCTAAAGTGCCAGATTCAATGGCAAAAAAAAAAAAAAGGAAAAAAAAAAAAGGAAAAAAAAAAAAGAAGAAAGTGTCCTTTAGCACAAAGATCCTTCAGTGAGAGAAGATAAGTGACCTCCAGATGCAATAGTTGTACTTTAAGGAACCGAGCAGTTTCAGTTTTATAAATAAGGCTATTGGAGCAATTGTTTTACAAAGTGTAAAACATTTAACGGATCAGTCTGTTTCTAATAATTTAATCTAAATTTATGTGTAACAGAAAATGAGTTCTGACATGAACAGTCAAAATATGTCATCTTCTTTTTAACTTTGATACTTTATGCAGCCTATAGATATAATATTAACAAAAAAAAGTCAGGCCAGGAGGTAGGTGCTGAGACCAGTCCAGTGCTGAAACAACAGAATGTTATGAATGATCTTTTTTTACTATTTCTTCCAAAAGTTTCAGAATAAGTATAACTGGAAATAACTCTTTCATTTAAATCTGAATGTCTGAATATATTTGCCGTGATATTTATTTCTGTTATTCCATGCATGAAGCTGGATAACTGGAGCAGAGGAGTCAGAGATATGAAAGCTGGGTCTGTTCATTTTCTTTCATTATGTTGTCGGAGAATTTGTGGTTATAGAACAATTAACTCAGTGTTCTAGAAAGTAGACCTAAATGTTAGATTTTCTACCACAACCCCCATCTTCCGCTTCTGTATTAATGGATTAAAAAACAATAAATTAAAAAAAAATCAAAACCATTCAGATAAGCATTTTGGAGTATAATTTATGTAAATTCATAGAGACACAACTTGAAGAATTTATTTCTCCTCCTCCCCCAAAACTGTTCCTGCCAACAGATGCCATAGCAATGATATATTTTCTGTTGCTATGTAAGAGACTTATATTTGCGCTATGATCTTGAGGCACTTGTTAGAATGGAAGAAAGTGATCGGAATATGATATGTTGGTCTTGTGGGCAGTACCAGAGCTGAAAAACCTTTTGCATCAGGATTGTGTTAGTGTCTTCTTTGAGAAGCTCACAGATAGACTTACCAGTGCAAAAACTGAGAGAATATCTAGAATATCACCTCTTCCTCTCTGAGGCTACCAGTCCTCCTTCAGAGGAGTATGCAAATTCCTGTTAAATTGTGACACTGTGCAAACAGGGAAAAAAAAATGCAAACATTGATGCAAATGGAATTGCCCTTTGTAAAGCTAACACAACGTAGGAAATGTAACTTCTGAGGAATAGATGAGTCATGTTCAAACAATGGGAAGGACTACCTCTCCAAAATGCTGCCATGCCTTAAGAATCCACTGTCGTTGCAGAAGTGCAGATAGTAATGAATCTTTATATTTGGTTGGTTAGCTGAATTTTAAACTCACAATATCTCTGTTGATCACACAGTAACAGTAGTTTAGGAAAAAGGTATTTATGTAAGTACAGTAGAATAATTTTGGATTATTTTCATTTTATGCCATTGTTTTGTGCACTTGGTTGTACTCCAAACATGAATGCAAGCAGCTCTTGAGATTATCCACGGTATAACCCAGGCTTATTTTATCTTCCTGTTTAATTTCAGTTCCACAGTAATTTTACTTTGTCTGAAGTAATCCTGAGTTGTCTGCTTGTGATATCCGTATTGTTTGTACCTGATTTTGTATATTCAGAGTGGGGAAAAGGGAAATATTCTTTCCACTCCCTCTACCCACCCAATTTAATGATTCATGCTTATATCCATAATTTTCAGAGTTACTTTGGTGTTTCTAGTATTATAAAATGAGAATACCTCCAACTTCTGTGAATAATATTATGATTCACAAGGCATTTGTTACATTTTGTAAATGCATATGCTTTTTCTGAAAGCGTCATCTTGTTGACAAGTGCTAGATTCAACAGGTGGTGAAAAGAAAGAGGGACAGATGAGAACAGGAATGGAAGAAGGATGCCTTGTTCCTTTAGTCCATCTTCCCTTTGGTCAGTGCGAGCTGTGGGCTTCAGGATTGATAACGATGACTTTCATTTGGGTTTGTAATATGATTAAGCAAATATGGCATGCATTATTTTGATTAAGAAGCTAGAATAGTACAAATTCAACACGGCATATGTTCAGTTAGTTAAGTACTGGTGAACAGGTTTTATGTTGATAAAGTAGACATGCTTTCGTGGAGATCAGTTCTTTGCCTGGTGCTGTGTCACCTTTTTATTAGTGAGATAAAACATAAAATCATTAGGTTTTAGTACACACATCTGATACTCCTTTAAGGTATCAAGTATGAGGGGAAATTTTAATGTTATCATTGTATTTGTTAATGGTGCATCTGCTGCTAGAGCATCATATTTAGATCTGGAGAAGTCAGTGGTTCTAGAAAGTTGCTGGGACACTGAAGAGAGAACTGAGAGCAAGTGATTTCTTAGAAGACTGGATAACGTAAGTTATGGTGAGAAATTCCAGGAAATTCTGTCTATCTTGGGTAGCCAAGGGGGCGTGAAGAGGAGAGTTGATCACAGTATGTCAATATCATTACCTCAAGTGAACAGCGACATGAAGAACAAGATTCAGAACTTCCATCTAATGGGCAGTGGATGTGAAAAAAACCAGCTGTTGTAACTGAAGCTTACACACCCAGGGTAGAAAAAAGAAGAATTTTGATGGCAACGCTAATTTGTTGGAACAGATTTCCTAGAATTGTGACAGACTGTACATAAATGGCAGGTTTTTTAGCCAAGACGGGAAGTGCTCAGTACATGTCAGCTGTGTAGGTAACCATAGTAACAGCTGAAATCAATAAAAGTTCAACAGTCCTATAAATGAGCAGTTACTCTGTCTTACAAAAAACCCTCCTCTCATCCCTGAACTGTAGTATGTCCTGAAGTTATGCAAATTTGGGGGAATAGTTTCTAGAGCTGAGGGATACACTTTGTCAAGTGCTTTCTGGATTTTATGGATAGGGACCACTAGTTAAAGCATTTTTTTCAGTGGGAGTATAGAAAGCCTCCTAAAGAGACAGAACCCAGTATATAGGACAGCATTCAGTAAATCTATCACCTCAAGAAACGAGAAGTGCTCACTTACTGGTAATTCATGGCCAGACTGAACTCCAACAATCCACACACTGAGCTTGGAAAAGGACTTTTGAGATAAAGTAACTCTTCTGCTGTTTTTTCTCTCCTCTCATGCAGGGTAAAGGTATCTTCCAAATAATATTTAAAAATGGACATTGCTTATTAATAAGTTCAGGAAAAATAATTATAAAAATTAGTTAGGTTAATTATATTATGGAGTTCATCTCCCTCTTGTTATGAATTTCTGATATATAAGTATGGACAAGAAGTCTCAGACTGCTCTGAACTGCTTTATGTAGGACATTTCTTCTAGATAGAATTAGGAAATCCTAAAGCATTAGCACTGCAACAGTGTTTTTTGTGTACTTCAGCTGTGCCTCTGTGGTTTTTATTTTTAACAAATTTATATAATTATATTTTCCATAGCTGTTTTTGATTCCCTTCCCCTTTTATAGTGTCTAGTGTCTCCCATTGTTTTTAGTTTATTTTGATGCACCAAAAGCTATGTAAATATACTGATGTGATACTGCTCATCGGGCACTGTAGTTTAATGCTTTTGTGTATGAATTCTTATCTCTCATGCCTTTATTTGTGAAGATCCTAAAATTAATTCCTGTTCCTGTGGTTAATGCTTCCTATTCGAGTTTGTTTTCTGTTTTCTAAGCTGGTGCTTTAGAAATTAATAATATATTGGTTAATCACATGACTTATATCCCTCAAATTCCTGTATTTGTATTGTATTATGTCATGTTAAGTCATAAGGCCTAAATGCTCTTTCCATTAGAGCTCAGCTTTAAAATTGGCTGTGACATTGCCTTCTTCTGGCTATCCACTATGGAAACAAATCTGAACATAGTCACACTTTCAAAATCATCAGCTTTCAAGATGGTTTTACATATTGACAGGTGGTAGCTGAGAAGTCAAAAGGAAGAGGCAAAGTGTGTCTTTCATACTTGCTGGGTTTTCTGTCTGGGAAAGAACTAGTCATTGAAAAGGGAAATCTCACTTTATAAACACATGAATAGTTCACCCTGCCAACCGTCAGGACATGGCAGGGACTCCAGTTCTTCTAATTGGGATCCAGATGTGAAACCCTTCAGAAGATATTTTTTCTGCCTCTTGCTCCCTCTCCACACCCCCAAACTTTGCAAAGTTTATCTTCAGTCAGGTCATCAACTCTGTAAAGGAAGACAGAAGTACAAACAGAAACAAAACCAGAAATCTATTCTATTTGGGGTTTTTTTGTTTGGTTGGTTGGTTAGGGTTATTTTTTTTTTTTTCCTGACAGTGCTGTTGGTGAATATTTCTATTTGGAACTACACTAGCTTCATCTTTGCCTCCTCTGTTTCCTGTAAGCATGCTCCATTAAATATTATTTTCCATGTATCTGGAGAAAGTACCTTTAAAGGTTGCCATTGTAGACTATTGTAGGTGCTCCTGTTTCTGTCTTACTATCTGATGGCTTTGATGCTGTGGACTCGCTCTCATATTATCACGATGATGCAGCACAAAATTATGGGGCAGTAGGTCTTTTTTTTCACAGATCTGTTAGTGGTTTTTTTCAGTTTGCTCATGACTAAAAGTACTTTAAAAACCCATTGGATGTTTGACAAATACAGCAAATTGCACGTACAAGCTACTTCAGCAAAATTATCCCTAGAAATACTGGGATGGATGTCATGTTTGAGTTACTCATATGACATTTTTCTAGCTGGAGTTGTGCTTTGTTTTGATTTGCTGGTTGGTTGTTTTGGGTTTTTTTGTGAGCGGGTTTTAACATCATTTTGTACCCTCTAGTATGTTCTGCAGGAAATGATGCTTCCACAGGTTAGCCCCCACAGTAAGCAGTACCCATGCTAGGTTTAAAATTCAAACCTTTCATTAGACTACCTTTTCCACTGGCAGTTTTCCTTACATTCTGAAATCCTTCAAAAGACACTGTAGAATATGAAGCTATCACATAAAGTTGACTTTATGTTTTCCCAGTCTCAAGCTACTTAGTGCAAATAAAATTTTGTGCCAGTCAGCCCAAGATGTGTTACAGCACTGTTAAAGCCCAGCCTGTTAATTACAAATGTTTTGCACTGTTTGTGCGATGCACAGATTTCTTGGAAATAGGTTTCCTTCGGCAGTATGTAGTTTTACAGTACAGTCAACAGAACGTTGCAGAATAGCAATTATGGGAATAAGGAGAATGCACAAGCTATTGGAGTGAACGCTTTAATGCTGATACATTTTTTCTGATAAAAGCATCTCAGATAAGAGGATATTCAAGTTATTGTAGCAATTAGTTTTTCTAAGATGTCTATCTATATGAAATGTTTCATGGTAGGGGAAAAAACACAACTCTGTAGTAGAATACAAAGTTTATTACATTTCTAGACTACATTATCCTTGTCAGCTAGATTAAAGCATTCTCCTAGTTTCTGTCCTATATTACCATAACAAGTGAGGAAATAATGTAGTGTTGTTACACAGAGCAGCTTATAAATTTTGACATAAGTGTGAGAGAAATCACTTGAAATGTGAAGCAACCAAGAGGAATAATTAGGAACAGCAGAATGATCTCAGTAATATGACAACAGTTTCTAAAGCACCCCACAGGATTGAAATCATCAGGTTTGCTTGACCTATATCTTTAATAATACAGCTCATTGCCCTTGTATTGAAGCTAGAGGGTAGGACAAAGTATAAGCTTTATCATGTTTTAGGAGAAATTGCAAAAAGTTTATTTATTAACACAGCACAAAATGGCCCATTTCTATGATTACCAAACAGGAAAGCAAGTTGGGCCACAGTTCACCACACAGAACACTTTATAGTCAGGCTTGGCTGGCAAAAAATATTATGTAACACTCAAATAAGATAAATGGCTCCATTGGCAGTGGAAATAACCTTCTGTTTAATTAGAAAATAAGAGCTATATGGGACAATAAAAATGGTTACTGCTGCCCTCAGTCACTGTTTAATAAATATGATAGTGCTGAAGATAATGCTAAGTGTTATTTATTTGTGTAATATCGTGGGCTCAGTAATTGTTCATGTTCTTGATAGTTACCCTGCATGTAGAATGAGTCCATTTCACATTTTCTTTGTTTAATTCTTAAAAAAGAAAGAGAATTTTTTTAAACTTTTAAACTGTTTTTAAAAGCCAAAGATGTGTGATCCAAAGTTCGTTCACCTCTCAGTGGTGCTGTAACTGAACTACAGGTTTTCTTAGCTTACCTTCAGGATAATTAAGCTTTGAAACTAATTGATTCGTACTTTTCAAGCTAGATTGTCCATCTGCCTTGTATATGTTTCTACGTCTGTGAGAGGAGAGCATAACTGGAATTTTTAGCTGTCTATTTCATCACGGCTGCGTTTATAATTAGTATAGTTCTAAGGTCTGATTTTAGTGTGATTTTACCTTCCTTCGGCTTCATTTTGAGTTTTTAGCACTAAACATGTACAAATCAAGTCCTGCAGAGCACGGTGTGGAAGACTGATGATTTCA
The DNA here is from genome assembly GCF_028858705.1 of Grus americana. Taxonomy (NCBI): domain Eukaryota; kingdom Metazoa; phylum Chordata; class Aves; order Gruiformes; family Gruidae; genus Grus; species Grus americana. Next base: position 26,061,006 of record NC_072858.1, read on the forward strand.
GTGAAGGCTTCTCTCTAAAGGGAATAGTTTTTACCAGTAAATCAAGCATCAAATTGTGTTATGTGCATGTGTATCAAAAGTTTCCTTTCTCCGTAGAGCATGTTTATTAGATATGGACATTGTTCCTGGTTAATCAAATGCTTGACAGGAAAGCAGGGCATGGGATGCATTTTGCCATATACTTTTAAAAGGCTTGGTATCCCAGCCCTATTGCTTTTGGTCACAATCTTTTTATTTTGAATCTAGAGTAAGTACAGGGATTTGAAAAAGGATATCAAAGACTTTTCTTGGTTTTATCCAAGGGGAAAATTCAGAAGATGTTTCATCAACAAGTTTTAACCCCTTCTTCCTCCCCTACTTCCCCCCCTCCCCACAAACGTAGACTGTATGTCAAGAGGCAAAACAAAACAAAACAAACCCCCTTTTCTTCACGCAATTCACTTTAAGCTTCAAAATCCTCCAAAATCCCCAATCTCCCTTTGCAGTCTGGTTCCCACTCTCCAGCTTTCCTCATCTCCCTCTGAAAGAAAAAAGCTCTTCTTTAAGGGACTGATAGGTTGTAGAGCGATGCTTAGCAACAACATTCCTGTGCCTTAAGTAGCTGCAAGCCCCTAGCTGAACCCTTTGATGTGACTGTCAGGGCAGATTTATTTTGTTTTAGCACATTGTCTACTTGTCCAGATGTATCAGGAGATAAAAAGGAGTCATGTTTACGCTCTTTTGGGGAGGGGGAGGAGGGGGGAGGAGATGTAATTAAATCGCATTTTTGATGAATCTCTGAGAGATCAAGATTAAGAACAGAGGAATTGGCTTGAATATAGAAGGGAAACCCACTTGCCTGCCCTAACACCTGACATTGCAGGAAAATGAAGTGTAAAGCCGTATCACAATGTGTTGATTTGGTTCTGCTGAAGCCTTTGGCTTTGTTTTTTCTCATGTGCTGGTAGTTCATGAGAGTCCAGAAAGGCCTATTAGAAAGTAGCAGTTGTGCACCATAGACTCTTTCCCGTGTGTCTTATTTAATAGATTTACTTGTCCGGGTTGAAAATAACTGTGTTTTTCTCTAGAATGTTAATGTTATAGATCACATATCCCAGAACTTCTGGCTGTGGTAAGGGGCTGCCAATCAAATACTTGGAAAAAAAAAAAATAGCCTCAGTGATCTTGGATAAACAAATGTGCAGTGTAAGGCAGGCCTTGCTGAATTCTCCCAGAGAACAAATACCACAGATAAATCCATTTTTGTTTATTTGCTTTTAACTTGCACATTTAGCAACACCTTTCTGAGCTCTATTAATAACCTGCGGTGTGCAGTGACAAGTCTGATTCCAGCATTCGGTATGCTGTGGGTATGCCAAGTGAATAAAATGCTAGTTTTAATCTGCTGTTACAAAAGTTACTCTATTTGCATTTTAAATAGGTTACACTACAGCACCCTCTTCTGCTGACTAAGTAGTGTGACAAGAGGTTTTTGCTGCAGTTCAATTTTATTCCCACATGACAGAATGAAGATGCCTTAAAAGCAATTTAACCTTTCCATTTCTTAATTCCTGTGCCTATTAAGCACAGAATCCGTGCAACTCAACAACAGTCATTAAACCACTGTTATCTTATAATCTTTAGCATCTAGCTTTCAATTTTGCAGCAGTGTTCATAATTCTGAAAAAATGAAGCAAGCGGGGGACAGCAGAATGAATAGCAAAGCAAAGTAAACCCTCTGACATTGCAAACAGTTATGCTTGGTCAGTGAAACATATATACAGTTCTGCAGTCCTCTGATTGTCATTGATTGTGTTTGCAAGTGATAATATTATGTTACTGATTTAATTTATGGACCAGTCCCAGAGGTTCCTATAAAAAAAAAAAAAGCAATTTACCTTGCTGATTCTGTGTTTGCTTTTGAAGAATTTATGGACATCAGATTGGCAAAGAAACGTGTAGAAGTTCTGAATCATCTGTATTTCAAAATACAGGTCTATGAAAAGTAACTGTGTTGTATGTAATGTGTATTTGAGTTCTGCACCTGTGTTTACATGTAGCCTGTATACCGTTGCTATGCCATAGCATAGCATAATTCTCAGCAGTTACTCCAATAGTGATGTGTTTCGTACTTGTGATATAATTGTTTGAAAAGTGTTACAGGGAATGACTGAGGGAAACTTGGTATCTCATGCATTGAACATTCCTTCAGAGCTGTTGGGTGATGAGTGAAAGGCAGTAAATGGCATGTTTGGGCATTGGTGAGGTGGGAACTTGGAAGAAAGCTAGCATCTGCTAGCATCTAGAAATATATTTGTGGTTCACTTTACAAGACACTTCAAAGAATAGTTGTCTATGACAACTCAAAATTCTTTAGCAGCAGTTGCAGAGTTTTCTGGTTTGGGGTATGACAGACTTGTTTATGTGGCTGGTTTTTTTTTTTTTCTTGCACTTTATTTTACTAGTGTGCAAGCCCATTGAATGCTGCCTACTGTAAATGAAAAGAAGGTAGCATGTGTGTTCCCAGAAGGTGAAGGAAGGTAAAGATGCTGGTAAAGAAATGCAAGATAAATTGTATACTTCTTGCTTGGACTTACTTTCCCAAACTCAGACCAGGAGTCAAGGCCAGTAGATTTTCCTTTATTGTTTTAAATTTTTTGGACTCTTTTGTCAATTTCCTGATTTTCATTAATACCAGTCTCAGAGAAGAAAAAGAATTCAAAAATCTATTTTAGGGCTGAGTATGATTTAGCAACTTTGAATTTATTTTGTGGTGTGATTTTAAATTGATTTATTCTTACTTTAAAACCTAGCATTAAGTTTTACATGGAATAGATTGCTTGGATTATATTAATGGATATTCCTTTCATTCACTGTTGTGTTGCTAGAATGTTTAAGTGCTCCTTTAGGGTCAGATCCTGTTATCTACCATAATGAAAGATACTGAGCCACCTGAGCAGTAAGGTTTAACTCATCACAACTGAAAATATTACAATCTGGTATATGATTTGGGAGAGGTGTTAACAGTGAAGTTACTTTCCTTCAACTCATTAAACTGAACTGAGTGAGCAGCAGAATCTCTTGCATCCTTCTGCTTTTAAATGTAAGAAGCGAAGATACGACTTTAAAAAAGATAGAAGGCAACTACCATGCAATAAGAAGTAATTTTTTTTCTACTGAGTTTGAAAAAGCATAGTGTTGAGAAGATGCTAAAATTCTTGGCTTTTGAGTGATATAAGTTGAAAAAGAATGGTCTTGGAAGTTGAAAAACCTAACGGGTGGTTTTGTATGCTATATGTTACAGTAGAACAAATCAATTCAGGCTCCTTAGATGCAGTCATTGCCTTGTGATTATATTTGTGTAAAGTCTTGGAGCCTTTGATCAAAGGCAGGCATTTGTGACTAGGTCTAATCCAAGCTCTTTAAGGTGTTTAACTTGCATGGGCGGGGGGGAAGAGGTTGATAACAGCTAGGATTTAAATTTAGTTTTGCTGAACTTTTGTTTTGAAAGGTTTTCTATTATACACTGCTTCCTTTTCCATACAGAAGATGGATCATTGAGTAAACCTAAAAGGGAAAAAGGATATGGGAGGAAATGGGTGGGGACTTGGAAATAATCTTCTGAAGAAAAATGTTTGATCAGCGGGTAGGAGAGGATGAAAACCTCTGATGTTGACAGCAGGCAACTTTCTGACTAGTGTGTGATTGACAGCTTTGATGCTCCAGTGGGGAGCGAGTGTCCAGCCGTGCTCAGGCATCCTCTGTCTGTGGGTGGTAGTGTTAATAATGTGGCAACTGGAAAGATTAATTGTGGACAAGCAGCAGGATTACGAGGAGGGCTTCACAGGTCTAAAAGGAACAGTGGTAGGAAGGCCTCTGATCTGTCAGCCCAAAAGGAAATTAGTTAGGGCAGGCTGGAGCAGGCTTAGAAAAAAGGGGGGGAGGAGGGAGAAGGAAGATGGAGTAATGGGAGAAGGGAAGCATTTAGGATAGTGAAGCAAAATGAAGAGGATATTGAAAAAGGTCATAAGGGGATAGGGCCGATGTTCTTGAAAGACCTTAATACACTCCATCCTCTTACAGTACACGCAGAGTTCAGCTTGTTTTGCAGGGAACTGCAAAGTGACTTTTGTAATGGTTAGCACTGCCACATTAGGTAAAACCTGTTACTTGTTTTCAAAATGAGCCTGAGAATAAACTCAAATTAAGCATTTTCAAAGATGTCTAAATGCAAAATACATAGGAGAGAGTTTACTTAACCTGTTTCTGCAAGTTACTAGCTGCTGTGTGTTTTACTTCCCACCCTTTTTTGGTAGAAGTAGGGATTTTGCCAATAAATTCTGTGTTACCATTAAAGAGGCCATTCATCATGCTTACTAATGTTATTAATCAAGATACACCACAGTACTCTTAAAATGAGATCATTTTGATAAATCATGTATGACATGAAAAGACTTTATTCCTTTTAAGTGCAATTTAGACCGTAATTTTTTTCCTCATTTATGATTCATGGGAGAAACATGGATAAAATTCCCTTGCACATTTACACCTTATCTTCAGTAATAATTCAAAACTGCTCTTAGATGAAAATTCAAGGTCTGATTCACCAAAGCTGAATGCCAGCTCATTATTTTCTGGCATTCAGTAGTCCAAAAATAATGTCCGTACATTAGGTGCTTTTCACAATAGTTGAATTTGGCTGCACACCAGACATATCGATTACACTCAATTAAGCCTAAATGCATAAGAATTATCTGATGTTCATTTACATTTTTGATCCGCTTGCACCCTGCTTTCAACCTTGCAATTTAATATTAAGTGAAAACCAAAAGTTAAAGTGAGAAGTGGTAATCTCTCTTATATGAGAATAAGGGAAATGTATTCTGAACTGCTTTGAATCTTCTTAAGCTCTACTACTTCTGTTAAATAAGCAAAATTCTCATGCCTTTTCTTGTTAAAGGTTATTGGAATTGGAAGGCTAACCAAAATGTAAGATCACTGTTCTCCTTGTCATCCTCGTGCTATAATTATTTGGCCTACTCTATTAATAGCATCACATATGAAAATAGGCTGCTAAAATATTGGGAATGAATATTTTCTAAGTTCAAAGTCACACTCTTGATTATAGCTGAAACACTTTGTTATTAAATTTAAAAATGTCAGAAATGGGTTGCAGCATTTTTTGCTAACACAAGTATAAATATTAGATAATTTTTTGTTTATTCTTGTGTTTAGAAATATAAAAAAGAAATGTCTAGTAGATTTAATTTGGAAAGCAGACTCATTGAAATTTTACTGTTTCTCAAACCATGATTCAAAGAGGATTGGCTCATCTGAATTACACTCCCCCCCTTTACTTCCTCCAGCAGCTGAAAGTATTTGAAGGAACGTGTGAGGTTGCCAAAAGTAGCAGACCATTTGTATTTTTGAACCATTGGTCTCTACAAATTTGTTTTGATGCAGCAGATGTACAATATATCCTGATACTACACAGGATGTTCCCTTACCATCCAAATATTGGGGGTTTATTCCTTGAAAAGTGGAATTCGGGGATTAAACAAATGAAACTTTTCTTTAGTCTAATTAGATTCCCAGACTCTCGAGAGCCAGTTGCCAATGTGTGGCTGACTTCATTTTCTTTTAAATGTTACAAAGTGTTGGGGTTTTTTTGGTTTTGTTTTGTTTTTTCCCCTTCATGCTTTGCTTTGTGTTTGCATACTGGAAAAACATTTTTCATTTCCACGTCATACTAAAAGTTATGCTTCACAGACTTAGAAGGTCAGACTCCTGATGATTTTTTGAAAAATTATTATTATGAGTATTAGATTATTAGGCAAAAGAAGCACAAATCCAAAAAAATCCCTTATCCTACCAATACCTGCCCTTAAGTTCCTTTCTTGTCTCATATATTCTCTTTATTATTAACAAGGAAAAAAAATCCTTGGGAAAAAGACTTCCTATTTTTCCCTAGGAAATTCTTTCTAATGAGATACTTTTATAAAAATAAAATGGCATATTAGTTCAGAGTAATCAGATTGTGTTTGTCTTCTTTATTAGGACCAGTTAAATTACTACTTTTACTTTTCTTAATAATGGCTGCTGATGAAAGAAAGTCATTCAGATCTTTGTGACATTCAGCAAAATATGAGAAGCACAGTTTAAGGCATGAGATTGAGACAAAAGTGGGTGATACCCTTTTCCTTCCTTCCCACCTTCCATCCAATACTCATCTGCTATGTTGTTCTGTTTTTCAGTGCCATGGTCAAACGTCTAAAACCAGATTTTAAAATAAATCGCTCTTTCTGTGCTGGGTTAGGAGGTCATCTCAGTAAGCCTAGACAGATCAGGCAAGTAGTGATAACACCACGCGCTTGTTTCCCCTTCTCCCCCTTAATGAAAGTGACTCTAATTTATGCTGGAGGTTTAGTAAAGGCAACTGCTGACTCGTAGTTAACTAGGCTTGGCTGTGGAGCAGGGGAATCTGGAAATCCCACGTCAGCAAGCAAAGCTCCCTCCACGTAAGCGTGCCATGCCACCTGTTGGTTTTCTGGAACATAACAGTGTATGGGGATCAGACGCAAACTCAGGCTGGCCCATTTGAGATCTCTAGCCTAGCTCACAGCTAGGGAGAAGAAAGCAATACCTTTTGTAGGCTGCTATATATAGTGGTCCTCTCAGGTCCTGCTTTTGGATATTTTCTTGTCTCGTCATCCCTTCTTGCATGCTTTGTCCCTTTCTTTCACTGGCTTTATGGTTCGTGAGTTCACAGAAAAGCAAATACATTGCAAATAAAGTTGTTCTTCCCTAACCATTCTCTAGGATGGAATGGTTAAAGACTTGGTGTATTGTTGCTTCCCGTAATATTTTCTGCTATCACGCGGGTCTCGAAGACTTCACAGTGAAATCAGAGCCCCGTTGTGCTTGGTGCTCTGCAAACTCATGACACTGAAACACTCCCTCTAAAGCAGTGTTTTGATACTCTCTGCAAGTATGTCATAAATTCAACCCCAAACGAATACATTTAAATCTTTTTCTGTTATTAAGTAGACTATGTTCCTCATCACACACTTATACATTATTTTTATATATATATTTAATCTGTAAACAATTAATTAGTTGGTTATGTCTAAAATTCTGCAGGAAAAAGTCTTGAGGAATTCCATGAAAAGTTTGTATACATTTTATCACAGATTTGAACAAATCATCATGGTCCAATATACTCATGGGTTAAGACATGTGAGTTGCTGCCATCAGTGTTACAAAGGGGTTGAATCAATACAGTGCTGACATATTGGTAAACAGATATTTAGGCAAGTTTTCAAAATATATATGAATTATTGCAGACTGTTGCCATCGTCTGTCTTGGGAAAGATAAGTGTGCCCAAGAGTTCCAAAATGAGTCCTTAGCCTATGTAGATGTTTATGCAGACAGTTCTTAAAATTATAATAAGCCACATATCTGTTAAAGTATGATTAATTTTAAGCATTGAGTGCATTTGAGACAGTATAAGCTTATCAAGAAAATATTAGCGTTTGTTTACATAAAAGGAAAAGTTCTTCTAAAGCAAGTAGGAGTTGATCCTTTAAGTTGGAACTATACCACAGATTGTCCCATTAATCATATACCTTTCTGGAGAAATGTTTTTGTCAGTTTAAAAAATGGGTAATGCAGTGATTTCCTTCATTCTTAATTGTAGTTTCCCTGTGGATATATTAAAAATCTTTTGAAATAAATCATACTTTCTTACTAAATACGAGTTTTGCATCTAATAATGTGATATGTACCATTGGGCTGATCACTGCAATGTCACAATATTGTTTTCCATTTTTATTTGAATGTAAATCACCAAATGAGAAGCAACAAGCTTTCAGATTGCTAAGGTCATTTCTCTGTGACCTTACTGGATGACTTTGACAAGTGTTAAAACTGTGATGAATGAAAATAAACAACAGTATCACAGAACACAAGAATTCTTGATAATTGTGGGTCAGACTTAGAGAATGAGTATCACGCTGTCCCCAAGAAATTTGCCTCCTAATCAGTTCCCTGAAAAAAAAGAAGAAAAAAAAAAAACAAGACAAACTCTGAAATGCTGGAGATTTGAGATATTCCCATACTAGATGAGAAACATGTTGCAAAGGAGAAATCAAAAACACTTAAAATTCTTCTAAAGTAACAGATGCAAGAGAATCCTTAGTCCATGTCTTGAGCTCCATAATAAATCATATTTTCTTAATTAGTTTAGGTTTTGCTACCACATCTCATTCTGTACTCTACCATCTCTCTTTTGGATGATGTCTTGATCAAATTAAGATTTGTCTCTGTGATGTCATCTGAAAATATTTTGCAATTAAACGTATTTAGCTAAGGAAAGATTCCTTTGTATCTATGTGTGCATTGAAACAATTTTACTTAGCACATCTTTCCATAAGTACATTGTGTATCTGTTGAACCCTTGTCAGGAAGGTGCCAACATGCTGCTGTTCTTCCTGTATTGTAACATTTTGTCAGGCATGATACATTAATGGCTACCACAGCTACTGATCTGTACAGGTGTGTAAAGAATTTGTGGCATGCCTTAGAAATAAGGGTAAATATTAGTAGAGAAATACTAGGATACAAATACAAGCTCTGTGACACAAATAGAGTATCATCAATGGGTATTAATGATATTCCATTATAACCAATATAGCCTAACATCAAGTCACAACTTACTCATCAACAGAAAGTAAAATTTCCTAAACAATAACCATTGCTTTAATTAAAATTACTTGAAGTTTAGGTATTACAGTATCTGTAATTTTGATGAAAATGGTTTGAAAATCTGGTACTCTTTTACAATCTATTTAGTATCAAGTACAGCAATTCTTAGCTTGGACAAAACTTACAGGTTAATGTGGAGACAGAGATACCTTAACTTAGCAAGTGTTTGGTTATCTGCATAACTTAGGTTGTGAGTAGTCTAACTTTATTGGCCTTGTAACTTTTATACCGTATACTATGATATACTGCAAAACATGGATGGCTTTAATGCTTGCAAGAATACGATACTGTTAGTATTTCTTTACTGAACTATGTGGTGACCTATTCTTATAAAACTGAAGCTACCACCCATTTTAACCAGCTTTCCTCAAAGCTATATGTATTTGTAGTTACTTTCCACTGCAACAAGAACTTCTGATGCATGTCACCAATACTTGAAGACATAACTGTCAGATGTCAATCCTGTCACTGTCTAAATATTCCTGTGAATATTAAGAGTAATACAATCTATACAAATCTATTCAGAAAATAGCTTAGGGCCAAGCGTCAGTTTGTGGTAGGGAAAACAAATAGTTGTCTTTCTGCTGGTGCACAGGCTTACTCAGAAACATGATTCAGAACTCCAAGCCAGTGTTTTTGCAAAACAATCCTAACCCTGGATGATATCCCATAGAATTAAAGTTGCTCTAACTGAATGCTTAGCTCAAAGGTAATGAAAACTGTTCTATATTTGACAGGGAATTATATACTGTACATAAAATAACAGCAAAACACCAATAAACAAACCCTCCTGTTCTTGCTTTTCCTAAAATTGGAAATAAAGCTAAATTGCCCCTTCACTCCAATATCCTTTTTAGAAGCTCTTGAATTTTGCTCACTCAGTGGTATATTGCTGAAAAGGCAAAGTCTCTTCCAGTAATTTTAGGAAAAGCTATCATCAAGCTGTCAACAGTCTAAATTGAGATTAAAAGTACCAAAGAGAAACCTTCACTATTATCAGAGTCCCAAATAAGTACACTTGAATAGGCAGATAACATCTAGAGTGTACAGTATGAGACTACTTATTCCTCCAGCTTTTGGAGTGATTTACAGGGATGAAGTCTTATGCTAAAGAGTTAGCGATGTTTTTCTGCTTGTTTTACCCAGAACAACTTGGCCCAAAGAAAACAGGTAGTTGTGAATAGATGCCTGTTCTTTGGAATTCACTTCAGATGTCACATTTCTGGGTGTTAGGGGCATCTATCTAATCCTCTGAGATGTTATGTGTCCTCAGCTCATATTGGTCATCAGAGGGAAGATTTCCAATACTTCGTAGTTCAGGGTAGATTGAGCTGCATGTTTACAGTTCACTAAAATCAAACTATTATTCACTCTAGCTGAAGGTGAGAGTTGTGTCTATAGCATTACCTTTCTGAAAAGGAGGTACCCTGAAAAGGGTTTATTATCACTGGTGATTCAGCGGAGGCAAGATTTTCTAGATTTTTTTATTCATATCCGATAAATAGCATCCTCGCTGTTTAGGCAAACCTGTCTCTATTAAGATGTTTGTTTTGATGCATGATGTGTCTTCATGTTATGACCTGTTTTTTCGCTAGGGACAAAAATGGGACTGTAACTATGGTCTGACATAGAAACTGACAGCTGGTCTCCAAAAGCAAAAGCTTAGTATAGTAATCTGCTCAGTCACTTACCTCTTAACATTTTAATATACTATTATCTAGGATTGCAACAGCTATGACAAAGATGATTTCTAAGTTACAGCCTTTAACAAACTATTACCATGATTAATTTTCATTATTGTGGATTTCTGTTTGTTGTTCTCAGGTTTAGTCTAGCAATTAAGATTTGAATTAGTATTTAAGCTTTTTCTTTTCCAAAACATTATAGCCCTGTTTTACACTTTTATCTTAACCAGACATTGTAAATCTGGATTTGAATTCATTTTAATTAAAAAAATATATAAATTTTGAGGATGTGATTAATTACAAAATACGAAGTAAGATTGAGGTGGATTCCTTTGACTGACTTCTGCAGCTTTTCAGCCAATATATCATTAGGGAACAAGCTGCATAGAAGATAGCAATTATTTTCTCAAGGCCCCCTTTAGTAAATTAGCATGAGATTCAAGAAAAGTTTTAGCTTTTGTATTTCTTCTCTTTATTTGCCTTATCTTTTCTATTAGAAATTGTCATGTAACTTTTAGTGAACACTGTCCTTTGTGTCTTTTACTAAAATCCATCATCTTTTATATGTACATTGCAATGGCTAGATTGTAAACACTATACCTGAAACTGGACATATGAAAGGACGACTCTTGTGAGTACAGCTATCTTGAAGGTTTGCAGGCAGCCTTAACCAAAAACAAATTAATCCTCCATGGCTGGTGACTCTGTGCACCTGTAACCACATCATAGCACTCATCTTGCAGGTGCATCCTCTTTGTGTAATCACTGACTTTCACTCAGAGTACTGATAATATTTGTTTTGTCATACAGGCCTCCAGCGATGCTGTCTCCACCTCTCCAGAGATGCACTATACACCTCTGCCTTCGGGATCCAGAGACCTCACCAATCACAGAGGTATGAACTAAGCTTTTATTGGTATGAACTGCTGCGAGGTGGCGAGCTTTGCTGTAAGGCCTTCTCTGTATTAGTTACTGCTGCATTGGCACTTTACAGAGAACACTGTGCCTTTCAAGCACTAGATGAGAAAACCATACCTGTCAAGACTACAGATTTTAACTCATATTGAATAGGATTTAAAGGTAATCTACTGGGAAAGCAAATAAATCTATGGATAATAATGTTTGGTGAATTTTTTTTGTGTGTGAGAGAAAAACATAAAGAGATTAGAGTACTTAAACATTGCTAAGTAGATGATTACATGCAGCATTGGTAATTTTGAGAGAATTTGTAAACTTTCTAATATTTGTAAAGAGCGAGCTTTTTGGCAGTTTAACAATTTAGGGCTATAATTTTGAAATGTTAACACGTTTTCTTTGCAATAAAAAGGGATTCTTCTCTGGTTTTCAACATTAAAGGTGGATCAGTGTTCAATTTCCTTTTTCACCAATCCTTAGAACTTGAAAAGCACCCTGGGCAAATTCTCAAATTCCTTTTGCATACCTATGGAGCAAAAAGTTCAGGGAACAGGTGAAAAACTGAAGCAGTCAGAAAGGGTGCATTCCAAGCTCTTTCACCTTTGTTCTAAAAGGGAGAAATTTGTAAAGTTTGCAGCATTTTTCAACTTAAAACCAGAACAACAGTACTCGTTTCCCACATTACATGATCAACATGAAATCAACGTGTAAACCTTTTATGCAGAGGCAGGTTTTCTAGAGGATACCAGAATCAAAGTCAGTCTTGCGTTTATGAATTGATGGTAGCTTAGTTTTAGTGTGTGTTCAAATTCTGCAGCATTAGTAGAGTGCCTTATTACTTGAAACCTTCTGAAAGAGGCAGGCAGGCAATGCAGCTGAGCAAGGATTCAGGTGGGAAGGATAAGGAGGGCAACTGATTAGACTTTAATTTGTTGCAGCCCGTATCACTGTCTTTGTGGCAGGGCTAAAGATGGGTGTGAAGCTACACCCTGGTCTTGGTGTAAATTGATATGGTGTATTGGAAATCAGATGTCCTGAAAGTGCTCTAGTGCATTGTGTTCTGACACTGAGCTCATGTAGTAACTGATTATTTTTGGAAGAGAAAGGACCAAAACAAAATCTGGGATTTGAGCACACACCTGCTCTTCAGAGACTGAAAAACAACAAATGAAAATAACTGCAACCCACTGCCTCCCCAATTCCCGATATGTGTTGTGGCTTTGATTTTTAGGTAAGGACATTTGCTTTGAGGTTGGATTTCTGGTGTTGGATTAAATGGCTAGGGTCAATAGCTAGACAATAAGTAGAATGACAGAATGTTGTAAATGCCTAAGTTCTATAAAAATACATAAAATGTACCGTTGAAGGCCAAGTATCCTCAGATCTGTTTATTTAGATGATAGTGAATTAGAAGTGTGGCTTCACGGCTGATTTTGGAGTCTGACTTGACAAAAGAAGTGCCAGTAGCATTAAGCATCAAAAGTTGTATGCCTGCATTACTGGTTAACTTCTCTTGCAATAAAGCAATTGTGTGGCTCTAGTAGGTGCTCCAGACGTGTTCCTACGGGTGTCCATTCAGAGCTGGAGCTTGCCAGGTTCTATGTATCACTGTCTTTGCTAGGGTTTGAGAATGATTACTCTCTTACTGTGAAAGGGGAGAATTATATTCTCCAAATTATCAACTTTTTACCCTTAGCTGTTCACATAATTCTTTATTACTTCTGTCTTTACTCTTCTCAGAGACATTCTGCTTTGCATGCTAAATATGTGCTGAAAATTTCCTTGATGATTAAGCCCAGTTATAAAGTGAATGGAGAAGAGTGTGTCATCCAAAAAAAAAGGGTAAAATTGGCCCTAAAAGAGACATAGTTAGCATGATCCAATAAGTTTGTACATATGTATGCCTATATATAAAATATATTCACGGGGAAATAATTAAGAAAACTTTCCAAAATTCCAGGTGTTGTAAATAAAGCTTGGAACAACCTGCTGGCAGGGTCCATTAATTCAATCAACTTCTTTTATACAAAGAAAAATCTCTAAGTTCACAAGCCCATAAAAGATTAATTGGAGTCAATAGAAAAATCTCCAAGAAAAGAATGAAATACTTAAACATGCTATTTTAGGTTCTGAATATCTTCAATGTTGGTTTTTTTTTTATCTGAATGCTTTCAGTGTTGTAAAAAATGATTGAATCAGCTGTTGCATATGTAAATATTGGCAGTTTTCAATGCAAACTGGAAAGAAGAATGCTGTAAGTTTGTGAGTGCTCTTATTTGTCCCTGGAGAAACTTGTTTACCAGAATCTGAAAGTCTGGCAAATGGTTTGGTACAGCTGTAAATTGATTTTTGGGGTACTGGGAGGGGGAGCAGGAACAAGCTGAATGTATTTGAATGGTACAGTTTTGCCTGGATGTTTCTCACTCTAACTATGAATTTTGCAGGGAGAGCAAAAGCATATAATTCTGCATGAGCTGCACCACACATCTTATATCTTTCACGTTCATGCATACAGTATATTATTTCCAGACAGGATCTGGTCTTTTGGGGTTGACTCCATATTTTGTACAGACAATATTCAGGAAATGTAAAAATTTCTCTCTCACTTTCAGAGCCCACAGAAACAGCATATGACAGCACAGCATCAGTGTGGAATGATATGGAATAATCACTGTAAATATTATATCAAGTGTTATGATGCTTGAGTATATAAGTACAGGAAGAGAGCAATTAATATTGGATACACATTTTTAAGCTTTAGAAAACTTCTTCCCATCTTGGGAAAGTTGTTTTCCCTTAAATTACTTTGTTGCTTCAACCCACTTTTCGAAGTTGAACCTTTACTTGGTCTTACTGTTCATTTTTTTTAGCAGGAAATGTATTGGCCTTCTATGCAGGTTTTGGGCACCTAACAGCAATATGACTTGATTCTTTATGAGATCTAATTGCTGTCCCATTAGGCAAGCCTTTCGAAGTGGTAATTTTATAGCTAGCTTTATTTTTGTTTTGATTCCAAAACAATGATCTCAAACTCCTAAGGGTCTTTCCTTGGTCTTTGTTAAACTAGCATTTTGTATTTCATTTTTTAATGTTTTTAGACACCAGTGATTTACTTGTGTGAAATTTGTACAATTCTCTTACCGAGATAAAACAACTCAGTTTAAAGACATGTCCTCCTGTCATACAACGTGCTTCATTTATTTTTATATTCCATTGCTTGTATTGTTCTAGTTTTTGAATTTTCTGATGAAGCAAAATAAAATGGGCCTCAACTTTCTTTCTGCTTATCCAGATCTACCTTTAAGAAAAAAAAAAAAAGTCAGTTATTCTTGTTTTTAAATAGAAATGGCCATGCTCCCAAGACATGGAAGTAATGAAATGTAGTGCATTTTAGTAGAAACTTGCTCCAAACATTTTGTTTGTTTATGTTTTGGGGGTTTTTTTTGGTGGTTTGTATGTATGTTCTGTTGCTTATCAACAACTGGGTACATATAAAAATCTTAAAATAGAGCTTTCAATTCTTAGTGGAAACTGATGGAAAAAGAAATTTTAAAATTGTAATAATGTAATTTTAAGGATAGTTTGCTTGATGTGTGGAAAAAGGCTCTCCCCACCCTTCACCCTCCTCAGGTTGCATATTCCTTTTACATAATGGCATCTTTGGAAAGGAAGTTTCTTTGTTGTGTGTAAGCATTCAAACTCAAATTGCCTTCTAAAAAGAACAGTGCTTTCCAGTTGGTGGGGAAAATAGTAATTTATCATTCTATCTCTTGAGAAGCAATATTACTAAATCACAACTATCATGAAAATTTGGTTTTGACATATAAAAAAAAAGTGTTGGATGCCCTTTGTATAAACGGATATTTTATAACATTGTTTGTTACCTGATTTACTTGAAAACCTATTCATTTGCCGAAGCAATTTGGTTTCCAGTAACATTTTACAAATGACTCCTTTCTTGCGCTCTTGTTTCTGGGAACAACCAGTGGTAAGTCTGCCCCATAGCTTACTGGTAAAAGGAAGAAGAAGCAGTTTCCATTAAAAACTGAGCCTGTATTTATGTAAGTAGTTTTTAGAACCTTAGTTTGGATTTATGCCAAGGTTTAATAGTTCCAATCTATTCTGGCTTGTAAGAACTTCCTGAACAAATCCACTGTCCTGTTTTGGTGTCTATTCAGTTAATAATCCAAGCATTCTGGTATGTATAGACATTACATTTTCTCATTTTATATTTGAATGATAAGTGCCCAAATGAAAAATTCTTGTTTATTCTACAAATATGTTTCAGTCACCTGACAGACCCATTTTCTTATTTTCTGAAACAGTCTAATCTTGAGTTTGAAAGTCATAAACTGCATTGACAAGTAATGCCCAGAAATCCAGGAACAGAATATTTTTAAGCTTCCTATTAACCCTCTGAAGGTAATTTTATAAAGCATTTCAGAACAAAGGAAAAGAGAGGTTCCTTCTGCTCTATTTTTTTTTTTTTTTTTTTTTTTTTTTTGCTAGCAGCGTTGTGTGCTGAAGATTTGTTTTGGAATGAAGATCTTTCCAAACTTTTGCATTCCTATGCAAGCAAAAGCATGTAGGCATATAGTGTGTTAGAGAGACACCTGAACTCGATCTGTCTGGTTTTTTTCTGTGATCGTTATACTGTGCTATTGTATTCAGAGTGTTTGGCACATTAAATTATCAGTAATGACTGGTATGACTATACAGAATGCATTCTGATTGATTTTTAGGGTGTACCGTACATAAAAACCAGCTACTAGCTTTGTAGGAGTTGAGATATGCATTAGGTCAAGACAGAAGTGTACTTCAGAACACACAACAAGCATTCAGCTATCCAGTTGTGCTGGAATTTACAATCCAATAGATGTCAAAGGAGACCTACTACTTTCAAAATTTGGTGTGGAAGGAAAAAGGTAGAATTTTTGGAGAGCCAGAGGGAGTAATATAATTGATGTGGTACGTGAAAGCCCCAAGCTATCCTCCAGGGAATAACCTGTTCTACCTCAATTTGCTCAGCCTGCTTGCACTTTAGAAATAAATATTCTCAGATTCATGTGGAACTAGTAATGTCTACCAATCCTTCAAGAATTGGGTCTAGAGTTTTAAGACAGTGCTTTAAACTTTCTGAAGTAAAATTATAAAATTGATGCACACTTCTTAATAATAAATGTTAATACCTAAAGTTCTTATTTTTGAAGGTTCTCAACTCAATACACATGCACTCTGAAAAGCCATGCTGTCTTTAAATCACAGACATAAAAAGAAAAGGAAATCGGTTTGCATAAAAACTTACTTCCAGAAAGATAATTATCCTGTTTATATTATCATTGCAGTCTTCTCTGTTGTTGTTATTGACACAGTTGTTAGGTACTCATTGTGTTTTCAAGCCAGAGGCTTATTTAGAGTTTGAAATTGATTGCTGGGAAAGTCACAAAGCAATTTATGTAGCAACTTATCATAATTAGTTAGTTTTCTTAATGTGAACTGCACTTTATGCTTATCAATTGATTTTTCTGTATATCTGCATAAAGCAGCTCATTGTGTGCTGTCCAAAAAGAGAAAAATAATAATAATAAACCTGTGGGTAGTACTTTATCATTCAATTAATCTAAGAAATCTTAAACAATTTTGTAACAAAAGGTCTCTGTATATGTACGTAAGAAGTATGTGCTTTAACTTGTCTAATAACTAAGAATAGGATGAATAAGAGAACTGCAGCAGATGCAATATATGGAAATTCCGTATCAGGCAGAGATGCTGTGAATAGTGAGAAATTTCTTTGTTGGTTTACGTGGGGTGTCCTTTGAAAATACTATAGTTTTTAAGCTGCATGATGTTATGGTGAGTGATACACTGCATACCTCTTAAGCCAGGATCTTCTGACCATGAGATGAATAACCTTAAAACAAACAGAAAAAAGTTCACAGTAGCATGGAACGAACAAGATCATATTTTCCAGGGGCAGGAACACTCAAAAATAAGCTGTGACATTTCCTATTAATGCCAGGAAATATGTCCCAACAGTGAGTTTTGCTGTGCTCATGACTTAGCCCCATGGGGAGTGGGTGGAAATCCTCTTCTTTTTGGCATGATGGGAGAAGACAAAATAAGGAGTCTGTTGGGGCTGGGGGGGGGGGGGGGAGGGCAGTGAAGAGAGAAGAAAATCTAATTTGGCTTGCCTGTATGAAATGGGAAATTGGGCTCTAGTGCCTTGCTTAGTTTTTCAGTTTTGGAAATGGACATTAATGGAAGCACGACAGTCACAGGAGAGGCATGGAAAGCAAGGTGATGGTAAAGATGAGTGCCAACGTGAGGCAAGACTTGGTTAAGAAAAGGTTTTGTTTTCCTCTCTTAGTTTCCCTTAGTTAAAGGGATTGGAAAGAGAAAATCTGTCAGAGGAGGGTTGGAGTCCTTGCAGTCTGGAGGTGTGAGAAGGTAATGTCAGGTGTTTAAAGAACCCTGCTGTCAGCTGTTTCTGGTGCAGTTGAGCGAAAGGCAAGCCAGGCCTTTCTCACAGCCATTGCTGAACGGTGCTGACCCATGTCTGCTTCTTCAGTGGTGCAGCTAACTTCATACCTCTGTGATTTTTTTTTTTTCCCCTTCCAAACTGTGCTCTAGTTTACTGCCTCCTCTTTTTTTTTTTCTGATGTGGTCACTTTGAAGGGGAAAAAATAGGTAGAAGGGATGAGTGAGCAATGTAAGTGGGGAGAAATGCTAGAGGGCACGTTTCCTTAGAGAGGCTTGCTGCTGCGAAATGCTTCCATCTGATAACAGAAGCCCGCGTGTATTGGCATTTGCCCCGAGTCTGCAAATGCATTAGACATCTGTCCCGGTTGTGTGAATTGACACGCAGTCACAGATGTTGCCTTTCAAAGGAACTGAGAGGTCCGGTACACATACACATGATCCATTGAGCTCTCAGCCATGGAGTGGTTTATTGCTGGGCAGTAATGAGAGAGAGGATAAAGGAGGGTCTCGTGTAGTACCTCTCTTGCGCCCCAATCTATTTGTTTACTGGAATAGAAGCACCACAGATAGCAGTGGTCTTTTGTGGAACACTTTACCTCACGCGCTCAGTGGTGATAGTCTCTGCCAGCGCCTGCATGTTTCTCTGTAAAGCACAAAGACTTTCCCAAATGTGGAATAAATTGTGGTTGGATTTGAGTGTGACCTTGACTAATATGGTTCAAGAAATACTTTTTCTGGGTCATTGGATTCATGTTCCTGTCACTTACAGGGTCAACAATTTCTTGTCTGTGTATACAAGGAATGTTGGATTTGAATCAGGATACTGTAGATTGTTAAAACTTCAGCATAAAAATGAACTCTTATCTTGTATATTGCAACGATGAGAGCAACTAGTCATGTGAAACTAGGGTGGGGTGAATGAGTTGGGGATGACATATAAAGAAACTTGCAGTTTTGTACGAAGTCTTTCTTGATGGTCAGAAAAGTTAGAATTTGGTTTTAAATGACAGCATATTTTAATTTGTGAGACTTCTCTGTGTTCTGTGGTTTGAAAGTGAACCCAAGGGGTGTGACCAAGCTGGCCAGAAGTAAGTTGTAGGAGGATCACTTCCTGGAGTGCTATGTCTCTGTGGGAATAAAATATGGGCATTTCTCTGCAGCAAGACTTTAAAAAACCAGAGAGTAATTAAGTGGTTAATAAAATTTAGTTTGAAATTTTGTTAAATATCTAAGGAGTTGGGCACAAAATTCCCATTCTGCATCTAATGGGAATTAAGAGCCTAAGACTTAGGCAGCCTTTCAAAATCATTAGCATTTTTTTTCCAAATATTATAGAGACTTTCATTTTTCCACAGGGCACATTCCCCAATCTGACTGTTGAAGCCCTGACCGTTTTCCATATTTTTGTCACTATTCCCATAATTTCTGAGGTTTTCATTGCAACTTTTCCCATATTTGCCAAAACTAACCTAGCAGCCTGGGCCCCAGTTACCCATACAAGTGTCACATCAGAGGGAATATGATTAATGAGGAAAAAACTGTAACTTCATATTTTTGGGTAGACTAGAAAGTGTCTGATGTTTCACAACATAGCTCATTTTGTCATGCTGGCAATAAGAAACCATGAGAATGCTCAAGCTCCAAGCAGCATGACTATAAAGTGGCAGAAAAACATAGAAAACATTGGCTTCTATATGTGGAAAAGTGGGATCCAAAACCATAAACCTATCTAAAATCTTCTTTAGATGTGTAGGAGAACTAATGATACAATGAGTCTGCAACTGGCAATTAAAAAAAAAAAAAAAGTCCAGTAAATTTGCTACTTGGCTTTATGATATTTACAATAAAGAAGCCCAGTCATGGGCAGTGTTAATGCATCCCTTCCAGAGAAATTGGGTTCAAAGCACACGCACTGTTGTGGACATGCAGTCTCCCGAGAGATCCCCGTGTTTAGTTAGCACTCCAGCCTAGCCTGTTTTTGTAGGAGTCCTCCAATTTTATCATTCAGGCATTTTTACAGCCTCATTGGAACAAATAAACAAACATCTGGAATCATGTGGTATATTTAATTAAAAACTTTTTGTTTGGCCAGAAATAGTAAAATCATGAAAAATTGCCTGTTTCCAAGCTCAGAAAGGCCAAATGATGAAGCTGTTGGCTACAGACAGTTTTACAATGTATTGAAATTCATAGATATGCACACCTGCTACAAGGGCCCCCCCTTTATTTTGATTCATAACCATTAATGAGTGTTTAGTGCACAGATTGTAACCCTTGTTTAAATGAGAATTTACTGTTTTTAATAACATATAGACACGTGTTGCTGTATTCCATACAGCCTGTACTGTTCTGTAGCACACAGACAGAATAAAGTTCTATGCTGTTGGTTAAAAAAAACAGATCTTTACAATTCATGTTCCATTTGAATATTCTGTGAGCATTTTTTTAATTCCAGAGGTGGTAAATATCTGCCTCATTCTAAGAGTCTGTGTATCAAATGTCGGAAATGTGAAAGATAGTGTTTTCTTACTAAAATTAGAGTCTGTAATGAAAATGTAAATTTCCATTGTTTCATTTAATGCCTTTTTTGTGGACAATTTTGGGAGATTCTTGATGTTTTTGCAGACAAAACTGCTTGCTGTCATTCAAGATATTACTGTATGGTCACAAAATATTCTACAGACCAGGATTATTATTTATGAAAAATAATTTCCCTAATGGACTGCTATCATTTTGGATGCACAAATATAGGCCGTTGAGCATACGTGGCACAGAATCCTATTTTTGAGCTTGTGCATCTCAGTTTCTAAATAACTGAACTCTTTATTGAGGAAAAAAAAAGACTCACACACAGAAAGTACTACTGCATCTGAATATTGTTCACAATTTTTCATATTGCTTATGATTAAAATCACTTGGACATTCCATCTTGAGCTGCATTTCTCTGAGGATTTAGACTGCTTAGCAGGATAGGATGCTCGTGTGACCTTGGCCGCTGTCCTGTGGTTAGTGTTACTGAGCTGAATGAAGGGGACGTGGGTCTCATCAGAAACAAAGTACTAATTCCCACGTAGTGAATACATGTAGAAGCCTACTTTAAAATTGGGGCGGAGGGAGAAATTTCCTGCACAGTCAGAAGGGCAGCCATCTGCATAACAGCAGTGAAACTATTTTATCCCCTTGTGTGTTGGTTCTTTATGGAGTGCACATCTTGCTATAGCGTGTACGTTTCTTCCAAACTATGAACAGCCAAAAAGATGCAATGTATTTTGCATTTCTTTGTTCAGGAGTGGGTGAAGGTTCCCTTCCTTAATTTTGCCTTCAGGAAAGAAAGGGGCATCTTTGTATGATTTCATTGCATGTTCTTATGCAAGAAGAGAAACTGTCAACATTTTATAGTATGTAAATATCTGTATTCATGATCTAATATGTTTGCTGATCAAAGTTCCTTTCAGAGCTCTGAAAGCAAATGTTAAGTAGGTTGACAACTTCCCTTTTTTCCTGTTTTGTGATATTTTTGTGGTCTGTTAGTAGCCTCAGTGCTAGAACAGTAAATGACAGGAAGTATCACGGCATCCTTCATTAGCTTTGTAGACCCTTAAGCAGAGAGATCACACCTGGGGAGAAGAAGGGGAGGAGACAGAGAGGTAAACAATAAGTATAAATGAGTGAAATCATTTTGTGCCTCTTAGCAAACAGAGGATCATTGATCTTTTTTTGTTGATATTCATTGTGTTGCCTTTTACAGTTTGAGAGATTTAAAAAGTTATTTCTATTTAAACAGGATGAAATTCTTTTACTGCATGATTGACAACATTGGTGTGTTTTGTAAGACCCTTTTAAGAAAGCTTGTCTATGACTCTAAAGTGCCTAGTAAACCTAGGCAACCACCTGAAAGACCCCCCACCTGTGGCTGCATAAAACTGAAATAAAGAATGGAAAATAACCCATTGAGTATGCACTTTCCCACCTACTGAGAGCAAAATGCAATGCAGTGCAATTTTAGTACTTGCGTGCCACTGGGGAAAATAGACTCCTAAAATCACATAGTGAAGCACTGGAAAAATTCAGCGAATTTGTACTAAGCGCTATGTTATAAAACCTAAGGAACCGTAGGCTTTGCTTCTCGAGTGAAACAGATTTGTATTGCAGTTCTGTTAGAATGCCTACCAAATGTAATGATGATATTTAGTGCAGTAGGCTGAAAAAATGTAATGCTAGTGAATAGGAGTCCATTTGCAGGGATGCTGTACAGAAGGGGAGCAAGCAACCCTTGTGATGTCTACTTAAAGACCAAGCAAGGCTACAGTCACTGAATTTGTTTTCTTTTACTTTTGCTCAGTGTTGGGTCACATACAGAGAGGTGGAAAGAGCACATGGCCCAAGTTAGCTCTTTCAAAACCATTTGTAGTAGAAGGCATTGCTTCTCACAACTAATAGACAACTAAATGGGTGTTCATGTCTAGTCTGAGTGGAGTTAGAATATGTGTGTACCAAAATTACAGGGCTACTGTGCCAGGGTGCTGGATTTCCCCACACTAGCTCAGCTACCTCACCACCAGCTGCTGCCATAGCGGCAACCGTCGCAGCTTTAGCACTGTATTTAGTCAGAGATGTGCTTTGAAAAACTGCATCCGTCCCATTTCTACCTCTTCCTGACACAGGAGGGAGGCAACTCCCAGATGGTATTTTTTCTGAACTGTGAGTGGGAACAGCCTGTCTTAACAGTCATTTTTGTTTCCATGAAATAAAAGGAGCAGCCTCAATGGAAATAATCCCTCGGGCCCTGATGGGAGAGCCAGAATCTGTCTTAAAGCAAAAAGGTTTGCAAACAATTCCCCCACCCCAATTCAACCAAACACACCCCACCGCCCCTCCCAAACCCACCCAATTAATTAAGTTGACAGATTGTCCCCTTCTTCTTAAGGCAGCGAATGATAAATTCCACCGGGGAAAAAAGTGAGCAACTTTATTATAAATAGATTAGATATAAGCCATTAGATCATTCAAAAGCAATTTGGTGCTGTCTAATGCCAACCATTACTGATGTAAAGCACACGATGTGTCACGAAAAAGAAATACCAGGTGAAATTACAGGAAAGTAAAAAGGAGATATGTAGACATCCACTCAGCTGCTAATTGTGGATGTAAAGTTTGCCTCTGCCCTGTAATCTGATGCTAGATAACAATGACAGTAGAAGCATGGAGGATAGCTGAAAGGAGTCCATCTCCTAACTGTTAATCATTGCACTGCTTTCTTTTCACTTTTGTTACACTCTATCATTATAAAAAGTAATTCCTTTACCAAAGTGAGTTTAATAGTAAAGTGAAACTCTCAGCTATTTTTTTTATTTTATTTAAATCTGTTTGCATTAAAGGAGTATAATAGTTTTATTCAGTGGTCCCACAAATGAACAGAATTAGAACATCAAGAGATGCTACAAAGCAGAGTGTGCTTGAAATATTGCTAATGTCTGTAAGTTGTCTTGTTCTGCCAACCCTTATGTGCTTTTATTCTGCTGTCTGCGTGTTTAGGGAAGATAGGTGTTTAGATCTGGAAGAAGTACACTAGTTAAAATAGATTGCAAGAACGGCATTCATTTGGGAGGTACAGGAAAAGTCATTTGGGCAGAAAAAGTTGCCATGGGAAGTTCAAATATGAAGTGCAATTTAGAAAATAAAGAAAGAAAAAATGCCAAGTATAGGTCTGTTCTGCAGAGTAGAAAGAAAACTTGAAAAGAGTTCTAGTGGTGACTTGATCAGTGAGAATGGACACCAGCCTGCTGTGGCTGTTACAGTAGCTAGAAATGCACTGAGTGGGAGATCCATGTAAGAAAAGTCACAAGCAGGAAGGCACTTGTAACCTTAAATTGTCCATCTTGCATAGAGACAGTATTTTCCTGATAGATTAATATTTAGGATCTAAAATAATTCCTCATCAACGTTCACCCTAAAGAAGCCATGGTATTTCACCAGGGAGTCAAAGCTTACTCTGGCATTCTTTTTTTCCACTACCGCAGGCAGGAAAGGTGAAGAATTAATACTGCTACTGTGAAGGTGTGGAGATTGTTCAGGATTTGTTCTTGTGTGTGTAAGAGACCAAATGTAGGGCTTTTCAGCAGAAATTTTAGAAGGTGCCTGCCAGTTTCTAAGTTAGCTTAAAATGTTGTGCACTTCAATCCCATGTGGACAGTTTGGGAAGGCAAACAGCATCTGATTCATGAAATGAGGTCTTGACAGCAGGAACCCAGTTCTAATATCTGTATAATGATTTTGCTTGATGTTGTAGGAGTTATTTAAAATTCAAACAGAATTTTTTCTGATAATACTGAATTTTAACTTGGTTCCTTCTTCAGAAAGTACTTTAAATAAATAAAGGTGCAACAGCAAGTTGTAATTGTTTTGATCTGTGAAGGTCAAACTCACTTTTACCTTTCACCGTAGGTATTTCTTAAGTGTGGTGATGGACCAAAGAGTGAAATGCAAAGCAAAAAACCAAAACACGTATGGTGGAGCTAACGTTTATAATTCTTAAGTAAAAGAATTAGTGCATTTCTTAAGTTTTTACTTGTTTTGTTATTGGTTTTTCTTCAGAGATTTGGAAGATTTTTCTTAAGTTCCTAAGCAAACTATTTTATAACAGTTTGTAGGTATTTTGAGCTGCCTTAATTTATGTATTTTGCGATAAATCTTTTTTTTTTAAATACTATTCTATTATTTCCTAATTAGAAAGAAATCTGATTTTTGTTTCTTGTCGATTCCCAAGTTTCATAAGCTTAATACAAAAGATTTTTCAGTCAGTCTAGGAAATGTTTTTTCTGATCTGTAATTTAGAAGTACTGTGTTGGAAGCAAATATGTTAGTACAAGAGGGGAATCTCTAGGCAGTTTCTCCCCCTGGCTGTAGTTAAACGTGCATGGGTTACGGGGAGGAAATCCATACCCATGCTAGGCATCTCTGTACTTTAAAACAACTACCTGCAGGTGTTGTAGCCATGCACATATGGCTGGATATATGATGAGGCTTTTCAGATTTTCAGCCAAGTCGTCACTTGCAGGGTAATGTAATGTTGAGGGAGGGGGGAAACAAGATACATACACACGTAGAGGTTATGATGTCATATGTAGTGAGTTATTGCTGCATTGATACTTCTCATAAGTTCATTCCAAATCAATAGCTGAGCAATGTTTGTGTGCTATTAATTTAAATCTTTGAGGATGAGAGGTTCTGTGTATGCGTACATGTGGGATGCTCTCTGTATTAGTAGCCATTGTCACCTGAACTTCTGTGGAAAGCACCTTCATCTCTATAGACCTTCCTTGCCTACTCACTAAGCTACAGCTACGTTCCTTGATACTCAGCTCAGGCATCTTGGGAGGAAATTTAGATCAGCATGGAACCATCTAAATACTCCTTTCCCTATAGGTAAAATGTAGTCAGCTGGCCACAGATTTTTGAGCATCACAACTAGACAGTATGTCAGTTTTGTATCACATCCTAAAGTGTAACCCCAAGTAGCTTAAAAGTGTGTTGGCAGTGTATTACAAGAATTACTTCTTTGTAAGTGTGAACATTTCCCGTAGTGCCTAGATGGATACTAGGAAGCCTTCATCCAAATATTGATCTTGGGTATTTTGATCATGTTTCCAAGCTCTATGTGGCAACAGAATAAATGGAAGTTTATGGGTGAATTCTATCCAAGACCTGAGCAAACCTTCTGCTCCTCCTTTAAAGTAGTTTAAATGTTTTCATTGATCATCATCAGGAATAATATTTTGGTGATTCTTAATTTGGAAGTAGACTTGGAAATTGCTAAGAACAGCTTGATGAAATTTAACCTTTCTAATGAGAGCTTGATAGATAACGTGTTTAAATTAGAAGGGGGAGGGGGGCAGTGTGAAATAGATCATATTGTAATTTCAGTAATCAAATGCACTGAAATATGTCATTGGAAAGATACTTATGAATCCTAAATCTTAGGATGGCTGTCAGATTTCTTTTAGTCTATGAACAATGGCAATCATAATTTGAAGATGAAATACGGTCAGAGCTTCTGTCTCCTTGACAGTCACTCCAATATTTAGACAAAAAAGTGCTCTCTCTCAGATTTCATTAGTCAACTTGTGCTTTTTGCATTTTCCCTCATGTAACTCTAATACCCTGTGAGAAGCCCAGACAAGCAGAATTGAGTGTTATCTCATACAAACATAAAAGAAATTACATATGAGTATGTAAAGCCAGAGGAACTTTAAGGATGATCCCACAGATTGCTCGTATGACCCAGGAAATAATAGGGTTGTATTGGTTGAGTTTGGGTGTGCTTTTGAGCAATTACAAAACCTTCTCTAACTGATTTAAAGCCTCCTCCTACGTTCTCCTATGCTTGTTGCATAGCTGAATGAAGTTTTTTAAGTTCATTTTTTTTCATATGTTGTTGCCTTGATGCTTAATAAAGAAAAGGAAAAGAAAAGAGAAAAACTAGCAGCACTGGGAAAGGCTTGAAGAGTGGCTTTAGCTAACAAGCCAGAGAGAGTGAAGAGATTCTGATTAACAACGTAATCTGCATTTACGAAGTATCCTTTATGTAGAGTGTCTCTGAGCACTTACAATGTAATAACCTGTGGAGCTTGGCTAAGCAAGTCAAAAAGCTTGAAAGAATGGGAATTTTGAAAGCAGGGAAAGAAGGGAGCTTGATCTAATGTCATAAGGCAGGGAGCTTTGGAGCCTTGGGGCACAATTAACAAAGGGTCTGTCACCTGCCGTCTCCAGTCTTTGTATTTGTTTAGAGAAAGGTTTAGTAATTCTGCTCATGGGATGTGTTTCCTTTTCTTGACTTCAACCAACCATGGCTCAGAATCTGTCTGAATACCTGTGTGGTAATAACATGTCATATGCATCTCGACTCGGGTGAGAGTAACAGGGAAGGGTTACTTACCGAAGCTCACGAGAGAATTGCCTTCTTTTTTATTGTGTCCCTCCCTTCCCCCCCCCCCCGGCTTCCATCCCCCCTTCAACATCAGAGAGGTGGTGCTAACAGAAAACAAACAAAGGAATTAATGCTACTTGTCACAGCGGGATTATTGCAGAACTTACTAAGTTTAATTTTTTTTATTTATTTTGATCTGCTACTGATGTAAATGGTGTGTCTACTGAAAAGTCAATGCTGGCCACTACTGTTTCTTATTGAAACACAGGAAGAATTTTAATGACATATATGCTGCTTTGGAGAAAGGTTGAGGGGTGTGGGTACTAGTAGATTTCCTTTACTGTTCTTGAGGATGTTATGCTTTCTCCTTCTGAATGTTTAAGCAAGAGCAGTTTTCCCTTACAGCTATATTGTCACCTTATTTGAGTATCATGAAATCTCTTATGGGCCCGTTGTCAGGCATATGTGTAGCAAGAAGTTACCCAACAATCTTCAAAGTACCCCGTAGAGGTTAGTTTCTTCTAAATCATATAGGTCTTTCTAGGAGAATCTGATCTGTTGTGGGTTGTTGGGGGTTTTTTTGGTGATATACAATTTGCATTTTAATAAATGGTTTTCATTTGCATATGTGATATAGTGAACTTAAAAAGGGGTTTTTTCATTTAACTAAAGGATCTCTCTTTTTTTTTTTTTTGTAACAGCCTTTATTTTCAGCAATTACAAAACACAGTTTCAGGAAAGGAGCAATACCATGTCATTTAGTCTGTTCAAACCCACTCTTCTCTAAAGGTATTGTGA
This sequence comes from Grus americana, assembly GCF_028858705.1. Lineage (NCBI taxonomy): Eukaryota > Metazoa > Chordata > Aves > Gruiformes > Gruidae > Grus > Grus americana. The sequence continues at coordinate 26,088,553 of NC_072858.1, forward strand.
AGAGAGTGACAGCAGCCCAGCTCAGCTCTAATGGGTAGATGATGAGAAAGCCAAGGGCTTTTTCATCAAAGCACAAGTTTTTTCCTGTCCAGTAAACCCAAAAATCGAAATGATCCACACTATATTTTTCTGAGTTGTTCACAAAAATAATTAAGTGTTATGTGATCACTTCTGATGCTGTGTCACTTCTTTGCTGAAGCTGATACTATTATGGCTATAAACTACTATAGCGTAACAGCTGTTTATCAAAATATTCATGAAAATTTTCTGTGACAGGAGAAATGGGCATACTTGTAATACTGTTTCCATGGAAAAAGATGCATGTGCTTAGATTTAGTCAAAATTATGGCATACTGTTCTAAACTTGACAGAACTAGTTCAGCACATAATCCATAATAAAATAGGAACTGTGGTATTTAAACGCTAATTCAGTGCATATCGGTTTGTATGCAAAGACTCTGTTTAAGATATTGCAAAACAGGTTTTCTTAGTAAATGCTACCCAAGCTATGGCATATATCCCAGCCCTGGGATATGAGTAAGGTCTTTATCTGGGGTCCAAGCTATGGTTCCATGGTTTGCTGTCTCTGCCCAGTATAACAACTAGTGGATGTTACATGCATTTTTGATTGATGAGGTATTGAGGAGGATTTGGAAATCTAAAAAACCATATTATTATAAAGATTACAGAACAGAGGGAAATGGAGCCAGGAATGTACCTATAATTTAGAGTAAAGAGTCATAATGACTGCCCATAAAAATAAATAACCATGATGTTAAATAGACTGCAGATCATTTGCACCTTGAGGCTTTTCTCAGATTTTGTGCCAGTAAAGAAATGTGGTAATAAGCCCTCATGTTTTTAACCAAAAGAGTTTCTCATGCACAAATTTTATTTGTTTAAAGTCATTTGAATAGTACCAGAAATATTTAGGAGCATGAAAGGGAGGAGAGGAGGAAGATGAAGGCAGAAAGCCTGCACTACTTTGAAGAAGTACTTTACGTTCAGATTGTCCTTGATCATATTTTTTTTCTATATTGCTTCTGACTTTTTCATAGCTGATAATGCCATTCTGAAATCTATTCTAAGCAGTTGTAATTACTTCAGTTCTATTCAATAAGAAATCATTTTTGATCACTGTAGACGTGCAAAATGAATCTGTGTGATTGCTGGCCAGTTCTTACAAACATCTTGAAAGTTCTCTCTTCGCTTGTCTTTGTCAGTCAAAATGAAAAATACTTTGTGTCTGTCTTCCTTTAGAGACATGTTATTGCATGTAGGTACGTTGGGCTGCAGAGCGAAGGGTAGCTTTTCCTGTACTCGCAAGTGTAGGAGAAAGTGTAACATCTGCTGTCATAGTTGAGGAATTAAAAGCTTCTCTCCAATGTGTGGCCTTACTTGTTGCTTCTGCTTTATCACAGAAGAATTTGTCTGATAAAAGTTGCCACACTGCTGATTTTTAAGTAGCATTTATCCATGTCAATATTTATTCACAGCCCATGTTGTAATCAGATTTGTTTATAATGTAGTTGAGGCTGTATGTGCTAATCAACATTGGAACCACATTTTACAGCTTCCCTCTTTTCATTCTTGAAGTTTCATAGACTTTGTAATTTAGTTATGTGTTTAACATTGCAGATCAGTGATTTCCATCTTCTGTACAGATTCAGGCAGTTTACAAATCACTTGGTTGTCATACTGTTGTGTAGGAATTTTTATGGACATCTTCTTTCTCTCTGAATAAATTTATTGAGCCACAGTGAAAGGAAATTTGGAAAGCAACACATTTTTAGTGTTCTTAGTTGTTAGTTCAGTGAGAGGTGGAATGGTCAACAGCTTTCTCCATACCTCAAGTTCCCAAAGCAAAAATGAAATTTATTGTCTCCATTGAGATATAAACTAGTTTATTTTCAGTCATTTATCTGAAAAGTTGATGCTCACCATAGTAATTCATCAAACATTTTTGTGAAGTGTATCTGGCAGGGCTTCTTGGCATCAGCCTTTGAAATTCTAAGAGCTCTTGCATCCTCTGGGAACAGAGTGACTCTCCTTATTGCACATCTGGAAGGAATGTAGCTGCCTTTTTGTTTCAACAGGGAGAGATTGTTAGGATAGTGATTTCACCTCTCTAAACTGTGTGCTAGTATCTTCAAATTTCTGAAGATGAAAGAAGAAAAATACTATTATTTATAAAATATATTTGTATTGCAGTCTATAATTGCAAACCGTAAAATAATAATTATTGCATAAAAATAACAATGGAAGCATAAAAAATGGTGGGAAAGATTTATTAAGTGTTATCATTAACTTAAAGATTTCAGTAACTATATTAGTACTTTACTGGGCCTTTCATGAGGAGTGAGAGGCTAAGTTCTGTGGGTATATTGATTTAATGTAATATGTGTTAAACTCATCATGTTATTTAACCTCATCAGGCACTCCAGTTAAAACATAGATGCTTACTTCTGTGGAACACAGTTGTCCTTTTTAATGATCTAGAAGCTTAGTAACACTTCAGACCAAAAAAAGAGTTTTCATTGTAAACTTAAGATTTTTATTTTTTTTTTTTAACAGTGAATTTAGCTATTTGGAAAAGTTCCCATGTAGTACGCCAATTCTACAGCCTTGTCTGAATGACAAGTGTCTTAATTCCTTGTTGCACAAAATCAGTTGTGAATATCTATGCTTAATTATTTAGATTATTTATTCCAATTTAAAAAATCTGAATTCAGTTTACTAATCTAAACATATTTATCTAAAAGCTGATCCTCCTCATTGTTAAGTTTTGGTGTTTTTTTATTTATTAGGATCAATTACATTACTTACCCTAATCCAGCAAAACATCTGAACTGTCTCTTAAATTCCATTATGTGCTTTTGTCTTTTGCTGAATATGGATGGTTTTAAGCATATGCCTAAAAGGCTTATTGAATGAGAGACTATTTATTGGAATAGGGGTTAATGGTGTTTGCAAGCTTTATGTTACTAAAAATCTAGAAAAGATTGAATTTGGTTTAATATTTCAATGAAAAATGGTATAAGGCAGAATGCCAACAGGAGATGCATTAATAATCCATAAACCTGTGGTAGCCAACTAATTTGGGACATTATAGGAAATCTTGGCTTTATGCTGGCCAATATTTCTAACATGAGTTTCCATCAATAAATGCAGGATATACTAAACTGTGTTATTAATCTGCAAGGAAGAAACTAAAATTCAGAGAGAACTGATTTCTGTTCAGGAAGAACTTTTAAGCATTAAATTTTAATGCAGTTTATTTAAAAAAAAAAAAAAAGAAGGAGGAGTTCTATATTGTTGTTATGGTCTCCAGCAGAATGTTTTCACATTACTAATTAGTGGCAAAATGTCAGTAATCTTTCATAAAAGACAGTCCATTTCTGACTCAGTCTCCCACATTTCTGCATTCCTGACTGGAAGCATTTGCATAATGATCTAATATGTATTTACTACTACATTTAAAAGTAAGTATCATGATGTATGTACGCACTGTATTATCAGCCTTCCTTCTTGCCTCTGCACTGCTGTAATTAAGTGGTCTGTGGTACAAAGAATGGTGCAATTGAAAGTTCAACATTTTCAACGATATACTGAGAAGCAGAATTCAAATGTGAATCAATTAGAAGAGTTAGTGGACACTTATGGTCTCACAATGTTCACTGTCCTTGGCAGATACTTTCGCTTCTTTGTGGCTTGCCAACGGGGTTTCCTATATTGGCTACTAAAATGTGAAGCATCTCATGTGGCTGGTATTTGGCGTTTGTTTTTAAATGAACACAAATGAGGTTTTAGGCTGAATAATGGGTTAGATTTTATTACAAAATTCCATGAATTATTTTTTTACATTTACTCCAAAATGTTTTTAATTTCAGCTTGTTATTTGATTGGAATGTCATATGTTCACCTTTCTCATAAAATTTCCACAATATTAGTCTGAATTGTCATGTGAACAACAGTTCCCACGTTCTGTATCCATTCTGGAATATTCATATTCAGATAATTCATGTTATCCCACCTGTAGTATTATATGCTATTGTTGTTTCCATAGCATGGAATCTAGCTGCATGAAGATATTGCTGCCTTACTAATATGAATCTTAAAAATGTAGTCCTTGGACTATGAGATGAACATATTCACCTTTCATAAACACATTTGAAAGGATAAATTTCATCTATGGTTTCACATTCCTTCTTGAAATATATGAAACAGAATGAAGCTTTCCTCCCATTGTTCCACTTAATCAGGTGAATTAGTGTGTTCCAACAGATCTAGGGGTTTTTTACTTCTGTCTTTGTTAGACCAAAGTGTAATGCTTGTGTCTCATCCCTTTGGGTTCTGACACTGTGTCCTGGATTTTCCCTATCTGTTTCAAATGACAGTGTTTTTCATCTAGGAATATTAGGAAACAGCACCACTATGATACGCAACGTGATCTGACAGTGGTCAGAAACTGTCCCTGTGGAATTATATCCATTAGGATATATTACATTCCAGGCTCTTAATCTCTCTCTGAACATTTTGCCTGAGCTGACTCATCGGAACTAACTTCTGAAGAACTTAATAAATCTTTCCTCAAGATTAGTTTACTATCAATGCATCAATATGAAGAATATAGCCAATATATTGACTGTTTTGAGAAGAACCTGAAATCATTAGATTTATTATTGTCTTTTTAGACTGCAAATTCTTATACAGCAGCTTGGTCACTATGGATTCCATGACTGCTGATCTTTTACAAAAGGCTAACTAAGATTTTTACTCTATTCCACATTACTGCAAGTAACAGATTTTCAGAAAACATTGAATCATTTGGTAGAAATTAGGAGCTTGCTGATAGGAAACATGTATTGGAGTAAAAATTGATGATTTTACAAAATATTCCTATATAGTTTTATTAATTTTATAATTGGTCTTTCCCCTCGCTGTAGCAAAGTTTTCTGTTGGTGGATTCTACAGTGCTAATCTCCTTGGAATTTAGTGATTATCACACCCAAAGTAGATATTAAGTGCGACATTCCAGAAAGGATTATCACCTTCTATCATCTAGCTAAGCAGAAGCTATGATTAGGGCTTTTCTTTTCAAAGAGAGAATGGACAAATAAAGTATTTCTAGTTTCAAATCATACTGCAGCCACCACCACTAGAAAGTGAGGAGGAACTTTCTGCAAACATCTGCAGGCAGCAGAACAGAGATATCTTCAGGAGCAGGTTGTATTCTTTCCAGCATTACTTACAGGAAACAAAAGGACAAATAATGTGATTAAGGATCATGTTTATTACCAGTCGTTTATGTTCTTGATCTGTATATAACTCATCAAAGAAATTAGGTACCTTTCCCTCCTTCATCTGAAATAGATAGCAACATCTTGGATAAAGATAGTGTGATACAAGAGGTAATGGGTTTAAGCTGAAGGAGGGTCGATTTAGATTAGATGTTAGAAAGAAATTCTTTACTGTGAGGCACTGGAACAGGTTGCCCAGAGAGGTTGTGGATGCCCCATCCCTGGAACTGTTCAAGACCAGGTTGGATGGGGCTTTGAGCAACGTGGTCTAGTGGAGGGTGTCCCTGCCCATGGCAGGGGGGTTGGAACTAGATGATCTTTGAGGTCACTTCCAACCCAAACCATTCTATGGTTCTATGATTCCCCATACTAGTGCTAATTCCATGAAGTTTATAGTGGTTTATGGTTTCCAGCAAGGGTACCCAAATGATGCCTCCAGCCATATGTGGCCCACTAGACCAATATGTCCATCCTCTATTCTGTTTCTGGCTTTTCTCTTTATCAGGAGCCCCCTCCAGCACTGGCATGGAGTATGCTGTAGCCCTGATGAATTGTTCTCGCAGTGACAGCCCGTTCCTGGCTAGTCTTTTTCCTACGAGCTCTTCAGGAACAGGCAAAGCCTTAGCTGTGGAAACACGCTATAAAGTTAACACTTAGTCTGGACCCACTCTTCATGTACAGATCAACATCATATTGTGTATGTGCTGTAGGTCTGGTCGCTCGACAGAGAACTTGATCAAGCTAAGGCTAACTGCTGCCACAGAAAAGCTGGATGAGTACTCCTAGTTTAGGGAGTGAATAAAAGCTGAACTTTCTAGGAATATATTGTCATTTTCCATCTTAAAATGAAAATTCTGATATAGTGTTTGAAATCTAAAAAACTACTTAAGATTTAATTATAGGAAGTTCTTAAAATATTAAATACAATTACAATCAAGTTTAGTAGCATTAAAATGGAAATAATGAAGATTTTAAGCAATGAAATTAATAAATGGTAAAAACTGAATTTGGAATAAAACATTTTAAAATTTATATGGAACTTCTTGATTAGTGTGCTTGCTAATGTTTTCTTGCAAAAATTCCAAGGTTATCATCCAAATTTTTGAAGGGGTCTTTCTCAATCTTGAAAATACCCTAAGTATGCAAGAACTTTATTGTACCCTGGCATCATTTGAATCAAGAGAAAAGATATTGACTTTTTTCCTGGTGCTTTGACATTGTTATCACAGAAAAAAAAAAAAAAAAAAAAAAAAAAAAAAAAAAAAAACCCCCCAAAAACCAAAAAAACCCAAAAACCAAACCAAAAAAAAAAAAAACCAAAATTTTTAACCTCCATTTGGGGATTCAGTTGGCTTTGGTTTTGGTGTATGGGCAATCTTAAAGCTATTTCTGAGTTACAGTACTGATGTTTACAATGTGCTTTGGCTTTTACCTCCTTAAAGGTAAGCGTATTAAGCTAAGGGCAATTTCAAATGTTCTTCCTTAGTAGTATAATGACTAGTTCACTGTCCATCTCTTACAGTGGTCAGTACACTATGAAAGGAAATTATATTCATATCGGATATTGATACTAAATGTGACTAAGTTTAGGTTTAGAACACTCAAGAAATTAGTACTACTGACGGTGTGTTTTGTACTCAGAGAAGTGGCGAAGTTTTACCTCATAGCTGCTCCAGCTACTGTGCTCAGTTCTAGTCTACCAAAGACTTTGGTAAAAAACTTTTAGGTTTTGGTGAAACAAAGTGAAAATTAGCCTTCATCTCTAAATGCTGAGCTGCTTGGTTTTTATTGATTTTTTGCTGTTTGTTCGTTTGTTTGTTTTTTCCTAGGGATTTATTTAATCATGGTTTTAGTGATCTAAACTGTTATCCTAGTTCTGTTGTGTAGTTAGTTCTGTCATTCCTCTGGATTTTTAGAGAACTGTTAGAGGAATTCATTGGACATGAAGTGATCAAATATTAGTGAAAGACTTACAGTAGATATTTCAGTAAATGGAACTTGTTAGCTGCAAGTAGGAAAAAAAATAGTTCCATATTTCACTAATAATTTTTCCCACTTTCAAATAATGATGCCTATAAAAGATGCAGTGTATTGAGCATTTCATAAGATATTCAGAAGTCTGTCTATAAAGTATAACATGGTTTGGATACTAAAAGTTAGATTGGATTCTGAAGCAAATGAAAAAGCACAGGTCTTTACAATAAGATAAAAATGTAAATTTTATAAAGAGCATCAATACAAACATTGATCTCCTGTCTCTCTCTAGTCTAGTAATTGCTGAGGAAAAAGTGTCTTCCCATTTGGATTACAGCTTTCACAGGCATGCTGTAATCACTGGAACAGGGTAATGACTTAATCTCCCTAAGGAATTATCCCATTGTAGTTTTCTGAGAGATGTTAGGTATTTACCCCCACGGCATACACCATGAAATTCAAATTGAGCAATGAAGGAGATGTGATTCAATTCTCTACTACCTTCTGCTGGACGCAATTCCCAGAACGACAGTACATATAAAGAAAAAACTAAGATAATATCACAGTTTGACTGAAGTTATGTGCTTCCTGCTGGAATGCTTGGATATCATTCTGGTGAACATGAATTGAGTGTGAACTGCATGTTGACTTCTTCACTTGGATCCAAAGGAAAAGTAAAAATAAATGATGGGAAAATGAATGGATCATCTTGTGAAATCTCAGATGCTGCCTAAATTCTCTGTGCACTTGTCCTTTCCCGTATGCCTATTTCAGTACTTCTGCCTACCAAAGTAGTGCAGACTCCTGGTTTTTAGTTATGGGCCTTTTGGATTTGCCCTACAACCTTTTGTCTTGCTATTTGCTTAGTCCAGTCCTGTAGCTCTGCTTCTCCATTTGTCGCTGCAGACCCTGCACTACTTCTGTTCTTTTATCCCTTAGCATCCTAATCCTTAGTGCAAGATTGGAGTGATGCTAGGAGCCTCTTGTGTGGTTTTTTTTTTTTGCTGTCGATGTGGAAAAGCATTAGTGTGGACAGAGAGGAACTAAACTCTTGAAAACAATGCAAGCTAAAATTTTAGGAGAAAGTGAACAATTTAAATAGATTCATAGAGACAAACCTAGAAAGTATGTGTCATGACACCCACTGAAATGTGTGAGAGTGAATAGGAAAATTAGATGTTTACAATATGATAGGACTGGAAAATAAAGGCAGATGAGTTGTGGACTGGACATGTGTAACCCCTATATTATCCTCCGTAAGTGTGTCTGAGAGATCTGAATGTTGTAGTAACTTGTAGATATCAGTAGACTGTTAGGAGTTCAATATAATAATAATATAAATAAAAATGATCAGACATCTAGAAAAATTGCCTTTGCACAAAGAGTTAAATACAAGATATATCTTTGATAAGCAACAGGATGAGCGTTGGTTGGATAGGAGGCAATGCATTTGTGAGTAATTAAGTACTGTATATATAAGCAAGGACACAGAAGAATCATCCACATCTATCAGTACTGATGAATAGCTGAAGAGTATTATGGAATAAGAAAAATAAAATTAATATCCAGAAGAAAGATGAGGAATAAGTAAAAAAGAAAATAACGTGGGGCCTACCAGAGAGAACTCTCAAAGAAAGGTGAAAATAATGCGTATCGCTTGCCAAAAAAGAGTCTGTAACTGCCTAGTGAAAGGAGACAGAATTATCACTGGGATGATTGTCTGTGGTATGTACAATGAGGAAATAGAAGTAAATTGAGTGAAGTAAAAGCAGAAGCTGAGTACTGGGAAAAGCTGCAATGGTATTACCTGGACAACAGCCTTCTAAATTCGGTTACAGAACCTTTACATTGAAATGGACTTTAGCCAGCAAAGGTCAATATGTAAGGGAGAGGGATTTCCGAGCTGACCACTTAAATGCCTGAGACGTTACAGAGAGGTTTTTGAGAATTATTTATAGTTCCTATCTTGGTTGGCTAAACACCCAAAAGGAAGAGGAATACATTTTGTGATCCATAGGAATGTGATAAATATTGGTGAAAATGTTGAAAGATTAAAAGATTTTATTCAGCTTTTCTGTAGTTTACGAAAAATTTGGATTATGTCCCCAGAAGATTTTTCTTTTTAATTTCTTAATTAAAAAAAAAATTAAAAATTACAAGTGCTTTCTGCTTGATTGAGGTGTCATTAATTGGAGTGAACAGAAGGTTCAGTATTTGCCCTTTTCTATATTAGAAATATCGGCATGAGAAAATTAATACAAATTTTATACCAAAACTTGGTTTTGTGCCTTTGGGTAAGTGTGGAAGTTTTATGTTCAGATATGGTGAAGTTTATATGACTTTGTATCTGTATAAAATTAGAACTGTTTTTATTGTCTTTCTCCCTCGGATTTTCCAGTCTAATTTAATTTATCCTTAATAATCATGACACACTGAAAAAATATGAGTTGAGTTATCAAAGGATGTCATTATTTCTGTCATGCCCATTTCAAGCTTTCTGCTTTGTCTGGATGAAGATGGAATTGTAGAGATAAAAACAAACTAACCAACAAAAAAACCTCCCAAAACCAAGCAACAAAAACACCCATGCTCCTAAGGCTTCTTTGGAAAACTTAGAACCTCTAGTTGCCCTTCAATAAACTGATCTCAAGCTGTGTATCTAGTAAATTGCAGTATGGAAAATTATTTTTTTTAATGTCTCTTTCTCTGGAGAGAAATTCTGATGAGTCCAGACCTCTCTCTTTCTTTGGTTTTGTGTGGGGCTTTTTGGTTTTTGGGTTGGTTTTTTTTTTTTGTTGCAATCAGGTTTTCTCTAAATATACTGCAGGTCACAATGATTTAATTCTATATTTTGGACATCTGAGTTCTATTCTACTGTTGCCAGTGTGTTTTCAGCTGTGCCAAAACTGAGCAGGTCTGTGGTTCCTTTGTAACATCAAAACGAAGACATTTATCATTGAGATTTATCGTGGGACAGCCAGCCAGATGGTTTGGTATTTTAAAGGTGAATTGTGTTGGGTCTTGATTAGCTCATGTGATCTTTTAGTTAAAGATCAGCTGCTCACGGTTTTTTCTTTTTTTTTGCCTTTTTTTGCTTTTTTTCCTCCTTTCTCCTTTTAGTAATGCAGAAAACATTAATATAATAGCATATGTAGCATAGATTGTCATTTTAGAAAGGAAACCAAGTCATAATGAATTCTACTGATTTCATTCCAATTATAATGTGACCTCCTGTTGCTTTGCATTGAAGCAGCATTCATTTCAGACACATGCTGATAAACAACATGCACCATAAATGACCCTTTAGAGGGGCAATTGCAAGGCTCAGGTTCGGAATTTTTGCTCATACCACAGGCATTTCTTTTGCCAAGTCTGTAATATTAGGCCAGAAAGAATGCATTTCATTATATAGAGACCAGACTTATTGGGAACAGAGCCATGTGAGCTTTGAAATGCTTTCATTCAAACTATATTCAGATTTTAAGTCATTATCGATTATGATATAGACTAGCCATTGTAAGGCACTGAGGAGACAAGTGAAAGGCTAGACTCTTGTCTGTTTTCTTAGTAAAGTTAGAAGAATCTTTAGCTGTTTGTGTGTTTTGGGTCTTACTGCTAATGAAGATGATAATGCTTATTTGATGCTGAGTTGTAAATCAGTTTGGCAATCTCAAGAGAAGACTGTTTCCCATGAGATTTCTAGTACTTCCTGGTGATTGTCAAAGTGGAAGTATCGTGACAGAATCTTTTCGTGGAGCGTTTTGGTACTTTTGGATTCTGGTCTTTGCGTGACTAAACGATGCAGAGATAAGGAGAAGCAAGTATTTCTTCCCTTGCATCTGAATTACTTGAGGGAATTTTCAGCATTTGTGCAGGATGTGAAAAGGAAGTGAGGCAAGGTTTACAATGACAGGTAATAGCTTTTATTAGAGCAACTGATGTAGAAGAAATGTTTAAACTTTTTGGACACACATGCCCTTCTTCATGTCTGTTGTCAGCCCACAAAAATTATCTGTTTGATCAGCTGACACAAATGAATAAAATGGACAAGGTCTGGGAGGAAGAGCAAGCCTGAAGAAGGGCATATGTGCCCAAAAGCTTGTCTATCTTTTTGCTACATTAGTTGCTCTGATAAAAGGTATTACCTCCTGCTACAAGTGATATCTTACGTAGAGCCTCACAATCGCATCTGCAACCACACTGCTGTTACAACAGGCAATGATGCCAGTTAAGTGAAAGGCCAAATCCGATTCTTTCTCCCTGCTCCTCCTCCCACGCACATCACAGTTTTACCTGATTCATTGTTCTCTAATTTTCTATTCTAATTCTGGTGTTCTCAATATTCTGATGTATACTACAATTTAGCAGCCTTGCAGTATCTCTCAGACACACTTGACAGTGTAAATGGGACTGTTGGCTTGAGTTGTTCTTTGCATTGTGTGATCCCAGACTAGAAATTAAGGAAAGGAAGTATGAAGTCCCAACTGATGTCTAAGATGAGCTGTACATGGCCTTAAGGGTATTGTTTGTTCTTTTTTATATCCAACAATTGGATTTACCGAATCTTGATAAATGGCATCAGACAGATAGTGAAAATAATCTGGCAGCAGACAAATTTTTAGAGGTTTTATGTTTGATATTGGATTCTTCTTTTTCTTTTTTGCACTATTTGTCTTTAGAGTTGAGACTATGTATTTCAATTAAAAGCAATTTTATTTCTATAAAAAATAAAATTAAAGGGGCATGGTAGAGACATTAGGTTAATGGAATGATTATTATAAAAATTCACCTGGCAGTATGACTGGGGAATATCAAACTCATCTTTTACCTGCCACCGCCTTCTCTTGGAAAGTAGGAGCAACAGCAGATTGATACATTCTGCAGGTGTCACTCTTCACTCAACATTTCCAGTCTTGGGTAGAATTGATAATATACAAAGGCACTGATACATTTTAGGTCTAAAACACCTGAGTAGTAGCCTTTTCCACTTACTGTCTCACGCTTTTTTGCAAAGTAGCTGAAGTCTATGGGATTTGTCATCCTCGCTCTTGCATTTTTCAGTTCTTTCTCAGCTGGAAGCTTTTGCCATGCAAAGCTTCACTGCATTCAAGTCAGAGTTTATGTTTGTCCTAGGCATATCACTCTTGGTCTCTTTCAAGAGTAGTTTAAGTAAATAGAAAAATTCTTGTTGTTTTCACCTCTAATTAGAATCTTGATTTTCAAATCATTAAATGTTCCCTTTTATTTCACCATCTCTTTTTGATCATATTTGTCCAGTTGTAGCCATACAGTCTTCAAAATCATTTGTTCCCCCAAGACCCACTAATTTTTTCTGATTTCACAATAAATTTGTCACATGAACATCTAGTCTATGACATTGCAAAATTGCACACACAGTCTGTATTGTACACAGTTGACTGAAATTAAATCTGTTGTTAATCAAAATTACTTCATAGCTCTCCAAACTGCTTTGGCCTTCTTATGAATTCTGTGGTCTCGGGAAGAAAAGGTAGACTATATGTAAAATCTCTTGCTGGATTAGAACCAGCATTGGATTGGTTATTCAGAAAAAAATGAATATTCCTTGTTTTGGAAGGAATATGGAAGAAATGATACATTCTTATAGGTTGACTATGTATCTTTAAAGAAGTCAAAGCTTCCTTCCAACCTTAATATTCAAAGGCCTTTTTTTTTTTTAAAAAAACTCAGAAGAGGCAACAGTATTTGAAGTCTTTTGTTTTGTTTTCCAAAAGACAGTCATTCTTCTTCTGTATGTATTAGCGGTATGTAGTTAAATGTGTGCTGGGAGTTGAAGAATAGAAAATCAAATTATTTTCTGCTTAATAGCAAAAATTTCTTATTCAAAGAAAATAAGGAATGTGTTGATAAATTTCTGATTTTTGTTATGTTTTAACTTTGTCAGATTGCAAAACGAGACAGAAAGGAATGCTTTATTGAAATAGTTTGCACTGTTGATAAGTCAAAAGTAGAAAAGTTATTTTATTGACATTTCCATATCGTTTATGTGTGATAAGTCTCATGGGCTATTTCTTGGCTATCAATCCTGGTTCAGTAGCAGATATTTATTTTAGATGATGTTCAGATCATTTTATGCTTAGGATGAGGGTCTTAATTACACATTCACAAACAAAAAAAAAAAGTACAAATTGCTCAATTTTTTACATGTCTGCTTCCTCTCAAGAATAATTGGAAAACTTTCTGCATTGTTGAGTCAAGATGCAGTACTATGTAGCATCGTACTGAAAAGTCTTTAAAGTGTACACTTCACCATCTTTACTCGTTTAATCCTTGTGTTTCCTTTCTGACATTAGTTCCTTAACAGGAGGAACAGTGTTAATTTTTTCATGGAAAAGTCTTTCATTTAGAAAAGAATGACAGAACCTTAATTCTAATTTTAGTAATTTAAGGCCCTGTTCTGTGCAATGTCGCAGGTCTCTGTAGTTTTTAAAGCTTGTGATGTTTGCTGATTTCAATAGCTGATACAGGTATTTCTGCTACAGTATTTAGAAGTCAGACAAGAATGTATTACGTACAACTTAGTCTTGTGTTGACAGTGTAGCAGAGCAGGGATGCAGCAATGTCTCCTGCAATGTATATTAGAGGTGAATTTGGCATGCAAATAGTAACCAGGATTATCACATTAGATAGTCATGTCAGGTGTATAGATATTTAATACATTTTAAGAAAGTATCAGGTAATATTTTATTTCCAAGGGTCGCTTCATTATTCCTTTGTGGCAGTTTGTATCTGTGTGTGTGTGTGTATAAATAAAAGAAAGATGGAAAATAAGTTAGAAGAGATGGAAAACTAATGATTCAAGAAATCACATAGCATCAGATAATTCTATTTTGAAATCACAGCAGTAGCACCCAGAGGCATAAACTCCCCAAATTGTTAGTAAAAACCCCCTTTGATATATCCAGTGCTACAGAAGCCTGAAGGCACTCTTTTTTATTAGTGCCTAATGTTTCCTGAAAGAAACATTTAGCAGACATTAAAATATATATATACACCTGTTTAATTTTATAATCCAGTTTCTTTGACACTTATTTACTGATGCTTCATCTTGCTACTTGACTTTAATGTTTGGTATTATCTTTACAGCTTTGAGTATTTCAGAATTTGCTAACAGATTGGTACGTGTAGTTTAGGCAAGTAATTTTTATCCTGTCTTCAAGACTGTCTTTTACCTTCACCTTTCCATGCACCTTTCTAAGCGCCCCTATCCAATCTACTGGGCTATACGGCTCTCGGTAGAGCAAAGTGAAAGCCTGGGAAGCCCATATCCAAATTTCTCAGCCACGTCTCTAATTTTTGCAGTGGGATTTCTCTTCAGCTGTATGAGGTTATATTAACTCCCTTCACTTTCTCCTCTCCAGTCCCATGGCACAAAGAGGGATTAGTTTGTGTTTCAACAAAACGTTCCTCATATGCCTTTTCAGCCTTTTCTCTGCCATCGCATTTATGCAGAAATATGTAGTCTAGGATTATTGTTTAGAAATGCAATCGGTCTGAAGAGTCTTAGACTCATAGCATTCTGGTCACCACTAAGTGAAGAGGTGGAGAAATAAATTAAATGGATAGCCATTGCTAAACTGCTCCTTTTGAAGAATTAGCTGTTGCTCCTAATGAATTGCGCCCTCCTCTAGCTTTGCCCAAAATAAGATTCCTAAGTGTAAGCTCTCTATACAGGAAAATATCTCTTCAGAAATGATACACGAGCATATGCTTTCATCCTACTGAAGTGAGACTTAAGCACAGTTTGCTGGCACACTGGGTGGAGGGTTGGGATCTCAGAATTTCAGAAATCTCAGATTTTCAGAAGAGTTTTGTTTGGGCTGGACTAATTATACTGAAGAAACGTTGGGAAGGGACCAGTGTGTGCATCTGTCATTCTGCTTACAGTAAAATCTCCATCAAAAGAGAGTTTTGTAGCACTTTTCCTTAAAAAGGACGGAATTTATTGCCTTGCAGTTGAATATGTGAGCATGACTGGGAACAAGGGAAGAAAAGAGGAGCTGCAGGGAGAGCGACTCCTGAGGCTTCAGAAATTGGCATGAGCTCCTCTTTGTTTCCCATCTGGTTTAAAATGAAGACATCTTAGAACACAATAGGAATATTCTCACCTACTTTGTCATTCATTCAAATTGTGTCAATTCGTCAAAGAGAATTTCAGTTACATGCCCCCTCCTCCTGGCCCTTTGGAAGATTAAGGGATAAATACTTGGATTGTGATAAAGTTCCTGAAAACAAAGTTGATCCTGACAGAAAAGCACAATGCAAGTTTTGTATTGAAAAATAGGGATAAAGTATCATTTTAATTTGATAGGACAACTCACTTCAGTTTAAGAATTTGATTGGCTTATGAGTTTTGACAAGCAATGTCACTTCAAGAAGATTCAGATGAATGAATTCCAGAGGTCAGATCTAACAGCTGACTCCAAAATACTGTAACTTTGCCTAGTAATGGATTGATTTGAACTAGGAAAAAAAAAAAGAAAAAGAAAAAAAGAAATGGTATGTAATTATGTGGTTAACCTTAGCACTTAGGTTTTTTTCTGTCTTTGCAAAGCCAGTAATTTAAGAAGGTGATCAGAACAGCCAAAAGCCCTGGATTTTCCTTTTTCATCCTTGTAAAAACCCATCTGATTAATGATGGAACTCAATAAATTAAAAAATAAAAAAATTTGAGCATAGATTTGGTTTACAGTCTCATGTGTTATTTATTTAAAAATTGGATTGCACTGGAAAACTCCTGACTCTGTGGGGAAGGAAATGTTGGCAGATGGTTCAGAAAAGGGGGAATGGATAACCGTATATTTGTTTCTGTTAATCTGATATATTGAAAAGGAGAAAGTATCATTACGTTTTGCAACTGGAGGCTGGATAGGTAGGGAAGCAGCAGCTTGATTCCTAGCACACTTCCTTTAAACTGCTGCGGCAGTGCTGCTTGTCAGTCTTTGGGCTGGCGTAGGCGACGTATGCATGCTTTTGTGTGGTACCTGTTCATTCAAGCTTTACATTTGCATGAAAAGTTTGTTCTACATGGATGTGGAACAGTATGATAAATGCTTCTCTTGGTCTCTACTCCTGTTTAGATTTGACTTTGGATCTGTTGTGATCAGTCTATGACAGGGTAAATAAGTGTATTTGTTTTACAGCAATCTGAGGAAGAATCCAGAAGTGATTTACATCTCCAGATTTTGGCAACAGGGGGTATTATCAGTTTCATTCCTAATATTTTCTTTTATACTGTTTGGTTATTTGTTTTTAAGATCGCTTTCTTTTTTTGCCATGTCTTTATTTGGATTTTATTACAGTTCCCTACTAGTTTGTGTATGGCAAACTCATGAAATAGGCACATAACCCCCTGAAGCCATGACAAAAGGGATCATTAGAGTCCAAATCCTAAAAGGTTGACAATATTTGCTGGAGAAATTTTTAATAGACTATAGGTCACTAAAACAATGTTTCTATTTGCTATTTATTTCTTATGGCTTTTGGTTTCCCTACCCTTTTCCCAAAACATTATATCCTCATTTAGCATTCTCTCTAACAAGCTGTGACTTGGGAAATGGTTTGAAGGGAGGAGTTATTGCCAGAAGGGTTCCAAAAATACAAATTGGTGAAACTATTTGAAGTAATCATCATAGCTCGAAGCTTAGATTTTCCCTCTAAAATGCTTTTGAGCTGGAATCTGCTGGTTTTTAAGTCAATGAAGAGTTTTGATATTGACCTTATTGATTAGACAATTGGTCTGTGTTTCCACAGAGTAGGGATGGCAAAAACGCATTTGTTACTACTTTTAGTATTACCAAAATTAATAGAATTTTCGGTTTATTTGCAACGCTTTCTTGATAAACTCCAACTGACATTACTGATTAACATACCATTTTGTCTTCTTTCTAGTAAAAGAATTTAGATTCAAGCTGTAATTCAGACAACTTTGTGCCATTATCAGTGGCATTGACAGTGACATGTCAGGCACCCTTAGTTCCCCCCCTCCTCCCTCCCTCCCTCCCATGCTATGTTAGTCATTTTTCTCTTTGGAAGCCTACATTTCCAGAGGTATGTCCAGCTGGCAGGCAAGTTTTAGGTAAGATTTGGCTGAAAACTATTTTCAACAAATAATAACTCTTACTGGAAACTGTGTGTTTTCCACAGTTATGGCTTTAATATATCTGTGTGTGTGAGATGGGGTGGATGAGGAAAGTGGGGTAGACCAAGATACACGTTAAGGTATGTTGGAACAGTGCCACATGGAAATTGTAATTTGGTTCCCTCGTGTCCTCGTTCTCTTTGATGGTCTATGAGTCTCAGCTGGACTAGAAATCTATTTTATAGACACATTTGTCTCCTTTGCAAGTCAGTAATGTGTCAATAAAGTAACATAGTACCTTTTCAATTCAGTGGCAATTAAAAATGATTGAACAGTCTCAGAAATTTCAAAACTGCTTTAAACCAATATTGAAATTAGTTTAAAAATAGTGATACAAAACATTGGAGTTTTTTCAAGATCTATTTTAGTGTGTTTCCTTCTTTTTACCAAATTTAAATCAAACTGATGCGTTCACAAAACACTTTAGTGTCACTAAGTCTCCACTTTGCCAAAGGAGTTTTGTGTCGAAAGTTTTGTTTGGCATTGAGCACTATATTCTGATGACACAACAATTAATTTTATAGAAAAGAAACATTAAGAAATGTATTGAAAAATAAGCTGTGCCTTACTCATCTCTTTGTTTGCTTATAGTATTGAAAAGGAAAGCAAAAGGCCAACTTTTTTTTTTTTTTCATTCTTCTTTTCTACAGTACCAGTAAATTGTTTGTTCACTGCTCCCGGTGTGTTGACCATCACTTGGTAGCCAATGTTACAGAAAAAATCTCATGAGAAATGCTGAATTTTGCTGTCACCAAATTTTACATCGTGCATAGGAATAGCTGATAATTTCTTTAGAGCTAAAAGCTGAAAGATTTATTTTCCCCTCAGTCTTCTCTTCAGGAGAAGTTTAGAGAGTATCTAGTATTCTCTAACTATATTTTGAAAACACTTTTGTGTTTTGCACAGTATCTTTGTGTGTTCAGTTAAACAAGGGCTTATTTATTTACTACTTTTCCACCACTGTAAGTTTTTTATTACTAGGGTAGACTAGTCCACTCTGTACCTAAACAGTATTGCCATTTTTTTTCTCGTTGATGTGTTCTTGCCAACTTCTGAAACTTCCTTCTAAAGGTTATTTGTGGAACTGGAAGAACGTAATGAAGAACCTTTGTTGCATGTCTCATTCAGTGTTCAATACTGAATATTTCATTCACTAATAGTATTTTATATTATCTACTGTAAGTGCTAAAAAAACATGGAAGTGACCATATCTTTTTTTTTTTTTACCTTGTTCTCTCTTTTCTTATAGCAGTTCCCTGTTTATTTACTTGTTTTTCCGCTCACTCCCTTATTATTGGTTCTTTGTCTTCAAGATTGGATGCACAATATGGGGATCTCATTTCCCCTTTTGGCTACTACTCTTAATTGTCATTCATTTTTTTTATTGTGTTTTCTGGAGAGTGTCCCAGTTCCATCTCCTCTATGGTTGATATTATCAACGTCATGTTGTCCACATTAATTACAGCTAGGTGGAAAACACCTAGCCATGTGTACCTCACATTTTGTTACTTGAATTAGGTGCCTTGCAAGCCATAGCTCTGAAATATATTGAGCTGATATCATGTGCCTGGCCCTGTTAGTTTCAAAGCAATTTTGGCAATAAAAATGTTTTGTGGTTTTGGGCATGACATTAACATTTGTTTTCCCTTAGTTCTTGTTCCATTTCCTTGATAAAAAGTCTTTGATGCCCAAGGGGGTGACCTTTTCCTTCATATTTCCATAAATTGAGTATTCACATAGTTGCTTAAGATATTACATGTGTAGCCCGCCTGTTCCCAATCTGCATTTTGGTCTCTGTGCTTGCCTGAGTTTTGGTGGCCCTTTTTTCCCTCCATGCATGTTGGAGTCTTTCATGTCAATCATATCTTGGTTATCAGAAGCTTGCAGGACAGTGGGAAGTTTTAAATTAACAACTCACTCTAAGAGGCAGAATTTTACAGCTGTCACATGAGACGTTTTGCTTCTCTTTCCTAGTTTAATGGCTCACTGACTGCTTTCTCATCAGCTGGCCAGTCTGCCAGTCCTTGCTATGCTATTCTAGTCTGGGTTTTTTTTCTGGTGTTCTTTTTTTCCTCCTCCAGGTCTTGATTACTTCACTGTCTCCTTTGTGCTGCTGGAATCTAACCTCAGCAAAAAATGCTTTTAACCATGAATGTTACTCCTAGAGAGAGCCAGGGCCTAACATCTTCCTATTTGCATCTGCAGTCATCTTCCAAGAAGTTTTTTATACTCCTTTGCTGATACAGAGGTGAATCAAATTCTTTTGAAATATCACACTGTGGGAGGTCTTAAGCTTAAATACAAAATCATGTAAGTGTTCTACATGCTACCCAACTTCAGATGGGATTCTTTCAGAAGCAAAACACAGCAGACTCAGTTAGCAAGATGTAAAAAAAGATGGGCAGACTAAGCTATTATTAAAAGGATGGCATAATATCTGACATATAATTTGTAAAATTTACAACATTTGGTAAAAAGAAAAGATATTTTTAGGGTTTTAGGAGTGCAGTTTACTTTTTTCTTTTTTTTTCTTTTTTCTTTTGTCTTTTTTTTTTTTTCCCCCAAAAGGGTAGCCTGTATATATGTTGTTATTCATAACTTTTGTTTTTTGTTTGTTTTTTGTCAGTAGAACAATTTCATTAAATTACATAACTGCAACCACCTAGATGTGAGGTCTCAGTCTGGCACTATCACTCAAGTTACATGGCTATGCACATGCTGAATCTCACTGTAGTCAATCAGTGGTGTAAAGACTTGCTGAGAGCAAAGATGTTATTTGGAGTTGGGAATCCATTAGTTGGGATGGCTTCTGTACCCTACCTTCAAACAAGGAAAATGCAGATCCTTGTACAGCATGATTTGCCACAGAATCATTATGTCATACTGATTATTCTTTTTGTAAAATAAGAGATGTTTCCCATTATAAGTATACGATATAATTTACTCTAGGGCACTAGCATCGTGTATTGCAATTCTGGAACTATTGTAAGAGAGAAGTTTGTGTTTCCCACCTGAAAGGTAGATATGAATAAAACTTAACAAAAAGTTAAAAAGAAATTAAAAAAAAAAAAAAGTATAAGCTAGTTTTTAAAAATAAACCACAAAGACCCAAAAGAACAGCACCAAAACCCCAAAGAAGCCTGCTACAGGTTCAGTATATTAGTTTAGTAATTTATATTGATTGTTTATCTAAAGACACAACAGATGCATTATTTTTTGGCTGTTCTTGAAGGGAATGGCCAGTAAAGGATTAGGAGTTCCATTTGTATCAGTGATCCTAGAGCAGAAAAGGACTCTGAGTGCCAGGCAATGAAGAATTAGTAGGCATTACACAGAGTAGGAGGTACATTGGGGAAAGGAAGTCACTACAGAGAAAAGCAAGTTGAAAATTAATGTCTTTTGCAGAATGAGAGACTTGAAACATTGTTTTAATGTACTTTGCTCAGCATTTCACTGGAGGCTTACGTGGTTTTGGATATGTAGAAAATACTGTGGCAGGATGTATTAGCTGTGTTCAAATTTTGGATTATCTTTTGGTTTGCTCTGTGTGTGTGTGTTTGTGTAGATACACTTTTGGGGGTGATGGAAAGGCAGGGAAGATGTGATTTAAGTCTCACAAGTAAAAAAGACTGCATTATTACGGATTAGTCTTTGGTTTCTTCAAGAGTTAAGTACTTTCCAAATGGAAACAAGTTGAGTTCACTGCTTGCTTGCTTATGAGGAGTGTATTAATATAATATGTATAAAACATTAAACAATAAAAGTAATAGCCTCTAAGGGAAAGGGAATTATTTTCTTTTGAAACCATGATGTCATGGTCTTACCTCACCTTTAGTTTCAGCCAAGCAAATAATGTGTACTGAGCTCTCTATCATGTACCATTATAATTAGCTCTGTCAGGTCTTAGCCCTGCAACCCTCATGCAGATAATATGATAATATGTCTTCATAACCAAGTGACCTTACATGCACAATATTTCTCCCCTTATGAAGATTGCATGTCAATAAAGTAATTGAGTCTCAGAGGCTGCAGCGAGTGAAGATTTAGATGATTGGACTTTCAGGGCAGTGATGTATGACCGTTATTATTCTACTTGTCAGAGAGCTGCGTACAAGCGAGGATGGCCAGAAGATGACAGGAATGAAAGGTTGTGTTTCATTAAAAAAAATATTGCTGTTAATCACCACTCTATTCTTTTCAAAGTCACGGAGGAAAGAAACTCCTTTTTCATTTGAGCTCTGGTTAAGAATTTAAACGTGAACACGTAGCAGGCTTTCAGAGTCCAGTTATCCAGCTTCATTATTGCTTAATTAGGGAAATAAATTATTATTTCAGTTAATAAAATACAACAAAATGCTAGACAGTGAGACCACCTGTATACTTTTAGCGCATCGTTTTAAATTAACATTAAATGCATCATGGTAAGCTTTAAATCACATTTTGCCTACAGCTTTAAGTAATTATAACAAGTGCTATGGAGCCGGTACAAAATCAAACCATACTGAATTCAACTATTTTTGCTTGTACTAATTTGTTTGGACAGTTGCAGTGCTTGAAACATTTATATTTCCATACTTTGTAAAAGCAAATATTTTTTTTTTCTCACCAAGATGTTTTGTAGCTGTAAATTTATCTTATGATATCATAACAGCTGGAAACTTGTAGCTTGACAAGGTTTTGTTTCATATTTAAACAGCTCAGAAATTATGTTTGAAACATAGTATATTTCTTTCTGTGAGACTTTTCTCATTTTGTTGCACATTATCTTGGAAGTATCTGCAAGATATTTTAAAATAGACTATTTATGCAATTGTTTAGTTAATAATTCCTAATGATTTATATATGCATCAGACCTTATATACATAAAAAAAGAGACCAAAACTAGCCCAAAAGAGTATTTACTGGTGAGTGCTAAATAATGAAATACGGATGTAGGTTCTGGAAGGCTGATGAGCAAAGAAGCTTGACAGTGCTTTTCGTGAGTGGAAAATCCTAACAGAAGCACATCTTTTCTGAAGAACTAGTTTCAGAAGTCTCTAAATCTTCACAGTTAGGAAATTGACTGAGATATAGCAGCTCTGATGGAGAAAGAACTTATCAGATTATTTTTGGCTATGCATAGGAAAGCAATTTATTAACTAAAATTAGCCACTGCATCTTTTCAGGATTGACTGTCCGTAAGGACAATTTCATAAGCACAAACAACAGGAAAAGAGAATTAAATCTTTGTATGAAAAGTGAAAAAAAATCAAGTTCTTTTATGCTTCCTCCTGAACGTGGTTTTAACCTGTTTAGCATGTAATTCTAAAGATGCAGAGTCAAATTTGTTTGCAAACTCATCTTCACTATTCTTAATGATTTTTTGAACAGGAATGCTCTGTGTGATATAGGCCCTGTTCTATGCACCGTAGGAAAAGTAATATTCTCTGTTCCAAGATAAAATGGATATTTGAGTAAGAAAACAAAATCCCCCAAAATTACAAATATTTAATATCTGTATTACCAAGTTGTTGGTTAGTGGCAGTCAGGAGCACAAGCCTCAGTCTCCCGAGTTCTCTGTTAGATAAACTGACTGCTACTTTTCCTCTTCCTGCGTATATACATAGCATTAGGAATACAACTGTTGGTAAACCAAGCAAAATACATACTTCATACTTAAAGTCGGTGTCTCTTGACATAGGTTTTCTCGAGTCAAATCATTATACTGGTAAGTCACAGCATTAACAAGAATGTTGCTTTCACTGATGTGGCTGTAGAACAAAGCCTTTAAAGCGCTGAAAGTCCTGAAGTGTTCAAAATGCACAGTGATCACTAAGGAACTGGAGGGGAATGAAGAACTTACCAAAATTAACTTAAATAGCAAGGGAAAAAAGAAAAAAAAGAGTTACTAGCCCATTATATTTTTATATGTCCTTTTAGATAAGGGAAGAAGACCGATAGCTTCCAGTCAAATGGAAGACTGACGTGAGTGATCTGACTCCTCTATCAATGTGACATCTGACTCGCTGTTAACAGTTATTGGTGTTGATAGGCACACCCCTCAGAGAGCCAAATGCAGTTGTTTTGATCCCTTGTTCTTTTATTTCTATCCCTTCTCCCTGTTTTCTGTCACAACGTCATGTTGAATCACTGTTCGGTGGCGCAGGCAGGACCTCTCAAGTACTGAGGTATCAGACTTCAGGAACCGCATTGAAATTAATATAATAATGAGAACCAGAAGGCAGCACAACCCCACTTCTCAGGGAAGGACGAAGCTAATAAGTATTGTTAGTGGATTCTGGGGAGAAGAACCAGAGGTGCATCCTGTGAACAAGCAGGTGTAGACTGGCTTGTCTCAGGGTCCAGTTACAGGCACGCTGAGAAGATCAGTGCTGATGTCTGTCACTTTGTACACATCAGGATGCTTATTTGAGAAAACAGAATAGTCAGTGGTTATCTTATAATCAACCCTGGTATGAAGAACAGCTTTATATAAAAAAGAAAGAAAAAAAAGTACTGTGCTTTTTAGATTTGTATGTAATGTCTTGCTAGCTCAGCTTTCTGTATTCTGTTTGAAGGGAATGGATCTGTATCTTCCTCCCCTGTTGCTTTTACTAGGCTTATTACTTTATGATCCTGAACTGTCTAGATCTGTGCATATGTATTCAACATAGGTGCATAATGCGTGCTCTTTTCTCACACTGATTAGGTGTTTAGTTGGGACTCAGCTTTCAGATCAATTAATGGTGCTTTCTGTGTATGCCTGTTTGGAGAGTAGATTACAAATTTGCTTTCTGATTTTGTAAGTTTTTAGCTGGAACTTTGGATGCTTGTTCCATTTTGAGTCAAAAAGTTTGACAAGGATGAGGAGTTTGAATAATATTCACTATAGCTTATTTTTGTATGTGTTGATGTGTATATATACATGCTTGCGTGACAATAATTCTATTTACAGCAATAGCAATAGCAATGATTGATGTGGCCTAAGTGTTTCCATTTGCTTATAATTATATGACATTTTTAGCTATATGAGATAATTTAGTGCCTTATTTCTGTCCAGAGGAGAAGGTTCTTTCAGTATTTTTTTTTTCTTTTCTAATATTCAATCAGATAATCCCATTATTTTTCACATGTTTATAGATTCATGCAGTCCAAAGCTATTCAGACTGGCTTGCTGTTCTGTACCTCACAGGCCTTGCATTCCACATAATTATCCCGTAACTGCACTCAGTAACTTGTATTTGCTAATGCCTATCTTCCTCAAAAGCACTGGCTTGATTCAAAAATGTAGACTCCACGATTTACCTGATGGTCTGTTCAAATTGTTAATCACCATATGATAAAAAATGCATCTAATTTTGTCTGGCTTCCACTTTCAGCCTTGAAAGCTACTTTTGTAATATTAATACTGAATATTAGCCCTTTAATATTTAGTGTTTTGTCCTTGTGTGGGGTTGTTATGCAGTGTAATGAAATAGCCTCCCAGTCATATTTTTTATAAACTAAAAGCATTGTACTGTTGAAACCCCTCACTCTGAGGTATTTTCTCCAGTCCTTAAGCATGGATTGTGGCTCTCTTCATCACCTTCTCTAATTTTTCGACATGCTTTTAAAAAATATGGCTATCGGAACAGTATGTACTAATCTAGTCTCATGAATGAACAGAAGTAAAATAATTTTCCACGCCTACTCTGTTCCTCTATTCATTTCCTCTCCCTATCTCTTTAACGCTCAAAGTAAAAGCAATTACTTTAACATATATTGCTTTCACATCATGTTAGGACTTTCTGTTGAATTGCTTGCCCACCATGTTCCCTAAATTATTTTCGGAGGCTCTGCTTTGTGTTACACAGTCTCACATTTTATGGCTACGGCCAGTCCTTCCTCAATCCTGGATAAACACCTTTAGATGATGATGACATATTGGTGACTGGCATTTCAACCAATTTCTATCGTATTTAACTTTTATTGCTAATGCTTGGTACTAATTTAGTATTAGTTATTTGTTACAAAGTGAATGTGTGTCTCCTGTTTGTTTTTTCATCAAAACTGAAAACGTCCATTACTGGGACTTGGTCACAGAACTCTCTTGTTTGTAAATCAGTCTCTGCCAGGTGCTTCCAACACCAGCGAAACCTGGGAGGTATTCTGTGCCCAGGCAGGAGTAGGAAAAGGGGGGATGTTGGCATAATACAATTGTAGTGCTCATTCACCCACCTTCCAGAAGTGCCCAAAGATCGTGCCAGGAGGCTGAATAGGTTGTACTGGGGTAGAAAGTGAGAATGCCCTTGAAACCATTTTTTCTTCCTGCCTCTTCTTCATTTTGAGGAAGTGTATAATGAGAATCTGCCTCGCTTTATTTCTAGCAGCATGTATCTTTCCATATAAATATATACTGTACCATCTTTACTTAAATTATGAATATATTTGTCTGTTTTTCCTTAATGAAACAGCTCTTTCTTCCAATCCATTCTGCTGCTTTTACCTTGAACGTACAGCCTGCCTTGGGTTTAATCTTTACTGTAATTAGTTTGTAACAGAAATAAAAGTGATTGGTGGTTTACCAATGTTTTCTTCACACCCATCTGTTTTCTTTTCTGCCGTTTAGTACTAGAGAAAGAATGCGCTCTTTCATTAAATCTAGCACAACTCAAAGGTCATTTTTAATTTGCATTTTGAAAAAGAAACCGTATAAAAAGTAATGAAATACTCTTGGCCTACTCACAGGCAAGTCTAGGGACAAAATGTCTTAACTTTCTTGTTTGTCTTTTTGAGATACTATCAATTGATTTATAAAGGACTGGTTTGGAATCCCAATCTCAACACCACTGCCTTTCACATTTCAGGAGTTATACTTACATGCAGAAGTATCTATAGTTTTCAAGATGGTGACAGGAAGTCTGCTTTACAGTATTTTAATATTAAAGAGAAATTATCTATAAGGTCCAAAAGTGTTCCACCTAGAGATATCTTTTAAGTCTCCCTCCTAGAAGACAGTGGAGACCTTGCAAAACTGAACGACTTCTACATGATGATGATCTTGAATGGAAAAAAGACTAGCTTGGGAAGTTATTATTTCCATATTTATTTCTTCCTCTAAGTTTTGCCAATTATATCATCATTTGCATTTTAAAATCTCTTTAGGACTATCATGGAGGTGACTAAAAGATGATTTCCAAAACCATTGAAAGTAGTGACATTTTACTCATCACCGGTAGTTAAGCTACCTGAACTGCAGAATGACATCCACAGGACAAGACACTGAACAATTCTGTCTTCAACAAGATGATATTTACTCCCAGGTCTGTACCTGGATTTTTATTTTTGAGTATGTCCTTCATCTAAATATCATCTTCTGGCCAGATCTTAATATATGCAAAAAAACAACTGCTGATCCAGTCCTGCTGGACTGGCCAACTAAAAGTATCTACAGGAAAACTGCAGATTTTATCAAAGAAAACTTGTAGATTTCTTAAGCTGGGTCATCTTCACGTAGGGCCAGTCACAATCTTTTTGTGTGACTCAGCATTAGAACTCAACCATTGGCCAGGAACATTTTCTGGTACCTCTGACGTATTTTGTCAATCAGGGTATCCCCATTGAGTTAACAGTTGTTGACTGGAATTCAGTATTATTTTCTTTATCAGCCTAAGTGCTTTTATTGAACTGTGTTAAAAACTAGATAAAATTTTTTAAAAGTTAACAGTGGAGATACAATTCCGTTTCTGTAAGAAGTTATTTTTATTGGTGTTTTGTGTCCCCCCCATGTGTTCTTTGTTCCTTGCTTCCCAAGTACTTCTGTGATTTAAAAAGAAATAAAACACAAATATTCCTACTCTATTGCTTCCTTTTAAAATTTAGTTTTTAACCAGTGTTTCACAGATAGTCTTTGATACCTGCCAGAATAGTTACTCATCAGAAAACGGATTGTGTGAATATCTGATTTAATGAAAACATATGTTATAACTGTAAGCCCCTGTGGCCTGCCAACCGTAACATCATCCAGATCTTGCTCATGTGTTTGCATTATTTGTCAAATTCTTTGATAATAGCGTTCCTTCACTCAAAAAGATATGAAGAGCCCCTAAAACTGCTTTAAGTGGTAGCCAGCTGAAACCAGACCTTGAGCTGATGAATATTTTAAAACCTGAAATGTAGTGAGCCTGTGCCTGGCCACACAAATATGCCCCAAGGTTGGTTTTTTTGTGGTGGTTTGTTTTTTTTTTTTTTCCCCCTTTGCATGCTGTCCTGGGAAGAGGTGCTGGGGAGGATGTCCTCTGAAGACTCATGTAAGAAAAGACATTCTGTCTATCTGTATCATAGTGAGAGCAATATATCTATATAGCAAGTCCAATCTTTAAGAGCTTCTGCTCTTCAAGGCGTGTTGGAGAATCTTATGAGAGTAAGTATTACAACAGAAATACATGGTTGTTCAGTGTGTGTTTTGGTGAGGGGAATCAGTTCTGCTGATGTTTGCAAATAAATAATTAGAGAATATTTATATGTCACATAGGAATCTTTTAACGTAACATTTTTCTTAAACACATCTAACAAATCTGGGTGGCTTCTTATTATTACATAATTTTAACATGTACAACAGAATATTTGCAACTTCCATTTTTTCAAGGACCTGTGTTAGGGCCCTTACATGGGCAAATAATACTTTTCACTTGTAAGGCTCTTTTTATTTAGGGTTCCCAAAATACTATACAGTCTAGAAATAATTCCTCTAGATTCGATGTTGACTGGTGTTGCTTCTGGTAGTTTTGTTGTAAAGCATATAGGATGTCAGCTCTGTGTCAATGCAAACTAAGAATTTTAGCATGACTCCTGTACCACGGACCTTCTGCAGAAGGCTAGTAAGGTTATAGTAGTAATGTTTGGTGGTGAGTGGTCGTTTGGGGTTTGGTGGTTTGTTTGGGGTTTTTTGTTTTGTTTGTTTGGGGTTTTTTTTATGTAATAGAACCAACTGGTACATCATCATCACAGTACCATAATACGAATGCACAGAAGTTGAAACGCCCTTAAGTTTATGGGGTAGAGCTGTTATCTCTTTTCAGTGGAGTTCTGTTGTAACTATGACTATCAGGAAGAACGTTTGCAAAAGTGACTTGTGAAAGTGCTGTGCTTAAGCTTCAAAACTTGAGCTGAAACTCTTCTAGTGGTTGTTCCATCAGCATGTGCCCTGTTATACTCACTGTGGACCTTCTAAACCACTCCATCTGAATTATTTTCTGTCTAGCAGCAACTGCCCCAAAGAGGAGAGTGATTCTGTACTCTGACACCAAAGATTAAACAGCTTGCTCCAGCTAGAAGTCGTAGGCTTTCTGACCCAACCTCCAGCACAGCAGAACAAAGCACAACTACAAAGACATTTTGATGTCCGAGTGCATGTAGCTTCTATGTTAAATCAAAGGGGGCTGGTAAAGTATTCTGATAGCCCAAGCAGAAGTAGCAGGGTTCGGAGGGTGGAGGGGAAAGTTTTCTTTGCAAAGCTGATGTTGTTTGCAAAAATAGCAACTTACATCCAGACTGTTTCCTTCTTAAATCTAGAGATTTCAACAAAATTGCTGCTAATCAAATACAGTAAACCAGCAGGGTTAACTTAGTTTATGAGGATTATGGGTTTTGTTTCATTTATCAGTATCTGAGGATAGTGCAAATAAGCATAACAAGAGGATGAATATGATGTTAAGGTGCATGTTTTAGATTAATTGCAAGTGGGAATCAGAAGAAAGAAATCTTATGTGGTAATATCTTACAAAACAGGGCTCTTTCAGACAAGAACAAAAAAGCACCAGATTTTGGAATGACAGGAGTATGTGTCAGCAATCACTCTTTCCTTGTAGGATTTATGATACTTTTTGTTGTTCTTTACACCAATGAAAGTACCAAAATTATTCAATAAAAGACTAGTACATATTCAGTTAATTGTATGTGTAAAAAAAAAAAATCTTGGACATGACAAAATTCAGTACTGGTTTACAGTAGAGTAAAAAATGCAGTGCTACCAGTTCCTGAAGGCAGCTGAATTTCTGGATGTCACTGAAAACTTAAAAAAAAAGTTTTTAAAATGTAGAATATTTAATTAATTGTTTAAAAGGGATTTGAGGACCAGATAGGCTTCAAAGAAAGTGTAAACAAATAAACTTTGCTAAGGAAATCTGAAGGTATTTATTTATAAGTGGAAATGGGGAGGAAGCCTCCTGTCATGGTTGGAAAGGGGTCAGTCTCCCAAACAGAGTAGAATTTGACCAAGAAATTCAAATATAGTTTCAGTTGTGTTGATACATGCGTGCAAACAGTGCAGCAAATAATTTTTAGTTAACCTTCTGGTGCTAAATTCAAACTAATGAATACTTATTCCTTTAAATTCAGTTATGTGAGTTGGATGAGATGATGTCATTTTTCATTATTTCTCTCTAACTAGCTAGGCTCTTGCGAGCTAAAGGGTATGAATGCTTTTTGTTCGATGTGTATTTTGGATGTCCAAAAATGTTACATTTTGTGGTCCTTTATTCTACCTCCTTGCCCTGTTCTTCTGTATTCCATAGTATTTCATCTGAAAAGTCATTAGTGGGACTCATTGCCAAGCAGGAGGGGTGTGGCAAACAGTTTTCTCAGTATTTAGTCCCATGATATCGGTTGTGTTATACTGTATGGCTAGGTATGTTGCTGTCCATTCCCCTTACTATAGGATAAGCACATTATGCTTTCTGGTAAAGATGAGAGGGCTCTGTCTGTACCCGAAGTTGTATAAACAGAAGGAACATAACGTGGCAACTCATCCATCAGGTCTTGTAATTCACCTCGAGATAACGCAGTGTTTTTTGATGTTGTGTTTTTACTTTCTATTGGAAATGTGTGAAAAATTATAATAGTGAGCAAATGGAGTGTCTGGGAAGCTATATTTAGGAATTTGAATTTTGAAATGAAATGTTATCATGAATTCCATATATTTACTTATAATGATAAAAATATATTAATATATAAGCAGAAGTACAAACAAAAGCATGCTATCCTAACAAAACAATCTACTGCCAAGGTGACTGCTTCCTTAGTTGTTTTTGCCTCATAAAATATCTCTCTTGGACTTAACTTTATAGCCCTTTCTAGCTGTCATAAATTGAAAATAGTGTTGCGTTGTTGTTGTTGTTATTATTTATTATTAATTTCTGCTATGTAAAAAAATGCTAAAACCTAAGAAGAAAAAGGATTTTCCATAGGATGGAAAGAAACCTTACATTGCTTACTGTTCCCTAGCTACTGACAGGTTTCTACCTTGATAAAGAATTATATTAATAAATGTCTTCAACTAGGAAACTCGATCTGAGACAGCACACTGAAAGGACCTGTAGGAAGAAGGGGGGCTATGAGCCAGGATTATCACCCAGAATTCAGAAAAGGAAAGAGAGGCCTAAAATGACCTGACATACCTCTCAGAGGGAAGCTGTATCACTCGAGGGCTGATGCTCCAGCCTCCGTGCCAAACGCTCTTCTGCGCTCCACCTGCCTGGGATACAGACAGGGCTCCTCACAGAACCAGTCAGAGCATGACAGACGTTCGTTAGGTTTAGCTAGCTAATGGGTCTGATGCCTCATGGACTATTTCTATTCTTGTGTTTCAACTAAGTCGTCCTGCATTCAGATGAACATCTGTGTAGACTGCTGTCATTCAGCATTTTAAAGGACACTACCTTTTTTGATGGTTTGTTTCGGTAGCAGTGGAGCACAGTTTTTCTGGGACCTATTTTCAGCAGCCTAAGGCTAGGAAGCTCAATTTTTCAACAAGATTGTTTACTGGAAAGAAAAGGCTCCATGATCTTGGTGACAACTTGAAGACCGTTGTCTCAATAGCTAGTGATAGGACTCTGTTACAGACAGGGTAATGCTAGCAAGAAGCAGCTCTTTTTTTCTTTTTTTCTTTTTTCTTTTTTTTTTTTTTTTTAAATGTGGTGCTGTGATAGCAAGCTTGTAAAACCAGGATGGCACTAGAGAAGAATAAAATATATAAAATATTATAAAGTCCTCTTGTATACGATGCACTCTCTCATGTTAGAAACTCTTTTTGAGAGTGCAAGAAATGTGATCTGTGATTTACTAAATGACTTTTAATCAGTTCTAGTTCTTTTCCCATTGAGACAGATGACAATCTCTCTGAGCCTTTGTTTAGTCTTTTAAGCAAAGTTAAAACCTGCATATGGGAGACTTGAAATGGACATTTGTTAAGTAAACATGTATGAAATACCTGAGAGGTGGTTCTAGAAAATGTTAGGTCATTTTATTGCTGTTGCTGGAGCTGTAAAGCAAACAATAGTTTCAGGTGTTGTGAAAAGTTAAAAGATATTTAGGGATTTCTGTTATCTAATTCAGGTTAATAAAAAATATTGACAAAAAATGCATGTTAACATCAACATTTATTAGTGTTTACCTAAATAAAAACCTAGCATCCAATAAAAATTTGGACATTTGGATGTCTATTTTATGATTCAGTGTTTATTCCTAATCGATCTTGGCTGATTAGAAGCAGAGCATCCTTAGCCAAAGATGACAGTCCTCTATAAAATGCTTTTTATAATAGTGGAGTCAAGAGTTAATGCTATCATTTTGTCTATTTCATAGCACTGATTACTTCAGCAACTTGGGGAGAGATTTGCCTGACCCAGGACTTCCATGTGTTTGATTAGCTATGGTTACTTTCACTGGCTCTCAATGTTTCTTTGCTTAAGAAAAATGTTGATTCAGTGATTGTCGTCTTGTATGTGCTTTCTGGAAGTCGCAGCCGAGAAGATTAGTAGTACTGCCCTTGATATAGGAAGAATAAGATGGGTGTCATAATTACTGATATTTTTCTTTGGTTACATGAATCTTTCTAATTCTTGTGCTGCTGTTGCCTTTCTCAACTCCTTTCTTCTCATTCTGTCTTGAAGTCACTTTAGCCCGATGACCATACTGCCTGCCACTCCTCATGGTGCTTATGGTGCTACCCGAGACTGTCTTCAATCTTTCATGGCCAGTGACCATCTGGCTTCAGAGATGAGCAAAACAATGCTGTCAAATTAGCACTGTGTTAGCTTAGTTATTTGTTTAAAAACAAACAAACAAAACCAATCCAACACCTGAATTCCTTATCAGAGAGAAAAATAACATGTGTGTAAATGGTATATATCATCCATGTATAGTAATGAGAAGTGTTTTCTAAGATTCTGTTGGAATTGCTAAATTCCTGCGTGCATCATGTGGAGCACAAGTGGTTTTAAAAAAGTCACTGTGCAACCCATGGTAAACCTCATCTCCTTTCACCATAGCATTGCTACCACTTTAATCTGGCCTAAAAGGCTTTATTTCATCATTTACCTTTAGCAGTAGGTTACTGCTGCTTGCGCTGTAATACTGCTGCTTGTGCATACTGCTGTGGTGTTACAAAGACTCCCGAATCAGTTTGTCTATCACGTCAGTATCATCGTATCTACTAAGGGTGTGTAAGTTCAAGCTCTATAGTGGTATTAACAATACTACATGAAAGGAAAGGTCATATCAAGCTGAATATAGACCGCAGCATAATAGAGGCTGGCAAAATGGAATAATTACCTGAAATCTGATTTTGACACTATTTCAAAATTGATGAAGAGATCTTTAACCCTGGGATCTTAAAATTAACCCTGAGATTTTTAAAACAAAATGATATGCTCTCCCACACACTCAAGAAAACCTTTTATGTAGGATTCTTTCCTTTAGATTTCTTTCTGAAATTGTAATATAAATTCAGATGAATTTTCAAATTTTTGTTAAAAAGCAGGAAGGCTAAAAGCTTACACAGATACCTCAGAAAAAAAATGATGTCTTGATTCCAGGAGCTGGAGGTTAAAGACAAACACAGACTTGGAAAAAAGTAGGATTTACTGTGCTACTACTTCAGATACACAGCCATATTACTGACTTAGAAACATTAATGTGTGAGTCCTTTGACACATTTTATAGAATTTTCTTATTCAAATATCAGGTTAAAAAAAATAAAACATTCATGCCAAGTTTGTGTAAATAGGGAAGTGGTTCATTTGTTTTTTTTCCACAGTAATGTGAGCTTAAATTACTGCATGTAAATAAAATTAAGCTTTTGGAAATCATGGTAACATAACTGGAATTCTGCAATTCAGAGTTAAAAATAGTGGTATCACAATAATTAGTTTTGTGGTTAACATATCTTGAAATAATAATCTTTGCCTTTTATCCTTAGCTGAAATTTCTTAAGCACCTTATTTTGAGAGGAGACTAAAATCCAATCGGCTTCCAATAAGACTTAGGATGTACAGTGCATTGGGGAAAATGGGACCAATGAAAAAATGTCTTGACAGTTTTAAACATTATTTTCCTCATGCCGTCCTGGGGATTGGATGAGGTTTGATTTAATTTGTGCATATATAATCAATTATATTTTAGGATACATAAATAGAAGACTAAAGCAAGCTTACTGGAGATGATTGCTGGTCTTGTGTCACTGACCTTCAGTATAACATTGGAGCTGCTTTAATTTTAACCCTGAAAATAAGCTTGCCAAGATCAGGAATTCTACACTGCAGCAGCTCTTTTGCGCGCGCACACACACACCCCTTTTTCTTTTTTTTTTTTTTTTTCCTTCCTCCCTCTTAGGTAAGCAAGCAGGTGCAGAATTGAAATGTTGCAAAGAAATTTACTTGTGCAAGTATTTTTAGGAGATACTGACATTCTTACCAGTCGCTGAGGCTCAGATAGACAAGCTCTTCTTATGCTGTCGAATACCAGAAGATTACCTGGCTGCTGACGATCGTTTTAGGTTATGGCAGGAGGAGATTAGCTCAAATTTATAACAGCTCACATTTTCCATTTTTTCTTGGTTTTCAGAGTGGCATGAAAATTATATTTGTGAATCCTTGGGGACTCTCACATTGGTGTCAGTTTTCAGATTTTGCCAGATACATCTAAATGTGGACATAAAATGTAATGGAAGGAAATTGAAAAAAATATCTGTTTCTTGATTCTTTATTACTGAAGAGTTAAGAAAGCGATTCCTCAGGCTATTACACAAATCTTAAACTGGGAATAAATGTTAGGATGAAATCAGATTGCTTAAGATTCTTTTGCCTGGGCATATCTAAAAAAATCATATCAGAAATATAGGTGACACGTGCTTTGACCATTTTTTGGAAAGGTTATACCTCAATATGAATTTGGATAAAATGCTTATTTTAAGACCAATTTTATAACAAAATCTATGCGTATGGTGCCAAAGAATCTTTCATCACCTCACATATTCAGCAACTCTTTATCCACCTCTATAATTTCACTGGTATTTCATCAGATTCTAGCTGGCCAAAATCTGGAGAAATGTCGGGATGTCTCCAGTGCATAAAGAAACTCGGAACAGATAAACGAAATCTTTTGCTATACAGCATTCTCTTAAAAAACATCAGAAGGTTGCTGAAATGGAGACAAAAGGTGCTAATCAGGTAATCGCATTATTATTTATGTATCTTTTCAGCGTCACTTGACAAAGAGAAATTTCTCATGTAGAATTTAAATAGTTCCCAAGAAAATTGTTTTGAGGAATGGCCACATTATACTTTTACAAATATAAGGCTTCTGGTGTGTAGGTGAAGTCAAGTGACCTCAGGAGGATGCTGGGTGACCAATCCAGAGCAGATTAGAACTTCCCTCCTATCCTTTCTTTTCCTCGCTCTGCCTTTCAGTCAAAACTTCCCTTTAACCCACTAGGAAGAGAAGGATCTTCTTGTAATCAACTTTCTTCCCTCAACTGCCCTAGAATAGTCCTGTAATAGTGATCATAATTTAGTCCATGGATGTGCATGTATCTTTCCTTTTTTTTATTTTGTAGTATCTCTTTTACTGTATTAAGCTGTGTAGTAAGTGATTGATTGTTCCTGGTACACTGTTACTGGGAAGTCTGGACTAATATTTGACAGCTGTAGCTTGGAAATGTGTCTGAACTTGCTGGTTTGTGTTATAGCTTACAGGTGATTTATTGCATTTGATTTTTGAAAGGTGCTACAAGAAATGCTTTAATAAATAATTGCTTGTAGCAGAGTAATTAACAGAAGATACTTTCAAGTTTTACTAAATAGTGCTATTGCTATTCCAATTTCAGGATGCTGACTTTGTTTCTAAACTATGTGTATGCCCTTCAGTGCCTGTTTCAGTAGAGGAGAATATTTCAAATATTAAATCTCCATCAGTGGGCAGGTGTGCACTATTGACAAGTTTGTAGCTGTAAGAAATATAATTGAACAGTTCAATCCATACAATAATTTGAAATGTGCCCGTTCTTCTAAAATGTAAATGTTACTGTATATATAAAATAAAATACTGGTGGAATTAATAATGTGATTAATAGTAGTAGTAACATTATTATTATTATTATTTAAATTGCATGTTTTACAGTTATGTCGCCATGATTAAACTGTTGTGCCAGTGTGTAGTTGAATCTGTGAGAACTTGTTTTGATACTTGCACAGCACAAAGTGGTGACAGTAAATATAGCTCAGATTCCATTATGTGTGGATTTTCAGTTACTCATAACTAAAATATTTACAAGCCTGGGTGACTTTTTTAGTTACATTTTCTCTAAAAGTCAGGGGGTTTTTTTAAATAAAATTTTTTTTAAAAGTTCAGTGACATGGAGTTGTAAAGAATTTGAGGTATAAAAAGAGAAGGAATGCAGGGTACAGAATGAAAATCCTTTTTCTTAAGGGGAACACCTTTGGAAGTTCCAAAGTTGGTTTGGATTTGATTTACTACACACTGAAAATTATCATTCAAGTCTCAGATCTTTGTGCTGGATTGCAAAAAGCATTTGTATGAACTCTTATGTCATGGAGGACTTGAGTTTATATGTCTATGCTGTTTCATGAGCTTGCTAGAAATTTGTGCTCAATCATCTACTGTATGTCAGTTTGCACCCCTCTTTGGGTGTGAGGTAAGCCAGCTGGCTCTCTAAGGAGAGGAATTCTGGTAAGAGGAATTAGCTTGAATTTGAACCTTATCTTGATGGAGGTCAGGATGGAACATGGTTGCCTTAAATCACATGGAACTGCACACACAAGCCTGCTCTTGGATTCAATAAAAGCAGTGGATATAGATTAATCTTTAGGACTATTTACATTTCTAAAAATGAACTTGCTGTTAAAACTGTATTCAGGAGAAGACTGGAAATATTATTATTATTATTATTATTATTATTATTTTAAAAATGCATTTGTGTGAAAACTTCCTTTTGGATTCCCAAACTCAATAGTCATCTGTGCAAACAGACAGTAACCACTCCATTCTCATGAAATTTCAGCAAAGGACAGGTTTTATAACAGTTAACTACGGATGCATTTGCCAGAAATCTTTTAAGTATGTAACCCTTACAATAAGGATGTTAGCTGCATGTGCATATTTAACTACCTGGTAAAAATTATCCCAAAGATACTATAAGTTGATGCAAAAGTCATCGTCTCGCAATCCTCATTTTTTGCCACACGGTAGATGTCTGTATCCTATCTAATTTAATGTGTTAGGCCAGGCATTTCTTTGACATTTAGCCAAATATTTCAAAAGTGAGGTGCTGCAAAGTGAGCCTTTCATATGAACCAGAAGAGCTTCAAAGTCTTGAAGACTGCAATTTATGTTTCATTTTTTGAAATTAAACAGAATAAGGAGTTCCCTACCGACAATATTTTAAAGATGATGTTAATGTTTCAGGTTTTATATCAAAAAGACTCTATCATTTAATTGTGCAAGTAGGAAGAGCTATGTTAAAAATAATATTTATTCTTAAATTTCTACTTTTGCATATACTCTATAGTTTTTCAAATGAAACTTTTTCCCTGTAACTTTTCATTTAGACATGAAAGATATTAGAATGTTCTACAATGTTGGATTCAAGGTGAAGTTAATTACTAAATAACTTGGAAAGCATTGTATATACCTTTAATTTGCTCTTCTGCTCTTTTAGTATTTCCAGTGTATTCAGTATTGATGGAAACACGTTGAGTGAAGTGTAGAACTCTGGAAGTCCTCATTTGGAACTGACTTCAGTTTTCTTTGCATTCCAACAGCTTTGTACTTTTTAGCCAGAAATAGGGAAAATGACAACATCTGCATGTAACTCTCAATTCTATAGAGTTTCTTGATATTTTTAAGAATTTAGGGTGTACAATTGCTAGTTATAAACCTGAAACTTGGATTAAGTTGCTATTAATATGAAGATAAGGGACTGAGCTAAGGGACTGATGGGCTGAACTAATTTAAGCATCTTGAAGTTTGGGGTTTTTTTTATCTGAAAGTCATTGTAAGTGTCTAAAAGTTCTAACAATGGTCAAGTTTCTGGTGTATATTGCATAATTTACTAGTGCTTATACTAAATATACATACCACTATCTCGAGCTTTGTGCTTGTTTTCCCATATCAATAATAGATGGGGCATAAAAGAACTTGGATCAAATTAGCATTTTTGTCTGTTTAAGCAAGTTTTTCATATAGGTTTACTATCAGGATTCTGCTTGTTTCATTTCCATAGTAAACTGTCTTTTTCATCATAGCTAGTTTCATTTGGCCTCTTTCAATCAACCCTCCTCCTTATTTTATAAAGGCTTCTTGGTTTATTTTAAATAATGAGATTTCTTCTCATTATTTATATAACGTTGCCACGATTGTGATGTAACTTTGCATAGTACTCATTACACACAGTTTTGAATACTTGCTTTGATTACTTCCAAAACTGGTGGTTTTAAAGCTCTCTTTTCTAGTATCCATTGGAGATGCTTTCAGCCAGGGCTGTTGCCTTCAGGATCTCAGCTGTTCAGAAAAGCTAAGAATACCGAACACGGTATACATCATCTTTAATATCAAATCTCTGCCTCTCAGTTCATTGTAGAATGCTGTCAAAAGTGTTATTATTTCTGCTTATTCCAGTGAGTCCTTTACATCTTCTTATTTAGCTGAGTTGGTGGCTCCACCTTCCCCTCCAGCTCTACAGTTTTTGCTCCTTGTTCTCATCTGGGTATCTGAAACCAATCAAACTTCATAGCACCAAGAAGGTGATTTTTAAAATCTGAGTGCACATTACTGTTTTGATACTTGTCTGTATATTTTAGCTGTCTCTTTTATACAATGCTAATTTGATGTTTAAAGAGTTTATGTAGGCTTGAATTTTGAAAATGAACAACTTATACAGTTGATTATAATTACATGAATAATATTGCACAATTCTAGTGAAGCATAGATGCAAGGGCTGATAAGATTAATAAGCTCACTAATAACTAAAAGCTGTATTATCGCAGCTGAGGGCTGATATGGAGCCTGATAATTAATCTGCTACATAGTCTTACCGCAGCGTCCATACCTTATTGCCAATACTACCTTTTATGGTGCTGTAGTTTTTTCATTCTTTCAGTTAGCTAACACGCTTGTGGCTGTTGAAGGTGGTTTTTGTACTGTAGGAATAAGATCTAACCTGTGTGTTGTCACCTCCCATCAGTTACACTATAGTCATTAGTATCTTGAACAACTTCCACGATGTTTTTTGCCATTGGACTTGGGGGCATGAAGAAAGCACAGCCAGGTTTGGGTGGGAAGGTGTTTTAATATAAAGGTCTCGTACGTAACGTTCTATGACTGTGTTCTGTTTGTACCCATCTGTATTTCAGCTCAAAAGCCCTCCTTTTCTACGAGGAATCCAAACAAACCTGGCACTTCAGTATTTACCATTTCTGTCAATATTGGCAAATATGTAAGTCCCCCTGTTTTGGAAAGTGAGATATCCAGTGTGCTTTATAGCTGTGTTAGAAACAACAGAAATACTTCTCTATAATTAGCTGTATAATGTGCATGAGGAAAAGAGAATAGTTGCCTTAGATACTAATCATTCGTGCCTTGTCCTGAAAGCTTACCCACAGTGTTACCGTTACAGTAACACTTGCTTTTTATCCCCTTCTTGCCGTTAGACTTACGGGATGCTATATCAAGGAAGTGCTTTTTCCCCTTTCTGTGTCAGGTCATCTTCATCTAGTGTGGTCATGTTAGAAAGCCTTTGCTGTCTCAAAGGACAATTACTTCTTTTCTCTTTATTTCAAGGCCTTTATCCAGCTCAGACTGGTAAATTAGTACAAAGTGCTTGCTCAGAACAAAACTGGAATGATGTGATTTTATTAAATGGGGGTTGCAAAGGCTACTGTAAAAGTGAGGAATGATTTTCAGTCACTTCTGGACCGTGTTCAAGCTCATGTCCCTGAGAGAGCTTAAAAGAGCTGCAAGCACTAATTGTTTGTTTAATGATTTGGCCACCTTTATAAAAACTGCAAAACTAAGTTTTTCATTACTGCTTTGGGTCATTGCTCTAAAATCTCTGTGCTAAACAGTTAATCATAAGCTTACGTCTTTATTTTTGATGGTACGTTTTGATATTTCCTAGTACTTTCACAGCCATCCACAATTGCCATTAAAACAATGATTACACTGGTGGAATGCAAGCCAAGAATAAAACATAATTGATGGGTGATCACAATGATTAATTTTACAGTCTTGTTTTTGATTAAAAACACAGTGTGTCACATAATGCTAGCAAATATTCAAACTATTACCTACTGCAAATTGCAATTTTTTTAACCTGTATCCCCAGGATTTCAACAGTGGAACAGCTGTTTTATTTTCAGAAAAATATGATAAGCATCTGTTTGCATGGAAGATGTGAATGAAACCAGACCACATTTGTTTGCAGTGTTATGGATTATCTGGTCTTACACTGTTTATGAATAAATCATGCAGGATGGATAGCACTGGTAACCACCACAGTAAGTTTTATACTTGGTTTAAAACATAAATTTATGTATTTGTGATTTTTCCTGTAGACACTCAAAAAATTTATGTTTTAAATAAAGAAGCAGCCTGTTGCATTTCTAGGCCAGTATTTAAGCTTGTGGATACCAGAAATTCTTTTAAGCCAAGCCATGCCCGCTACTGTTAGTACGTATGAGAATATAGGGTGGGACTTTAAAACAAAGCAAAAAAACCCACTATGATTCAGGAAAAAATGCTATAATATATTTTATTGTTTGAGAAATAGCGTGCTGTCATGTAACTGGGTTGTGCCATAATTGTGCGGATGGAGTTAGGTTTGCATGTGTAGCCTGGAAGACACAGCTTGCAAACCCTCGTGCCTACTTGTGGTACTTACTGTCATGAATCCTTTGCATAGATTCCAAAACAGTTTGTATTCAAGGGAGTGTGTGCCTGTACAAACATTTTTGTGTTTAAAACAATGGGGAGATGCTCAGGTTTGAACAGGTCAGTAGTTTGTGTGATCGTTTGAGAGTTGTGTCCGGTTGTCCAACAGTATCTGTACTAACATGTTTAAAGAGTTCAGGCTGCATTTGGTCACAGCTGTCAAACTAACGGGATCTGTTGGTTCTGCAATATGAAAAGATACATTCTACAGGACAGTTTATGGGCTGATTTTATACTTATAGCCTGCCAGCGTCATATGCATGCTTTGCTATTGTTGTTGCTCTGTCACTTCTGATATTCCTTGGAGCCAGCAGTGCTAGTCTCAGTGCTTTCAGGATACCTGTACAAAGGCAACCCAGTGAAGCCTTAAAATACCTTGTAAGAATATGTAAACCTTTTGGTGCATATGTAGGCTGAAGTCCAGCATGCATGAAGGATTCTAGCAGAGAAAGAAGATCAGTACTCTAGAACTAATACTAACCACTGGCTTTGTGAAACATGGACGTGAAGTTCAATGCTTAACTCTTAGCTTCACCCATCCAGCTACAAGGTGATTTAAGGCAACTGCTGCCCCTCAGCAGTTAGTTTCTGTTTCTCCTTTGATGTGTTGCATGTGACTTTGTGTGGTACGTATTAAGATGTCAAATGTTAGCACAAATTTGGTATGTTAGCGTGAATGCTGGTTGCGTTTGGGATTGAGTGAAATCTCTTAAGCATGTATGCACACCCTTAATCTTAGCCACTGATTTATCTCTTTAGCTGCTTGGCTAGAACTGGAGATGATGGAACACATATTTCAATTAGGCAAGTGTGTCTATATTATGTATTAGTTAATTGAGTTTCTCTGTCCAGCAGGAGTAATTTTTCGTAGCAAGTTGAATCTTTCATCTTTCGCCTTGTTTTGAGGTACTTTGGGTATCTTTCTTGTTATGGTTCTGGCTTTGGGGCTTTCCCCCCTCCAAGGGGCTTTCCCTGGGCAAAATTTAGTGCAATATTCCTCCAGCATTGTAAGTCTGATGCAAATTTCTTTATCCTGTCTTCCAGTGATATGAAAATACATTGCTCTCTTGTAGTTCGTTCCAGGTAGGCTAAAGTTAAAAAGCGAAGTGAAATAACTTACATGTATAGGAGATGGGAAAAAAGGTTTCGAATGGAAAATTGGTAGAAGGAGATACGGAATAACTTCATATCATGTTCCCTGTTAGGTTTTTTAATCGGTTCAGACAAAGAGGGCTTCCCTTCCCCAATAACTCCAGCTGTTAAAAGAAGCCGAATCCTTGCTGCAAAGGGCCAGCGGAGAATTCCTTTTATGGGAACGCTTGTTGATGTAAAGTGGCTGAGGTCAATGTTCGGGGCAGCAGGATCTTTCCCTCTTCTGCCACGGCTTTCTAATAGCAGAAGGAAGGGGGGTAAGGTAGAATTTTACTTTGCTCTGTCAGTTCACAATTGATTTAAGGTTCCTAGTGGGACACGTGCTAGAGAAACAATGTAGAAAATACTTATGTTCTGACAGCTTCTGCAGGAGCAGAATAAAAGCGCTCTGTGTTGCATCTTTCCTGTGCAGCAGCCCAGCTCAGTTGCTCAGAGGATTGAGCCAGCTATTTTGAGATTCTTTCTTAAAAGCTGCTGTTTAAGCACATGCTTAAATTATATCAGTTTAGATAATACACAGTAATTACTATAAAGTGTAAGTCTTTATAAAGGTATCAAGTATCTGTGATTTAAACTATGTTTTTGAAATGTTCTTACATACTCATTGTTTGGGAATAGAGATAGCAACTAAAGTAATCTAAGAAAACATTCTAGACTTTTTTGTTTACTTGTGTATGCTGCTTAATTCAGCTGGATATTTAAAAGTTTAATATGATTTTATTACTGCTCTGTACTC
The DNA here is from genome assembly GCF_028858705.1 of Grus americana. Classification (NCBI taxonomy): domain Eukaryota; kingdom Metazoa; phylum Chordata; class Aves; order Gruiformes; family Gruidae; genus Grus; species Grus americana. The sequence goes on from NC_072858.1 coordinate 26,131,136, forward strand.
ACCATTTTGACAATACTGTTGCTTTTTACCTAGGATAACTATAGATTGTAGGGGAAGGAGAGGTTATATCAGAGTTGACAAAGCAGTTTGCTAACAGTGATCTACAAAACCTTTTACTCAGACTCTGGAAAATTGTGGCTTTAAATTCATGAGAGTTAAAACCATTGCACTTGGAGTTTCTTTTATTTGGGTACTGGATCTTGAACTTTTGGGTTCACAGTCCTAGAAAGTTTAGTCCTAAAGCATTTCATTTCTAGTGAAAGCAAATAATTCCTTGCTACCACACGACTCACGAAGTTGAGGTTTAATGAAGAGCACTAAACTGAACAGGAGTTGGCAAGATCAGAACTGCTTCCTTCCCAGAGGACCCAAAAGAACTTTGATGGGACAGAGTGCAAAGACTTTGTTACAGCAGCAAGGAAAGATTATTGCCCATAGTTGAATATTGAATGAGCTGAACTAATCATCATCAGATCCCAGTTTGCTAGAAAGGTCACATCTCTTTTCTCTGCCATGTTTTTCATTGGTATTTCAAGTCCTTTTTCCTTTTTTTTTTTTTTTTTTTAATTCATAGTTGGGGGGGGTGGAAATAGATGTGTAGAGTAATTGTACTTCCTGTACTTATGTTTAGGACAAAAATCAAGACCTGGAACAAAAAACTTTCCAACACATACATCTACTCTTGGAAAAGTTATTTCATGAAAATCAAAGCTTTCAGTCAGCAGATCAAGTTTTTAACTCATGATGCTTTGAAGTAACAGAGGTGATGCCTCAAACTCTTAAAGTGTAACTGCTAAAGCAATTATAGAGCAGTGTTAAGATGATGAGAAAAAAGATCTACTCTCACTCAGGCCAGTTTGGATGAATTGATAAGAATAAGGAAAATTCCAATAACAGTTTAATAATAAAAATCATTGTTGAAGTAGTGATCAGTGTTTGTGGTTTAGCCGTCTATACTTTTTATATTACAAATATATACTTATAATGTTTTATGATATATATTTTTAGAATCCATAAAAAAGAAAATAACCTTGATTTAAAAAGACCTTTTTATTAATGGAATGGCTTTTCAATGAGGTTCATGTTACAGATGCAAATGCATGGTGAGATATGATTTGAGATTTAGTAAAAGAAACACACAGTTCCTGTAACAGTTCTTGTCAGTAATGGTGGTTTGTATTTTCAAGATCTTCTTTTGTTGTTGTGATCAATGATGTTTTTCTCCCCTCTTGGATCTGTTGCAATGTTCAGCTGGAGATGTTTGCTTAGTGCCCTGTGGGATGGTGGAATTTTGACACTGTAGGAGGTGTATTTTTTACTCTTTTCAGAGTCTGTCTTCATTCTTGCCATTTCTATGGTAGTTTTGTGATGGAACCAGTTCACTTTTCCCTCTGGTGTAGGCCTAACTCTGTGCCATGGTTTAACCCCAGCCAGCAACCAAGCAGCTGCTTGCTCACCCCTCCTCCGGTGGGATGGGTAAGAGAATCAGAAAAGTAAAAGCGAGAAAACTCGTGCGTTGAGATAAAGACAGTTTAATAGGTAAAGTAAAAGCCATGCACACAGGCAAAGCAAAACAAGGAATTCATTCACCATCATCATCAGGCAGGTGTTCAGCCGTCTCCAGGAAAGCAGGGCTCCATCATGCGTAATCGTTATTTGGGAAGACAAACGCCATCACTCCAAATGCCAGTCACTCCCCCCATCCTTCCTCTTCCCCAAGTCTCTTATAAGCTAAGCATGATGTCATATGGTATGGAACATCCCTTTGGTCAGTTGGGGTCAGCTGTTCCAGCTGTGTCCCCTCCCAACTCCTTGTGCACCCCCAGCCCACTCACTGGTGGGGTGGTGTGAGGAGCAGAAAAGGCCTTGGCTCTGTGTAAGCACTGCTCAGCAGTAACAAAAACATCCCTGTATTACCAACACTGTTTTCAGCCCAAATTCAAAACACAGCCTCATACTAGCTACTATGAAGGAAATTAACTCTATCCCAGCCAAAACCAGCACATCCTGGTATGAACGTAAAGAGGCAATGGAATGATGACAAGGAGTTGTATGTTATTACAGTACTGCTTGGCCCAATTTCTTGTTCTAATTCTTCCTTCCAGGAGTCTCTGGCAAATGTGCTGGTGTAGAACAGTCCAGGCATAAAGTCTCCAGACTGAGGTTGTGAATGCTTGAAAGTGTTTATTCACATGTTGGACAGAAAGTCTGACAGCTCATGATTATGTCTGTGATGACTTAATTGCAGCTGTAGAAGCCTTTATCCCTAAAGTCAGTTAACACTATATTAATCATAGACTTGCAAGTGTGGAGGTGCTTAAGTCAACGGAGATGGTTATGGTTGGGTTGGTAATATCATCTGTGGTGCACTATGAGGGAGGCACCGATGAGGGCTTTTACCTCAGAGAGGATACAGAGCCCACCAGGCATTGCTTCCACCTCTCTAGCCTGTTGTGCTCTGCCCCGGAGCATCTGGAATAGGAGCTCAAAAGGTGCTAGGATCTCTGCTTCCAGATCAGGGCAGAGCACAGGGGACCAAGGAGGTGCTGAGAGCTACATGCTGTAGGCAACAGAGGAGATCAGTGTCCCAGTTTGGGGATGTATGGTAGGAAAGGCATGGGGGCAGGCTAGGTACAGTTATATGATACAGTTTTCATAGTGGGGATGTACCTGGAAAGTGAGAAATGCAGGACTATATGAGTGAGTATGATTTTGGAGGCAATTAAAGGACTGGAGAGGGGAGAATAGTATCTGTTTAGGATGCATCAGCAGAGCGCAGCTGGGTTGGGATCCTGATTCGAGTGGTACATGGTAAGATGCTGGGAAATGAAAGTGGAAGCCTATTGCTTTTAGTAAATGCCTGGCCAAGAACCAGGAGCTGTCATTGCTCCAGCTTGTTACCTGTACTGCCGATGGTGCCAGGATGAGTCTTGTGTGCTGTCTTCACTACAATTTCACTTGCTTTCTGAGACAGACTTACCTATTCTATTCTTAGCCCAATGTTCTTGTCTCATTATGGACAGTTACATGTTTCTCAGCCAGGCTTTGGTTGATTTTAGCAAGTAATGTGTGGGTTCAGCCTTTTCTCCCTTTTCTGCAGGCAAGCTAGTATATAGTTTAAATAAGGTGAGCTTCGTGTAGGCCTAGGCAGTCCCTTGCAAAACAAGGGGAAGAAGGGCACTTCCTATAACAATACATATCAGAATGGGCGAGAACTTTGTATGATTGACCATCCAACCTTTTTTTTTTTTTAGCTCATTGTCTTGCTTCTAGAAAAGATTATTGTTCATGTCCAACACCCAGATTATGTTTAGGACATATTTGAAACCTGAATGCCAGGAAAGGGTTATAAGAAGATAATATGGATTTTATTGAGTTCTAGGTTAAGGTTCAGACTGCTAAAATAAATCTTAGGAGTCAAAGCTGTATTATCTAATATTCAGTACTGCTTGTGTTTCTAGTACTATCAGTCTTGAGACTGTTTTTTACTTACATGTAAACATTTAGATGAACATAAAGGAGCTTATTGATTTTCTATACACAGAGTGATTTATTGATACTTTTCTCAGATTTCATAATATTCATTTGCTAATAGCTCCATTGATTTGTTTTCATCAAAGAAACCCCCAAACAACAAAAAACCCAAACCAAGACATCCAAAACCTGAGGAAACTGAAGATGTTCTTTTTCCATGTACTATAGCCGTGAGCAGAAACATGTACTTAGAGATAATAGGAACATAGATAAACCATTGTAGTATCAATGTAGTTGGTTCTGAATATGAAACCACAATCTCTGCCAGGTGTATTTCTGCAGAGAGTCGCCAGGAATGCGTGTCACTGTAACATTAACATAGGCTGCACTGGTGGCTTTACAATTTAATTGTTCATATTTGAAGGGACATTTAATCTCCTTTGGGACTTAATGCTTAAAAGAGACTGATCTTTTTTTTTTGGGGGGTGGGGAGTATGCAGGCTCACCTGCAGTGCAGAACTCTGTTAATTTCTGTGGGATTCTGGGCAAGTTCTGCCACCTCCCTTTCTCTAACAGCTTGCAGCAGCTTGTAGTATATGTTCCCCCACTTCAAGGCAGCTGCCTCAAATTCATGAAGTATGTGAAAGTTGCAACTTCCCAACCTTGTTTTGTCTTTACTTGAAGACTCCCTTTTAAAATATTTTCATTCTGCACTTAATCAAGTATATTGAATAAGGAACACAACTGGCTTGTTACCTAAATCAGCACAGCAATGGCCCATTGTTTGTTACAGTGTCTTAGGATGATTTATTTATTTATTTATTTAAGATATGTTAAACCCAGCATTTCTGAACTTCTCATTTTGTATTTACTTGGCAGACAAAATAATAAAAACATTTAAATAGGCTTTGAATTTTCTTTTCTTGTTATCTCAAAACTTCATGAAGGATACTGTGGAGTTGCAACCTTCAAAACGTTATGAAAGTTTTTAACCTCAGTTGTGCTCACGGAATGCAAAGAGTTCAAGGAGATGTAAAATTGAGCATGTACTCTGCAGTTTTCAGACATTCCGCTGACTGTTAAGTTCCTGCAAGTCAATATTTTGTTCCTGATATTAAAAAGAGTATATATGTTTTAATATCGGGACCAAAATAGTAGTAAAAAGCTCATTACTGCCTCTCACAGAAGGTACTGACTTCTCTTATATTGCGTTGTGTGAGCAGGAGTAGCATGGAACTTAACTAAGTGGAGCATTTTGCCCTTAGTACTGTATCACTCTGTCCCACAATACAAAACCTAATTAGTGCATCCAAAGAAGCGTTAAATAGATTTCATGCTGTTTAATAAAGGCATTACGTGTTTTCGTCTATTGCAGAACATTAGAGGGAACATTCATAGCGCATGTTTCTGCTGCCTCTTTCACAATTAAGGTGCAGTTTTACATTGTATCTGCCTCCGGAAGGCTCAGTAACTTTTTTGCTCATCAAATCTTTCCTCTCATTGTTATGCTCTATTTGTTTTGGTGTTATTGCATAATGGTATTGAAATAGACTCTTAATGAACATCTTTGCTAGTCATTTCAAATTGGGGGGGACAGCTCTTAGCACTAGAATATATCAGGCTGTTGTGACTTGAGGTTCAGTAATTCTTTTTTGGTGCTGATCTTTAACTAGGAACCGAGAAGTAAGAGTTTACTTTGTGACATCTGTAGCCTGAACCTTTTCATTCTTGTGAGTTCTCATTAAAATGTGAGATTTCTTCCCGAGGGTCACCATTACTGTCAGGTTTACACAGCCCTAATGGTGACGTTTTGTTTCTGATTTCATCCCTTAGCTGGCCTTGTCTGGCCTAAAGTGTCTGAAGTGCAGACCTTCTAGACTATGAGTGCTGAAGTTCAAAAGGATAAAAATGCCACCTTAGGGAGGGGTAGAAAGGCTTCTTGAATTCTGCCAAATCTTGCCTTGTTGTACGTGAACCTCTGAAACTATCTAAGCAACTCATTAAGGAATATCTCATTGCATCTAGCTAATCTGCTGCCTGCCTGTTGGCAAGGTCTCCATTCGATTTCAGTGGTTTTGTGCACTTTAGCTCAGTTTCTTCAGATGTGAGCGAGTGATCTACTTTGGGGTTTTTATTAGGAGGTTTATATGAAATGTTACACATTACTCATCTACATGTTTTCCAAACATTTCTAAGACTTTGCAAATTGTACTGAATTACTCCTCATAACCTGTATTTTATCTAGCTTCATGGCAGAGTGAATTGATGTAAAGAGCATCAATAATAGAGCTGTGAACTGACTCTAGAGCCTTGGTTTCCTCTAGCGCACCGTAGACATTTGATCAGGATTTAGTGATACATGAACATAACTATTAGAGCATAACTTCTGCTCAGAATATTTTGAGAACGGGTACTCGCCAGCTCAATACTTATGTGGAAAGCAGCTAAAGCTGTACCATAGCATTTCAAGATCAAAACACTGTGGGAACTGTTCTATCATTATGTCTCAGCTGTTGATGTAATATATAAATTTGTTCAGGCGGCATTTTTCTGCATCTCGTTCAACTAATCAGTGTAAAATACATCTGAATTTTGCAACAGTCTTTGTTGATAGCTAGCACAATTTCCCACCTTGGAGTCACCAGCTTCTTAAACGTATGTTGGTTCAGGAATACTGCAACAGCTAGCCACTTCCAGAAACACTGAAAACATAATAAAGGGCAACATAAGAAAACACTTAATCAAGTCCAGAGACAACCTGTGTCCCTATGTTGTTACTTTGCGTGAGCCTACAAAACCACACAAGTAGGAGTGTGATCTGAAGGTCACAGAGTGCAGTGAATTTTCCAAATGTTATATAATTAAAGAAACACCTGTGTCCCAGCCAAATAACTTCATGCTGATCTGCTGTGAAAACGTTGTGGTTAATAACCCTAAAAATGTCTAATTTCTTAGCGCCCAGTGGAGGTTGCAAACAGAGCAGCAGTATATAAAACATAAGAGACATTAGTTCAAGAAGTCTTAAAGGGTCTCTTAAGATTGATTTACTAGTGTCCCAGTGTGAGTTTCTTAGTTTCTGCAATTATGTTTAGCACACTTCAGATGGGACAAAATGGGATTTAAGACTGCTGATGATTTATGAAGACTTAAATTCTGTTCCTGAACTCCTGATGTTCTTAAGCCAATAGAGGTTTTAAAGCAGATCACAGGTCATATATCCTTTCCTAAGAAGAAAGCAAAAAAAAAAAAAAAATCCATATCGTTTGGTGTTGGTCATGATATCAGTGTCCTCATTTTGCGCTAAAGAGAGGGCTGTTGATAAGGCATCTGAATGTTATAGGTTCATATCAGGAGGGAAGCAAATTGGTGCCAAATTTCAGAGGTCCTTGGAGGCAGGTAAACATTTCTATACAGAAGGAAAAAGAGGAAGGAGGGATGATATTGTTTACATTTTAGGACTATGAAGAATCTGTAGAAAGTTGGAGGAAAATCCTGCATTAGTGAAACAAGATTCCAATGGGAATGGAATACATTGAAAAAGCAGAAAAAAACAAGATAAATGAAAAGGCAACACTGATAAGCTGGTTGGATATTTTTCTGTCTCTAAATTTTACATATGCATTTCTTTGAAACCTTCCCCTGCTGACTCCTAGGATGTCCCACCAAGCACATGAGGGCAGAGCAGTGAAAGGTGTGATGACAGTTCTTTATTCCTAGTCATTTCATCTCAAGGTGCACATATCTGTGTATGTTATAGGTGTAAAGACTTCTTTTGCTATTACTGACTGCATTCCAAATTTTAAAGCAGATTTGTAAGGATAAATTGGCAAAGAATACATGTGATTTCACAATTGAGAAGTTTTTGCCCATGACTGATAACAGCACTAGTTGGAAGAGAAATGCAGATCTACCTCTCTCTCTCCCCCAATCAAGAGAATGTCCTTTCTGTTAAGTTCAGAAAACATGGTTAACTATCTGCACAATAGTGAATGGCTAAATTATATAGACTAGGTAGTTTGTGGGAAGTCACAGAATGACTAATCTGGCCTAATTAACTGTTCTTATTTAGTGTCTAGTTGCTTTTGACAGTAACTGAAAACCACAGTGACTTAATGCTTGCAAACTGGAATTTATTAAATGAGTAAAGGCCACAGGCCAGTGAGTAATAGTGATATCCAGGTGTTCATATCTGTAAACCTGCACATCACCTGCTAAGAAGAAAAAAAAAAATCGTCTTATGTTTGAAGAGTCAGGGGTTCAAACAGCCACAAAGACAGTTTCACAGTCATTACTAGTTCCTAAGATGTATGGTATAGAATAAAGGCCCATTGAAAGATAAATGGTAGTGGTGGTCTTGAATTAGGCAAGCAGAAACAAACAAAAAGGAAGGTGGGTCCCAGATCCCTAGAAGCGAAGATACTCTTAAGGTTCACTGGTATTTTGTGTAGTAGTTGTTGCCCTTCTGTATGGATCAGAAATAGAATGAGGACCTGTAGGATAGTCATTTACCAAATTTGCGTTGAACTGTGAAAGCGAAGGCAGCATCTTTGCTTGGACCAGGAAACATGTGCGTGTACACACTGCACTCTGCAAAGTGCATATGATTCATTTAGGAAATTATTTCTGAATTCAGTAATTACACAGCTATCCTACCTCCTCACAGTCTGAAGTAGGTCCTCTTGAGTAGCTCCTGAGAGGACCATGCTGAGGTATATGTTCCTGAAGTTACAAAGGTAGGAATAACAGTGGCAAGGTCTGAGGAAACTAACTGTTAACCAAAGATAAAAGCAGAAAAAGCTGTTTGGATATCTAACAGAAAGGAAAAAAGCTACATGAATCCAATGCTGCATATGCCATTAGCTGTATTATAATAGACAGCCCTTTAAGCTAGGAAAATTCAGTATGTCCCCTACCAGACAATTTGCTAAATCTTCTGGTGTGCTGCTCTTCCAATGATCTGCTTCTCTGTATGCAAAGAAGATGGAGCATCACAGTCTGAACAACTGGCCCCTTTTACCAGTTATAATGTTTTCTCAAAATCTGTATCTTTATTGACCATCGCTACCTGAATACTACTCTCTCTGTGTTTTTGAGTTATCTCAAATTTAGATATTTTCACCCAATATATTTTTTACTCTCACTATCAATTTGTTTTTATGTATTATAGGAATTTGATATCGGTGTGAATATTCCTGCTTTAAATTCCTAATGGTACGGTTTATATTTACAGTTTATCTGTTCCTTTTTAATGTTGAAACTCTTTGGCATAGCTTGTTTGACTGTCTTCCTTAATTGAGTATGGAAATATATGACCTTTCAACCCTCTACTGCTGTCATCATGTTAGTCCTCTTTTTTTTTTTTTTTTTTTTTTTCTGGCAATGTGCTTCAACATACATACCAAAGGTGTGAGGTCATCAGGGATATCCATAACATGGATGTGTTATATCAATTTAGTACATACCTCATATGGCTTCCTTCTGTGGTCTTATCCTGAAATGAGGCCTCTTCTAGCCTGCTCTTCCTAATGAACACATGAGATTTTTGTCCAAACCAGATGATAGTTTAAATCAGTTTGATACTTTCTTTTTGTATTTCCTCCCTGACAGTTGATAGGCAACCTTGTCTTGCCCTGCATCTGGGTGATGCCACATCTGCTTCCTTCAATTTTGTTGTGATTTGTACCTACCAGAACTCAGGATCTGATTGTGAAAGGTGCTCTGTGAGCATTGTGAAAGATTGCCACTCTTCCAGAGAAGTTGGAACCTAAACGGGCAAAATGTAGGAAGGATGCAGTAAAGAATCATAAGTGATTTTACTCCAGAGAATTAAATTCTTCCAAAGTTATGGTGCTTTGGAAATTGTTTGTTTTACCTAGATTTATTTGCAGAGCAAAATGTTGCAATCTATTTTGGCATACTTTGAAAGCTAACTTTTTTTTAAGTGAAGCTTTGACTTCTTTAACTGGATTACAGTGCTAATTTAGAGAGGACAATCTAGTTGAATGCAAAAGGATTTATTTTGGAATTTTCTTTCATGGAACATGTCAATATTATAGATTATATTCTCAGGTGGACTGAACACAATCTTAGGATATTTAAATCCTTTCTGAAACAGGGTTTTTGTCCTATACAGCCATAGTAAGTTGTTAATAGAAAAAGTGCCAATAAATGGTGTTCAGGAACAGGGAAGATATTTCTGGGTTTTGTAGGGTGATTAAAATGGTTTCTGTACTCCAAATGCCTTCCTCCAGCAACAATCTACATCAGTTGTTAACAGTTCCTATTTTTTCTTTTTTTCTTTTTTTTTTTTTTCCTTTTTCCTTTTAGACACCTGAACAAGCAGGCTGATTTTCAAATATGAGATACTCAGCAGCTCCTAGTCACTTTGGCTAAGTCATTGAAAGTTGCTGGACACCAAAACAAGGATTTAATAGCTTAGTTTTGCAATGTTGCCTAACAGAGAATAAATAAAATATTCGTAAATGAATAGTTGTTCAAAATTGAAACAGATTTTGAGTACATCAGGAATAATAGAAAGCTGAACCCTTCAGCAAAATGAGTATGGTGACTAGTTTTCGTGTTTGAGAGCACTTAGGTCAAAGCAGTGTCTGCAAAAACATTTTCTGGAATAGGAAGTGATTTTGCAATGTTATACACCTTTATGTGATAACTCTGTGTGCTTTTTAATGGAGATCACTGTAATCTACTCTACCAGCCCCAATACTGGTTCTTTTATACCCATTAAAGGAGTAGTTCTGGGTTTTGCACAGTGAATTCATGCATTTGACTTGTGCTTGATGATGTTCTGAAATGGACCTTGGATCCTGAAGTCTTGAAAGTTTTATTCAGAGTGTACTTCTAAGATGATGTACTTGCTGCTTGGAGGACAGACATGATTTATGGCACCCAGAGGTTTTGGTCTATTGTAACACTCATGTAGGAAATAAAGGGCACTGGTAATAGTAACAGCAGGGGGGAAAAAAGTGCTAGGGAGGGAAGTATCAGGAAAAGAGAAATTTTCAGGTCCTGAGGATGGGGTTTATCATTTCAGTTTCAGATGTTAGCAAATACGTTTTCAAAATCATGACAAAGTGTCTATTTAAGAAAATGGTTATTAAAGAGTGGTGGATAATCAAGCATCCAGTGTGGCTTCATGCTTTTGGCTCAGATATTGTGTGCTGATGCATGAAAGCAAATTGTAGATGCTACCATGTTTTTGAACCAAGCCCTGCAAAAAAACCTTGGGTTTCCCAACATACAGAGTTATAGCTAGGACTGATACATGCATGTATACATCACCATTATAGAAACCAGAATGCTGAAGCCATAAGGAAAACCACTTTTAATACCCTATAAATTTGTAAAGATGGCTTTTTCAATTCTATTATTAGTTTCTAATAATAGAAATTAACTATCCTAAGGATAGATAATTAAAAATACATATAATAGGATGGATAATTAAAAATATGTAAAATAAAATACACCATTCTATTTTCATTGTTCTCTAGGTATACCATGTATTTTTGACACACATTCGGTATTTTCTGTTTTAAGAATAGCATGTTTATAAAAATTTGTTTTTCACCTACTGTAATTGAGGTTAGTAGCTAAAAATTTTGATAGATGCTAACATGGTCTACATTTCCTCTAAGGAAGAGTTTCTTACTGTTTCTTTGCTTTTATTTATTAATTTGAAAAAAGAATACTGCAGTTATCTTTCACACTTTGTGTTCTGTTTCAGACGATACTGATAAGCTAGGGTTTTTATCCTACCAAATAAATTGATAAATACAGCTGATTCAGAGCGTTTACATAATCTTTCCAATGTCAACAGTCATTTAAATTATCCTAACTTTATACTGAATCTCCAAAATCCAATTACCAGCTAATAATAATTGTCAGTTATACTCTAAACCTTTAATGATAGGTCACAGGGGATGTTGTACCAGAAGGATTAAATCGTTGTAGACTGTAGCTATGCCCAGCCTTAAATTACTAACCTCTTATCTCATGGTAACAGAGCTACTATATGTTTTGTCGCCATTTTTGCTAAATAGAATAAATGTCACCAAAATTAATTTCATCTTTCTTAAATTAGCTTCTTAGTGTGATTTCTCACTTCAGTCAAAATTTATTTCTTGAAGAATTTAATTTCCTCCTTAATCTATTTTATTTGAGAAAGAGGAGGAAGAACATTCAGGAACAAATGCCTTTTAAATCATTCTGTGGCTAATTTTGAAATTTACCCTTCATTAATAATTGCTGACCTCTGCAGGACTGAGTTTTTTAAGTCACTGTATACTTAAAATCAGACTGGTTCTGCCTAGTTCATGCTGGCTATATTCAAGACGCTAAAAGATAAAAGGGGGTAAATCCTGCTTGTAAGGAAAGGTAGTGCTTAATCATGTGACTACAAGATTTCCCGTGTGATGGATGATCCAAGGGAATGTTGTAATTAGATGGTTTGGTTTAGTTGCATTTATTAGTTTTTAATCATATTAAGGACATATACAAGAGAAGGAAAATACACTTAATATAAGGAATAGTGTAGCTGGAAGAAATGCTGCCTTGGAAAGAAGGCATTGAGAGTTGGCATTGTCGTACAATATAGTGACAGTGATTTCTATCCGAATTGATGGCATCCTTAAGAATGTTTCCAATGAAATGTGTATTTTAGAATGATTTAAAAAAATGCAGCTATTGGCTTTCTATTACATTTCCTGTTCTTTTGGCTTTGATAAGCTCAGTCAAAAACTTTATAGAAAGTTACAATGTAATAGTTATTTTAAAGAAAACAAATTGAAAGGATGAGGCAATTGAAAAAGGGAGGGTTCAAAAGATAAACCCTAAGTGACAGGCTCTGTCTGAAATTATCACTCAGCTGGTGTTAAGTAAAGAACACAGTATAGGGCAAAAAGAGGGGGGGAGGATTTTTAATGCTCGTAAATAAATTCTGTTCAAAAATATTGAAGTCTAGAGGGAGTATATTGGCTGGAATAGTAAAATCTCTTAAATGCCTGTGATATCCTTTTGGAAACATGATCCTGTTTAAGAATCTATCGCATAAAGAACAGGGATGACTACAAAAAAAACAAAGTAATTTCTTCTGTCGGCTGCACATGATTATCAAGGTTTTGTAAACTCAATTAGTAGAGAAGAATATATCCAAAATCTGATTAAATATTAGTGCCAGCAGGGCAGAAAATTAAACAGAGCATACACATTAATAATCTATTAAATGTTCTATCAACTTTGAACAGCTGTAGCAGTTGTTATCAGGCATTTCTTTGTGGCATCCTACAAATTTGTATGGGGCTAGGAAGTCACGATAGATTATTGCAATGGGTGGAAAGTCGGAAGTGTCTGTCACTCTTCTGACTGTGGAGGGTATCTGTGTATAGGAAAATATTGCTTTTGTGTTTAGCAGAGCTGTCATCTCGGCTTTTATTTGAGGTGTTGATATTTATCTGTATCACGGCACTGTATCTGTATCATGATATTTGTCTGTAAGATGGTTGAAATACGACCTTGGAGAAGAGCACTGTAAAATCATTATAACCTAGCAGAAATATGGCTCCTGTTACTACCTTGCCATTTCTAAAAAAGAAAGCATGCCAGTCAAGTTGGTAAAATGCTAGGTTGCTTTGCAAACAGAATGATATTCTGAGCAATTGAGCTTTTAATTCTTTCACAGAAGATATATGATACTCACTAGCCAAAATCTGTGAAAACAGAAACGTGGGTAGTCTCCAAAAGAATAGAACTAATTGTAACTTCTTGAGTTAAAATAGGACACCAAGCATGATTGATAATTTCATTGCTTTTGAGAAAGCATTAAAGGGACTGGTGTGTTCATATCAGTAACCAATCCTGTGCATGATGGGGAATTGCACCAAGAAAAAAGAAATAAGCTGGCGCAGAGTAAAGGACCTCGATGATCACGTGCTTCCCAAAACATAAGAACATGCAGAATGCTCTCCCTGGTTCAGACCAGCTGCTCAGCTGGCCCAATATTCTCTCTCTAAATGTGGCCAGAAGCAGCTGTCTGGGTAGAAACTGAGCAAGTATATATGATACTTCCCCTTAGTGCTTTTCCCCTTACTTCCCCTTCCAGCATTTGACTTTTTTCAACTAAGTTTGTTTACTAACTTGTAATGGATTTCTAGTCTCCCTTGGAGTTCATATAAGCTTCTATGCCCAGCAGCCTCTGGCAAGGAATTTCACAGGTCTACTACTTGTTGTGTAGAGACACATATCTTTCTGTTTGTTTTGAACATGTTTCCCACTGCTTCCTCTTGATGAGCCCCAGCTCTTGAATAGGAAAAGACAGTTGAAACTTAATCTCTCCTAATCATTTTTAAATCATCTGCAATTCTCTAGGCCTTCAGTAACTTTATGCCTTACTTAAACCTAGTATAGCAAGATTTCCACGTGTTAATCATTAAGCAAAACTGAACATGTGTATGCCTGGGTTTCCAACAAACGTCATATATGGGTCCTTGAACAATTTTTATGTGACATAACCCTATATGTAAAATTCAGGAAAAAATATTTAATTTTATCTTTTATTTGTTTGGTGCCTATTCTATTCAGACTGTGTATATATAAAGAAGGCTGTGGTCCTTGAGTACCAAGTCTAGAACAAGTAATTGATCTGAATAAATCTCTACAGTCACTGGTATGGCATGTGGTAGAAAGAAAGGCTCTTTCATTATTCAGTCACTACTTGCTATCAAGTCCTTCTTCCCTGACCTTTATATAAACACAAAAAAAAAAATCCCAAGAAAAAAACTACCACCAACAGACTCAGAAAATGGAAAGAGGTTTCTCCCTTTGTCCCTACTTTGTTATTTATTTGTTTCTTTGTTTTCTCTTGGGGATATTGCTTTAGTCTTCCCTTGGAGTTTGGTGGTTTGGGGGTTTTTTTGGTGTTTTTGTTTTGTTTTTTTTTTCTTTAATTTAAGATTTGTTTGTTTTGTTTCCACTTAATGGAAATGGAAGGAGACTTTGGAATATACTCTGGAAACTTTATAAAACCACAGAAGTCTGTGTTGGAGTGAGAACCTAGAAAGGCTACAAAAATGTGCCGAGGCCAATTGCGTGAGGTTCAACAAGGCTCAGTGCTGGGTCCTGCAGTTGGGTCACAACAGCCCCAGACAATGTTACAGGCTTGGGAAAGAGTGGCTGGAAATTTGCCTGGCAGAAAAGGACCTGGGGGTGTTGGTCGACAGGCAGCTGAATATGAGCCAGCAGTGTGCCCAGGTGGCCAAGAAGGCCACCAGCATCCTGGCTTGTATCAGAAATAGTGTGGCCAGCAGGACTAGGGGAGTGATCATCCCCCTGTGTGCGGCACTGGGGAGGCCGCACCTCGAGTACTGTGTTCAGCTTTGGGCCCCTCGCTACAAGCCAGACATTGAGGTGCTGGAATGTGTCCGGAGAAGGACAACGGAGCTGGTGAAGGCTCTAGAGCACAAGTCTTATGAGGAGCGGCTGAGGGAACTGGGGTTGTTTAGCCTGGAGAAGAGGAGGCTTGAGGGGAGACCTTGTCACTCTCTTCAACTACCTGACAGGAGGTTGTAGCGAGGTGGGTGTCAGTCTCTTCTCCCAAGTGAAAAGCAATAGGACAAGAGGAAATGGCCTCAAGTTGTGCCAGGGGAAGTTTAGATTGGATATTAGGAAAAAATTCTTCACTGAAAGGGTCATCAATCATTGGAAGAGGCTGCCCAGGGAAGTGGTTGAGTCATCATCCCTGGAGGTATTTAAAAGATGTGTAGATGTGGTGCTTAGGGACATGGTTTAGTGGTGGACTTGGCAGTGCTAGGTTAATGGTTGGACTTGATGATCTTAAAGGTCTTTTCCAACCTAAACGATTCTACAATTCCATGATTCTATGAAATAAAGTTTGGGAACCGAACAGCAGGTTGAAATTCTGACTTTAATTTACACCTGAGAGCCAAGGTATAGCAAAGTTTTGCAAACAGTTCATGATAACTAATAATATGTTTCTTACATGTTCTAAAACATACTCAAAAGAACAATCTTCCAACATATATTTCTGGTCTGGCTTAGTGATATATTTTGACTTGCTAGAAAGTGTTTACTGTGCTCTGGTTGTAAATAATCATACTAATTTGGGCAATGGTAAATGTTTTCTTCAAATTCTAATTGTAACTGGGTTTAGTTATAGTCACATCCAGTTAAAAATAATTTTTGTAAGATTTAAGTACATATTTCTAACCGAGGAAATGTTCTGGATTGAGTTATGTGGCATCATTTCTAAGAATAGCTTTTACAGTGACCGTAAGTAATCCTCATTACATTAGTCATCTATCCTTTGTCCCTTTTCAGTGTTTTGTTTGAATTGTTTTTCTGTTCATCTTTATACAGGCTAGATTAGAAAGGAAAAAACATTGTTCTGTTTTGGCCTTAAAAATCCAAGTGTAAGTATTTCTTTCTCTCATCTTTTCACTTAGCAGGAGTACAATTTACTGCACAATGGCACAATCCCAAATGACTGTGCTGTGCAATGAACTCAAATTAGGATTAAAGATTGTCAATTTTATTCTGAAAAGCAATGCTAGGATAATATTGGCCATCTACCAAAGCTGTACAGGCTTGAAAAGTTTTGCTGAATGTGCACAGAACTCCATTCAAGCATGGGCAGTTCACACTGGCAAAGGTCAGCTCTCTTTCTCATTCTGTAAGGTCTCTAATTTTTCATCATTAGCGTCTTTAAAGATTGCTATGGGGGTTTTGCAGGAGATAAGGGGTGAACACTGGTTTGTAGTATGATGGCACAAGGGCTGTTAAATATTTAGAGCTAGGTGTCAGGGAATATCCAGAGATTGAGGAGGGTGTGGTGAATGCTGAAAAATTGGAGCATTACTTTCTTGCTTGTAGAAAACTGGACTTTTCACAGAATAATGTATGTAAAGTCAAATAAATACGTTTCTCTCTGGTTTGCTACACGAATATATGCAACAAACCTGGGAATTATTCAGTCTGGGGGTGGGAAAGAAGGGAAATTAATTGTGCAGTAATAAGGAAATAAAATATGTGGTGGAACTAAGCAAACAGGACCAAAACCAAGCGCTCAAGAGTGAATGTTACATTGCATAATGCTATGTAATACACGTGTTGTAGCAAATAGCAATAACTGACTCCTTACCACAAGTTTGCTATTTTGCCTTCCGCCCCCCTGCCCAGGTGTAGTGCTACACTGTGTTGAGATGCCTTCTTGCTTTCAGGTGGGAGTTATTTCATATCACACTGAGTTATGTTCTATTCGAGTTCTTGACCTTTTTGTGGCACGGCTGTAATGGAAACCTTTCCTGCATTATCTTTTATAGTGATACGGCTATGCAAACATGGATGTATCTCTAGTGAAGAGACAGCCTATGACAACAGATGGGATTTTTCTAAATCTAGGCACAGCATCTCCTTGAACAATATAAGCTAAATCTGTGGTGTGATGGTCACCACAGAAACATCTGCGCTGGTTTGCAACGTTACAAATTATGGGCAAAGTCAGAAGGTTAAACTGGGTCACAGTTAAGCTGGAAGAGGTTAGCTTAGCTCACCGTTGAAGATTTTGCAAATTCGGTCAGCTGACTTTGTAGTGGAGCAGATGATGGGTCTTGCACAGGCTATTCTACTAGCTCAGATGTAATGGTAGTGACCCTCAGCAAAGGGTGTCAAAAGCAGTTACAAACTGAAATGGGGATTAACATCCTAAATAGGCACAGGCTTTTCTCTAGTGGCCGTTTGTCATGGCTTGCAGGATAGATAGATTCAGCAACAACACTACATTGTAAAAGTCAATATTGTCCTGCATGTGGAACATCATCAAATGGTCTGTTCTGTATGTTGATTCTTATGTGCCATGGGTACAGGGATAACTATGAGCATTTGGTTCTAACAATAGGCAAAATCTGAAATATTGGAGGAAAGGGCTTGTAGGGGATGTATCAGTTGAGCCACTCACCAACAGCAGCTAGCTCAAATCATGATATTCCAAGCCCATTGCCTTTATACATGGTGCTGTTCAAAGTATTTTGAAATCTGCTCAACTTCTGAAAGCAGTTTAGCTGCATTCAAATGGAACAGCACCAAAGCTAAAAGCTTTTCTTCACTGTCAGACTGACTAGTTTAGGTGCATGTCAAAACTGCTGCTGTTTCTGTAATAGCATAGTGACCTGATCTCCCTTGCAGTCTGTTGCAAGATGTAGCTATGCTTTCCCTTCGCTTATTCCATTGGGTATTGTGTCTATTGTTGTTTCCTTTTATATGGTCCTTATGGCTCCTCCAGGAAAAGGAAATATGAAAAGAGATACAGTCACATTTTTTGAGTCTGCATTTGTGCCATTAATCAGAATATATTTCCTTCTGACCCTGAGAACATTCAGGGTTATCCTGGGGCTTGGCGATTGCAGATGATTTCTCACTCTCTCAAACTGCCTCCACATATATCTCATTTCCAGACATAATAAAGGAAACATGATATTCATGATACATTCCCGTTCTTCTTTTGAATGTAGGTGAGAAGGATATAGACAAATCTTTGGTTCCAGCTTGCTATTTCCAGCAGTGAACCTGAAAGGCAGGAGGACATGATGTGTCCCAACCCCGGCAAGCAATAAAGGGAAAGCTTGTCTCTGCACCAGCCATTCCCTGCATGTGCTAATAAAAGAGTTTCTACTGCTGTTAAATCATCCCAAGAAGAATCAGAGGAGTAGAATTGTGCATTTACTCTTTGTAAGGCCCCATACCTCATGTAAATGGTTCCTTAGGCTTTAGCGACTTCCAGAGTGGTTTCAGTCCACCAGTAGTTCTGTCCAGCCAGATCGATTATTCTTGGTGAAGATGTGGATGTCTATTGCATGAAAAATGAGAAACTATGTGACAATAGACATCTCTTTCTTGCAGTGCTGAAAGTTTTTATGTCCCTTACAGAATTTTGAATAGAAGTTTAACAGCCTTGGGTTGGGTAGGGTGTGTGTATGGCTTCACTGGATACAGTAATTAAACACAATATGGGCTGGATGCTGAATTTGAAGAGGCTTAGATAATATGACAATGTCTTTTCAGTTCTTGCATAGAAGAGATTTACTATGCATGCATTATAAACCTGTGATTTATAAACCTCATTGACTTCATTAGTCCCCAGGGGCTTCATTCTTGTTAGCCTGGAAATGCCTGTTAAATTTTAAATTTTTATTTTTTTTAAAAATTATGACCTCATTAGAGTGAAAACATGGCTCCAGATCCTTGCCTTGTGTAAATCAGCCAAGTCTTCTGACTAACCCCAGCTGAAGATCCAAGCTGTAAATCGAAAGCCTCAGCTTTCCAGCTGCCTCTTCCAATCCCAAAGGCTGGCCCTGGTATTAGAAACATCCTCATACTAACACAAAAGGGCATTTCAGTAACTTGTTTTACGTGGCTTCTCTCAGTTAATGCAGTAGTCTCTCAATGTGCCTAAGACTTAGGCAGACACATGTATGAGACATAATGCAGTAAATTTCTTCAAAGGAGGAACGAGAGATAGGATGTTTAAAAATAATATGCAGAAGTGCTGAAGGCTGGGATTGCAAAAACTGTGAATTCCAAGTGAGATTAGGTTTCGGTCTGTCCCACTTTTTTGAGCGGTAAGAGGAGCTTCATTTCCGTAGTTTTCTAAAGTAGTGCAGTTAATCTGAGGAGCATCTCATAAAAGTTGCTCAAGGTAAAACAGACAAATGGCTTCGCTAAAGTTGTCAAATTCCACTTAACAAATGTGGTTTTTTAATGGTCCATTATTCAAATTCAAAACCATCTCGAGATTATTGTTGGATTGTGGCATTTGCACAAGTTGTTGAGGGTTTGCTCTTCATAACAGGTTTCTTTTTCTTTGTTTTAAGATATTGAAAAACCTTTCTACCTAATCTTTTATACTAAATCCCAAACAGTTTTATTTATAGTTGCCAGAAGTTCCTAATGTCATCTTAATTAGAAACATGTGGTGAAAAAAGAGGCAACTTTTAAGCTGACACTATTTTTGAGTTAAAATCTGGCATCCCCTTTCTACTGACAAGCCTGACAACTGCAGCAGCAATCACCTCATCAAATCTCTCCGTTGTGTCTCTCCTGGTTTTTGGCATCCTTCCTGTCTAAATTTTTATCAGATGAGTGCTTTTTTCTTGGCAAGTATTTTAAATACCTTCTTGTTGCTTTATCTCTGCACCGTTGCCCTTTGCCCTTAATGTCATTTCTCACATGTAAGACTGTGGCAGAATTCGAAACAAATTAGTTAGGAACGTAGATTCAAAGACCAGTTTTTCCTCTTGGCTCACCAGTCTCTTCTCCCCCCAGTTTTTAAACACCAGCATGTCACAGATACCACAGGAACACTCAGTTTTTAAGATGCTTTTTTGATGCTTCAAATCCTCAATGCCGTATCTACCCTCTTTTTCCCATGGCGTGTCCTGTGTTGCTTTTCTTTATCTTGTTTCTTCACACCATCGAAAGGTTTTCAGCTGGTGATATCTGGATCTTTAATCCTGAGTTTTGGAAATACTCAGTAGGCTATGTCAGAATAAGAATCTTTAGGTATAGATGCTTTAGACCACAGCCAAACCAGATATCTTTTTTGCAGCTTTTCTCAAAGCTGGGCTGGAACAGACTTTCTTGCAAGTATTCTGGTATTTCCTCTTCTAGTTGCTGTTGATTGCAAAGGTGATTTTGAACCTTCAAATTCAGATGAAACCAAGAAAAATGTTTTTTGGGAAAGTTATCCAAATAATTTATTTCTTCAAATAAATACATAAATATTGGATGACATTTGCAAGCTGAATTTATATGAATAAGGATAATTTTAGCATGTGTCCAAAGAAAATTCTTGCTTATCCTACAAGACTTCAGTTACGTCTTTGCTAAAGATTAGAAAAGTGCTGAATCTCAGCTGACATTTATAAGTAAGCAAAGGAATACAAAAGTAGAATTCTGTCTTCCCCTTTATATATTGTTTAAAAATGAAAAATAAGTTTCATGGAAGCAAAATCCTATCGGCCTTTTATTTCTCAGTTGAGGTGTATGGTTTGTCAGACTCTTAGAATTTATAGTTCAGCACTCAGCCTAAGTTGAGACTGCTTTTTGTAGCTTAGATGAAAAAAAGAAAGGGAAAAAAAAGAAAGGCAAGAAAAAAATTAATACATTTTTTGAGCCTTAAGCAGATCTGTGGTTCCCAAAGTAGTGTTACAGAGGTAGGCTTATTTTGTGATAACTTGATTTAAGAATTTTTAGAGTTAACCCATCAGCAAAATAGACTTTGACTACAAGGAAATTGACAGGTAATGTGGGCTTTTGTGGTCTGAGCCTTAGATTCAAATATGCGGTCTGCAATGTAGATAAAATATCCTGTGTAAAAAATATAATGCATGGACACAACTAGCAATCGTTGCCCACATATACTATGGTCAGGACTCTTTAGAAGAAAAAGCATTGTCACTAGTTTATATAGTCCTAGAGAGATGTTAAAAAATTTTTGGTACCTTTTTATCATTTAACTTTCGTGACCAAAGGACTATTAACTGCTTGTTAAACAATCTGGCTGTGCAAATCATCATTAAGTTCCAGTAGCTGCCCCACCAGGTTTTTTCTGAGATTGCTGTATTAATATAAAAAAGCATGATACAATGAGTTTTAACACTGAATAGGTATGACAAAATTGGTGACAGTATAGACAGCTCTACTTGCTGATGTCAGGATAGCCTCTGTGGGCAATGGTCATGTCCAGTAATTTCTGCCCAATAATGACAGTTGGTACCAATGGTTGTTGATGTGTCTGCAAAATTGAATTAATTTCTCATAGAAACCATATCAACATTTCAAAGTCCTATTTAGAAGCAGCTGGATTGCCATTAGGTGTTAATGTAGTTCTTTTTACATTACTAAGCAGGTTCTATTTAAGCAAGCGAATTCAGTGATGAAAGGTGCTGGATCCAATCCCCAACTATTTCTGTATTGTTGAACTGGTCCTTCTTGTTTAGGAAAAAATATTCCTCCTGTTTCAAAGGCTGCATCAAAACTAAAATTTTGATTGAAAAGAGGAAATTTATTCACCAAATTCCATTTTGTTTGAAACTGGTATCTTCATTCTGTAGGAATACAGGAAATAATGATTGTTTGTTGTCTGAGGTGGGGTTTGTTTTGGGTTGTGCTCTGTTTTGAAATTAAATTCTTAAAGATGCTCTATTACAATAGAGATTAGACTGCTTGCAGAAAGTAAAATGAGGTGTTCAAGTTTGAAGACAAATGATATTCAAGTTATTCAGCCACTTTTCAAAAGGACTTTTAAAGCAAAAATCTGTAAAATATAAACTGTGCTGTTCTAAATCTACTTTCAGAGGGCAGAGTACATCGTAACACCTCTTTGTAATTTGTGAATCTGTACTGCAGTGCTGTCATTTTATGGATGTTCTTGAAGTGTGCAAAATGCTGTCTAAGAACGTGTCTTTTGTGGACCCCCGGCTGTCAGTTTGTCCCCTCCACTGCATGGGGAAGGAGTGGAGGAGAGGCTAACTCTGCTTTAAGATGTAATCTGTTCTATCGAAGTAAAGTATTCCCTGGGTGTATTACGTTTCTGACCTGTGTCACATTTGAAGGTTATTTTTTTCAAAATGTGAGCCTAAAATGAATTTTGCAGAATAGTGTTTTCAAAAATAAATTAATATAGTAGCTCTCAGTGAGAACACTGTAAGCTGCTGAACACTCAGCAAATGAAACCCCTCTTCAGGGTGCCATGAACAGGCAATAAACTTCAAATGGTTTTGAATTTGAGTAATGGAGCATTAAGGAAACATACTAATTAAGGTAAATTTGGCAATTTTATTGGAGCCAGTTTTCTGATTTCTTTAGTCAATGAAGAGTAGTGTAAGCTGCTGGACACAGAGCATTTTGAGATGCTGGCTGCTTCTTTTCATTGCCTAATGGGAGTTAAGCTCTTCTGAATATCCAGCCACGGTTGTAGTGCTAAGTTCTTTTGAAAACTCCAGCTGTAAATCCTGACTTGGCCAGCTAATGAAGTGGGCTCATTTTCCAGTGCTAGCACCAACCCCCTGTGAAGGCAGCAGAAGCAGCTAAATATGCAGGGTTAATTTCTATAGATATACATCTAAACTCTTGGGGCAGGTGTTTTTAAAGTGGCTAAGTGCTAGGCTCTAAGGGCAAGATCAATGTGACTCAAGCTTTTAAGAGCAAGAGAACAATGCGTAAAATGCTGATCGGGTGCATTACTGACTGAAAGTCTCTAGCTGTCTACGTTTTCATCGGTGAAGTTGCTTAAGCACGCAGTGCTCCGCTGCTGCACGTGTCAGCAGTGGCTGCCATTTTGACTGTGCTGAGGCTTTGATGGCTGAGTCCTTCCTTGACCTCTTGTGGCTTGCAAATTCCACGTCCCTTGAGAGTAGCAGCGCATGTCTGAGTGGGCAGCACGCAATTCAGTGCAGGTCATGGCAGTCACAGATACGTTCACTCCAAAACACCAGGCGGAAGGGTAACAGCACATTATTCACGATGTTGGAGTGTATTCTGAATATCTGGGAGAGAAACAGGATTTTCCTCTATCTCTCCAGTGCTGACAACTTATTTTCATCTTCCCCTCTCACACTATGACCTCTGTTAGTTCTCCCTTGTGCTGGGCATCACAGTGCTCAGTGAGGTGCCCGGTTGTCCTGATCTCAGCGAGTGTACCCAGGCCACACCCCAGCTGGGGAAACATGTTCCCCTTGGAAAACCACGGGGCTCGAGTTTGTCCCACCAAAGGTTGTGCAGCAGCTTCTTGCCCAGATGGCCAGGGAAACGGAGCAGAGACTTGTTTCTTCCCAGTACAGAGATGTGCGAGGGGACCGGCATTGCAGTATATTGCAGAACATAGGTTTAGCCTCTGGATATCTATTTTTCTTTACAATTGCATTATAGGGATCTTAGGTGCTAGCCGTTAACTCAAAAAAAGCATAATGATTCTCTTTGCCAGCTGAATATCTTCATGGGTTTAGGCCTATGTGTGATTTTTTTCCTCAAGCACCTAAACTGGTTAAAAATTGACTTAGGGAATCTTGTCAATTTAATTGTAAAACACTTAAAATTCATTTGAAAATATCACCCTATGAACATTCATAAGATTTTCTTTGCCGCTCATGGTATGGTATGCAGTTGTTTTAGTAAATCGTGTTGCAGAAGAGTAATCAACCATTAAAATGCATACAATCCCGCTTCGTAGTGTAGAGCCTTCCTATGACTGCACCCCCAAAGGGTGGTTCAGTCACCACGTTGCATCACAGTGCCATGTTGTTACTTAACAAGCGAAAGTACTTTTGGATGCTTTGTATAGGACGGCTAAGGCTTTAACTGACCTGTCCCATGGAAATGAAGATGAATGGTAACTCTCCAGTCTGCTCCCAAATGTTATTCGTAGTTATTTTCCAGTCTTACACAGAGCGTGTGCTGCAAGGCAAAGGCCGTGGCACAAATGGGCAACCAGCTGCCTTCTGAATTTCTAACTGTTGTTTTGAGGCTCAATTTTGACGTCGTTTAAAATAGCACGTAACTATGCGGAGAAGAGAAAGTTATGTGTTAATAGAAGAAAGTATTAGGAATTGAGATGCTGATTTATTAAAAGATCTTGTGGAATAGCAAACCAAAGCTCTTAAAGCCTTTGTTCAAAGGGAATGCTTAATACGAGGATTTAAGACCAAATACACTTCTTTTTCAGTATAATGTAATGCTGATTTGTAGAATCAGTGCGCAGAAAAAATATTATAACAATAATGTTGTTGGAAGAAGGTTAAGCACATCTTTATGAAAAACCAACATCGCACAAGCAGTCTTATTGCCGGTATTGTTCTCTTATTGCATCGTAGCATGTGCAACATCCAGGTCACTGCCAGTGCAAACCAGACAAGCTTAAGCTGCGATGAGTGATACTGAAGGGGGGGCAGGGTAAGGGGGGCTCTGTGTGTGGATCTGGATTGTCTCAAACTCAGACCCCAAGCAGAGATCCAGTGCTGGCAAATACAGCGAGAGTCTGTGGGGAAACTCCGCAACTGAAGTCTGCGGGGAATGGGAAAGAGTAGTTCCAGATAGGCCACCTTGACAAAGGTATTAGGTGTAGCAGGACATGCTGGTGTTCTGAACACACTGACAGTTATGAGCTTTTTAAGCAAATGTTTCTCATTTCTTTTTTCTCTTTGTTAGTTAAGTTGGATTGGGTGGCTGGTGCTGAAACAATTTAATCCTTGTCTACAAAGCAATTTATTGCAAGTTATTGCATCCTATTGCAATTGATTGCTTTATTGTTGTTGGCGTGCTCTGTGCTTTTTCTCTTAGAAATTTCATTTTGCAAATGTAGTAATAATATTTTACATGTGTAGAGTGCCTTTCATCACAAAATACTTCACAAACTAGATAGAGCTTTTGCAGTCAGTTGTTTGAAAGGGACTTATGCTGGTATCAGGACACATAGCCACCTTTGCCCATGTAGTCCAGCCAGGCTGGGGCTTTATCATGCTGTTTACTTTCTCATAACCTAGATTGTCACCTGAGTAATAAATAGCCAACTTCCATTCCTGGCTCAGATGCATTTACTGCTGTGACTCAAAAACTGAAGTACTTGCTGGGTAGGAAAACAGTTTCAATTATACTGGCTGCCACCCTGTTTGCCTGATTGGCCACAAAACTAAGGAAAAAAGTGTAAGAAAGGAACTTGAGACCAAAACAAAGGTATTTTTAAGTCTTGTTATTTTCTTTTTGTGCATTGTTTTAGGCAGGTATGATTTTAAAAAGTGTTACCGATCCAGATCCTGTTTATTTGACCAACTTTTGTTAGTTTTAAAATTTGCATTTGTCTTGTATTTATTTTATTGTGTGCTATAGCCTAAAGCTGAGACGCTGTATTAATAAAGTTGACCCGCTAGAGGTAAGGACAGAAGACTCTTTGCTCTGTGGTAAGCTGGCCTTAAATTTGAGCAAATCCTTGGAAATTCTATGGCATTCAGTGAAAGAACCGATTTAATTTAAACTGAACTGCACACAACCTTTCAAAAATTAAATCTGCTACATATATGGATAATACTACCCTTAAATATTCAGCCCCTGTTACTTACGTTAATTCAGTGGATTTTTCGCTGTCTCCACATAACTTCCGTGTAAAAGTAAAGGCTAATCTACTGGTTCAGACAAAAGGCTTAAGCTCAGCTGATCCGTGTTCTGTTTCCTTTTTATCACGTTCTTGCATTTTTCTCCATCTGTAAAAAGGAGATGACAGCACTTCACTGCCTCATGATTGTGTAAGGATAAATACATTGATTGTGAGATGCTCAAAATGATTGAGCCAAGTATGTAAATAGGCCAATTTATATATAGATGCTTTCAAATTAGAAGTTGGGATATTTTGTCTTGGAGAAGTGTGGAGGAAGAGATTAGCTACCTTGCTCAAAGTATTTAGCAGTGAAGTGGTTAACAAAATATATATACAGGCAATGTTTAGGTTTCAGAGTTAACACCCTATTGAGATGATTGAAAATAGTTCACATCTTGCTGAACTGTCATTTTGAGCTGTCTGCCAATTTAAGAACATATTGCTGCCTCAGTTAACATATGGTTCGAGTTGATACAGTTTTCTGTGCGACCATGAGAGCTAGACACATCATTATATGAAAATGAAAACAAATAGCTGAGTCCTGAGCTCGCTGCTTTAGGCCCCCCTGGTGTAAGCACGAGTTCAAAGCCACCTAGTCTTCCCGTTTGGAGATTCCTGCAGCATGAGAGAGTCCGGGTGCGATGGTGAGCCGCAATTGCCTGCTCCCATGCTGCAGAGCCGTGGCATGCAGCCTGTAAGGGATGTTCCCAGGAAAGTTGTTTTACAGCGCGGGCACAAAGGCAAATGATCCCCTGGGTTGCTGTACCTAATTTCTCAAGATTTAATTAGATCCTGGGATTGGTGAGCCTCCTTTTGGGATTTCTACTCCTTTACTGTATCACTGGTGGTGCAGATATGTTACACTGGGCACGTTAAAGAACTGACCCCCAAGCTCTTGCTGCATCTTAGCTGTGTCGTACTGTAAGTTAATGCTAGCAAATAGAAAAATAAAGGTGAAAGTTTCAAAGGAAACACTCTTTTTAGTGAGCACCATGAGATAGCTTTTGTTACCTGCAGAAATAAGCTTGAGCAATCTTCCACTGAATTTATAATGGCTCTGTTCTAGGACACCTGCAATTCTTTTGCATACTATCTAAGATTTTTTTTTTTTTCTGGTATGCTAGAAACTCCATGGTTGTGCTACAATTTGCCTTGCTTTTCTTAATTTAAGTTGCAGTTTTAGCACTGCATCTTTTTTCTACTTAGGCTAGGTAAATTTTGCAATATTTCCCACTTGTTATCAGGGTGTGTTCATTGCTGAAGTTCCTGGTATGTCTCATGTCACAGTAGAAAATTAATTCACTACAAACAAATTATATTTAGATTATTTTGAAGGTCTGTCTAAAGCTGAGAAAACCAAAACAAAAAAAAATTGAAGCTGAGATTTCATCCTTTCCTTGTGCAATGGGGCAAGATGCAGACCAGAGTGACTCAGGCTCTGTGTACAGCATAAAACTCTCCAGATTTGGATAAAGGGACTTTTTCCCTTGTACATATGGCTTTGTAATTGGCTCATTTCCCAACATTCTTTTTGACTCAACTTTCAGATTCAAAGGAATCCAAATATCTGACCAAAACTCATTTAATTTTCTCCTGCCTATTAGAAGTAAGTATTTGTGCAAAATGAAACCACAAATCAACTCAAGTTTGCTTGTGAGATTGATGAACCGTAATGAATCTTTCTATGAACTCAGTCTAAATTTCAAGCATGTAATAAAACACAAAAGCATATCCAAAATTCACTTTGGGTATATCCCTGCCTATCTGGTAATTTATTTTTAGGTCACTTATTTTTGGGCATTTACAAGCCAGTCAACTGACAGAGAAATGCCGCTTAGCAATGCCATCTGCAGATTGCCTACATGCGTACTGGTATACAAATTGCAGAGGCATGCACCAAATGGCAGATTTTTGGCCAATAAGATAATGGCAGGGCAGCGTTTGTGTCTTTGGAGCTATGCTGCTGGAGGATATAGGCCAAAATCTCCTGCTGCTTCACAAATCAGGTTGTTCAGATACACCGCAGACTCCTGTGCGTTCCTTGGACTTGATTAGAGATCATTGCATCCTAAATGATGTACTAGGCCGATGTGGAGATTTCTCTGGTTGTTACAGGGTGCTATTATGCTTATGATCCTGTCTGCAACGGGGAACCTGTCGGATTTGTCTTATACGAGATCTTCATTTTTGGAATCTTGATGACTGCCGTTAGACTCCATGAGTCTAATTCCCTACTACCATGCGTGTACCTAGCACAGTGACAGTACTTTATTTATAGGCAGCGAAGGGGAAAGAAACCAGGATGCATTTCATTGATCTTTCCATGTTGTAAATGTAAAATTCATGTGCACTTTTGTTTGCTTTATAGCTGTTCTCTTTCCTTTTCCTTATTTAATATGCACTTCATACTGTGCCAAGGGGTCAGTAGGGCAAATCAAGGAGCCAGATGGCTTACCTCTACCCTAAGGAAACATACCAATATTTAGCTGGGCATTTTACCAAATAAAGGCAGGGCTGGAACCCACAATAAATGTGCGAGTTGGTTAAAACTGCATCCTTTTCTTAGATTCACAGCTACAACCTCCTTGAGGCATGAGCTTTTTATACTTCACTGCCACTTTCTAGCTTTCTCCAAGTAACTGCATCTTAGGAGATATTAGAGGGGGGCGCAACTCATTTTATTTATGGCCTTTGCACAGAAACAAGTTTCAGTTATTTTAATCTGACTGAAATAAGAAACCATAATCCATGGATGAAAAGACAGTGGACAAACTCAGTTAAATCCCTAGTACCCTGAGGACGTATATTTTGTCCATTTCTGGTTTTTTATGTTCCCTTTTTTCTGCTGTTATTCCCAACTTTAACTTTTGAAAAGCCAAGCAGTTTAAGTGGCCGGGCCTGGGGAGCTTATTTGTATGCAGCACAAATTTCAGGATCTGTTCCCAAGCCTGTGCAGAGTGAAAAATGGCCTGCATTTTCTTGATAGCCCATGTGGTTGTAAAGAATAAATGGCTAATGAATTACAGATGAACATTGACGCAAATTAATCTTCCTGATGTCCCTGGGTTATATGGCAGCCATTTAAAAGTTTAATCAATACACTAAAGTTGAAAACATGCAGGCACTGCAGTTGTTTGGATGTAATAAACATCAGAGGGAAACGGGAGGCTTGTACCCAGTCCATGTATCATAATGACAGGTATTTATGTTTAATGGACTAAATATTTTTTATTGGAAGAGAGCAAATGTCAGCTTAACTTTGTAAGCCCTGCATTCAACTTTCCTTTGAGGTTGGTGAGAGACGGCTGACATGTCATTGAAAATGAAATGTAAAAAAACCAATTGAGACAAAGCGAGGATAAGGAGCTGTTTTGCCGACGAGATGTTGCTTTAATGCTCTGCAACTATTCATTAAATAAAATGTAAACTCTACCATTTCAAACGTTGCAGTAAAATGGTTTACTAGGGCAGACTTTTAATGGTTATTAGGGAAAACAAGAGCCAACCGCTGCCAAATATTCTTTTCTGGGAAACATCTTATTTGAAAAGTCTTTTCCTGAGTTACAATTTCAGAAGATTTATAATTATGGAGCAGTTGTTCCCCCCTCCCCCTTTCCTTTTAGAGACAAAGAAAACCAGAAAAATAACTTTCAGAATAACCATTTGATGGTCCTTTTTTTCCCCCTTTGAACAGAGTAATAGCTTTATATAAGCTTCCCAGAGGCTTGGATATTAATTGCACTTGAAGTCAATAAATTTTAGAGCCATGTGTGTCCAGGACTTACCTATCATTGCTATAAATGGGGAAGAAGGCTATACAAGAGTGCCAGATTCACCAGGCCTGCACAGTTGCATGTGAAAGACCACAGGAATTTATTTTCTTTCTTTAAAAAAAAATGTTGTCATATTATTTGGTCTTAGAAGACAAACTTCTTCCATGTTAAACAAAAAACTCTAATAAATGGAAGAAAAAGGGAAGATCATGTTTTACCATCTTTCTGTAATCTGTTTTAGTACCCCATTTGTTGGCTGATCTTACCTGAATGGACCCTTGATGGTCTAGAGTGGTCTCATGAAGCTTCTGGTAATGTATATTGTGGAATCACTTCAGAAAGGGATGAGGGTCTCAAGCCTATGGGTCACTGCTTCTTGGGTGATTGATTGAACTGGTTCTCTCTTGACTTCATCATCTCTCTAAAACATTCCATTCAGTTAAATAATTGCTCTTATTAACAGTGCAGTGATTCATCTGGTAGAGGTTTGATGTCTGACTTCCTGCTTCGTGATCTCCAAGCGTATTGTGTTGGCTTTACCAAAGACTGTTTAAGGCAGACAAGTGCATTGGGGGAGTGGCAGAAATCTCATATTCCTACAGAAGCACCTGATATATCTAACTTCTGTTTGGCAGGCAGGCAATTTTATTTTAAATTGTTATTTTAACAATTTTATTTTATCTCAACATCTCCTTGTCATGTAGCATCAGGTTCTACTTCAGATTAGGTGGCTACTAATATTGTGAAGAAAGCCAGATTTGGCTAAATAATGTTGTAGATTGATAGTGTCGTGTTTATAAGAGATCCTATACTGCTTCCTGATAACAAAGTAATTGTTGAAGAAGCTTCTGAAAATGTTACTCTTGTCTACTCCCTGGATGATGCACTATTTGCATTTTTGACAAGCCCGTAAATAAATATGTGTGAAAAGTAAAAGAATGAAAAGAGCATATTGGCCAGATAGTCTGTGAAGGCTGAAGGACTCATAGTGCAGCACAAGATTGAAATCACGCAAAAATGGCTTTTTTTTCCCCCTCTTCTGCTGAGCCTGTGTCACTTGTCCCAGATAGAGTAGCTTCCTAGTCTCAAGCACCCAGTATGGCCTAATCTGATGCTTCCAGGCATGCTACTTTCTCCTGATTTTACATCCTGCAGTAGGGAGTGGGTTGCTCCTTCCATCGTATGGCCACACTGCACTATGGCTACGATTTACCCGTAATGCAGTGCAAGGCAACTGAGCCCTGACATGCTGTTTTGTGGCCATCGAAAATCATCTGTTGAGTAGTTCTGAGCTGACTTCGACGTGACTGGTGAAGGTCGGAGCCTTATTATTGTCATAATGAAGCATCAAAGACTTAGAAGCAGGCTTGCAGCGTCCTGCTGAATTAAGTTACAGTTTGGTCCAGTTTCAAAAATTGTCTTCTGTTTCATAAAGCTCAAAAGCAGTTTTCCAAAACTGTTCAAAAGCAGTAAGTTTTAGTGGCATGTGAAGTAAAACAGCAGGTATCTACAGCAAAACATTAACAAGATTGCACCAGACAGAGGTGGTGTTAGTAGAAAATTGGAGGTAAAGAGTGGGTGACATTAGATTGATTCTCTCTGTCAAATGGAAAACTCTTCAGTAACTATTCACAACAAAATATGAAGTCCTCAGTAAAATGGTACGTTGGGGAGTGCAAGCTGCCACTATCCAGCATACTACTCCCACAGCAGAAGACGTAAGAAGTTATTTTCTTGGTCAACCCATTATACAATTTGACTAAATTACTCCAAGTTTGATTTTAACAACAAGAAGCTTGAATTTCAGACAAAGAAACCACTTTTACCATGGTTTCTGAATATTTAAATTCTGTAGAGAGGCAGCTGCTATGTATTATAGGCTTAATGGATAAAATACAGAAATAAAAAAAAACCAAAACCCAAACAACTAAAAAAACCCCAACAAAACCCAATGAAATAAAACAACTGCTGTAAAAGATTTCTTTTTAAGCAAAAAGCAGAAAATGTGAGAACTCAGACTCCACATTTGAAGTGAGGTTCAACTTCATTGAGAGAAAGTATCTAAGGATGTATGAACAAATATTGTCAAATGACAGAATTATTAGTGATTAAACATGGCTTTTTGAGAGAATATTTCTTTCAGTTCAAAGTTATGTGGGAGTATATATGTACTTAAGTACAGCAGCCTCACACAACTGTCTTGAAGATTTACCAGCCCAGACACACAAATCTACCTGCTCACCCTTTGCCTTAATAAGTGACGATGAAAAAATTTAATGGTGCTTTATCTGCCCATCAAAAAAATTGCCTCTGACTACTGGCTGGATAATGTTTTGCAAGGCTGATCTGCACCATGCATTCAAGTAGATATTTGTGTTTCAGTATTTTTCCTACGTAGTACCAGTGCAAGAAAGATACACAGTATGTCTGTCATATAGTTAAAATCTTTAAATGGTGATACAAAACTATTTATCTAAAATAATTTTAATCGAAGTGAAAAAGAAGATAGAGAACCACGATTTGGCAAAGAACCTTTTTCTTTACCACATTCATTTTGAATTCCTCGGGAATACGAATGCGATGATAAAGGGTGAAGGCAGTTTAAGAATTATGCCAGACGCAGCCTTCTTGAACTGGGACCCACAGCCCTGACGGCTATTAAGAAATGAAGTAACTTTTGGTTCTGATTTTGTATAATGAGTGTATGACAAAAAAGGGGTTTACTTCTACATTATCCTGCAGGTGTAACTCTGCTGTCTGTCAGTTTATCCTGTATTTTATTTTGATGAAGAGAGAACATTAGGGAGGGAAAAAAAAAACACCTCTTCATCAAAAAGCTTAACAGGAAAGAAAAAAGTCTCAAGACAGTGTCATGTATTGCTAGTTATTTGTGATGGTTAAAAGAATTATCTGAAAACAAAGAAGTCTTTCACAATGAATCTAAAACACAAAAGCTTTAATAACATTTACATCTGTGTATCATCCATGTCTCCAAATGCAAGTCATGAATAACACATAAACTAGAGTATATAGGGAACAGAAGTGCTAGCACATCATTTAAAATCCAACACACCCCATCGTCAGTGGAATCAAATACACAGCAGGAATGGTTCCAGTTGATAGACACACAATGAAGTCATTGAAAATGAAAACATATTAATTATATTCCTAAAGGTTAAGATAGTAATGGCTGAATTCCCTAATCCTGGAATAATATTAATGCCCCCAGTCCATGCAGGAAAACTGTGTAATGTTTCAAAAATTGTGGAAAATTTAGTTTTGAGTTCACTTATTTGTGCCTCACCCATGACTGACTCCACAGCATGGGGGGTAGCAGAGGGAAGAGCAGGAAGTGCAAGACAAAGACAAAACCAGGGAGAATTACCAACAGAAAAAGATGTTCTTGGTCCAAACAAGCCACTTGCACTACGTGAGCTAATTGTAAGAATAGACCATTTCTAAACTGCAGCTGTTATGTGCTTAAGCAAACCCTGCTGGGAGAACGGCTTTGTAGAACACCTCTGCTAACACAGACACATAGAGCGCCCTTTAATAGCGGAATTCAAAGCGCAGTCTTTAAGGAAAACCTTTTCCACTTCCCAATTTTCCTGAGCTTATTACAGGATGTGATCCTAGCTTGTCACTCTGACATAGGTTTCCCTTAAATGTTTTCTCTTTTCACTATCTTTTTGCCTATGTTAAATCAAAACAACGGAGGCTGGAGGCAGTGTGTGTTGGGAAATGAGTAAGGGGGGCTGAGGGGGAATGCTCAGGTTGTGTGGTAGAAAATGATAGGTGTCAAAAAACCCCACAATACACCTGGCTTGGTCGTGGTCATTTTCTTTGCATAACAACATTTTTTTTTGTTTGTCCCTGGGGACTAGTAAGATCACTCGTAAGGTAGTTAATTTTAGATGTATGCTTTCTCTACTTGTCTCTTCTCCCTCCCCCAAATCCTCATCTATGCATCTCTGACACAAGACCATTGCACCTGGGTTCCTAACTATATTAACTCCATTGTGTTGGTGTGCCGAGTGCTCCTGATACTTAACGTCTTTATGCTAAAACCCAAATCCTCCCAACAGCAAGGGGTTAATTGTCTGCTTTCAGTGCATTTTAAAACTCTCGGCTCTTGGGAATGATGTTTCCATGAGGGTTGAATGTAATTACAAAATAATATAGGCACTCTGTCTTATTTTCAGTGAGTGATACTTAAGTCCTTGCTGTTGTTGCTGCATGTGTTTATACTGGGGCTCTTCCTTCAGTGTACTCGATGCAAGGTATTTGCAAATTTGAGCCTTTGGGCTTTAAATGTTGTGCAGCTTCCTCTGTTCCTTATTCACTACAGATTATGTATAATTGATGACCTGCATTTACAGACATGGGTGGTATACAGATGTAAATGTTATTATAGCTTTTATATTTTATGTTCTCTCTGAAAGATCATTTTGTCTTTGAATAATACTCCTGTTCAGATTTTGGGGGGTTTATCTCTAAAAGAGAATATGAAATGGATATTGCACATCGTATATTTCTTAAAAGTAATTTGGAATTTTAGGGTATGGGATTGGTGGTGACTGATACACTGCCTGGATGAGATATATCCCTTTGAAAATAACAGCGCCAGTACATGCCTGCATCTGTCTAACCTCATAATTCACTTTCACATTGGGTTATGGATGTCTGCATTCAGTGAGTCTATCTTCCCTTTAGGTATTATTTCAGCCCTTTGAGATAATAAGGAAAGTTTAATTGCGTTGTTAATTGATTTTTTGCACAACATTATTACCTTGATTGATTGCAGAGTTGATGAAAATGTTAGACACAGGCAGTGTAAAGTATCAGCCCAGTAAGGAGTGGGAGCCTTGTGGAGAATAGATAACCTTGATGTTAAGAGCTATATCCTTCAGATATGTCTTCCCTTGACATATTGATGGCCCTTGAAAAGGGAAAAGCTGATTGTATGCAGAATGCAATCATTAAACCCACTTCAGCTGGCTGTTGATTAATTTGTTTTTTCCTGAAGGATCTAGTTAAAGAGAAGGCCTCACTAGTATCAACAGCAGCCATTTTCCAAGCTTCAGATTATTCTTAACCCTCTCCTAGAAGAAAGAAAAATGATACTGTCTTGGTTTAGACAGGCAAATTGTCTGAAAACATTCAGTCCAACTGCAATTTGGGGATTATAACACTCACTTTACCCCGTTAACTGCTGCTTCCTCTATGACCTCTCCTCCCCCTGCCTTCAGTATTCAGCTTCGCTACAGCCACAGCTAGCAGAAAGTCACGTTTGATGTTTTCTGAGTAAGGCCAGTGTCTGTTCTCAGCAGAGATGCCAACAGGGATGTCAAGCTTGTTTTGCCCAAAGATCGAAATACTTCAGTAGCCTATAGCTGCTTCCCAGGAGCCTCTCTGAAAAGACCAGAGGGTCCACTGCACACAAGTAAGTGGTTAAGCTTTTCTTATCCCTGAAAAGATCTTTCTTGTATAATTTTTTTGTTATTGCCCTTGAGACCTTTGAGGCCTTCAGTAGGGCAGTTGTGCTGTGCATTGCTTCTGTCAGAGAGCACAAAGGATGCTGTGCAAGTCGGTGTGCCCAGTACTTACTCCTTCAGAACAGAGGCTGTTCAGTGCTGCCCCAGGCTTAACAGCAGCACTCGTGTACCCTACTGTTGGCTACGTTTAACCAAACAATGACTGCGTGTGGCTAGCTTTCCCACTGTGAATTCATGTGATGGACTAATCCTGGACTACCTGCTACCTTCAGAGTACCCTGCTCTGAAAGCAAAGGTGAAGACTATTACCTGTAAGAGCCATTGCCTAAATGGCCTTCCTGTGGCAGATGGGGCTTCCTTGGCCAAAAAAACATTCTCTGGATTGAGGGACAGCTTCTGTCTTAAGCATTTCTTCCATTTGTATCAGCAAATGACCCAAGGCATCTAAAATATTTATGCAGCTTTAACCAAGCAATTGAATGTCTGTGAAACAGAACATGGTGGAGGTTTTATCCTTCAGTTAACCATTTAAAGGATATTTGGTAAAGTAGTAGGTAGCAGGTTATTGCTTCCTGTTTAGCTTGGTAGTCTCAAAGACAGTTGCTGTTAATTTGTGCTTGTGAGTGATACAGTGATCAGCATTGCTTGATTGTTTGGCCAGATGTGTTTTATTAGGTCCAATGTGCACATTTGCCAGTTGGCTCCTTTTTAATATGGGGACATGTTAACTTATGACATAGTCAAGTCTGACAAATTTGAACCAGGCAAATAAGTGAGTAATATTTCAAGCTGTCAAAGCGGGTGAATACTGATTAACTGACACACTCCAAAAGCTCTCACCAATATCCGTGCTCCAGTGGAAAATGTTTACTAAGCATAATACTTGTTAGAAAGTCTTTGGTGCTTTAACTAAAGTTTAGTGACTCTGACCTTAAGGGGGGGGGGGTTTAATGTGCCTCTCTCGAGCTATTTCTTGGCCCCTATCTTTTATCTTTAGGAAAAGCTTCCATAGAGGCTAAAAGTGCACTTGTAAACTATGTTCTGCTGTCCACTGTGATTTAACCTTCAGCCTCCCTGTCATTAGCATGTTTTTAAAGGGAGGCTGAGGAAGGGGGAAAAGAGTTGAGGATAGGAAACAATGACAATGTTTTGGCATGCAGTACTGGAGGCAGGCAGTCTTTGGGAACTAGACTATGGCCAGTAAGTATTTAGCAATAGCAGATGGTGTTATATGCACTATAGCATAGAACAAAATTCTGCTAAGAGGCGAGCCCAGACTTAGTCCAGAGAACTAGATATTTGCTGAACGCTTCAGATGTCTGGATCCAGATGCATTTCTGATTTCATTTGGTGCTCTGTAGCAACAGCTACAGAAGAGAGAAAGGAGCTCACCAGTTGTGTGGGGTCCGGATCTGTCTTACAAAGTGCCAAATGCCTTCAGCTTCCACTGGAAATCAAGGGAATCCAGGGCCTTGCAGTATCAGCATCTTAAAAAAATGCTTGGTTTTGTATTAGGAAGAATCATAGCAATCCTATCATTAACAATTACTTAAATGTTTCCTTTGTTTCTGAGGAAGGGCTTATGAAAAGGAGCAAGTAATGGCATGCAAAGAAGGTTCCCTTAACTGTATCATAATGTGACAGCAGCACTATTTCATTATGCTCTTTAATTTTATTTGAGAGACTTTCTTTCCCAGCTTTAAAAATAAAAAGCAACTTGTCTTTATTTCAGATGACTCTCTTGAGAAATTTCAAACCAGTTGAGCCAGACTGAATTTTGTATGGCTTTTTTTTCCTAATGTGAACTCCTCCAGCAGGAACACATTTGAGATCCAAAAGCAAGTTTTACTCATGAGATGAGCCAAATTTATGTCTAAACTCTCCAGAAGGGCCCTGCTGCTCAAATTTTTTTCACGTAAGAATTTGTAATTTTATTGGAATGCTTGCAGACTTTCCGAACAATTATTCCAAAAGTTTGCTTTCTGCTCCATAAATCATCTTACATTTGTTTAATTCTATCACAGTTGCTAAAAGAGCTTACTTCCCCCTTTTTTTCTCCTCACATTTTACTGCTAATGCAATCTGCGCATGGTTGAAGTTTGTGAAGTACAATATAATTATACCCACTTTCTGTTTTCTTAATGACCCTGTCATTCTTTATGGTTTAACTCTATTGCTGATTAATATAAGTATTATTAGTAGAATGTAGCCTAAAGTATAGAGCAGCCTACAGAAATGCCATTTTTGCATATGTTAGCCAAATTAACTGAAAATCTTCTAAGTTAATATGGTGAGTATACACTGATCAGCTGAACTTTAATATATAGTAGCGATGGGATTTCACAAGCTCCTTTTCCTCCACCATTCTGAATATATTAAAAGTGCCTCTTGCATCACTTCAGTGATCATACTGTTGCATTATCAAAAGTAACAGAAAGACCATTCAAAACAGCGCTAGAATTCACGTTGTGAATGTGAGAGAATAACAAGTGCCACCCCAGCTGCACTGGGAGCAGGCAGTGTAGACGGATGGTCACCTTCCCCCCCACAACACTGTGAGCCTTTTGTTCAAACCACTACCCAGTGACATCCTTTTGTAGCCATCTGTATGCACAAACTGATGCTCGCTGAGATTAGTCCACCAGAAGTCAGGCTCCTGGGCGAAAGGCTGAAAGCAGAGGTTGTATAAATATAGGCTTTGATCATGACAGAACAAGAAATTGGCTGCAAAACTAACACACAGTATTGCTTTAATTGTCATATCGGAATATTTAGTTCGCTGGTGTGGTCCGTTTTTTAGACAAATGCATGCTGCCCTCTAGTGCTGATGCTCTCGGCTTGAAGCTGCCTGGCAGGAGGGAAGCCGGGAGATGGGTCTGGTTTGGCGGGGAGTGGCTTTTTGCCTGGTTACTAAAATTGCTAGTCCAGTTTGGGGTGTTTGGTCATTAATAAAGAGCAATTAAAGTCTTGTGACATTGGTTTAGAGACGAAGGGTATTTAACAGATGTAACCTGACTTCCATTAGATATTCACAGTATTACTACTTTCATTTAGACAGTGTAGGAGAGAATGAGATATATGAAGAAGTGTTTAAGGGACTAAAAGAACTGTGAACCCATACTTCCTTTCCTTCATCTGCCCCAAGGGTATTCAATATATCTGAATTTGAGCATCTGTTCACCCGTAATATCTGGCATGCTGATGCTTTTTGCGTACTTGGGTTTCTTTACAGTACCTAGCTGATTATACAATTTATGCTTCTGAGTATTAAAAAAAAAAAAAAAATTGCTTTAAAATTTCAACATATTCAACAAGAAATATTTCATTGTAAAGTTGGCATTAACTCCATCCATGACATTATTTGGGAGTGCAAAAATGGTAAAGATGCACTGAAGAGACAAAAGCGTTCAGTTGTTTTGTTTGGTGCTCTTCGCTTCATTTTTGCTACAGACAGACATCCTTCCTCCCCCCCCCCCCCAACATATTTCTCTGATGATGCTTGCAATAAGCATGGAAAGATTCCAAAGAAACCCCAAGTGTGGATCCTTAAATTGTAACAATGATACCCAGAGGAGTATGGAACTGGTTAATGATTTAAAGTATTATGCCCTAAATGCTCCTATTTTAGCCAACTGTAGAGAATCTGTAGACAGCACATGCCCAGATCAAAGCTGATCATGTCAATGTCATTCAAGGAGGGAGAGAGACCCTCCTTTCCCCCTTCTCTCCCCCCTACCCTTTTTTTAAACAAAGTATGACATCTGAGGAACAGTGTGTTGATTGTTCCACTGCCAGGATACGCATAATGGAAACATTAGCTCCAAGATAACTTTTAATCTGTCAGCCTAATGGCTCCTTAATGTGTAGAGGGCTTTAAATGTATGTCAGCCAGGGCTGTATAAAGTAATATAGTTTGTGGCCTGAATGGATCTAGATGACTCCACACCATGACACAATATGGTTTATTATTAAGTATCAGCTCATCAGCTTATTCCCACGGACTTGGACAAGCTTCTCAATTTTCCAGTAACAGATTATGTGAGAGAAAGCTTGCAGTGCATTTTTTTCTTTCCTCTTTTTTCTTTTACTTCCCCCCCTCTTCCAAATTACAAGTTTCATCCCCAGCTGCATTGGGAGCCCTGAAGTGTATTTACAGCAGGCTGCACTTTATCACACATCAGCTTGACTGCTAGTTTACACTGAACATTTATGCAGCTCCCTTGGCCCGGGATGCAAACTTCACATCTTTGTATTCCTATCACCTTCATTGCAAATTTTTCCAACATCCTCTCCCTGTTGACTGCTTTCCTTCCCCTCCCCTACTCTCGCTTCCCCACATACTCCCCCTTTTCTTCCCCCCTTCCTACAAACAGGCCAGTGAGACTTGACATGTCACAGTACTTGTCTGTGCAGGATACTTGCAATAATTCAGCGTCTTAGTTTGCCTGCTCTGATTCCTCTCAGCTCTAGCGTAGGTGTGTAATTCCAACACCACTGCTGTAGACTGGATACAGATTTGATTTTGTGTCTTTTGGTAATTTCTTTCAGTCTGAAAGACCACTTTGTGCCCCATGCTGTAGGGTGTCCAGAGGAAAATATTATCACTTTTTGGCATCCCTGGGCAGGGAGCAGAGCAAAGAGGTAATTCATCTCCCCTGAAGGAATGCCCTCCTCCTCCAGGAAACCTGCAATGGACCACATTTCCTAATCCATGGGGACCTCTCTGGGAGTATTTGGGGACCACTCTGTGGGTATTGTGGCCATGGTGTGGGAATTCTGCTTTAGCCAGAGCTCTGTCCTCAGCCTTCTCAAGCACAACCTGATCCCTTTATGCACAGATAATTTTGGAGGAATTATGCATTATTTTTGCTTACATTTAGTGTTTCTATTATCTTAAAAAGAAATTAATTAGTTTATAACATAAAGGAAATTAATATTTGTGCATTTGTTATTTGAGCACTCGTGAGTGTTTTATGATGTGATTTTAGGGAATTTTTGTTTGGTTTTGGTTTATTGCTGTGATATTTCAGGTCCTTATAAGATAACTCTTCTGCAGCATTCAGCTGTAGCACAACCAAAGGCATTCACTGCCTTACTTGTTGTATGCCCCTCTTTCTCTTGCTCCCTCTGCTCTGATTTAAGGAGTCTAGATCCTGTGTCTTGACTCCAACCTGGACCATTCTGGAAACTGCAGTTGCAGCAAACAGATTTAATTGTAGTAGTCAGAGATCCTGTCACATTAGCAAGGACAGCTGCAACTCTTCTGTTCTTTTCCTGTGTCACGTTGTAGTTTTTGAGCTCGAGCTTCCCCATACTGACAGTGGTTTGTTTGCTGGGGCAGAATGGATGTCTGAGCAGACCTCTCTGAGTTATGTACTTGGCTGCTTTTGGGAGGACTTAGTGACCCAGGTGATCCTTTACACCTTTTCTTATCTTCCAAGTGATCTGCTCAGATTCCTGTGTCAGACAGTTCCTAGGCTGGATCACATTCAATAGAAACAATTATTCTGTTGCACCAAAAGTGAACATGAATTACAAAAAGTCCATCTATAATTCCTTTCCTTCTTGTCCTATAAGTTTATAGTTTTTAATTTTTTTTATTAAATTTGGTCCATTTTAGAGAACATAGACCAACAACATAACTCAAAAAGCATTCTTTTCTGCTTTTGGCTCTAACACATCTCCAAAAGTCAAGGACTTCTTGTTTCTAATTGCTCAAACTATTGTTCATGTTTATAAAAATGTATTTCTACATAAACAACTATGAAAGCCCCACTATAAATAAATAAATGTCTGCAAGTTAAAGCAGATGAATGAACCTGAGAAGACTGAGTGATTTGGACAAACACTCAACATCTTTTTGGGGAAAAAAAAACCCACAACTGCTTTGCTTTTTTTTTTTTTTTTGTAAAGTATCTCCCTGATGTTACAGCCACAAGACTCAGTAGAACTGAAAGTGCATTACTTGGGTCCGAGTAAACTTTCATTTATTCTTTTTTTTCCCCTATCACTCTTAGATATTTAGCTCCTCTCCTTTTCTAGTACTTCATTTCTCATCAAAATTCAAAGTGGAATCAAAAATAAGAAGTTGACAACTAGATAAAGTTGTTAGAATTTCCATGAAGTTAAATATAAAATGAAAAATTACTAAACTCCTGTACAAAAGGATTTTTTGTTTCAAACCAGCTTTACTTAGCCCTTAGATGAAAAGGGTTTAAAGAGTTTTAAGTTAATTCAACTGGTGGAGGTGTTTTGCCTAAATCAGTAGCATTGTACACTTGAAACTGTTTGTGGGTATGTATTTATTCTCCTATAAATGTTGTAGGTAGGGAATTACTTTCCTTTAAAGGAAGTTTATATTAATATTTAAGGGAATTTTGCAACTTCTGTTCATTAATTGTAGAATATGCCCAAGTGCCTATGAAAAAAATGATAATGGTGTTGATATTTCATCCTGAAGGGTCTCAAAACAATTTACAGATTGGTAGTATAACCACACTGAAATGCACCCAGCTTCTTGGTGGAACATGGCAGCTGTTTAATAGCCCATAGCAAAACTCTGCAACAGCAGGTTGTGGAAAAAGAGATGAATATGGATCAAATACAAATTGGCAGTGGAGGATTTAGGTACTGTACTCAAATTTAAGTTAGGCAAAGTGGAATTCCGCTGGAATATCGAGCCTGTGTATGAAGTGCTACACTTTATCTGACCACAGCTTCTAGTACGAGCACCTGTGGTTAGGCCATGTGAAAGACAGGCAGAGGACTGTATGCTGAAAGGTAATCCCTGATGTATACTGCAGACCAATGTGTTCGGCAAACAAATTTAATTGTGAATACTCTGCTGCTTGTGCTTGCAGAGGGGTTTATTAAAAACTTTTGATGTTAAAATGGGTGCCTGAGGGGGATCTTGGGCAGATGTGGCAATAGGATTTGATGGAGGTGGCAAAAGTTTTGGCTTGACTACTTAGTTTTAGTAATTACTTTTTAAAGAAAACTGAATGGTACTGGAGAAGGCTGTGTTGCTAAGAGCTGCCCCAGCCATGATGGCTGAGAGGTGGGGTTTTTATAGATGTAGAGCATTTACTTCCTAGGAAAAACAGCAAGCCAAGAAAGGCAACAAGATGTTACCAGACAACAATTCCCTTAGGTCACTGTTGGCCTGAGCTGAATTCGACCTGTGACTGAGCCTGTGTGATCTATAGGTCTAGCACAAGCCACTGCAACTTTTTTTTACCATTTGCCGTATAATACCTGAAGATCTGCAAACTTTTTTGCTCTAGGAAAGTGTATGGAGGTCCAACTGCACCACAGCTCTCTGCAACACATGCCAAATTTAAAAGGAGCAAACATGACTTGAACAATTTTTCATGTGCTTTAGTATGCACGTATGTATTTATTTATTTATTTGGATAATTGGGTTTTCCCTCAGCTAAGGAAAAGCTGGTGTTGCTGACATTACAATGTGTTTGTGAAGAAAGACTGATACCACAACACATGCAAGCAACTGCAAGGTCATTACTTACCTAGCATAATTAGAACATCCATTCCGAAGGGGGAAAACATTTAAAAGATAAAGAGTGAATTTAAAAATGATTCTTCCCAATGCATTTTTTTCATAATTATAGTTTTAACAGCTTGTGGTGATGGTAGAAGCAGCTACTTAAAAATTAGAAGCCTCATTCGGGGAAGATGATCCCTCAAGAGACCTTGTGTTGTCATTTCTTAAGAACCACGAGCAGAAATCTCATTCAGGATGCTGTGTGTTGTTTTGATGTATGGGGGTATACTTAGCTTATTATGGCCAATGCCGGATATTTTAATTAAAAAACACCACAACAACCACAGATGTATTGTTTCCCCCTTGTTCCTCCCCTTGTCTGTGTGCAAAAGCACAAGTGTACTCCTGCCCCTGGAACTACGAGAAACGAATACCATAGCAGACAGGCAGGAGAGAAGCAGTAGGTTTCCTAAATTCAGGTGTGACATATCTTAGCATCAAAATTCTCATTGCAGCACAAAAGCCTTTTGTAGTTCTCTGAGTTTTTTGCAGTTGCCAAAGGGAGGTGGGAAACGAAGAGGAAAAACAAAGCAAAAAACCCAACCAGTCACCGCATTTAATTTATGAGCAAGATTATTGTTTTACAAATAACCTTCATGATAAATAAAGTCTCATGGCAACATTTTCAACCCTGCTTTTATCGAGACTCTCTGAGCGGTGTGTGTAATGTGCCTGGCAATCGAATCACAGCTGTGTGCCTGGGTAGGGAATCTCTGCGGAGACAACACTTCCTTAATTTAAACAATTGTGGGCTGCAGGAGTTCAAAAATTTCAGCTGACTTTAACTGTCACTAGCCCAAGCACCTTTATCCCCAGGCGAGCAGCAGCAGCTGGATTTCATTTCCTGCTGCCAGACTGTCCGACATCTTTGCTGAACATCCCAGGAACTAAGCGTCTTTACTTTAAGGATTTTATTCAAGGTGACAGCTCCTCACACTTTAGCGTTCGGATCACCTCAAGTAGCTGAGATATCAGTGAAAATGAGAGCACTTCTCCAGCAAACTCCAAATTTAGATTGACTGAGGTTATCCTTAGGCCTCTAGACCCAGCCTCCACGACAGCACAGGCCTGCCAGTAACTTTAAAACTGCAGCGGAGTTTGTAATGATGTCTGGGGAGAAATGTTCTGCCGGAGCAGTGGAGGATACTATAAGCGATAGGAAATGATGTCAGATTTAGTTAGGGCTGGAGACAGTGTTAGAATATACTTGGCATAATATGGCACCGGTATCTCTGTCAGCATCTCTGTTTTCTGTCACCGCACACAATCCTGGGCCTGTCTGTAGCCCTGACAGTGTCTTTTCAGATCAGGTTATTGCCAACTCGGAGACTGGCTCAGTGCAGCACCATACAGCCCCCTTTGTTTGAAGTCTGCCCTTCTGTCATTAATGCACTTGATGTCTATTTAAATCTGACGGTGAATGCAGTATCTGTTTTCCTGTCAAGAGATCATTGACAATATTAATACCTCATGTCCTTGCCTCATTTTCTAAGCGCTGACACCTAGCTACAGTCTCCAGCATTCATCAAACAGCACTCTCTCACCAGCATCTCTATAAACAGTCTTGCTTCCAGTCCTTAAGAAATGCCGCAGACCTCAAACAAGACTTTTATCAATGCCAGTGAAAAAGGAGTCTGAAGAATGCCATTAATAAACTGTTCGTATCCTTTACATTTAGAGCTCTAAATGGCCTTGTTACCAACCTAA
Organism: Grus americana; assembly: GCF_028858705.1. NCBI lineage: Eukaryota > Metazoa > Chordata > Aves > Gruiformes > Gruidae > Grus > Grus americana. Next base: position 26,175,317 of record NC_072858.1, read on the forward strand.
TGCCTGCTGCAGTTTGACTTGGAATATCATCTGTTTAGAAGGGGGAAAAAACCTTGCTTTTCATTAGATGCTTGTTTAGGAATGATAATATAATCCCTTGAATGTGGAAACTGCTCCACTAGTGAAATTATTGAAATTGAAATTATTGAAGAAAGCTCCGTGGAGGAGGGGAAAGGGATCAGGCAGTGCACCATATAGTCCCCATTTGTGTTATCCTGAAGAGGAACGTGTCTTTCATAACAAATGACAGGCCTATCATTATTTTTTTTTTTTCCTGTAGGAATGTGTTACTATCCTGATGTCTTAGAAGGAAAGAAGAGCATGGGTTAACATTAATCTTGCACAGCCCATGCCTTCCAAGGCTTTAGTTGCTTATCTGATGCACGTTATACTGGAAAAATAGATGCAGAATATAAAAGCTTGCATACTTAATTCATACTGCAGTTGAGCACAGTATTTGCTATGTGAGTCCTGGAAAGCTCAACCAGCAATATATTGAGGATCTGCTCCTCCCCCATCTTTACCCTTTATGTAAGGCAGTGTTTCTCTCCTTTGGGCTAGGCTGTGTTTGCCCTTATGGGGGTGAGCTAGGTACTTCAGTGACTGCTCTGTTAAGACACTCCCAAGGTAGAGGAGACTCTTCCACCTTCCTTCCATGCGTGGGAGATGACTTTAATTTGACTATACGAGCCTGGGGGTAGAAAGAACAAGTCTGCTAGTAAAATTTAGCATCTTTGAGGATGTTCATAGGTGGGATGTGACTGTGAACTCTACGCTTTCACATACCACTTAGTACCACCAGAGGGGATGCTTTTGAATAAGGTAGTGCGATCTGCAGGTATGTGTGGCTCACCCACAGCAGTTAAGGCTTCCTCAGGCATCTTGCCGCCTGTACCCACTGAAAATAACATGCCTCGTCTCCCAAAAGCTGTGTTCTGGCTAATTTTTGAAAGCATTTTCTATGTACCAATATTTAGCATAATTTATAATTGCATCTTGCTCATGAGATGTTGTTTGGAGAGCTATTTTGGAAATGTTTTTACTACATTTTTAGTTGTATATCTGGGAAAAATATAAGTCTGGAGGCCTAACCATTAGGAAGTCCCAAGTTTTAGCCCATGTCTGTCAATGATTTCCCGTGTGGATTTTAGCCAATCGCTTCAGTTCTCTGCCACTGCAAAGCAGGGATGGCTTTAGGTGCTTGCAGGGTGACTTTGTGAAGGTTTGAAAAGTTTTTCCTTGGTCCACATTAAACTCTACCTATTTTCTGCTTGTTTCTTTTTGGTTTTAATCATGAAGAAAAGCCTGTAAACATAGAGCAGGGAGATTACAGACAGTACAAAATGTAACTTCAACCCAGACTTTCTGCTTTTCAGAAGCACGAGAGTGATACTATGGTTTAAAATACAGCGTACGATGTTTCAGTGTTATGTCATTCCATTTTTGAAGACAGTTGTGGGTGTGTGTTTAACAGGATAGGTCATGTGGGTATTTGAATACATATTTTCCCAATGGATTCAAAACTGTCAATTGAAATGGTAATACTGAATATTTCAAGTGCATAAACTTTCTTTTGCAGGACAGGAGAAAACCATTCCCTTCCCTCCTTCAAATTTTCCTGGTTATGTGCTTTATTTGCATATTATGCCACTGCTGTCCTAATTGTAATTAATTTCCTTTTTATCGTAGGCATTTTGGGAAAATGCCGCTACATTTACTACGGAAAACATTCTGAGGGCAACAGATTCATCCGAGATGACCAGCTATAAAACACAGCCTTGTTTCGTGCCTCTTCAATCCCTCCACATAAGAAGCACAAATTGCATCTAAATTTTAAGCATGTAACTAAAGTCCTCTAGTGCCTTCTGCTGACTTTGCCAAGCCTGTCAAGATCATCCTTCTATCTTAGTCTGAGTAGTCACATAGAGATTGACATGATTGCCTTTAAGCAGGTCCCATCCACCAGTGTGACAGACAGCTGCAGCCGAGCACCCGGCCTGACAGGAGGAGCACCGTGATGGATTGCCTGGTCCAATTGCTGCTTGCAGAAGAGCAGGGGTCACACCTGGGGCTTCAGTGAGCATGCTCCATCGGTCGGCGCCTTAGCAAATGCAGCGCGTTTATCTCCAGCTTGCCTGTTGAGCGAAAGTGGCTGGCGATATCAAAGTGTTTATAAAAGAGAGAGGCTGTAATTTCAGATGAAAAAGCCCTTATCTGTTCGTATTTTTTTCCCTGTGAATTAAGTGCTTGTGTTTCTATCATCTCATACATGCTTACACAAATCCTTTCATTCTGGTTTGTTTGGTTTTTTTTTTTTTTTTTTCCTGTTTGGTGTCCCCCCTTCACTCCCAAATGAGCCTAGATGGATTATTTTTTCTTTCAACAGAGGAAAAAAAATATATCCTGGAAATATTTCAGCCACGCAAAGTACTATCAATTTGTATATTTGTTTATATGCAAAGGAAAAGGATTTAAGCAATTTTGCAGACAAACAAAATTTGCTAATTCTTAAATTACATCACAACATTTACTAACTCTGACCTTCAGAAAAGCGATTGTTTTTTAATGCTGTAGAATAGTGGCACAGCTTAACTGTATATACTTGGAATAAGGCCTCAGTTGTGATATTGACAGTGTGTACTATTCCCGGTTTACGGCACAAGATATTTTTAACTTGTGCAGAGGTTACATTTAGAATTAAATGCTTAAATTTGGAAAGAAAAAAAATGCTTAAAAAGAGCAATATAAAATAAAATTGCCACCAGATGGATATTATTATTCAGAGGGGAAAAAAGTCAATAAAAGTAACTGATGTAATTAACATAATTAACAGCTTTACTAATACGTTCTAGAGAAGAATTCCAATTAATCCTTTTTGATGTCTATGTAAGAAAGGCTATTGTCAACTTTTCAGTAGAAAAAATAAAAATGCACGACATATTTCCTACTTTTCTGATAAACAGGTTGGGCATATTTAGAATCATGAACTTGTTACCGCAGGGAAAAAAAAATCCCAATACTTCATACATATATTGTGTTGAGTGCTACTAGATACAATGGGATTAGCCAAGGAATAAGCAAAAATTCTGACCCCTGGGCTGTTCCAAACCCATGCATGTTGGTCCCAGTTGAGAGCCATCACTGTCCGGCTGTTCTTGGCTTGTTTGAAGTTACTTGGTGGTCTTTATTTACTTTCCTGGTTGAAAAAATGTCAGTTCTTAGAAGTTTCCTACTTTGGGGGGTTATTATCAGCTAGTGTTGCAGCTGGAAGTGAACTGAATATTGAAGCCAATCGTGAAATCAGGTTTGACCGATGAAAAAGAATGAGACGCTGGCAGGGTGACAAAGGAAAGCTTGCTGCTGCTGAATGTTTTAGGCCTTACTCAGTAAGTGGAAGTTTTCACTCACTCTCGTAAATCTTTAACAGATAAGTAAAATCAGTGATAAACATAGAATGATCTGGTTCACACCACCTGTGGTTCAAATTGAGCTCTGAGTTGTTTGCCATGCAAATTGGTGTCTGGAAAGTGCGTTTTGGCCACCTGTAACACCTCTGCTAATGTCATAGATGGCTACAAATGAAATGCCAATTCACATTAGAAGTCCTAGGAGATATTGGATAAAGGAAAACTGCATGCCTTTTTTTTTTTTAATCAAAAATATCATTAGAAATATTTAGGGCACTTGTCATCTCTCTTGGCTACCAAAATAACAGCAATCCTAGTTTGTTCCTATCATATTGTCTGTTTGAAACCTCCACACAATTTGGCCATGGCATATCATAGGCAGCAGGGTTCTGAATAGGGGTGTTTAGAATAACCTAATGTCACTTTCAGTCTGGTTGCATATATGTTCTTGTCTTTATAAAAGGCTTTAACCCTGCCTCAAACAATAAACAGCACTTGCAAACTGATTGCATGATTTTTCCATCTTTATTTTGCTTGTTTACTTTTCCTAATGTCAAAACCATTTGTATCATTTTCAGGAGTGTTTTGTTCCCAGCAAAGCTTTGGAGGCAAAAATACTTTTGGAGTGAGATGTGATCAAAGTCTCTTCCATTTTGGTTTTTGTTTTCATTTGGGGAATTATATACCTATAGTTAAACACGGCAAAGCCCTAATTAAAATTTGCTCAAAAGGAATTCACACTAAATGTCACTGATTCTGGAAAATCAAAATGATACTCTATGAATAATTATTTTATATTGCTAACATGTGTTAGGATATTATTTAAAAACAAGCATGGATGTTTATTACTGTTTATGCTAACATAATTCTTTTTAATATGCAGAGCATTTTATTTTCAGATGTCTTCTGCCGAGTCCTGTTTTAAGTCACGGCAAACTTTTCAAACCTGGGGCTGCTATTTACACTTGGCTCTTTCCTCGGAGGGAACCATGCCTGACTTTCTTTTAGGTATCATTTAGGATGAAAGTTGCAGTAAAGTAATCTAAGAAGAGATTCCACTGTCTCTGCTTTATTCCCCCTTCTCCATACATGGCACATTTTTCCCTCTCAAGATTAACTAGGCTATTAAAAATAAAAGATTTGCCTACAAAGGTATAAGGATTTTAAAACGCGTATCTTTCCAAGGAACCACTGCATTCTTAGGTCTTTGTGTTGTTACAAGAAAAATTTTGGCCAGCCATGTTTCTTGACGGCTAACAAGGTTTGAGATCCGAGGTGTGTTTGAATAAGTAATCTTCAAATACCACAATTTTTTTTTTAATATCCAAACTTCAGTCTTATGTTCAGTCTTGTGATGACCAGTACTTTGGCTTTTGGCAGACATCACAAGTCTTCACAAATGAAGACTAGAAGGCGAACGGTTTTACTAGGAGCTGCCTGTGCTCAGTGCGTTCCTAACTTTATGTATGGAAAACATCAATTCCTAACTTTTTAATTAAAAATAAGAAAAAAATCCAAGCTACAATACTGAAGTGAAAGCTTAAAGATAAATGACCTTCAGTGAAAATCCTACTATTATGGATACACAGACCTAACTTTAGAGCAAACTGGCTCTAATTGCATGTGTTGCATGCATAAATGATTTATGGGATTGATGAAAGTATGTTACTACTGAAACCACTTTTTTCTCCTTTGTTAGGTCTGAGTCTCACAATACTTATTCTAGTATTTGCTTTACTCAAGCCGTGAGTCCCTTTGAAGTCAATGTTATTATCCATGAGAGTTAAGGTTACTAATATTGGAAGGCTGGTGCGCAGCTCCCTCTTTAATATATTTGATTCTTTGAGCAGAGCATTGCATGATTGTGGAATATTCGATTCTCACATCTTCTTTGCAAATCAAAAATCACTGTATGTTGGTCTTATGTTGCTCCCATGTAAGTCAAAAGAAACAAACCTGTCTGCGCTGTTGAAAATTCTTTCTGTGAATTACAGGGTTCACTTGCTGCCAGTAGATATATTAATATCTTTTTATTCCTGCCAACAATATGAGTATGCTGGGAAATGTTTACCCCCAGCAGAACTTTGCTAGATGCAGCCTTTGTGGTGAGGTTCTGATTCAGCCCATTTTATATTGACTCTGACTGAGTCTTACCACATATTTCTTCTTTATGTGGTGTGATAGTTGGCACGTGAGTCTCTGCTTGCCCAGTTCGGGAAAGTTTATTCTCTTTACTCTGTGTACAACTGTCTGTCTTTCTGCCTAGTTCAATGGTTGGCATATGTGAAAGAAAGAGGTGAAATTCAGCTTTCCAGAGGTGTAACCTTATAGCCAAGATTGAAGCTGTATGTTTGGCACTTAGATTTCTAAGTATCCACTTGCAGGTTCAGTCTGGGGACTCTGACAGTGAATCAGGTGATGTGAAGTCAAGGGTCTTGTATGGTTGGCTTGCTGTTGTCCTCTGTTCCTAAAGATCTCTAGCTGTGTCCTTGTCTGCTTCAATTGTCACGTCATTGCTCTGCAAGCAGGCGATGGCACAAAATAGGTAAGTGCCCCCCTTTTGTTTTTAAAGTGAAATTTCTGCTTCACTGCTTGTAGTATGACAATTGAAATGCATAGTTTTCTTTTTCAGTGTTTTTGTATATACACCTGGTAACTGTTACATCTGACTGGCTAGTCTTTCTCTGCTGTTTAGTTAAAATCTGTTTTCTGCATGCCTTTCTACTCTTAGTAATGGGAATAAAACAAAACAAGATATGACTGTGAGAAAACAGCCATCTAATGATGCTACTGTGGGACCATGCCTATGCTACCAACTCTGTGTGACAGGTGAGCATTGTTACACACAAACACATCTAAATGGCTTGAAGGACCGAGATGTCTTATGCCTTCTGGTTTGGAGCCTTCTTGGAGTTAGCCTGTGACTGTGAACAACTGATAAAAACTTTGATTTCCTTCTGCCACTCTAGTAGTATTAGGTGGTTAGAGAATGTTGTCTTACCTACAGTTAGTGCTCATTTTACTTATAATATTGTCTGAATAACTTACCAAGATCTTGGATTATATGAGAGTTAGGCCCAAGAAAAATGGTTTCTTCCAATCATTTATAACCAGGTCTTAAGAAGTCTTAAGAGTATTGTCTTTGGCATTCGTTATGTGAGAACGTTCAGGATATACCCTGCACTCCGACTTCATCAAAGCTGGTTGAATTAATGTATTTTCCGTATGCGGTACTAAAGCAGCTGAATCTTTCTGAAAGTTACCTTTTAGGTTAGGTGACTCTGATGGACTTGCCTCTGGTGGTGTTGTCAACCTGAAGCTGACCCTTTCTTAGAGTTGCTGACAATTAGATTAAGGTTTCAGATCAGGATTTTCACAAGCCTTCAAGGAGCAGATATTTTTAAGGACAAGCTAAGTCGTGGTCATGGCACATTCACAAAATATCACCATCATCTCAACATCCTCAGCGTTTTAAGGGAACAGCATCTTGGAAAATACATTTAGTTCTAGGTTAGTTGTGTTCATAGGTTTTAATGTAAAATATATTCTACATTGTCCCATTACATGCAAAGTTTAGGCTCTGAGAGCAAGTTCCTAAACATATTCAAAACATCCTCCCAGCACAAGTTTAAAATTTCTTGCAAATATTTTGCATTCTGTTTGAAAGTTTTTCTACCAATTCAAAAAAAACCCACGTGTAAAGTCAAGGGTTTTTTAAACCTAGTTATATCTTAATCCAGAATCTTTTTAACAGATCATCTCACCTCTCATCTACAATTCCGCAGATCCTGTTAGAAATAAATCCTTATGGTATTATAGTTTTATAATAAAATATATTAAAGGAATCTGTTTGGAAATGTCAGTATTATATGTAGGTTTTATTTTGGTATTGTATTTGGAAGTAAAGAGGAGCTTCACAGGATCTCTTCAAATCATATTCTGGAGAAAATCAGTGGCAGAGGAATGCAGCTTAAGAAATTCTACATTACATTTACATTTGAATGGGGAAAGTCAAATAAAGAATACCAAGGTAACTGAGATTGATATTGCTGGCATAATTTTTATCTGTAATTGCCCTCCTACTTTTAAATTAACACTATTTTTACAATTATTTAAGATTCAATACAGGGAAAACAAAGGAAGGAGATTTCTGAAGATAATCTGCTTATTCATTTTATAGGCTTCTCTGATTTTATAGGACCTTTGAAACAATGTGTGCACTCAATTATCTAGCATTCAGTGTATCTACCGAGTAAGCAGACAGTTGTGGACTTCAGGGAATTTTCAAACACACGTGCTGTTCAACCTTAGCAATTTTCTTTTACCTAGGAATTGTTTTCAGAAATTCCCATATAATGAAATTTCTGTTTAAGTTGATAGCTGTAAATGAGGGCACAGTTGCTTCATTTCCTTTTGACAATAAGCCAAATTCATCCCTGGTGGAACTCCATTGATTTAACTCTACTTGAGCTAAGCTACACTGGGGATGAATTTGGCCCAGCTTGAGATTTTTTTTTTTATTCATCTTTTCTTTAATTTCCTTTAGCTTAGTAGTCGATTTAGAGCTGGTCAGAGGATTACAATGCAAGAGAGAGGAAAAGCAAAACTTCTCCGCTCAAGAGTCATTTCCTTTTTAATACCCTACTGATTTAACCATGACTTGTAATGTGTTTCAGGTAGCCAAATTTCAACATCAATTTTGGAAGAAAGTTCACTATACTTAGAGTATCCTTCCTTGGCTGCTTCCCAAACCACCAAATCACCACCTACTATACAATGCACATATTATAAAAGGCAATGGAAATGTCAGTGCTCTGGGAAATGATTTGGGTAAACTGCAGTTATCAACCAGTGCCTGATATGGTTAGCTTGAGCTCCACTGATTACACACCTCTTTGGCCGCTACTTCAGATGATGGTGGAGCTGCAAGATCTCAACATCTGTAATGCCTCACATACCTTCCCCCCAGCTACTGCTTGCTGTACTTGGGTTTCTGAGAACCTTGGGTGGTTTCTGTCCATGTGGTGCTCGTGCCAGTCTTTTGTTTTGTTTCTCTTTTTTATAAGTTTTGGTTATTGTAGGTTCACACCCAATATGTTTCAAGTTTGAGCAAAAGCTGAAAGCGTCATTCAGCCAAAACCACTACGGAGCTGTATGTGGTTTTCATCTGAAACTGTAAATCAGCTACATTCACGGAGGGGTTAGCAAACCTGGCCTGAATGTCAAACCTCTAGCAACTCTCTCAAATCAGCTAGTTCTGGGTTTCATTATGAAAGGTTTGCACAGCTCTAGCTAAGCCCTCATTTTCCACTTTCAGATAAATGCTTTTTCAGCTGTATTTATGAGGCTTAAGAGTAAAAAAAACCTACCAGCTGTTAATGTTAATCACAAGTTTATATCATAAGCACATTCTGAGTCTTATCCTCTTTCCATTCATATCAGTGGCAAAGCTTTCAACATCAATGGCAGTGGGAGCAAATATCACAAAACACAGGAATACACACCCAGTTTAAAAGGAGAAAATAGAGGTCTGCCTTAAACTAACAAAGCCAGGAATAGGATGCTGTACCTTCGAATGTTTTGCTCTATTTGCACATTCAGTTTTGCACCAAGTACTTAGTGGTAATATAGAAGCAAGCACAAGTTTCAGCTTCACACTGGAATGGTTTGCTTTTCTTATGGGGCATCAAAATACACATTAGAACAGGGTCTTTGACATAAGGAATCAAAACATGTGATATAAAAAATGAGTGTCTATCACCTGTGCTAAGAAGGAAATCCAGGTTCATTAGTTCCGAAGCAGCTGCTGGCTGATAAATTTCTGGACCTTTACACAGTGAAAACATTCTGTTATCTGTCAAAATGGATCTATCACAATTCCAAAAGTAATTATTTTTAAGAATTTAGTGAGGTCTGATGTGTTTGGTTTCTGTTTTTTTCTCAAATCAAACCATGAAGGATTTAGTCTATAAGGCATTCTGCTACATTTGCCATGTGGGTTTTGAGGCTTAGTGGTTCATATTTTACCTAACTGGAAGGCCAGCTTCACTAAAATTTTTGAAATCTGAACAAATGTTCTAAACCTGCAGATTGTGCTAATGAATGTTTTACAGTAAGGTAGAAGTGCAGGTTTCAGGACTATGAGACAGGATAGGTGGTTTCAGTTTGTGCCTATTTCAATGGTTTACTTTTAAAAGTTACTAAAATAAAAATATATGTCCTAGTTTCTCTATTGGAATAATATAGCTAATATAGCCTTACCTGAGAGGATGCTGAGACTTTGTTAACTAAAACATTCCCAGCTCTGTTGCAGTAACACACCAAAAGTATCGTGTTCTCATTTTGTTTTTATTTTGTACAAAATGTTATATTTAAACCTTCCTCCCCTCCCCCCTATTTTTAGTAAACCTAAATCCTAAATAAATGTCACTGTTAATGCCACTGTTAAAATTCATCCTTGAGGGCATTCCAACATAAATAGCAATGATAACAGCTGTATCTTTTTGGAGCAGTTTGAATTTGAGGCCACAGTACACCGTATTTTCTGAAAGTTATTTTCATGTATCCCTCCTGCTCATGTGTTTGAAAGCGTATCTGTAAGTGCAACAGAAAGCTGTGGCTATGTTTTCTTGTTTAATCATGGCTGTGTCACACTTGCATAAATTGTAGTAGTTCTTGGCTGGAATGCAGAATGCTGTGTTTTATGAGAAGTTTCATCTCTTGCTGGGAGGCTTCCCCTCCACATACCCACAGAGAAGAAAGGTAGAGCCATGAAAGTTTTGGGAATCTTTTTTATCCTTAACTAACCATAGCCATGTAATTGACAATAATAAATATATTCTGGTCCTTCCCACCTTTCTCTCTGCTACTCACTCGCTGATTCCCAGATTATATGGAATGCCAAAGTAAATTCCTCACTGTGTACAGGATAGTGCTGGATATATGATTCTGTGATTTGTTTGTTATTAACTTTTTAATTCAGCCTTCAGTGCAGCAAAGAAAAAAGGTGACTGCAGAAGCATTTGCTTTTAAAGTAGCTTACATGGAGTTTAATAGAAGTTAGAGAATTTTTATCTTTGGAATTGTGGTCTTCCATTTGGCAATGAAATAAATGGTGAAGCAGTGCCTCAGAGGAAAACCAAAACAAAAAAACTGGGGGACCTGAATGCCAGGGTTGAATGCACGATGTGTTGGGTACCCAGCAAAGGCTGGGCGCAGCACTGAGGACTGGAATGCTCATCCATCCAGAGGGAGAGTAGTGCATTTTACTTGAAGGTTTGGCAATGCCCTCTGCAATGTCTCAGGTTACCCTCTGCTAAATGAGCATGTTCCATCTAAGCCCAGCTATCTCCACAGTCAGATGGAAACAGGCAGAATGCTTCCCCTAAAAAGCAATCAGTCCCTCTAGGATCCCTCTAGGACTAGCAGGGAAACGGGCATATACGATATATTTTCAAAAAACAAGATTAAACTGCATGTTTGCACGTACAGTCAAGCTCATGTGCCATCATCGCATTTCTCTTCTTACGTTTTTAAAAATAAGTTTAACCAGGAGCCCAAATAATTATTTTAAGAAGATAGATTTTTTTTGAGTCCAACTTCTAGTCAAATCCAGCTGAAACATGGCCAGTTGAAATGGGCAAAGAGAGCCCCAGAGTAAAATTACACAGTGTTTAACGGTGTGAAACATGTCTGGCTGCCCATACACAGTCACAAATAACTCTAGGAGAATCTGAATAACTCAGGCTGCCCAGGGAAAAGGAAGAAAAATGACTATTTATTGTATCAATTAAACCCAAAGGGAAAATGTCATAATCAAGGAGTCCAGAGTTTTAGGCTTTTTTAAAAAAAAATAAAAAATTTTGAAAGACAAAGAAATCCCAATCTGATCTTAAAAATGACATGTATTTATTTGAAATGAATAATAATGATACAAGACTGCTCTCTTCTTCTTCTGAATTGTGTTTTCAACTCCTGGAGTCCCACCCCGAGTCCCCTTAGTGTCCATTAGCAGATCCATTTTCTACCCTTAAACTATGTATTCTTATCAAAATGTTAATTCTTCCAAGCCTTGAAAAACACCACCCTGATACACTGTGTATTTTATATGCCAAATTATTCCACTTTAATGGAAAAAGAACAGAAATGTTAAGGAATTCATGTGTATCTGAGTTGTGCACATCAATCTTCTAAGGCGGCACATAACAAAGGTCAGAAATAGCCTAGCGCCGTGTTTTGTGTAGCGCATCATTCTATGAGAAAATGTGCCCAAGTTCCTCCTAAAACATTGTTTTCAAGCATGGTTACTACTGAATATATTTCTAAATGACAAGGTTTATTTGTCTGTATTTTGATATGTTTAGGGGAAACTCAGGCTGACAGTTAGAGGAGGCAGGAAGAGGGAACCACAACAAGTTCCAGCCAAACACAAAATGTCATCTCTTCCCTAGCTAGGATACAGAAGCATCCTGATGAAAAAAGAGCAGACATTTAAAAGTTTCTGACATGTGTCACAGATGCAGCCATTGAGCCACTGTTCCTGATGTAGCTCGAAATGACAGCATCCAAGCCATTGGAACTGGCTGCGGGACATTCAAAGTTTGGTGTGTGTCGCATTTAATCCTTGTCATGGCATATCTAGAGAATAAAAAAGACAAATGGATACAGGCAGTAGTGATAGTTCAAAAAACTTAAAATAAAGCTTCCCAGTCTAATTGATATTATCAAGCTGTGCTAACATTTACCAGCCACCAAGTAGACAGACAGGAGGTCAGCACCCTTTTTTTCTGCAGTTTTCCCCGAAGACAGAAGGATAAGTCTTTCAAGCTTTCTCTAAGGGTGACCCAAATACATGAACTGTTTACTCAGAAATAGCACTGACTTGCCAAAGATACTCCTTAATAATCAAAACATATAAGGACAAAAAGGCTTCAACCACTGATGAAGAAACTTGTTGTGCATGGCCCATGTTATTTATTTACAATAGCTTAAGATCCAGCCAATAATGATGATTATTGTACCAAAGAGTTGATAATTTATTGATTGTATTACCTCTGGATATTTTACAACCTTCATTTCTGATTATATCGTTGTAAAGTTGAGATGCCGGCAGCATAAAATAACATTCTTCTTAGTTATCGTGTTGGCATCTTGTTTCAAGTAGTGCATCTTTTAATGCTGGCCTAAAAAGTTAGTGTAAATAAAACTGATTGTTGGCAGTGGCTCAAGGACTGCAGCACAGATCACTTGAATCAAGAGTTTCACATATAGATTTCCAGAGAGTTTATAGTCAGCAGCCCATTAGCTTGTCATTGATTGCAGGGGATGAGTCCCTGCTCCTCATCCAACTTCCACTTTAACATAGGGGATGCTTTTCCATTTAGCAGCCTGGGAGGTGAATACAGAGGATTCGGTTTTAGCATTTTCCAAATACAATCAGCCTCTGATAATGTGAATCCCCTGGCAAGCTGAAGTTGAAAAAAACCAACCCTCTTTTGTATTAAAAAGTCAGTGGTACCTACAGGCTATTGGACTGCTTTCTACTTAAATCTTTTGGCTACCTAGACATAGTGATAAATCAAGCATGGGTTTAATAGTACTTCCTTCTGTATGTTAAAACAGACTCGTAAGACATCCATGACATTATGGTGGTGGAAGGGAAGGTTCAGTGAGGGAATGTGTTTAATATACACATTTTTTTGTACAGTTTTATTAGAGGATTGACAAATAAATTTGTTACCACCCATCTATCCATCACATTGTTGGAAAGGAATGTTGTATTATTTTGTTCTCTGAAGTTCAAATATATTTTTAAACAGTCCTTTTGTCTCATTATCTTTGCATCCAACAGCAGAGCCCAAAGCTTGAAAACATTGTAAAAAACATATAATGGTATATTTCTGTCCTAGGTCAGAAGTATGAAACTAACATATCCCAAAAGATTTTTTTTTTTCTCTTATAAAACATAGCTTTAGAAGGAGTCAAGTTAGTGTGCTTAGACGTGAACTCTGACTGTTTTGAGGTTCTCCCTTTGACAACCTTAATAGTAGCTGCACTGACATTCAAACTTGCTTGACTTGGTTGCCCTCTGGAAGGAAAGGATGCTCAGAATTGGACATCTCCATTTCACGTGATTTCTTATGCCTTGGAGGGTATGTTCACAAGGTATTTGCCTGACAAACCTCTTCCTGTGTCTAAACTGGAGAACGATGAGGTTCATATTTCATAGGGAGGTTGCAGCAGGTATCAGCATTGCTGAGGGACAGAGCAGGTAGCTGCTGGCTTGCCCACAGAAGAAAGAAACTAAAGTGCAGGAGAGAGAGTCGTCATTCAAATTACCACGCTGGATACCATCCACTCATTTTTGTGTCGTTGAAGAACATGTTTGCATACTCAACAGCAATATAAGTTTGTTATTTTTCTCTGCAACAGAAAGTGAGTTTTCTTTTCTGCCAGATAATTCCAGAGGATTTATGTAAGCTAGGGATTTCCCATTTGCTTTAATGGGAGTTACCCTGCACAATACAATAGATTGGTGGCACAGCAAGGGAAGATAAGTCCAAAGACCCCTAGAGAGCAATGTTGATTTTAAATATTTCTCTTCTGCTATAATAACTTCTATAGCTTCCTATGCATTATGAAGTGCCTGACTGAGTTAATTTGCTGCATTGTAAAATAAAGCCATACTTGTCATTATTAAGTGTAATTAACTGTACATCTGATCACTGTGAAGAATAGAAAAAGACCAATATAGCATGAAAGTACTTTAATATCATAATTACTGGTCTGTTTGTATTGTCCTTTTTAAATATGTATGCGCTAAATAATTTGATTTAATGTGTTGAGCTATGTTGCACTTTGCTTATCCCATGGTGACTACAAAGACCCAATCTTTTTGAGGAACATTTTTGGCTCAAGACCTTTTTTCATGGCAACCTGTGAGAAGGAATGAAAATAAACAACCCTGTAAAGTTCTTTTGGGCCTCTCCATAATGTCCACCATTTTCTAGACTTGTACTTTCTGGTAATTTTTTTTTAAATGACTTTATGTATTTTATCTGTAGAGTCAAGACTTCCAATGGTAAATCTAGTTCAACAGAGATTCAGTTGAAAAACAGTCTTTGCTAGGGAAGAGGAAGGAAAATAATCTTGTGCTATGCAGCAATAAGTCACAACATTGTCAACTGGATTCTATAGGTTAGTGGAGCAGCTTTCCCCTTTAAGCCTCATAAATTAAGATGGGCCAAAGCTTGAGAACCTTCCGAAAAATAGATGGGGCGAGGAGGTCCCAGTTGACTGGAAGTTAGCAAATGTGACACCTATCTACAAGAAGGGCTGGAACGAGGATCTACGGAACTACAGGCTTGTCAGTCTGACCTCAGTGCTGGGGAAGGTTATGGAGCAGATCACCTTGAGAGTCATCACACGGTATGTACAGGACAACCGGGTGATCAGGCCCGGTCAGCATGGGTTTATGAAATGCAGGTCCTACTTGACTAACCTGATCTCCTTCTATGACAAGGTGACCCACTTAAGCTATGGATGTTGTCTACCTGGATTTAGTAAAGCCTTCGACACAGTTTCCCACAGCATTGTTCTGGAGAAACTGGCTGCTCATGGCTTGGACAGACATACTCTTCGCTGGGTGAAATACTGGCTGGATGGCAGGCCAGGAGAGTTGTGGTGAATGGAGTTAAACCCTGTTGGTGGCTGGTCCCCAGGGCTCAGTCTTGGGGCCAGTCTTGTTTAATACCTTTATCAATGATGAGGGGATCAAGTGCACACTCAGTAACTTTGCAGATGACACCAACTTGTGTGTCAATCTGCTTGAGGTTAGGAAGGCTCCACAGAGTGATCTGGATAGGCTGGATCGATGGGCCAAGGCTAACTGTATGAGGTTCAACAAGGCTCAGTGCTGGGTCCTGCAGCTGGGTCACAACAGCCCCAGGCAATGCTACAGGCTTGGGAAAGAGTGGCTGGAAATTTGCCTGGCAGAAAAGGACCTGGGGGTGTTGGTCGACAGGCAGCTGAATATGAGCCAGCAGTGTGCCCAGGTGGCCAAGAAGGCCACCAGCATCCTGGCTTGTATCAGAAATAGTGTGGCCAGCAGGACTAGGGGAGTGATCATCCCCCTGTGTGCGGCACTGGGGAGGCCGCACCTCGAGTACTGTGTTCAGCTTTGGGCCCCTCGCTACAAGCCAGACATTGAGGTGCTGGAATGTGTCCGGAGAAGGACAACGGAGCTGGTGAAGGCTCTAGAGCACAAGTCTTATGAGGAGCGGCTGAGGGAACTGGGGTTGTTTAGCCTGGAGAAAAGGAGGCTTGAGGGGAGACCTCGTCACTCTCTTCAACTACCTGAAAGGAGGGTGTAGCGAGGTGGGTGTCAGTCTCTTCTCCCAAGTGAAAAGCAATAGGACAAGAGGAAATGGCCTCAAGTTGTGCCAGGGGAAGTTTAGATTGGATATTAGGAAAAAATTCTTCACTGAAATGGTCATCAATCATTGGAACAGGCTGCCCAGGGAAGTGGTTGAGTCATCATCCCTGGAGGTATTTAAAAGATGTGTAGATGTGGTGCTTAGGGACATGGTTTAGTGGTGGACTTGGCAGTGCTAGGTTAATGGTTGGACTTGATGATCTTAAAGATGTTTTCCAACTTAAACGATTCTATGATCCTAAAATGGACTGGATCTTTTCTTCTTTTGGGAATTAAGCATTTTTGTCTGCATTGATTAGAGTCTAAATTCAATGAGATTGTTTGGGAAATGAGCTAATTAATGAGAAAAGATTTCAGGATTTGGCACTTTTGTAGGAATGTCACAGACTTAATGGGATTATTGACCAGGGGAAGAGGTTGCAGGACCTCACCATAGGCAGTTTATGTAAAAGAATCCATATAACTTGCCTGTGAAAAGAAACCACTCTAATGATTTCTGAGATCTGCCTCTTGTTCTGGTCAGGTGCCATCTCTCCTTCTGCAGCACTATTGCAGCAACATTATTTGTAGTATTTTCTGCTTAACTCAGAGTATCACTGATTCCCAGAAGCATCACATTTCCATTTTCCCTTGAGATCTGGTAGTGATGCAGCTGAGGTTTGGGGTGCTTTGTTTTGGTTTATTTCTGTAACAGTCACTCCAGTAAGGGAAACTAGCAATTACAAAAAGGTTTCAGTGAGGAGCATCTGGAGGGGCACTAGTGGGAAATTTGCCAACAAATGGGTAAGCAACTTACTGTGGTGCTGGACTTTTTCCTGTACTCTCTCACAGAGGTTGGTTACCTTTTTTAATATAATAAAGGATGAAATGGTTAAATACATCACAGTTTTGCCAATAATAGGTGTTGGTGTATAAGTCTAACTGGCAGTCAGACTGCCCAGGTTATTGATTTTACTGTCTAATGGCTGAAAGAGATGTTATCTTGATTAATTAGAAGTCAAAAACAAATGCATCTTGCTTCTGTTAGATCTCCTGGCATTTGCTTTCTTTTTTTCCTCCCTCACCCATGTTGTTGTACATGTACCTTTAAAACGTTTTAAACTAAAAAGCTACCGAGGTCAGCAATATACAAGCCCTAGTGACTTTATTTCAGCTGTCAATGAGTCCTTAAAGCATACACCGATTTTGGTGGTGGAAGGAACTCTTTTAAAGCATAAGGCTATTCATTTAACCTCAACAAATGAAAATCCAGTAGACTATTATTCTTAGTGCTCTTGAAGTAACTTATCACCTCATTATGCTATTGGGCAGAAATGCTGACATGCTATCTGAGTATTACTTTATATATTTACTGATGGTTTTACAGGAAAACACATTTTTCTCTTTTGGAGTATTTAGTGTTCTGCAAAGGTGTTTAGTGCTTAGTGTGAATAAGGTTTATAAAGACCACTGCAACAGTGAAACATAAAAAAGTAGACAATTTTTAACAGTTACTCTGAATGACAATCAGTTAGATGATAGAAAAAAATGATAGATGATGGGAAAAAAAAAAGTCTAGGGTTAGTCAGCAATAACAAAACCAGTAAAGTTATAATATATCATATTAATAATCACTTCCTGGTGGTTTACATGCTCTCAGAATGCTGAGCACTAAGGAAAAAAAAGGAATCTTGCTGCATTTATAAACAATTTACATCTCACAAAGTTTACTTCAAGCACATGAGTAGTCGTTTATTTTTACTATAGTTTTATTTGTGTTTTATATGAGCATGATCTAGAACTAAAATTACCTTTCCAAGTATGCAGAAATATAATATATTGCACATGCTGTTGTGAATGAAAGTGAAACTGCCATGTTTGCATTTCATAAATTTAGAAGAGATCCTGGTTGTCACAACCAGTCTTTGAAAATTCTATAAAAATACCAGGGACACATTTCACACCTTTTCAAAATCTTGGGAATCCCAGAAATGCAGTAGTTTTCTGTTCACAATAGTGTGTAATGTGTTATCGAAAAACACAAAGCACTGGCACAAACTTTGCTGCATCTACTGAGCAGATGGTTTACATGACTTCCTTTCTTCTTACTCTCCACAATATTTTAGCATACAGTTAATCTGTTTATCGAGCTCTCAATTCTCTCCTCTAGGTCTTGTTGTCATGAAAGATAGTGTCTAAAGAAAGATGGCCTACAGCACTGCACAATTTATAGGTGTGGAGTGGTTTAAGTAGCCAATTTGTAAAGCTTCAGACTCAATTTATGTGCTGTTTTTCCTGTGGACTTTACCTAGAAAAAGTGTAAAATGCACAAGACTCCTACTGAACTCCAGCCCCCACTTTGCTTGGCAACTTGGTGTTCACAATAACCCCCCGCCCCCAGGAACCTGTTCAGTCCAAGCAAGGAACTGTAAGTATTTTCTGAAATAAGGATGTTAAAGAACAGGATGTAAATCAAGGCAGCCCTGTGGTCATTTTAATTGGCATTCTTACCATTTATGCAGGTCCATGCAACTTCTTACTGTGCTGTTGAATAAAATGAGAAGTTACCACAGCAACTGCAACGTTCACAGCCATTTTTGACTATAGGCCTGCTGAAATATTGACCTCAGTTTTATTTAGTTGAAATTCACAGTACAATTTCAGTAAATTTAGTGCTGCTGATAGCTGTCAGATTGAGTGCATTGGATAGCAGGTTTAGGCAGTGGTAAGATTAGCTATCTTGCGTTGTACTGCCACCAGCATCCCTCGTCTCTGATCTGAAAGAGCTTCATCTAGGCAGGAGTAGAATTCAGTATTTGTTTTTCATTTGTAAACTACCTGTGACGGGGTGCCTGCTAAGTACCAGTTGTAATGCTGAATGAACCCTGTTCTGTAAAAACTGAACTGAAATTCACTCTATATCAGCTGTACATAGTGTATATATATGGTATATATATGGTTGTTTCCATCCAGAAGAGACATTGACTCCTTGCCCTGTTACCAGCCACCACATCCATTTTGAATTCTTTGATAGGCAAGGGACTGAATTGGAGGGCAGATTAATACATATTGAGGAGTTCATACCTAGGTCGGTGTTGTGATCATCATCATCATTTTTATTACTCTGGCCTCTATGAGAATGGGACCCAAATCTGCTAAGAACTGACTGATTCTGTCACAGGGAGGGTATTCCAGGGTCTAATCTTTAAAAAAAAGAAACAAACCAAACCCTCAGAGATGCTTAAAACCCTTATGGTTACAAATAAAATATTGACTAAATATATAATATATACATATATAAAATACTGAGAAATGGAAAAGAGCAACTGGCTTTGGGTTAGGTGGTGCATAAGAATTTACACCAGCTCACGCTGTGGCATGACGCCACAGAGGCCCTGAACAGGTCGGTGCTGCTTTAACACGATCCTGAGCTCTGATGGAGGCAACAGTGTCATGTTGACCAGGTCCTTTCTTTTCCTCTAGCATTTCCCCTCATTTCCAGGATGTCTTCCCCCTCACAGCATACTCCTGATTTCCTTGCTCCAAAGGAACTTTTTTTTTTTTTTCTGGGCAATGTCACCCTCCATTTGTGGAATAAAGGGAAATAAAAGCTGTAAAATATTGATTCTGGAAGTTTACATGAGGGAAATACAAAGTCTTTCTTGTGAGCCTCGGAATGGCTGTCAGAGGCCTGCCTCAGCTCTTAAGAAGGGCCCAGCTAATGCAGTCAGGTTTGCTCCGTCTGCCACAGCTTTGAATGACAGCTATGGCCCAGTGCACATCCACTGAAAACTAGCATCAGGGAATGACATACAGTTTGATAACATAAGATGCTTAGGTTTTTTGGCTCAAGTGAGATGTTCAGAGCTAATAGCCCTGTGAGCAGAGTTTCAGCTGTGATCTGTACCTTGAGATATCGGTTGTGTCTGGCTCAGGAAAAAGGGGAAAGAATGAAAGCTTATTTCTAGAAAGGTTTCCGATGAGCAGCATTTGTCATTGAAGGGGAAGATGGGTATAATTAGCTTGTCAGTCTAGTTTGGGCTGAGCTGGCTTTCTGTGGTAAGAAAGATGGACTAACTGCCAGAAGAGCTGACAGGCAGTCGATAATGCAGCAATTAATGTCATAAATAATTCTGGAACCAATTATATCAAAATGGACTCCAAGCTTTAAAAAGGAACAGAATTCCCTTATTCTTCCAGCTAACAGCAAGAAGCAGCTTTCATTTTTCTCTGTAATTACTTTTCATTGTATATAGCAATAAAGTAGGGCTTTTCTGTCCATATTTAAAACTTGTCTTTCTTGCCTCCCCCCACCTCCTAAACACTCTTTACCCCATAGGACAAGGTTGTTACAGCAGATCTTCGCTGAGGTGAATGTATAATCTTTTCAGGTGGCTGTTACACGATAATTTCTGCTGCACCCAAATGACTAAGAGCCAGGTTTTCTCAAATGTCATGGACAATGACAGCAGAAAGCACCAAACAATGGCATTTGGAAATAAAGACATTTGTGAAATAAATTGATTTGTCTTATTATTTTAAAGGTTGCTCTGACTTGCTTACACTGAACTTATTGATTTTTTCCTCCCCTCTCCCTGTGCAGTTACAGCTATGGAATCTGAGCCAAGCTATTCTCTTTATGCTGCAAACACAATTCAGAACAGCTCTGTGAGTTAATGGGCATTCCCTTACAAAAGACACTGAGTTACAAACACTCTCTAGAGTGATATTCTCCTTAGCTGTTTCTCCATGTGCTGTAATACATATGTAGATAACACAAAGCCTGTACTGGCAAAACCCCCACAGTACTGCTTTTGCTAATGGTCTTTTCTGTAGTCTCATCTGCTGTTTTTTAAAAAAATGGACTGTAGAAGTAGTAAATTACTGTAGCATTCGTTCACAGCTTTGTTCAGAGCCTGAAAAACGTTTCCAACTTTACAACTATGGTGGCATTTACTCCTGGGAGGTTGGGGAAAACAGTTCATGAAGTTCCCACTGTTTTAAAACCAGAAACATCTGTTGGTGTCACATGCAGTTTGTTGGCTGGGTCCAGGAGCAAAGAAATCCTGCAGCTGATCAGCTCTCTCCTTAGCAGTAGGTGTCAGTATGGTGAGTGGTAATTACAACAGAGAGTTTTAGAGGACACATGATAATTAGGCCAGCTAACAAAAACATAAACACTGACATTTACCATACTTAAAACCAGAAACATGTCTGCTGTGTCTGTACATTGTTTCAGACCATGACAATAGAGCCATAACTAGTTTAATCAAGCTTTCAAGGAACAAAGGCTTTCAGATTTTGGATCTACGGCTCACTGTTTTAGCAGGAAGAATGGAAGAGAGAGCGAGAGCAAGCTGTGGTGTGCAAAGCCCAGGCGTGCAGTGGTGGAGAGCTGGGTTCTCTTCCAAGCCCTGCTAAAGGGATGCTGCCGAGTGACTGCCGGGAAATCGGTGTGTCTGTCATCACAGCCTCCCCACGCCAGAGGGACAGAGGACGCTCACCTTGCAAAGGTGGTGTGCGTATTAATGCATTTAAGATCTTTTTAAGCACTTGGAGATTGTCTGTAGGAAAGGGCGATGGAAATTGAGTATTATTGAGGAGACAGACCATCTGTTTCACATCTCATTAAGAACTATATCCTGTTTCTACTCTGCAGCCCAGCAAGGCCTGAAAACAAGGAGCTGTGTTTAAACAATACTACCTCAGTTAAACTAGAGTGTATATAAATTAAACTCAGTTTTGGTCCAAATGACCCACCTTTTACAGTTCACAGGAGTTATTACAAAAGGTAATGGTAAGATTTTGGCAGAATCTTTGCGGGTCAGCTCTGTAGCCCTTCAGTGGTCTCGCTGTCATCATTTTCTTTGCTATGCTTCTGCATTTCTAGTGAAAGTACTTCACTGTCCTCATGCCTCGGATCATTCAGTGCACTCTTTCTCTTCAATAGACAGGTGGTTTCAATGGTTTCCTTGTATTTATAAGAATGATTTCAAGCATAAAGGTAAAATCAGTTTGATCTAGTCTGGGAAGAGTGGTCTAGCAGGTAGTGTCACTATTTTGTCTGCAGAACTCCTATTGACTGCCATTCTGGGGAAATTCAGTTCCATAGTGAAGTGGACATTGTAAACGAGCCAAGTGATTTAGCATGAAATGGCAAATTAAATGAGCTTAATTTACTCACCATCATCTGCGATGCTACCTCAATAATTCAGTTTTTCTGTTCTAACTGCTAATATCATTGATGCTGCTGTAAGAAACTTTAGGCTGAGAAACTACTATGCTTGAGACGGTTAACAGATCTCCAGTTCGTCACAAAGGTGAGTTGTCAGAGCAATTAATATTACCTAAGACTTCTAGTATCATTAATTGTACTTCTAACAAAAATACAGGAGTTTTTATTTTATTCTTTAATAGTTTTAAATAATCATTTTTATTAGGTATATTTCAATGGTTCCTAAAGAAAGCAGTGAAAATCCTATGAGATGTTTCACAGTCCTGAAAGGCAAATACAGGGTAAACTAATGGCACTACTTACTTAGATATTACTGCTCCTTTATCCTCTAAATGCCTGAAAATAGCTTTTTGTAGAGGTGAAGTGCAGAATCCAATGACTTTAGCACCTTGGTTTAGCTCAAGATGGGAGATATTATCTAGTTGTATTCTGCATGTGTCACGGTGTTATGCGTTTTTAGCTGTTGCTTGAAGTTGCACACTGAAATTCCAAGCTCTTATGGCTCTTTACCACTGAGACCATTGAAATTGTACGTACTCATAACTTAGTCAATTTGGGCTGATAACACAGTAATGACCATGTTTTTATCATGAACTAGCATAAGCATCCTTTTGGATTAACCTTGGGGTATTCAAAAATACAGTGCCCTATGCCTGAAACACAAATGCAGCAGCAGTGGCATTAGTAGAGTAACACAACACAGAGAAACAGGAAGGTGGGGAAAGGGCAAGAATTCAGCTTCAGTAGGTAGATGAAAGAGGCTCACAGACATCAGTATAATTGATGTGATTTTCAGTTACTTTCTTTTTTAATGCCTGACTGATTTACATAATCACATAAATTTTTAAACATACTCCTTTTTCCTTTAGGTCTAATTAGCTGCCATTCACATCAGAGTTGGGTTTCCTCTGCCTTTTACCTCAGACCCTCTTTTGCTGCATCACTGTTTGCATTTCTTAGATCTAGCTTCTCAGAAGGGCCCAGCATGTCCAAACAATGACAGATTTTTCTGAAACTCAGTTATCTATCATGCAGCTAATTAAGAAGCCAAGCTGATGGTGGGCAGAGGATGGAAGGGAAGGGGGGAGGATAGATGAAAAAGAAAAGTCTTACTAGTTCAGCACATCTAGATCTTTGAAATCTGGTTGTACATATCACAGACAATGATTCTGGGATTTGAAAACCTGGCCTTCATTAGGTACTTAAGTTGGAAACGAGGAACAAATATTGTTCTCTTTGGAGCATGAGCTAGGAGGGCAGTGACTTTTCATGGAGTTTGTACAGCACTGTTTCTGAAGGGATTTTTCTGAATGACTTTAATAGAAACAGTAAATAATACAGCATGAGTGCACAGGATATGAGTTTCTCTCTAGCACTTTTGTTATTGAGAGGAGTGTTTTATCTTCTACCGTGTCTCCAGCAGCCAAGCTAACATACATTTAGTTTTAAAGCATCTATCATACTTTATGGCTTTGGTAGATAGGCGTGCTTAAAAATGTTTTGGTTCTTGGAATATATTTTCTTTACTTTTCTGAACGTTTCTAGATCAGTTCTTGAAATTGCAGGCAACGGATCAAGGGAAAAAGGGTACACAGTCCAGGTTAATTGAGAGCACGCTAGTTACTCATATGAGCAAAACTGTATGTACCATAATGTAAGCAGGCTAATGAACCTATATTTGGCTAAAAAGAGGAGGAAAATAAGTCTTGCTGAAGAAGAAGAAAAAGGAAATTGAGGCAGGTGTATAGAGTGCTGTCTACTGCACCATATAGGGACCGTTGTCAACCAAAGTACCAACTGTACCAGCTGAGTTATGGGGATGATGCTAGCACTTCCGTTGATACTGATGGTGTAGGCTCCATGGAGAGCTGAAGGATTTATATTATTAAATGCTGCAATTTATTTTATTGTACACAATTCTTGAGTAAAGAGGATGAACTTCTGTGTCTTATTATGAGATTACACATCCTCACCAAAACACTGCTCTTGGTGTTAATTTTGGTAGTTGAAGGATAGCTTAAACATTAACCAATCTGCCCCTCCACAAGATCCCTTCTAATGCTGCTACAGAAATTATGCATTTTTGATTTTTTCATTTTTGAACAGGAGTAACTCACCACAACTTGAATTCTCTAGAATCAGCAGTCCTGCATTTCTCTGGATGAGAAACAATGCCGTCTTGGATGAAAGATAAAAAAGATCTGGTCTTATGAAAATCTTAAGTCTGCTTATGGCAGAAGAATCTGCTACTCTGAGGTAAGACCCAGCTGTGAAGGTACACTGGGACTCATACCTTGCCGAACTGGGGGGAAAAAAGCCAGCACAGTCAAAAGCTATACAAAGTAGTGCAAGAGAGTGATGCTGAGACTGTCTTTTTTTTCATGAAAAGTAGAATTTGTTGATAATATAGTGCTAGCTCCCTTTCAGGACATGTGATGCTTGCATGCTCCTCTTCTAAATGGAAGAATAGTAAAATCACTAAAATAATTAGGACACCCTGAAAACATAATGATGTTACCTCATCCAGTTCCTCTTCAGAGTGGAGGGTAGAAGGTTAAGTTACTACCCAGAGTATTTAAACATTTTCCTTTCAGGGACTTTTGCAGGATTAATGCAGATATCCAGTAATAAATTTGAATTTCACCCATATTTTCTCCTGAAGTGCGTTTTTTTCTTGGCAGACTCCAGGTGAGGTTAATTGTTCCTAATTCAACATTAGCAGGATGAAGTTTTCTCTCCTCCTGCTAATGGGGTTCTTTTTCTCTCCTTTGGTTAATGTGTCAAACACCAATCCACATCCCTCCCCCCTTACCCTCCCCAGAAACTAACTGTGTTGAAATACATAAGACAATAAGAGAATACATTGTATAATCAAGAATGAAAAATAATATTATCTGCCACAGTAAATCATAGCCAAACAACACAGTTATAATAGAAATACCTTTCCAATGTCTGATTCACTAACACATACTTAGTCAGATAACAAATAACTTATTCTTGGAGAGAGTGCCCTGGATTTGATTTATCTCTGAGTGTAAGTAAATATGAAAAGGCTGCCAAATCTGCCTATATAAATCTCAGCTATCTCCAAATGTCATGTATGGGGGAAGTGAAAAATTAAGAAGGTGTTTCTGTCCTAATAGGGTATGGAGGCAAAAGGTTCTGCTTTTAATTCTTCTTAGAGATGCTGTTTCTCTGGTTGATACCTGGGAAGAATTAAAGCGGAGCTGGAAAAAATACATACGTATATATTTTGTGCCAAATTCTGGTCTTATTTTTGCTGATGTAAATCTGGAGTAGATCCATTAAAGACTCTGGAATTAGTCTGGCTTTGTCCCAGTGTAGCTGACAGCAAACTGAGAGACTTTCAGATTAAATAATGGTTAAATCTTAGCGTTGTTAAGATTTTTCATTTTGGTTATAGTGGCCATTGTTTGTTTGAACAAATAGAACAAAAAGAAATCATCTGAAGATACTTATATACTGCTGCACAAGTGAGAATAGAAAGACTGGGCCAATGTGAAAAATCAAGGGTAAGAAAATAGTTTCCATAACCATTGTTTGCATATGTGTATTCTTGTCTGGCAATACCACACCACACTTAAGGGTTCGTTTAGACAGGAAAGAAAGAGGAGGCATGCAGGGCTGGATTATGCCACTTTAGCTCAAGTATTAAGTAGTATCATAATCCAGGTATAAATCCTGTCAGTTGCGAATTCTTGCCCATGGGCTTTATATTTCTCTCACTTAATTCAGAGGACATCATTGGAATTACTCCTGACTTGTACCAGGGTGGTAAATGTCAGAAATAGGCCCTCTGTCTCCTACGTGGGCTGGTGAACCGGATGCTATGCGTGACAAAGTGTGTCAATTAGCTTGAAGTACTTGCTGAGCCTCAGTCCATCTGGGATTCAAAGGTAGTTTGTTACTCCAGGATGGGGGGTTTTAGTTGAATGTGTCATCCTACTCAAATTCATTAGATGAAAAGTGAGTATCATCTTACATTACATAAGTTCAGCTGGAATGTATACAATGTCAGCAGTATGGGAGAAGAAAACATGTGTTGAATACATCTAGTGTGTCTTGGGTCTCTGAAGGTCACTCCGCTAAAGTAATATATAGTGCTAGTGCTAGTGGCTCAAGGTCAAGTCAGCTTGCTTTTCATAATGCATAAACCTGAAGCTCGCTCAGACACCAATCATCTGACCTAAACCTTGGAACAAATATTTTACTAAGTAAATCAGTGAGCATGCTGGCATTTCTATTAACCTTCAATGCACTGGTGACAGAAAATGAATAATGATAAATAATAACTCAGGGCTGTAAATCATGCTTAGCATCAGAGGCAAAAAAAAAAAAAAGAAAGAAAAAAGGAAAAAGAAAGAAAAAAAAAGGAAAAAGAAAGAAAAAAGAGAAAGGTCTGGTGTACTACCATCTGCTAAGCTCGATGAGCCTGTAGGGAGAAAGCCACAACAAAGGCAAAAGTGCTCCCTCCCTCCCACAGCAGTTCACTGGGCTTAAAAGCTGGGGGTGGGATAGAGGGGGCTTTGCAGAGACTGGTGAGGGAAACACTTGAAAGTGAAAAGCTGAATGTACACAAACCACAGGGAGTCAGAGTAAGATGTGCTCAGTTACACAAAATGGTAGGATTGTTTGGCAAGCCTTGAAACTCTTTTCTTGTCCTCCTCTCCCACTGACCGTCAGCAGCTGTCTGGTGGTAACTGGAAGATAACAGACCTACAGCAATTTACCAGGGTTGAGGAGCTGCTTGTTTTTCTTCCCCAGTACTCTTTTATTTCCTTTTCTTCTGTTTTTCCTTCAGTTGTTTTGCTCTCAGTTAAGGTCACCATAGCCACACAATGGCCTTAAAAAAAATTAAGCCCATAGAGGACAAGAACTGAAACACTTACATATAGCTACTTCTCCTACCCTGTGATACCTGCAAATGTTTCAGCTTCATTCAGAAGTGCTCTGTTTCTCATATCCTTTGGATTTTTGGTCACTCTAATTTTAGACAATACAAATCTTAACATTAATTTATTATAGAGTTTGTTACAAGGAGCATTTTTCATAGCCATGTTAAGTCATTTGCACTTCACAAATTTCTCGGAATCTATTTTTTTTTCTCAACTATTTTTGAAAAAAAAAAAAAAAAGAGTGCTGATGAATCAGTTGTTCAAATTACATGTTGTGTTGAGTTCACCTCTCTAGCTGGGAATGCATTTGTAATGGATTGTCAGGTTGGACACCCCGAGCACGCTCTGTGACCAGGCTACAAGAAGGGAACGCAGCATGCATCGCATCAGGTTGCTCTTGCCAAACACCACACTGGACTCTCACTGAGCAGTCTTGTCCTTTCACGAAAGGGTGTGCTGTGACCCTGGGATGTGAACAAATATAGGGAGCAGGAGCATTGACTGATTGCTTTCTGCGGGATCACAGCAGGAGGTGTACTCAAGCACCTGTTATGGGTTGATAGGAAGAATGTAACAGTTGTGGGTAGGCACAGTTTGTTACTCTGCTTTAGTCTGTTGTGGAATCACACGAAGCAAACCAACCAAATCTAACCCAGATACTTGAGAAAGATTGAAGTCTAACTCCTGAGAGGAGAGGATAAGCTGAGTTCGGCACTTGAGTTCATATCTATAATTCATTTTTTGTCAGAAATGGGTGTAGAGCAGAGTTTGAACTTTTCAAAGACTAAAGGCATTCTTTGCCTTCACAGGTCTTCAGTCTGAAATGCAGGCAAGAGCCAGCCATTATGTCCAGATTCGTATCTGAGTTCAGACTCCTGACCAGTCTTTGTCAGAAAAATACCAGGTGCTTGAATCTAGCGTTCTTTTTGATCATTTCTCTCTTTTGACCAAAATAAAAATAAATGTATTGTTCACCAGCTGGACTTGTGCTACTTCCAATGATTGTGTTTAAATCCTATTCCCAATTGGATTACAGTAACATGATAACACCACTTACAATACAGTCACCATCTGACATTATAAACAAAAAAATGGGCGAGTCTATAGTGCTCTAAAAGTATCTTGTATGTGTGAGCTATTGACTTTGTGTATGGAAATTGTTAACAAGTGAACAAAAGAAGGAAGAATGAACTGCTTTACCAATATCTAGGACTAAATATAATCAAAGACAAAATCTATAGAAGATACAAGATATTTTAATGGTGAAATTATAAAGACTGAATGACAGTCTTAGGATATTAGACCACCAAGGGGAATCCAGCATTTTTTAATTAGCATTTGCTAAACACTATATCTGTAGAAAAGGAAAGGCAAAATCACCTAAGCCTAATCTGGATAATTGGTGAACCTAAAATGGTTTATTCTCCTGTTTGAGGATAACATGGACTGTCTACCTTGCCTTCTGCACACCAGCTTTGATTTCAGATTGGCTGCCCCTTGATCTCCATTGGCAATAGGTATCAGTTACCATTATTGTCTTTCCCAGCCTCCAAATATATTTCCTTATAACTTTGCCTATACTTTCTTGTTCATGCCTCCTATGATAGTGACCTTCATAACAGCATATTAATTTTCAGACTGAAGTCTAAAATGATACATATGCCATGATGTGCGTAAATCTGCCTTAGTGAAAATGTTTTAAGTAGCTCTATTTACTATCTTTCTGGAAACCTACTTTCCTGTCAAATATTGCTAATCATATAGATATCAGTTGCCAGAAGTAACTCTTGCTATCGGCATTTAAAATGTGTTTTCTCTACTGTTTCTGTTTTGTAACTGAGCTGCTACTTGAGTGAATAGCAAAAGTTGCTATTTACAATATTTGTTGCATCATCTGTTTGTTCCTGAGAGAAACTCTGTTTACCTACACAGATGCGATAATAAAGTAGCCTAATTTCACATATAAATGAAAAAATCATTCATTCATTGCCAGATTTGTTTGCTAGAAGTATTTTTAGATGTCTCATTTTCATTTTCTTTTACCTGCACAGGTGGTAAAGCATGGAGAAAACAGTGAATGTGGTTATGTCAGTTCACTTTGTTTGCTTTTGTTTCTAACTGTTTTGCTATCATAAGTTATTATAGGCCACCTATTTTTTTTTGTAGATCAGTTTCTGAACGTCTGGAAATTTTGCGTTGTAGCATTGAGACGTGGTAAAAGACTACACTACCACCTCAGGTTATGGATGGAAGCCAGGAAAGGTTGCAGAGAAGGAAAGCAGTCACACTTTAAATGATGGTATATTCACCGAGGATGGACATCAGTAGTAGTGACTAGAAGATGACTCCTGGCATGATGGAAAAGATAAAACACTTTGTAGCTAAGAACACATGCTATACGGCTCCAGCTACACACAGAGAGAAAGCAAGCTGTGCCAGTTCCTGAGCATGCCACATGTGAAAAGATACAACTTTAAAAACAACCTTTGTATAACTGAAGTGAAATTGGTTTTGAAGCAGGTGCCATAGGGGTCATTTTGGTTACTTATAACATAGTAGGTTATTCAGTTTATCTCCATTGGCATACCTAAACCCTTATTTGATTCTTATGACTCATATGCTATGGAATACAATAGAAAGTATGGAAAGCCCAGTATTTCTGTCATTGCCAAACAGGGGGTGTTTAAAACCCATTTGGAAAGGGACCTTAACATAAGAAAATTAAGTGAAAAAGTATGCTATAAACCAGCCTCCTCATGCCAAACTCCAAGCAAGTAGAATGAGTAATAGGCAATTTCTAAACTTTGGCTAAAGTTTTTGTTTTATTAAAGGTCTGTTTCGTGAAAAATGTCACAACCTTAGAAAAAGGCATCAGCAGATTATTCCACTAAAATGGATGTGTGGACACTACGTCCAAGAGAAAACTTATTATCCTGAGAAATTACGTACAGTTAGCTGCTGCATTAATATACATGCATTTCACAGACCTCTTTAGGAAAAATTAGCCTTATCCCAAAGGGATCATCACTAAACATAATTTATTCTGTCCTTTGCTACATCCTGACTTACCCTTGAGAAGGCATTGCCCATTAAGCAAAAGTAAGCTTAGCTTGTATATGTTAGGTGTTTGATGTTGACCATTCCCAGTAAAAGACTGACAAATTAGTTCTGAAGTCTCAATATTCTGTAATGGGACTGGTAATATAAACCTTAGCATCTCTATCTTCATATTTTGTGAACAGAATAGAAATGATTTAACCAAGACTGAATAAGCTCTGAAAAAAGCTTATAAAACAGGTTGTGAATAAGAGTTTATATTCTTTCCTTTGTACTTAATTTAGCTATCTTATGCCTCTTTCCTGAGGTTGTTCACTACTTTGGGGATTTTATTTTTATTTTATTTTGTGCCTGAAATGAACTATGGCTGAATATAATAATTCAACTAATATACCATCAACAATAACTGTATTTATATTTGTCTTAATACCTAAAATCCACAGAGATTTTTTTGCCTATTTGTTCATTTCAAGTGCTGAATATAAATTAATAGAAATCATCTGCTTTTTACAAATCAAGAAACTATAATACAAAGAGTTCGAGTGGTTTGCCCAAGGTTTCACAGCAAATCCATACCAGAACCATAAATTATTCTTTCTATTAGGTGCAAACTATAATGAAGAAATGAAGATATTATAAAAGGGGAATTCCCGTTTGCTTAGCTGGGAAGTACTTAGCCTGATCTCTGTGGTACATTTTTTTTCCTGACTCATCACCGATCCATGCATTTACACATACACCCCAAAATGAAAAAAAACCCCACATGAATCCACATTGAAATAATCATGCACAAATGACCACTCTGACTTTCTTTTTAAGCTTTTGAGGAAATTGCTCCTAACTAGCTATAGGCAGAGAAGGGGGAAAAAAATCCTTAGTAATTAGTATTTACTAACTACTTTACATGGAACTATATCAATATAAAAGTGATGGTCTGTAGTTAAGATCTGGTGCGTGCCTTTAGCCATTTGGATTTCCATTGAAAGGAAGGACAGCGTGCTGAGCAGAGTTTTCTGGGCACGTGGTGATTACTTATCCACCTTTATTGAAATCTTAATACAAAGCTTTAAAATATCATTTAACTCTAAGCATGCACATAGCAGGGCTAGGGTGAGAGGCTGGAGCATGTATGGGTAAGCTTGCATGCATAAATATGACAGCCATAGAAGTAGTTGTGATTTGGTGGTGGACTTATCCACAGTTATGTGCTCCTCATCACATAACTGGGTACCTAAGTTTTATTGAGCATTGCTAATGGGAGAGACAAAAACTGATCCTTTAAATCTTGCCATCCCTTTTCCCAGTAAATTTGCCCTAGTGTGTGTACATGTGTGTAATTAAAAAGAAAGTTCTAATTAGAGTAGGGCATAGCATCTTTTGTCCTCTCATGAAAATCATGTTATATATGGAAAACCTTCCAATAACTAACCATTTTCATCTCTATAAGCAGACCTGCTTGCCAGCTCTGCTGAGTTCATAGAATGAGCCTGAAGATTTTGCTGGAAATACATTTTGAGTTGGGAGAAGAGTGAAGAAAAAAAAAACATGGTAGTTTTCAGAAAGAAACTTCTAATTATAAAAGACCAGCAGATTTTTTTTTTCCTTTAGTGTCACCTTTTAAAAAATATATGTGAAGATGGAACTACATAAAGGAGTGCTTTTTTTTTCCTCACGTTGGCCCCTTTTTCCAAATTTAGTTTTATAACCATAGCCCCTATTATTTTTTAAGGTGGATTTTCAAGCCCCCATTATAAGTTTCTTTGTGCATCAAACTGTTCAAAATACAATACACTTAGAAGAAAATACAATATAATTCCAAGGAAGACAAATATTTGTTTCATATCTGAGACATGTTACAACTAGTTGGGAGCACATCTACCTCATGATTTAGATATTGACAAAAAACTTTATTATGTCCATGATATCTGTGCATATCTCTTTAAAGAATTCAGTAGTGTTGATGTTTGGATAATAACTGTTGCACATAGTATCTATCTCTGCACCCCATAAAAATATTTTTCCAAATATGAGAATCATGGACTGGGTTTAATATTAGTACAGAAGAGAAAATAAGTGTCTTGTGACATTACATCTACCTAGCTTACATGTTTGAAAATTCCCAGACTAATAATATACATTTTGTATTCTAGAACATCTGAAAATAATATGTCAAGTACCCAAACCTCAGTAGGCCCTGATCCACATGAATGTTAGCTGGAATTTTCTAAAAGTACTTTCATTAAAATTAAACAGTGGCTTCTTCTTTTGCATTGATGGGTCTATGACTGATAGCCCTGAAATTTGTGTCACAAATAAATGATTGGCCCTTCAACTATTTCACATGTCCTTACAGACAGGCAAACGTGATATATGGCATCCACAGACATCTCAATGAACATAATCATGATATCACAATATATCACGTTACACTAGTATATGTTCAGGTCACATAATTTACAGTCAGCAGTGTGAGGATTAACAGGGCTAAATTATATAGATGCTGCATAGAACAGTTTGGGTGCATTATGCTGATGCTTTGGACTTTAAAATGTTAATATTGCAAATGAAAGGTACACTTTGTGTATCATAAATCTAAGTGTCTATTCTTCCTGTGTGCTCAATAAATACACTTCTCATCAACTTTTAATTATGCTGTTTGCATTATTCTGTCCTGAAGAGGATAGCACTCTGTAAATCATCCACTTCTAATGTACACTACAGCATAAGTTTAGTTAATTAAACCATATATTTTATTAGTACTTGCACTTCCATCTTGTAAAACTGCTGGGAAAAAAAAATATAGAGAGGTTTTTATTTATTGCAGCTGAATTTAAGGTGGCATTAGAAAAGTTTAACAGGGTTAGATGTGCATATTGGTGTTGCCTGGTAGCTTACATATGAATATCCAGTCTCAAAAATATATTGTCTACCTATTGCTACAAGAGTGGGAAACTTCTAGAACAAGTTGACTTTCCCACAGAACCACTTCAGTGTATTTAATGGTTGGTATTATCAGAACTGAATCAGGTATATGCTTATCCATTTACATAATTTGTTATGTTAATTCACCAAAGAGATTTATCTTTTAATGAAATTCACAGTTAGTGGAATTAGGAGATCCTTTCTAGTCTTTTTACCTTTGAGTTTCCTCATTTTATTGGACCCAGTGCCACCTCCTGTTTTTAAAAGAAAGTTTTCAGAGCAGAGCCGTTTTATGGTCCAATGTAGGTGCCAGTGCAGTGGGGAGTCATTCCTATTTGAGGATGCCAGGGGATGACATGATACATATGAAAAATAGTAATAAAATATTGTGTTACATAGCATAATTTCATAAGAAGTGTAAACATTTGCCATAGCAGCTATAAGTCTCTGAGGATTAAAGACAGCTTTGGGTAGAGTCCCTACTATATTCTGTTCAGATGTAAAAAAAAAAAAAAAAAAAAAAAATCTTTTGAACTTCTAGGTACAAGTGCTCAGAGAGAAGATTTGACTTCAAGAGTCTGTTTCTAGTTGACATAAAGACACTGTCATACTGCCAAAGATGATTCTGAACTAAATCCTCTGAATGACTTAGCACTTACCACCCCAGCTTGAATGTCTAAATAAAAAAAATTTGGAGGGATTTTATCTGCAGAATGGTTTAAAATTAAATGTATATTCAAGATTCTCCTCTTTGAAGCCAAGTAAATTTGCTCCACCTACAGAGTCTACAGTTATATAGCGTGGTCTGTTGGAAGCACAACACTACTGAGTAAGAGGGAGCATGTTACATTTTGCTTTCTAGATGTTCTTTTCCAAAGGGTATTAGGAAAAAGTCTCAATAAAATGGCAACTTCCTAACATAAAATTATGATAGTTTTAATTGAAAGAAAAAAGAAAGAATAAAAAAGACCTCCCAAAGACCAGCAAACCCAACAGTACACTGTTCAAGAAACTGGTTAGTGTGGTGTAGAAATCGCATGATTATGATTGAGCTTATGGACTATTTTCTGAGTCTTTATTTGAGGCTGTCCTTTCACATGATTTCAGGATCATTAATTGTATAAAAAACAGGAGCTAGAAGTTAAAATGTTATCCTTTTTATACAAGTAAGAAGGAAAGGACTGGGTAATTTTCAGCCCTGTGTGATGAAGACTAAGGGATGAAGAGTGAGCAGTTGCTTAAAATATGCTCATTTTGAGTGCTCCTATCCTGTAGATTGATGCAGTAGAGATGTTTCTGTTGTATAAATATAAGACCACAGTCTTGTTAATAGACTCTGCTTACCTCTAGCTGAAATCACTAGGCCTTGTCTCACACGTGATGTAATGAAAACTCCTAATTTACGTGCACTTGAATTTGATAAGGGCTTTGGTATTAAGCTGTTTGCCTATGTTTCTTGACTACTGTCTGTATTGTTGTGTAGGATGGTTCAGTATTAAGCCAAATGAAAGAGGTTCCTTTTCCACTCATAATTCTACAGCACCATGCCCTAATAAAAAAAAAAAAAAGGTGGGGGGGGAAAGTTTGGCAAAATAAGTGGCAGTTGAGGAGGCTTATTCCTTGATATTACTTCATAGTTGATATTGTCTTTTTAGATCTGCCTTTGCTTGTTTCTGTATGTTCAACTTCCATAAACAGAAAAGGGGCTATGTATTAGTGTAAGGTATACTAGGACACAGAGCCACTTCTATGCATTTTTTTCTCTTTTGACACAGCTGCTTCAACATGCTTTTTTATGTGGTAAGTCATGGTGTGGCACCATTGGTTAAAACACAATGACATTAATTGGTTTATTCCATGTTTGACTGATTTTTGCACCAAAATACATATTTTTAGTTTACATGGGGGCATGAAAGCACAAGGCCATAAAAGGAAAGGCAAAACTATGGCTGTTAGCCAGCAAAAGCACTTAGAAAACTGGTGAATTTTAGGGAGGCTTTTAAATGCTTATAAGGAACTGCAGCTCCCTAGGAATACTGCCAGGATATATGTTTGGTTCGGTCTAAAACAGCATAGGGAGGTTCTTTAGTTAAGAACAATAAAAGCTTCTTTTTCTCTTAACTTCTGCTGAGGCAGTTAAGAACCCCGTATGCTTTTTATACCCCTCAGGGTGACTGTGTTTTATTGATGGAGTGGACTCTTCCCTAACCACAGTGTACACTGCGCTGTGCCTAACATCAGGCTGGCCTGGAGCTCTGAATCAGCATGCCTGACTTTAAACGCAAACAGCAATGCTGCAGCTTGCTGCAGACTATGACATTTACTCACATTATTATCACCAGCCAGAGAGGGTCACAGGAGGGAGAAACTGCTCTTTCTTTTGACTGCGGGGAGGGGGGCACTGTGCCCCCTGAGGCAGACGTGTCCTCTGTAATGGCTGCCAGTAGACCGGGGCTGCTCGGTGATATTCTCCAGTCACAGAGCACCTACAGCTTTGATTTTGTACGCGTAGGGCTGGTGTGTTGGGGTCTGTGATCCTGGAGTGGCAGTTGCAGGCTGAAGTAAGCTGAGTGTGCTGATGTTTGGAAATGAGCCTCTGCAAAGTGGCTCCGCTTCTCTCTCATCAATTTTTACAAGCCTCTATTCCATCTTCGGGGGTGTTTTAGATGTGTTTTAAATGTATTTTCCTTCTGCAGACTGCAATTAATTGAAATGCTTCAAGAAGAGTGATTTGTTTTTCATAAAGTGACTGGGATGTGTTGAAACGTCAAGAGTTTTGCTCTGAGGACAGGCAGCAGCGTCTGCCAGGGCCGTGCTCGCGCCATGTTGAGGGCTTGATGAGCCCCGTGGATCACCACATACAGGGAGCATCAGGCTTCACTCTGAATGCAAGTACTCAGGGATACAACTTACACACCGAGATTTTCTCTCTATCTGTCCTACACACACACGTGAGCACATTTATTATTCGTATCAGCAGAGCTGGGATTTGGGGAGCTGGGGAATGTGAGTCTGAGGAGTTAAATCCTAACGGGGATTGCAGGGCCTCAGCTGGAGAATCTCCACAAGCTTGGAGCAATCAAATGCAGCTGAGGCCAATTTAAAACAAAACAACAACAACAACAACAAAAATCTGCCTGTTCTCATGGCAAGGGGAAATGGGGATTGAATAGGAAACTCAGAAATAAACATGTAACATCAGAGGAGTTTTTCATTGTTTAATCATCCGATATTTCTTACAGTGGTTATTTTCTGGCCCTGCCATAAAACCTGCAAGACAGGGGAAAAAGAACATCTGTCTTTTTTTTTTTTTCTCCAGAACATGTCATTTCTCTGACCAGTGAAAGCAGTCTTTTTTTATATAAGGTTTGTTCAGGGTGTTGACATTCAGATTTTTTTTTTTTTTTTAATTTGCTAATTAACTTTCCTGTAAAATTTTGCAAGTAACTCAGAATTGCATTTAGTAGCTTTCTTATGAAGTTACTGTATTTAGGATTTGAGCTTTGGTAGGTTGAAATCAGTCATGTAAATCAATGGATATCCACTTTTTTTTCTATTAAGTATATCTACCAGAACTAGTGTATTGATATCAATATTTATAGCTAAGTACCTTTTAATCCTCAGTGCTATACTTATTTAAAGTTTGCCATTTCTGCTTGCATTAATGTCAATAGGCTGATTTGTTAGGTTTATGTAAAGTGTATAGTAAATCTTAACGTTAAATTTTAACTGGTCCTTTCAGTAGTTTGAAAAAAGTTTCAACCTTTTTTTTGATGGAGTTGGGTTTTTTACATTTGCTTCACTTTGCTTCCAGATAGGGTAAGTCTCAAGTGATTATATTATCAATTGTATCACACCACCTTACACTATCTTAAAAATGCCCTGCATGTATCTGCTGTCATTGTAGAAGAGAATTCAAATTCGAATAGGTAATTGTACTCAACAGAAATATATGTTCCTGGTAAAATTACAATTTGCATTCTATTTTCTTTTTCTTTTTTTTTTTTTAAGGAAAAATCTCATGGTATATTCATTCAAAGCTTTCTGAAGTTTTGTTTTTCCTTAGAAGATGTCCTAGATTTTATTCTTTAATGTTGTTCCTGATTTATTGAATGTCCATGTTTCCCTGGATAGTACCATCTTTTGAGTTATACATCATCGGAGTGACTCATTCCGATGATGTATTGCATTAATACATCATCAAAGCGCCTTGCTCTGCTGTTGCACTAATGATATGTTAGTATAATACATCATCAGAGTGAACTGCACTGATGATGTATTACTTAGATGGTGATGACATTCTGTGAAGAAAAGGTTGAGGAGCAGGTTCAATACAGTCACAGGAGAAAAATTAGTCAATACAGAGTATAACTGTTTCCCTGGTAGTGATGCTGATGCTAAATTAGCACCATAGCCCCTGATCTGTACCCTTGCAGAAACACTGAGACATGCATTATCCCCAAAAGAGGAATGAATTCAGAACACTCAGCTAAAGGATTTTACAGGAGAGAGAAGAGGTGTAACTATACATATCACTGGAAAGCTAAAGGTTATACATATAGCTATAATTACTGGCTACTGAGAGATCGAATGAATCAAACAGGGCCAAAATAGGACCAATGTCTACATATGTTCAGAAGCTACCTCTCTGTTGGAGAATGTGACACACAGGAAGACAGAGATATAAGGGCTATAAATATGCTTCCTGAATTAAAATCACTGCCATTTAGGAACCTCTAACAGGAATATTAAAATATTCTGAGGCATCTAGGAAGGCTATGCCATGGTATTTTTTTTCCTCACTTTTAATTACGTACTTGTTTTAGTCATACCATGTCAGAAAAACAGGCAGAACATGTCACTGCCTCAGTGCTGTGTACACTCTCTCATGAGCTCCATGTGCACTCAATAATTGGTAACATTTCCAAATTAGGTGTGCACAGCTGGTATACATAGAAATTAAAACGTTTGGTCT
The DNA here is from genome assembly GCF_028858705.1 of Grus americana. Classification (NCBI taxonomy): domain Eukaryota; kingdom Metazoa; phylum Chordata; class Aves; order Gruiformes; family Gruidae; genus Grus; species Grus americana. The sequence continues at coordinate 26,213,241 of NC_072858.1, forward strand.
TCAAGTTGCTTAAAATTGTCGTCAGAGACCAGAAGGAGAAAACTGTGTACGTGTATGTATGGCTGGAAATCCTCCTGCAAGGTTGGACTGTATTATGCCAGCAGCTTTCTAAAAGTTGTATTTTATGTAAGTCATGCTTAATATTTTTTTTACATGTACATATCTATCTCTTTAGGGTTTTGATTGTTTTTATTTTTTTAAATATAAAATTGCATGCTTTCCTTATTCTTTTTGTTTAATTAAGAATAATGCATTACTTGCTTTTTCACTGCTGGGTTGTCCAACTTCAGAGAGGGTGGTTCTTTTTCCCTGATCCTGGTAGTGTTAGAGGGTTCCCAAAATGGTCTCTGGAAGAAGGTGCTGGAGCAGCTGCTTTCTGAGTTCACTTTCCAGAATGGTGGAGGTGAAAATAGTGTTAAAATGAAAGCTGTCAGGGTTGTAGAGAACAGAGAGAAGATACTCTACCTTGATTTATTTACTTAATACAAGGGACAGGCTGTGACATATTTTTCTAAATGAGAACAAAATATAATACAAGTACAAAAAGGGTTGTGGCATTATGGTCACATCCCCACAGACCTTGCTTTCCTATCTTCTCCCTCATTCTGCTAACTCCTAATTCCCTCCTTCATTTTTTTTCAGCTGCTTTGCAGCTAGTGCCACTTGGGCTTCGTGCCCCACCATTCCCTGCGCTCCGTTTCCCACCCAAGCAGAGCCTTTCTTTGTGGTGTGAGGGAGCAAGCAGGACCCATAGGTAAAAGCACCCTCTGCAGGAGGGTCTGTGCACAGCGTGGCGCTGCTCTCCTTGCCCCAGAACCATACTTGGGCTGGGCTGGCAACACGTTCAGCTCCCAGGCTGGGTAACTTTCAGCTCTGAAACTGTGGGAGAAATTTCCTTTGTAATCATGGATTCCCCTCTATCATCATACAGGTGATTCCCACACTTGCCATCGCCCTCATAGGCTCTTTCTTGATGCCAGACCAAAAAGAAATAGTGGCTAGCACTGCTTTTGTCTATCCAGTGTGCTTTGAAGAGTGGTAACGCAGTGAGGGAAGGCAAGCATTCCATTGAGGTGCACAGCAGTGCATGGCCATGCCTCCTGACAGCATGAAGGGGAACACTCTCGCCTGTCTCAGCAGTCTCCTTACAAAACTGTTTGAGGACTCCTATTCTTGGCTGCTTCACACTGTGTAATATAATCTTCCAAACCAGCCTTTCTTTCTTGCATTTCTCTCCTGATCATCTGTCTTCTACAACTTGAAGAAAGACAGGGTGAGAGTGGCTTAAGGTACTCTTTTGTTTCTCTCTCTCTCTTTTTTCCTTTTATTCTCCCCTTCCTTTCCTTCTGTCTCATTTGGTTTCCGCTTCTGCTCCAGCTCTTTCTTTGTATAGGTGATTGCTTTAAAGTTGAATTATGTGGTCAAGATACACTTTAGATATGAGTTAGCTTTTAAAATAAACCATATTGTACCAGTTCTTAAAAAGCCACAATACTTTGTGGCAATATTCCCAAGATATTTATCAATGCAGCAAGTCATTGTTTCTCATTACTTTCAAATATTGCTGGACTCTGCTCTCAGGGACTGAAATCACTGTTTCAAGCTTTTATTTGGAAATGAATGCTTCAGAGCTACTCAATATTTCTATCACTACTGCAGGTATTTTCAGAACAGCTCTCTGTTCTGATTCTTTACAGTCTCTTCATAAAAACCAGAACAATAGAAAAGATTTAAAAAAAAAAAAAAGAGGAAATTAGTGAACTTATTTTGTGTCCACAGATTTCTGATGTTAGACAAAATAAATGTGATGGTGTTCCATAGAATGCAGCAGCAAAAATTGATAATTTTAAAATTATGTTCTCAGTAATATTTTCAGCATTCAGATTTAGTATGTGATTTGTCAGGTTCCATTTGTGGAGTTGAACTAAAGTCAGATGATATTACAAATACCAAGGCTTATTTAGGAAAACCACAGATGCTGTGAAAAGTAACGAGGTTCCCACTGGATACGTATAAAATGTTACGAACCTTTTTCCTGAACCTGTTTGCTTGACTTCTGTATCCTAATTAGTCGTAATGACTCTTAAAAATATTAGAACTAGAACATACTCTTTGAGTCTGGATAAACTAAGCCTTAGTTTTTAATGTGGCTCATATATATGTGTTTTGTATCATCTAAGACAATCTGCCATAACACAGGACAAAACAAAGATGTTCTTATTTTTTATAAATAAAGCTTGCTTTCTTTAAGATAGAAGCTGCCAATTGCAGAAATACACACGTTGTTCATAATTTATAAACAATAAACACTCCTTTTGGCAGGCTGCCACGCAGTTCCTTTTCTGCTCAAGGTCTAAACTGTGAATGAGAAATGATGTGAAAGTTACAAATGGTATGGCTAAGGGACCTGGCACATCATTGAAGTGATATTGGTGCCAATCCAAATCCATGTTAGACTCCGTTAGGATAGGCCAGTTCAAAGATGTAATACAACTTACTGGAAGTGACTATATCAATGAAATGTAAAGTGAAATATATAGTAGTCTTATTGCCATGTGGTAATGACAGAACATCATCTCAGGCTTTTTTCATTCCTGCCTTAATATCGTTGTGGAGATGCAGATAAGCAGTTACTTGTGTATCTGGGTTTCAAATGGTTCAAACTTCAGTTAGCTTTATGTTTATAAGGTTGATGTTGCATAAAATGAACCTTTTGGAGGGAAAAACGTGGGGTGGGTTAGGCATCAGACACATCATAGCTGGCAAACTGTCAGATGCTCATTACTTTGAACCTGCAACTGGCCCCTCTGAAGCAGTTTACTCTCCTTCTCCAGCCTTCTCTGCCTCAGCTTACTTGCAACTGTAGCTTGGAATCACCTCTGGTGGTGTTTCCTTCCTCCCCTGCTTGTCCTGCTAGCACAAAGGGGATACCCTATTTGAAATGGTTACCCCAATCTGCCTCATGTGAACATCATGCTCAGGCTTTTTATGAGTAGTGGGCTGGTTTTCCTGTGCCAGGAATCCCAACACTTATTTCCTCCCACTTCTTGGGGGGTGTGGAGGTGCTAACCAGTCCAGCTTACCTAATTGGGTTTATCTATGTAGAAAGTAGTCAGATTTGGGGAGACACACACACACCTTCTTTTAAAAATGTTTATACTTCTGTCAAGTGGTCGGCATGTCACACTGCTCTCATTGTGTTCCTGCACCTGAATACTTGCAAGGCTGCACTGTTAGAGGTCTGCTATAACAAGAACCAATGCGCTCAAATTTTTCTGAGATGATTGGGTTTAAGTAGGCTCTAACATTTTCTTGCCTACTCTGAGAGTGTTCCTGGGTGTATTTCCTATAACCTATTGCTACACTATAGTGGTATATTTGTTTGACCTGGTTTTCTGACACTGCACAAAACATGTTCATCTCTTCAGAGAGAGTACATACAGTTCACTGAAGTTCATATCTTTAGTGAATTCTTTTTAAGTGTTAACTTTAAGTGAATTAAGAATCTGAACATTATTTTTGTTCATTTGCAATTTACCATCTCTATTCAGAATCAGTACATCTTTCAGATGCATTGTCTGCTACTCTCCCACTTCTGTAACCTAATCTTCTCTTCCTGTATAATTTATATACTGGAATTGTAATTCTCCATTGATTCAAAATCAAAAAGCCCATTGATTTTTGTCTTACCACTGTTTCACAAATGGTTTGTTACATTGACTAAAGGCCTAAGCTGAAGCTCACTGAAGTCAATGGAAGTCTTTCAGCTGACTCTTAACAAGCACTGGATCAAATTCTAAAATACAAGTCTTTCTACTAAAAACCAGCAGCAAAACTTTTTCAGATCATCAGCAGGGGAGTGCTGTAGGGAGAAGACCAAATTTCTGTGTACACACACATTTTCCCTCAGGAATGATCCTCTAGAATTGCAGACAGCAGTATAATAAATCAATTATCTGATTAAACCAAAAATAATTAATATGCAATTATGACAGATGTCAGGTCTATTAATATGTAAATATTCATAAACTACCTGACAAATTGCACATATGCAAGAAGAAATCTTTAAAGATGAACATCCCACTGTGTTTGCTGAACATAAGGGCAGGAAGTTTCTAATTTGGTTGGGGAAAATAGCAACATGTATTTCAAAATAATTTTGTTTTCGTTTATCGAATACACATTCCCAAGAGTGAACAATGAGCTGTGATGTGTCTAAATAAATAAAGTCTTTATGTATCTCAGCACTCCAAAACTTAAAATGTTTACTTAAAATTGGCAGAACTAATATAAATCTGAGAGTCATTCAAACTACAATAACATAAAAAAAAAAAAAAAAACACTTGTTCAGTTAAGAAGTTGCAGTTCTTCACCAAACTAACCAGTTTCACTAGTTATTGACTCATTAATTAGCAGCCTGGGTTAATTGGTATTCCCCCATCAATCATTAATATTTTTATTCATTGATCACTTTGTTTAATTGTTAATTCATTGCATATTAACACTCATAACCAAATTTATACATTAACAACTTTTAAGGTAACCTATACAAATTAATTTCTGAGTTAATTATTAGTTAATTCCCTTGGTAATTATTTACTAGCTTAATTATTTTCTACTTTACAATCATTATCTAGTCTTAGGTTAATAATTGTATAAACTCTTTTCTCTCTTAATTTTTAACTAGACATCCCTTATTAACCATTAAATAACACCATCACTAGAATATCTGTTCCAAACCTCAGTTTACCTAAGGCTGGGCTATTCTTATTGCCGTGTAGCAGTAAAATAACCCTGCATTTGACAACTTTGTTAAATGTAACAGGCCAATGTCTGAGCTGGACTAAATTATATCTCCTTTCTAACAACTATCCCGTGGTGAGAATGAAAGCACTACTCATTCCCGAGTGATACTCTGTTTTCGGACAAGACATGGACATAGTGATTGCTATGACACCTCTTGTCTCTTTTTTTTCAAGATGTCTAGGACTGAAGTTTTCCCCCAGCTTTGCTATCATTGCAAAGGAGACTTCAGACCTGTGGCTATTAAGTCCAAAAGGACAAATTTTTTTCAGCCACAGATAACCTACTTAAGAATGTGTGGCAAGACAGATGAATAGGAGGAGCACTGTGAAACCTCCAGGGCAAAAGAGTTTAATGACAACTATTCTGTTGAGATTTTTTTTCAACATAACAGAGAAGGGTAACTCTCACGAGTAATTAAATCCCTTTTTCTCCTAATTTAACAAATTTAATGATTGTATGGCTGGAGACCCAATTCTGCTTTGTGACATACTGGTGATGATTTCTTCATCTGCACGCTGTGGACCTCACATAAACAGATAGAACTAGTTAGAGTTTCTCTATTAAAACATTTCTTTAAGAAAACAGAATCTTCTTTAAGAAAGTAGCCATAAAAATGTAGCTTTTACATTGTAGAAGATATAGGCCATAGCAAGAAGTAGTACAACTGCCCATAGAGAGAAGATAGATGCTAGGTACCTGTGAGGTACCTAATCTTGTGAAGCAATCAGTTGGATTGGTGCAGTATAAAATGCCTTGCTATTTTTAAATGGCTGTTTTTTTCTTTAATAATTTTCCTTGCCACAAACACTTTCCCCATGCTTGCTTATAATTTCTTGTGAAAAAGAATGTTGCAATTAAATTTTCTGTGAAGGGATGGATGCGGTGAGTTCAATGGTTTTCATCTGACTCCATGCACAGATTCAGACTGTTACTGGAAATATAGCTTAAGTGTTTCCAGATATTATTCTGATCTTTTGAAAACCATTATTTAACATTTTAGTTGAGACCTTTTAATCAAGCTTTTGAAAACTTTAAGTTACTCCACGGAGCATAAGTAGAGGTTCAGCTGAGCAGAAAGCAAGCGGAACATAAGTCTGAGATCTTCTAATTCCACATCTGGGTTGCCTAACCTGTCTACCTGACTTAATTGATGCATTTTTAATTTTCTTTTGGAAAAGTGAGCATTTGAAAATAAAATTCAAGAAGTTGACTTCTTAACAGTGACTTGAAGAGTCATTAAGGTTTCAAAACACTGGCGCTTTTTTTTTTTTTTTTGACCAAAAAAAATATGCTTCAAATGGGGTAAAAATTATTTCCTAAAATAAGAAAAAAAATTACTAAGATACTTGTTTTCAGAGCTAGTGATTGATATGAGACAAAATGCAGCAGAGAATTCATTGAAGCATGTTATAAGTTAAATACAAATGCTTGAAAATTTAGTATTTTAAATTTTTATCAATGATTTCATATTATATCTGCTGAATTTTTGTAGAAAAACATAAGAATTTCTACTAGTTACTAACAATTTAATCTATTTATACATATATATATATAAAAAAATAATTTTTAAAAGTGCATATATATACGTTAGAGAGAGTGAGATGGAGATGCATTTTCTTTTCCTCCACAAAACTGAAAACATCTCCATAGTGTTTATAGCCATTTTGATATCATAGACTCATAGAATCTTAAGGTTGGAAAAGACCTCTAAGATCAAGTCCAACCATCAACCCAACACCACCATATCAAAAGCAACTATTGTAAAATTTTTAAAAAATCTGATTTTGACCACAACTTTATTGTTTCTTTGGAGAAGCAGAGTAGGAGCATGATGTGTGTGTCATGATGGATGTTCAGAGCAGAGTATGCTCTTAAGGTTTCACTCTTTGAATGAATCTAAGTATGATAAGCGTTTGGACTTCTCAGTGATTGGCTTTGCAAAGCAGCTATTTCATTCCTTGGTTCAGGTTTACTGTAGCATCTAAATCATGATGTGGACCTGATTTCATCCTCTTTCATAGTATTTAGTGTAATAAGGAATACCTTGTTTCAGTCAGTAATATTACAGCAGGAAAAAGAAATGAAAAGGTAAGTCTCAGATGTAATATATGAGTTAAAAAAAAAAAAGGAAACACCAGGTATATAAAATAATTTTCTAGAGGAGCAAACTAGTTTGTTAAAAAGAAAGTGCACTCCAAGTTAGAGGTGGTGTTTTATTAGTATCAATTTGCTGAGCTTCTATACATAAAGACCAAAAAACTTTTCTCAATATACAAGGCTGAATCTATGGTCTTTGATTGAGAATGACAGTGTGGGAGCAATTTGTACAGCAAAAGGGTGACAGCAGATAGCAATTTCCATGTCCTTTGTATTTTCTGTATGAAAGTTCAGACTGTCTGGGTAAATGAGAAAGGGAATCGTTAGCAGTTCCCAATATGGAAAGCCATTAAAACTGTTTGTCTAAAGAATTGGGGCAATGGTGTCTGCTTGCTTCAGTTTAGTTAAACAAATAAGATAATTATTTTGTACTTTATTTACTTTTGATTATTAAAGACTTTTCCTAAATTATCCAGGGAAAGTTTTTCAAAAGGGCCTAAGTGATTGAGCATAAAGTACTCCTGGATAACCTAAATACTTAAAAAAAAAAAAAAAAATCCTGTGTGACTTTTATTACTTATAAAACATGATTTTGCAGTCTATTAAGGTGCTAAATGTTGTTATATATGGCAATTTGACAGTCTTATCTGGTGTTGGCCTTTCATTCCTTAACAACTGGCTGATCTAAATGAAGCATGGTATATACCTTCAATATCCAGCAGCAGTCCCATCCATATCATCTGGGTGTTTGTTACATAAATCTTTTAAATCTCCATATGCTACATGTTAACTATGACTTCACCTCAGCATCGATGGTTTCTCTCGGCAGTGAAGAAAAACTGTTACAAAAGCTCTAAAACCATGCATGTGATTAAGTGCAGTTCTAATGACAATGCAAGAAATTACTTTCATGAGCTTAAAGACACTTCTTTTTCAAGGTAAAACAAACCATGAAATTAGATGATAACAAGGTTGAGATTTATACGTTTAATCCCTTCCAGGCAAAGCTCTGGATGAATTACAGTCAGAAGAAAACTGTCTTAAGATAGCCAATATAACTGGCAGAATATATTAAAAAAAAAAAGGCATGAGGGATTAAGAAGCTAGCATAAAAAGGAAAAAACAACTCTAAACAAATCAGAAGCTAATGAAATGACTTTAGAAATACAGCCTTCAGTTATGAAGATAAAGCCATTAACAGCCCTACGAGCAAAAAGGAGCTACTTAAAGATTTTTGTAAAGGGAAATAAAAACAGGGGAAGTGAATAAACAGATGAAAATCTGAAAAGGGAGGTGATTTCCATCTGTGACCAAATATATTAAAGGGCAAACTAAAAACAAGTTGTTAAAATTAAAACTAGTGTGGTAGGTACAAAGCCAATACTTTGTTGTATTCATTCTTTTGTTATTTGCAAGTTGTCTGCAAGCAGTTCCTTCAATATTTTCCCATGCAATTGTTTTAAAGCAGCATTTTGATTTTCTAGTGAACCAGTTTTTCTTAAACAAACTCTTGTTTCAAATTTTTGTGACATATTTTTGTTGTTGTCAAGTTATCTGATTCCATGGAAAAAGCTTAGCACTTGGACAAGACGACTGTACTGGATCTGCATGTCATGTAAGAAAATGCTGTGAAACTTTGAGGGGAATAGGAGCTATTCATTGTTCAGATAAGCTTTTCTTTTTACTAGCTTAGCCTAGCCGATATTTCAGGACCAGCCCGTTGTACCTGTTGCTTCTTTACAACTCAAACTTATCTGCCACTATTTCAATATCTTTCTTCTGGTAATGAATCTCCCCACACTGTCCTAAAATGTCATGCTTTGTACTAAGCTATGGCATTTCCAAGCAAACGAATCTCATCACAGCTTTGATGCCATAGACTGAGTGCCCATAGTGTGTTATTCTTTCTTTACAGATTTTTTTCCCTTATGTGATGTAAGGCATAAACCAGTTTCCCCAATATGTGTTGGAAAATATAGCCTTAATGTATTGGTCTTGCTCTTCCAAGTTCAAGCATATGGCAAGGTGACATTTCAGTCTTGTCACAGGCAAGAATTATAGCTAAAATGAGAAATTAGGCCAATCTAAGTTTGTGGTATTCATACCTTTCTAAATGAAATTTATTTCTGCTAACAGGTTTCTCTAGTATGCTATTGCACTAGACTGTGGAATGTATGTAACCATGTGCAGTTAAAATATCTAGTAATATTTTCAGTTCTTCATTTTAGTGTTAACTGCTAGGCTTTATACATAGCTTAGGAACCAATAATTTATCTCACTATTTATTGCTTCATTTAATAGTTGACAAAAGAAATATCATATCAGCCAAATCCAAGTCAAATAATTTCTGAGGCTACAATATCATGAGAGTTTAGTACTGAACATTATTCTCACTGGTAATACAGAACTACCATTATTGATACCATTACCGACTGCAGAATGCTCTTCATGAAAATTAAGACATTCACATTATGACTTTTGAATGCTTGATTTCACATCTGATATAGCTGAAACATGTCACTTACATGATATGTTCCTGTAAAAATAATAAAGATGATAACAATAACTCTGGACTATAGTGTTTCTCATATTCCTTCAATTTCAAGAAACAATAAGAGAAACATTATTTACTTTGTTACAAAGGAAGTTTATAGGAATAAAAGAACATGAGAAATTATTATTTATATTATTTATGTATATTACATGTAAATTTCTGTTTGCTATACATTGAAGCAGGCTCAGAATTATATTTTTTTCATATTTGGTTTGTCTAAACTGGAATAGAGAGCACCAAACTTTGAGTGGTGTAACTGATGACATATTTCCTTGTTAATTAGCTGCATCTGGAATAGAGGACTTTTATGAAACTGAGTACATACAGCTGTTGATAGCAAGTCTGAAAGTATTCAGCTTCTAAATATATCACTTCAGTAAGAGAGGTAGAGGTCAATTAAGCTAGAAAGCTTTTGTACATCAAGTCATAGTCAGATAGGTAAAACAAAATGCCTGGCACCAATGGGTAGACATAAAACTCTGAAAGAAAAGCCATTGTATATGATTATTCTCACTGAAGTTTATTGCAAACCAAAGTGCAGAAAAATATGTTTTTGTATTAAGTGGAACTATTTTGATAATTATGCCAGTATTTACTTTTTTTTTTTTTTTGGGCGTCTGAGAAAACTGATTAGACAAATACTGTTGATGATTGTTGAAAGATTTTAAAAAGATTCAAGTCAAAACTAAACATAGAGATTGATCTACAATATATGGCTGTAAGCTGCATTTATTAAAGACTGCTAACACTACATTTTGTTATTAAGAGATATGGAAGTAAAAGGAATAATATGTTCCCCTTCAGACTGCAAGTCTGAGCGCCAGACTTGAGCTAAAAGATGCTGTTAGTTAATCCAGTTCTAAATGGGTATCTGATCTTTTGGGTTTAAGAGTTCAAGGCAGACAGATATTATGCACTCGTGCTACACCATTCCTTCATGTACCTTTGAGTTCAGTGACCAATTTTTTTTTTTTTTTTTTAAATAAGATCAAAGCATTACTGAAATGGCTGGGTAGCATGAAATTATATAAATTTCCCAAATATTTCAAAAAATATTTTTTTTTGGGGGGTGGGACAACATGTTCAGTGAAATCAAAATATGTTTTCATTTTGTTCTTTGTAAGGTAGAACTCTGATATACTACTTTAAAGAAGTAGCAGATTTCTAGATGCAAATCTTAAAAATAACCAAGGCAAAATTGTCCTTGACTTTTTTTCCTTGCAATATAGAAAATTGCAAATAATTTTATTAAAATTAAAGGACTTTAAAAATATAAAGTGGAGGCATACTTTTTAATATTCTTCTCACATACTTTACTCCAACCTTTTTTGTTTTTCTTTTTTAGGGAAAAAATACCTGTCCAACCTGAAATAGATAGTTTTATCTGTATGGGATCTTGTGTAGATTTGATTAACACTACACTGTCAAGTCTTTAGGGTCAGGGCAGATTGTATTAGAAGCATGACAAGTAGTTAATGAATTTACATTGACTAATCCATACAAAGCTAAAGATTTTTCTGTCAGGATTAATGTCCAAAAAGAGTAGGACACACTATTTGATACATTATCTTACACTGAATCATACTGTTATTGGACATAAGATTATTTTGTCTCCTTCTGTAGATACACAACTGTTTTTTGCTGTGACACTGATGTATAGCCATTGCATTAAGAATTCATTTAATCATCAGTAATGTTCTGTTGTAATTCATCTGTATATGGTATGTGTGCTTGCGGTAACTGGACGAGTACCAAGTTCACTTTATAATATTTCCTGCTGTGTAGCCATTCAGAATGCAGCATGGAGTCAGAGATGCATGTTCCAAATTTTGATCTATGCCTTCAGTTTGAATCGAACTGTCAGAAGATCTGGTGATGAAACATATTTTAAGCTTTCAGATGCTGTCTAGATATATTGTGATCAAAAGAGTTGCTGTTTCTTAAAAATTTAGTGGCCTAAGTGAAATGAATACTCAGTGATCCTGTGATATTTCACGAGGCAGAATTTGGTGAAAAGAATTGCTGGAATGCTTTTTCCAGGGAAATTAGGCATGATAGTCGTGGCAAAATGGTAAGAAGAGACAGGGTAAGCCCCTGGTTCTGAAGAAGAGAAAGGGATTAAGAAAGATGCCTTATCAAGTTTTGAATAACAGTCCAGAAACTATGCAAAAGAAGCAAGTCAAGAAGTGTAACATTCTTCTCATTTAAAAGCTGGAAAAAAAATTACGGTCCAAAATGGCAGCAGTAAATACATGAAGGGAGCACAAGAGGGGAGAAATAGGACAAAATATTCTCTTTGAACAGTTTTTTTCTTTATTTTTAAATGGAGATTCTTTTGCTTAGGACTAAACCACATGAATGGTTGACAAACTGAGGCACTCATCGAATCTAACACTGTACCTTTAAATAGTGCTATTTTTGCTGATTATGTTTCTAAGAGGATAGTTAAAAAAAAATCATGAATTTGCATCGAATAAGATTATTTTTAAAAAAGCGTCATGCAAATTCTTAGTTGACATCTTCAGTAGATCCAGTTGTCTGTGTTATATACAGGACTGTCTCTTTAAAAAAGGCAAAATTCCCAAACAATGAAACAAAATCATTACTGTGTTCAAAATATGTTCAAATTAAATCAAGGAAAAATACATTTCTTAACAAGGAAACAGGTGATTTGGTTGGCTTTTTGGTTCAATTTAGAGTGTAATAGCTTGATCATTCTTTAAGAATATTTCTTAAGAAAAACCACAAATTATATAGATTACAGGATAGCTTAATATTCAGAATCAAAGCTTTGGGTTTATGATAGTTAAATGATAAAGGTAGTTCAGTTCTCAGTAATGGTCAAGAATAGAATATTTGGATTTACTATGGAAAGATTAGAAAGCAAACTGGAAAATTGCAATCATAGAATCATAGCATCATAGAATAGTTTGGGTTAGAAAGGACCTTAAAGATCATCTAGTTCCAACCCCCCTGCTGCGGGCAGGGACACCCTCCACTAGCCCACGTTGCCCAAAGCCTCATCCAACCTGGTCTTGAACACTTCCAGGGATGGGGCCTCCACAACCTCTCTGGGCAACCTGTTCCAGTGCCTCAACACCCTCACAGTAAAGAATTTCTTTCTAACATCTAATCTAAATCAACCCTCCTTCAGCTTAAACCCATTACCCCTTGTCCTGTCACTACACTCGCTGATAAACAGTCCCTCACCATCTTTCGTGTAGGCCCCCTTCAGATACTGGTAAGCCACAATTAGATCTCCCCGGAGCTGCCTTTTCTCCAGGCTGAACAACCCCAACTCTCTCAGCCTGTCCTCATAGGAGAGGTGCTCCAGCCCTCTGATAAGCTTCGTGGCCCTTCTCTGGACTCGCTCCAACAGCTCCATGTCTCTCCTGTACTGGGGCCCCCAGAGCTGGACGCAGTACTCCAGGTGGGGTCTCACGAGAGCGGAGTAGAGGGGCAGGATCACCTCCCTTGACCTGCTGGTCACACCTCTTTTGACGCAGCCCAGGACACGGTTGGCTTTCTGGGCTGCAAGCGCACACTGCCGGCTTGTGTTGAGCTTCTCATCAATCGCTACCCCCAAGTCCTTCTCCTCAGGGCTGCTTTCAATCCATTCCTCGCCCAGCCTATAGTTGTGCTTGGGATTGCGCCGACCCACGTGCAGGACCTTGCACTTGGCCTTGTTGAACTTCATGCGGTTTGCACGGGCCCACCTCTCCAGCCTGTCAAGGTCCCTCTGGATGGCATCCCTTCCCTCCAGCATGTCGACCACACCACACAGCTTGGTGTCATCGGCAAACTTGCTGAGGGTGCACTCAATCCCATTGTCCATGTCGCCGACAAAGATGTTGAACAGTGCTGGTCCCAGTACCGACCCCCAAGGAACGCCATTCGTCACTGTTCTCCACTTGGACATTGAGCCGTTGACCGCAACTCTTTGAGTGTGACCATCCAGCCAATGGAGTGGTCCATCCATCGAATCCATGTCTCCAATTTAGAGACAAGGATGTCGTGCGGGACAGTGTCAAATGCCTTGCACAAGTCCAGGTAGATGACGTCAGTTGCCCTTCCCTTATCCACCGATGCTGTAACCCCATCGTAGAAGGCTACCAAGTTTGTCAGGCACGATTTGCCCTTGGTGAAGCCATGTTGGCTGTCACCAATCACCTCCTTATTTTCCATGTGCCTGAGCATAATGTCCAGGAGGATCTGCTCCATAATCTTGCCAGGCACAGAGGTGAGACTGACCGGCCTGTAGTTCCCCAGGTCTTCCTTTTTACCCTTCTTAAAAATGGGGGTTATGATTCCCCTCTTCCAGTCGGCAGGAATTTTGCCAGACTGCCAGGACCATGCTGCTGTACAAATCCAAGGTATGCCTGCGTTTTTAGCACTGTGTGCAGTGCTTATTTTTCTAACTTAAAAAAGATGAAGTAGAATTAGAGAAACTTCAGAAAAGAAGCACAGTCAACGTGGATGATGTAAGGGATGGAACAATTTCTGTGAGCTAAAAACTAAACTGAGGGGGAATTTTCAATCTGGAATGAGAGAAAGGAAAAGGTGTGCAGAGAGAAGAATACCAAAAGAGCTTGTAAAATTGTTCCAGACATAGAAAGATGAATAATTTTTCACTCACTCTTCCAATATGAAATCACGTTGCATGAAGTGAAAGTGATGGTTATAAATGAAAATTGTTTCTATTCGCAAATATGTAAGCTGTGGAACTTCTTTGCCACAGCCACTGACTGTTTAAACTACACATGGCCTTTGAAAACTACCTTATAGCAAGAGAGAAAAGTTCTTTGAATGCTTCAGGTTGCCCAGAGAGGTTGTGGGTGCCCCATCCCTGGAACTATTTAAGACCAGGTTGGATGAGGTTTTGGACAACATGGTCTAGTGGAGGGTGTCCCTGCCCGCAGCAGGGGGGGTTGGAACTAGATGATCTTTAAGGTCCCTTCCAACCCAAACCATTCTGTGATTCTACGAAGTCCAAAGATAATGCCTCTAGTTCAGGGATTTGTTGGAGACTGGATGAATGTGATGGAAAGATGTTTATGTACTTTGTATTATTTTGTGAGAACTGGTAGTAAATGGGAGTTATTTGACTATGAGTCCAGTTCTCTCTCTCTCTGACATGTAAAAGAGTAGGTCCTATGAAAGAAAACTTGTAATGAAGTCCTCTTGTTTTCATCTTTTAGGAGATAGGTACATCCTTTAGTTCAACTAGTTAATTTGCTCTTTGGGAAATGTTTTGTTGTCTGAGGCCTGAGTCTAGTTTACTATATATATGAAGTCATTGCACAGGAAATACCTGGCAACGTCTAAAAAGCTTCATTAGGCTCAGTGCTGCTTAAAAGTATCCAGAAGAATAATATGATAAAGTCTAAAAATTACTTTATGAATAATATTGGCCTATAAGAGCAATGGAAGGCTGTAAATTAGTATTTAGGGTACATCCTTCAAAAGTGGAGAATGCTAAATGTGATTTACCTTGCTAGTAAAGCTGTTGGCTGTGTGGATTACATTCATCATTATCACTTATTATAGCCATCTCAAGATAAATGTCACAGGCTGACACCAACCACTTGGTTCCTGAAGTGAATAAGATCATACGCTTCTCGTAAATAGTACTCATTCGTGTCTCCAGTCTTCTTATTTTTGATCCACTCTCTGCTGTAAATACCAGGTGCCTACTTTCGTACCACATGGTACATCACAGTGCATTTAAGTATTGTATTTAAGTGCTTTCACAGCTGCTGCAGCTTTTTTATCTGTGTACAGATCTCTGTAACTTAGATAAATCAAATGGTAACTATCTCTTCAGAGAGAACTTCACCGCTCCTATCACTCAAGAGCCTCCTTAGGCTCTATTATATCTATGTGCTCTTCAGGTTCCCATTCAAGATCATGCAATTCATCCATGCAAATATCCTCTCTTTATACTCTGTAAATGTTAGAGAGTTGTTTTGTTTTTTGTTTTGGTTTTTTTTTTTTTATCATGTTTCTCCCAATTGTGTGTATATTTTGTGAAATCATTGTTTGCACACCTCTCTCTTCCTCTGTTTTGCCTTTGACTTTTTGAGTTTTGTGGGTTTGATATTCAGCTAAAATAATACTGTTTGCAAATCTGAAATGTCAGCTATTACAGTGTACCGGTTTAAAACTTATTTAAAATAATTTTACAGGTTAATGATTGGGGGGAGTGCAAGGAGAATGAACTTTATCTATGGAATTTAGAAGATTATTTAGTTTTATGGCATATTCAGATATCTTGGGTATTCTTCCTTTGCCAGGATGCCCTTCCTAATATTCTGTAGCTGTTTCTTTGGCAAGAACAGAAAAATTTGTGTAAGAAGTGTTGCGTTGCATCACAGCACTACAGATAACACTGCTATTTGCATTCTTTTAAGACATATATAAAATTGAGGCAAATGAGGTAATGATAATGGTGCCCCATTAAACTTCTGGGAGCTGTAAAGGAAAGGAACACTCAGAAGTGTAGTGGCGGCAACAGTTTTAAGTGCTTTATTAAGGAAGTGGTGCACTACTTCGCTTTGCCATCAGATTCAGAAGTTCCGTGCTTAACCCATGAAATACTGTATTTTTTACATAAATCTCTCTAGTAGCTAACTATCTTTTGAATATATTTGATTTCCAGCTATATAAGAGCTGTGGTTGGTGAATAATCACTTAAGTGGGAGATCATATCCATACCTTAGTGTAGTGTGGTACGGCATGCTGCATACTGGGACATAGGGAGAATGAATTCAGGAGCATTACACAATTGTGCCCTGTTGCATGCCACATGGCCTCACCTGTCCCCTCCATACCTGCCCTGTTAAATGCTCTCTGTAGTTTAAAACATGTTTACTCCATGTCAGTCAATGTCTGTTGTGTGGTGCAGACTGTTGAAGTATGATTTTGTATTAATAAGCATGTGAAAAGACTCCTAATGCTTTCCTGTATGGAAAGCCGTTGTATGCTTTGAAGACAAATATGTATTCATACTGCTTATACTGCTGTTTGGTGGGTTTGTTTTTTTTTTCCTCTAGTTAAGCAAGCAGCAAGAAAACAGGGAAGTCTGGGTTAGATGTCACAAAACTGAACAAATACAACTGGAAAACCTCCGTTGGCACATTACTTCCCACCACCAGGTATGCTGCAGTGGAAGCGAAGAGCCCAGCTTGCTTCACAGCTCTTGGCTGCAGCTGCCTTATTTCTCAAGATAATCATAGCTGTTTGGCCCCACAGATCAATGGCTATAATAGTTGTAAATATAGGGACAGATGACTCCAGACATACAAAGTTCTTATTAGATCTAATTTAAACAGGCCGAGGCAATGCAATTCAAGCATATAACAAATATTTTCATCTTGTTAAAGAATGACTGACACTGTCTTGGTTGGTACAATGCTGATTTCTTAAAACTTTTGCATTATAAGTGTCTGTGCACACACACACTATATGTGTTAAATGTACTGGAACATTTTCTGTCAAGATTCCCACCAGAAGAAAAGCAGTAGAGCTACCATTGAATATGAGGCTGGTCTGGATAAACCTCCAGAGATCTCTTCCAACCAATGTTTCTACAATCAGTTTCTGGGTCACTCTTCAGGAAGATCTGAATACTGTCAGACTAGAATTGATTTAAGACTGTCTTAAGGTCAGAGGCAGACAATTCTGTAGGCATTTTGAACCATTTAAGCACATTAACAAGCAACAGTTTACACACTAACAATTCTTGTCTTTCCTAGGGATTTATTTAGCTAATGGGTCTCCACACTTGCATCCAAGTGGTACTGATGAAGCAAGTATGTGGCTGTCTACATTTTTGAGAATTGCATTTAAGTTACGTAAGGACTTTAGGGTAGGCGCTACTGTTTATGTTTGCATGGTCCATGATTAGTGTGTCCCAGCGCTGTTATTTTGCAGATGAAAGAATCTTGCATTTACACACATACTGAATCTTTGTAAAGCAAACTCTATAATGCTCTGACTAAAGACCCAGAAAAAAAAAAAAGAAAAAAAAAAAGAAAAAAAAAAGAAAAAAAAAAGAAAAAAAGAGAGAATTATATCCTCATAGCATGGCAATAAAGCTGCTGAGGATCAAATTCAAGAAACTTGCTTGATGCAAATGGGAATGGTGAAGGAATAATTCATATATATATTTTATTTTAAATTATGGCTTGCCAGGCTGTTTTCATAGTTCAGTGAAGCTCTTATTTTGCAACTAAATAGCATCATTGTCAGTTCCAGTTCATTAATATCATCACAGAGTGGGCTAATTTCTGTTGGCTCAAACTCTTAGTCAGAAGGATTTTAAAAAAAAGGTCTTGATTTTTTTCTGTTTCACTTTGCTTCTAAGAAGTTTTATTTCTAGTATTTAAGTAATGACTTACTGAGGACCTTTGAATATACCATACATTTGTTAGCTGTGTAGCATGGCAGAGAGAATGCACACAAAGATATTGGTAGAAAATAGTTATGTAGATTTCACCACTTGACATCAAATTGTGATGAATCTAGCAAAAACTCCATTGTAGAAATTACTAGATTTTAGATACTCATGACTTACATTCAAAAGAATAGAAGAGGATTTCATAACAATGCTGTAAGAGGAAGCTGTGTTAGTAGAAGGATGAGAAATTTTGAAGTGAATGTTTATTTGTGTGGGCTTGCAGCATTATTTTAGCGTCTAAAACTAGGGGTTTTTTTCCAGAGCTAACTGATTGTGCTTGCTTACACTATGTTTTAATTGCATGGCCTTTCCTCTCCTTGCACATCGTGAAAATATGATATTGCTAATCTAGGCTGAGATTTTTTTGCTCTGTATAATTTGCCATACTTAATGTGAATGAATCAATGCAAAAGAAAGCTCTTTTAATTGCGTACTCTTTTCCTGATGAGATTTCAGTTCCAGAAGTGTATCAAAGTCAGCATCCTAAATGCTTAAATTCACTGCCTCTCACTTTCTTGATTTTTTTATTAGATTCAGGTTTTTAAACTCTAATAGAATTTTGGGGCAGTTTGTAGGGATATGTACGGGATTAATGCAAACCAAGAAAAAAGTTAAAAGATGTATTTTATAGTGAAAGTCTGTATTATTGATATGTATGTGATTTTATACTTTGACATACAAACATGTTGAACTTGTAACTTAGATTGGTTATTCTGGTGCTCTCTGAATAGCGATTCAAAAGGGGGATGCATTTCTCTTGGTCCATCGAGGGAGTTTGCTGCTGCTCTTCATCAGTTCACACAAACTGCCAAAGCCAATGTCTGCCTTGCCCTCCTTACATCTAATGCACTTCCTCTATAAACCCTGGGGATTACACCAAGCTTTTATAACTGGCAGCATGGCATAGCAAGGGAGGGAGAAAGGCAAGGCAAGGGGAGAAAAAAAGATATTAAAGCTTCTTACTAGGACACCAGGACTATTGCTCATCATCAGAGCTGTCCTTGTGAAACGGTGATCCTTCTAGCAGCCCTTGGAAAGTCATACTTTGCCACTAAATGGAAAACAACAATTATGCTCTGATGGATGTTCAAGATTACAGTATTTCTTATTCTCAATTTTTACAGTTTCAAATAAATGTCTCCCTTGTTTCCTGCTGTCTTACTGCTCCCACAGAGTACATTCACATGAGTGAAGAAGTCCTTATGAATGCTCACAGGTTTGCTAGACTATCTGTTTGTGTTGTCTCTTTTTCTGCTATCATGAGAAGTCAATATTTCATTTACATCTCTTTCCTCTGAAACCCCAATCTCCTTCATTCTCTCCATTATCTGAATTTTAGAGTCAGGGTGGATTTTTCCAGCTTGCTTATTTAACTGTGAACAAACTCCTTTGTCTTATCTTAATGATTTTTCCTTTTAAAGTTTCAGTCCTGCTTATAACTCACAACTGATGCTTCTGCTCTTGTTTCATGAATAAAACCTGCTTGGAAAAAGTAACATATCTTTCCTCATAGAGACCAATTGCTACAGCTCCTGCTACACACCCACAATTTTCTGTTCTTCAGCCCATCCTATTCCTTTGACATTTCTCTATGTAGAATTTACTGACTGCTCAAGGAAAAAAAAAGTCAAGATGTAGATGTCTTAATACCTTAGGTTTAGTTTTCAGGTCCTGCATATACTTTTGAGGGGCTAGACTAAAATCATAGATGGGTATAGGCTGTGTGCTATAGTGACTTATTAATCCTTAGGTGCCTCCTTCCTAGACTGGTATTGAGAGCCTTGAGTCAGATCCCTAAATTCTATATTGAATGCATGGGAAATGTTTGGAATCTCATTGTGGCACCTATAGCAGATACCCCACTGAGTGGGAACACAAGGGTATATGAAATTCAAAAGAGAGGAGTGCCTGACTTACATGGAGATATGCATCTCCATAAGGAATATGCACATCTTCATAAAGTTATGCATACCTCCAAAAGGAATGCAGAGTCTTAAATCCTTTCTGGATTGTAGAGGAAGAGCATGCCTTTAAAATTCTATGCATCCCAAATGGGGGAGAGAGAGTCTCAAACCCACTCTTTCCATCTCCACAGAGCTTACAGGTTCCTTACCAGAATCTTCCAGTCCTTAGTCTTGCATAGGATTTTCTACCCCATAGGTACCCTCCTGGCCTTAAGGATACACCACCCACTTTGCATAAAAGAATTACAGATTCATTGGCGGACTCAGTGAACACGATCCTTCAGTCCTGAGGCTTCAGAGTCACATGTGGCAGAAGGTGTAAGTCTTCCAGCCTCTCTGCAGGGACTATCCTATGCAGTGTGCAAGTGAAGTTTTTCTTTGCTGATTGTTATGAAAAGTATTCAGTTGCGGAAAACCAAAACCATGGATAGAGGCCTTGATTGTTCTCTTCTAATTAATTTGTTAAACTATTTAATTCTACAAACCAAAGAAATTGTGATACAACCTATGACTGTAAAAATGCATTTTTTCCCTCAAGGAGATCCCCTTTGTAGTTGCAATCTACAGAGCAATTCTGCTATAAGATTTTGTGTCTTAAATATTCCGTGGGTTCAGATCAATTGGCTGTAAACTGCAGTGGTGGTAGTTTGCAATTACTCTGTGTGCATTTATAAAATCATAGTATATTGAAAACAATATACTTACACCATATTTGAAGCTTTATCCCATTTCTTTTTTTAATTAATTTTAATGGCCTTCTGTTAACATCTCATAATAGATGTTTAAACAGGAATCAAAAAATATGTAATGACATAGAATTAGGATCACTGTGAGAGCAGGGCACAGTTTTAAAATATCAATGCTTATTCAGAATGAGTTTTGAGCACCATGCAGAACTGATTACAGGACAGGAAAGATTGGTGGGATTTCCAGGTCTGAAGTGTTGCAGTAGTGTGACAGGAAATAAGCACAAGTTGATATGAACTCTGCCAATTTCCGTCAAGCAGGTGGTAATTTTTTCTCTTTCGGTATTATAGCAACCTTTTACAAGTCTGGATTTGATGCTGGTGATTTTCTTTTTATTCACTAGTTTTACACCAATACAACCAGATTGGTTTCAATGGAGTATTTCCTGATTTACATTACTGAAAGACAGAAGACTCATTTCTTATGCAAAATAAATTTCACACACTATTTTTCACTTCCCTGTTGTTGCTGTTTATTCCATGTGGTATATTGTCTTTTTCAGTAATTTTTAAATTTCTCCTTCTTTTATCCTTGCACATATATGTATCAATAGATGTCTTATTTGTTCAGATATTGGGAAAATAGCTAGAAGACTTCTATTCCTAAGAGAGACTTCAGTTTTCCTTTCTCACAAATAGTTAAAAACCCAAGCAAAGAACAAGTACAAATAAAATGTTAAAAGAGATACACAGATGGATCTCTATAATGGTCTCTCAGTATTTCCAGGATAATGGAGCTGCTAGATCCACATCAGATCATGCTTCCTTATGAGTAGTCAGTACAGGCTGCTGCCATGAGATCATGTATTGAGAGTTCTTTTAATACAGATTTTTTAAAAGTGTGTGTTGCTTCCCACATTTCTATTTCTTCTTGCCTAGTAAGCAGCATCCATTTTCTCCTTGCATTGCAAATCCCTTTTTGCTTACTTTATTGACTTCGTGCCTTTATCAGAATCAGCACAGCTTTTAATGTAACTAGTAAGCTTGTCATTAGGGACTTGATGGAAGCCTTCCTCAAATTGTAAATAAATTATACTTTATGTACAGCCATTATCATATTTCTCTAGGGGTTTCAATGGCTCCAAGCTTTTGTGATATAGACCATATCCCTTTAGGCAAGATATCCCTTCAGGATATTTCCCTTCAGGCATGATATGCTGGTTGTAGTCATTACAATATTACTTTGATTATTCTCTAAATTACCCCTCATTATTGTACATTTTCTTTGCTTTTCTCATTACAGATGTAAACATTGTGTGCCTGTTGTGTTTTCAGTCATCCTTCCATTCAACTCTTTAATATACAGCTTCTCTCAGTGATTTTTGATAGATTAAAAAAAAAAAAGCCATGTTTCTAGCCATGTTTGTTAAGTTTAAAAATACAGGGAAATCCAAATATGGCTTGTTATTTAATTTAGTGTGCTGAAGTAACTAATTAGCCACAATAACATATTAAAAGGCATCTTTATGGCTCTGTTGGGAAGTATTATGAAAAAGGCCTTGCTCTACATCTTGATCGTCAACTGACCTGGGCTCCGTCAAAGCTATAATAAAAGAAGTGAATTCCAGAGGTGAAGGGCCTTTGCTGAGAATTTCCTGTCAACATCCCCTGACATTTATATTTAGGGACTCAAGTGTTGCAGCTGACCTCAGCTGTCGTGGTGGAACACAAGGCGAGAAGCAGGTTACTTAATTACAGTCATTCAAAACCTTGCCGATGCTTAACAAGTTCTCTGTTATGATTCCCATTGGGTTACATGATTTCATGGACATGAATGCTATTGTCCATTACATCACATCCTATGGGAGCATATGAGGATTTATTATAGAGAGAAAAATTTGTATGACCACGTCTTAAGCTGACATATTCAGAAAGTTCTTATGACCTTAATGACTTCATCTTTAGTTCTTTTTAATATAAGTTATGCCCCAGTACACACACACATAACAGATATAATACATTTTTGTGAGTACCAGTCTGTAATTTCTCTGCTCTTTTTAACAGAACTGTTGAAGATTCACAGAAATTTGAATCTCCATTTAAAAAAGCTCTTCTTTCTTCAATGCCTATAACAGTCTGAAGATCATTTATGAATGTCAAGTGTTCCTCATGTCATCATTTTTCATAAGTTCATAGGTTAGTCTTGGTTAGTCTCCATTTCCAGCAGTCTTTTCACTCACTGTCCACATATAATGTAGCTTATATTCTGTTTCCACAGAATATGTTATCCTTGTATTTGAATTTGTGCTTCAAATAACTCATGAAAACAGATTATTGGGTAAATTTCCTCTTTCTTTGTAGGACTTTGGGTTTTACAAAACTCACTGGGACTTCCATTTTTCTGTGAAGCAGAATTAACAAAATAGTTGCTCCTGTGCACTTTTCTGCTTCCCCCCCAACACTTGATAGTGTTGAAATTTCTCAGGAGCATTAACCATACTTTCAGGAAGGAACTTGGCACCATGTGTAATTTCAGCATTATTGTTCTAATGCTGACTGAATCCCACTTTGGATGTCAGACCATGCAGCTCATAACATTTTAATAATAACAGCTAATTATTGAGATATCTCTTTCCTTATTGTTGCATGGACAGTCAGTGAGCAGCAGTGGTTATCATGAAAACAGAGTCCAAATTAATCCACAAGATAGTTCTCCTTGAACCATTTCAGTAGCTGATGGAATTTCTTTAAGCAAAGCTGGAAGCTGTGAAGGATGAAGATAGACTTTGATCATCACTGATTTCTATATGTTATCCCTTTATTTTTTGTTTATTAATTTATATTACCTTTATGTAGCTACATCCAGGATGTTGACAGGCTAAGTTATGTTGTACTAAGAATGTCAGAATAGATCAGGTATGACTTTTCCATCCTCTTTCAATGAAGTAACAAATTTTTCCTTTTGAACCTTTAGGTATATTCTGCCAGGACAAGTCCTTATGATTTTATTTAATTTTAGGCTACCCCTTTGCCCTGGTAGTATTCTCTTATTTGCAAGCCTCTTGAAAGGATATTCTGCAATTTAAAAAAAAAAAATTTAAGTTACTTAAAAAAAAAAAAAGCTACTTGTTGCTAAAATCTATTTTCTTTCATTATAGAGGGCCCTGCTGAAAGGGATTATTTGAAGTTTACGCACACATACACATTTATATGTCTGTGTATAAAGAAAATTTTTTAGAGAACTTGTTCTGTGACTTCAAGGTACGAACTGACATGTTTGAAATAGAAGTCTAGATTTGGGGTTTCTGAAGCAATAATTTATTCAGAATTATTTTTGCTAAGAGTATTTAAACCTCCAAAGTCAGTTCAAGATTTTAAAGAAAGTATGTGCTAATATCCTCAAATTCTACCTTCAAAATTATGCACTTTTGCCTTACACTGAACAACTAATTCTAGATTTAGGCAACAAAGGTCCGAGGTTTTAGTGTCCATTACCTTTGTTTTTGGGAAGATGTCACCCTTAAAATATAGGTTGTGACTTTGAAAGAATTATGTACTATGCTTTATTTATTTATTTATTTATTTATTTATTAAATAGCAGCACTGCTTGAACAAGAACTTTAAATTCCAAGAGACATATTGTTCACAAGATTCTTCTCCAACAGGCATTTTTTTCAAGCTTCCTTTGTTCTTACGTTTCTGTTTGATCTACGATGGGATAGTTTAGTAATAATTGCAACCTTTATTTATACATAAATGTCAGGAAAGGTATGTTTCTGTTCTCACTAATACTTCTAGTTGGTGAGGGCACCATTTGAATTAAAATTAAAATACTGTCTCCTGATAGAGACAGTAATTGTCATCACTGATGATTATGAACTACCCAGAAGAGTTCCTGTGTAACAATCAGGAAATGACTCGATTTTGATGTTATCTGTGCTTGTTAGAAACCTGAAAGGAATGCCTCTTATTTGTCTTTTAAGATGCATGTGGTATCACAAATACAAGTTTCTGTCTTCTGGGAGGTAAAGGTTAATGGGAAAATACCACTTAATTTTAAGAAAACCAGCTTTGTTTTTTCAGTTGTTGGAATTTTAGTTTGTCTCCCTCTTCCCCTTTTTTCCCTCCCTTTTAGAATGGTCTGCCATCATGCCAGCTTTAATTTGCATGTAGAAATAGATCATTTTACCTCATTATTTTTTGGCTAACTTGAAGTGGACTTTCAATCATCATATAAAATGAGAGAGCTCTTAGTCATGTTTCAGAATGAATATATAAAATCATGTCTTTTCCCAATGTTCTTTCTCATGCATTCATGTACTCTCAGATTAGAGAGTAATTCAAGATTAGCAAAACATGGTCAGGTTGATTAACAACCAACAATTAAATCATTCCCCAGTGAAAGACCTTAATACTTTTTAATTCTTGCTATTGGGTTGTATAGATCTAGCACCTATTACACAGGCTGCCACCAGGGATATAGGAAATAGCGTTAGCTGTATTTGTCAAGCTCCAGCAGAGCATGCTGGAGCACCGTGGACAATATATCTGGAAATGTCTATAAGTCTATCCAGAGAATCTTTTATGCAAAGCCTTTATGTAAAATATATCAAAATAATAATATGTGATTATCTTTATCAATGAAAATTTCATGCTATAATGGTAAGTTTCTACTCAAATAACAAAATTTTACTTTGCCTGAAAGCAAACTGCGCAGCATTACTGACGTGTGTGTGCTTTACCCAATTATGGAAAATAATGAGCACTGATACGAACCTTTTGTGCAACATAAACTAATCAAGGTAAGAGTGCAATTGTCAGCTGGTGTAGCAAAACACACATCATATAACCTAATGTTGAAAGAATTAAAGTAAGCACTGCACATATGACTACATATGATACGCCACTAATAATTTGGTTAGAGCACAGAATGAGAGTTTCATAAGGAAATCTAAGATTCTGTGTATTTCCTGTCTAAGATTTGCTTTCACTGCAAATTTTACTGGGAATTCACTTTTAAAATGTTGTCTTTTCCTATTTGAGGTTGTGTCAGTGGGCAACTGTTTAAAATTTTCACTGCCTGTTGAATAAAACAAGAATCAATCACTGAAATATTTAAATGTATTCTATATTTTCTACTTGTGCAGTTACAGTTCAAAGCCTGCTAGATTTGAGACATAGCGATAAAAGTCCTCTGTTGCATGCAGCACGGCCAGCATTGTGTCAGCACCGCAGACTTTCCCTGTCTGATCTGTCAGCCTCTGGAGGGCGTGATGCTCAGCAGCTGATAAAGTGCTCTGTGCTGAAACCAAAATTATGGGTTCTAATGAACCTCAGAAATGCTGCTGTCTTTGAAATGTGACTCCTTGTCCAGTGAGAAGTGGGCTGTTTTCACAATATTGAACAGCCACTGGATGATAATGACCTTCAATAGCTACAGCTTGGGGCTAGACTTGAGTTTGATACTAAGAGGTGAAAAGCTTTCAAACTCAGTACTAGTCCCTTGAGCTATCTAGTCCTTCCAATGACTTATTTCTTGGTAAACACAAATCCCCTTTGTCCTCATCATGCTTGTTACTCTGCAGCAGGTTTTGTACAGAATCTGTATCATATCTTTATGGTAAATTTTCTGTAGATTTGTACTCTATTCTATTCTCATTCACATCATCTGAAAAAAAATAAATAGTGCTTTTGGAATGGGGATTTGTTTTAAAGTCCACCAACATCAATTAACTCTGTACTTTACTGGGGTTTAGGGCTTCAGTGAAAAGAATTTGGGCACCTGCATATTTCTCCGTCCTTTTCCTCAGTGCAATCCACAGCTTAAGCTCAGTGGCATGGTGCGTATTTCTCGGAAATCTAACTGCTTAAAGCCAATTCAACTCTGTTGCTAATGTTGTGGGTAAAAATACATTTTTAAAGCAATGTGTGCACAAGTGGAATGAAGAAGGATAAACTCTCAGTTTTAGTAACAGCTTGGATTTTCTCTTTAACATAGATAAAACATTCTGCCCAGTATGCTTCTTTCCTCCTCGTACCTTCTGTCTTCCTCTTGATTGAGTAGGTCAGTAATGTAAACTGATAAACTGCTGAGAAACATGATGTGGACATGAAGACTTTCATCAGGCTCAGCAGTTTAGAATGGCCTCAGGTGAAAAGCATGTATACCTACATGCCTATACATGTTTGTTTTGTATTGACTATTTGTTAAACATTTTCATGATAACTATAAAATAATAAGGTACATACTGTGCCCCTGTATTTTGGGGGACACACTGTGACACTATGTATTCACAGTAAAAACTACAGCCCTAAAGTATCTTTAAAGTAATGTTTATAATGACTATATCCTTTCCTTACCTAGAGTAGCACCCACACATGTAGGCTGGCAAGTATAGAATAGTTTTTTCCTTTGAACATTTCCTTCACTTTTTTTTTTTTTTAAACCACTGGCTGATTATTACTGTATTTAGACCATACTTTGTGTCTGCACATTTACTCACTTAAAATAGTGTCCTCTTACAAATTGATTAATACAGATCCATTCAAACATACCCTGGCTTGGAATACATATTTACATTGTACTTGGTTGTGAAGACCCTAGTAGATTGCAAGCATTATCAAACTAAGAATATAAACCATAAAACCTTGTGTGCCTTTGTTGTTGTACTTTAATTCTGTTAATCGCCCTAGGTAAAGATTAGCTGCTGTTGTCAATTTAATTCAGCTTCAAACAAAGCAACAAGGTCACTTTTTTTTTTTTTTTTTTTTTTTTTTTAAAGCAAACAGGATTGAGTTGTCATGTAGTTCTAATAGGCAGCACAGGGAATCATTAGTCCACCTCAGCTCCCTGACTGATGGGCATTTCACTTCAGTCATCTGACTGAGCACTAGTGGCCCAGTACTATTGACACCGTGTCAGAGCTGAGAGAAGATGCCTTAATCGGCTCAGACACTCTCTGCATTGATTTGACAAGTTGCTGTAATGACCTTCTTGTTTTTCTGAAGGATTACTGTTTACCCAGGGAGGTGCTGCGGAGCGCATGTGCTGCATTGTCATGGAAACTATTATTGTTGCATCTTGATCCCGTTAATGCTGTGGTGTGTGACACTGATATGAGACACTGAATATTTCAATGAAGTACATTTCACCTCAATAATACTAATCGCTGACCATTCGTTAGGATTACAAAATTTGCAGCTAGTTCTGCATAGCTTGGACTACAGGAATTAAAGGGCTGTGGCTGCTTAGGGCACTTTCCTCCCTTATTTGGGTATTTTATGAGGCCCAGGTAGCTTCTTTACTCTGAACGAAGAAAGTGCCACTGGTGTTCGTTTGTTTTCTTTTCTAATTTTTGCTCTGTGATTTAGGTAGATTGCCAGCAATTTAGAGTGCTTCTAGTTGAAGAAAGAAATAAGAAAATCAAGATGGGAAGAAAAAAAAAACCCCTCTGGCTTGAGACATGTATATCCATCAAGGAAAAACAGTATTTTGGGGAGGAGAGGGTTAGATGATGTATGGAACTTTTTCTGGATCATGTTGAAAGTGTAGCAGCCTATAGCTAATATTTTTTCCCTATTTCCTTGTAGCTTTAAGATAATGGCAAGTAGGAGACATATCACCTTACAACTCTAAATTCTCCCTTGTTGAGTGCAAGCATATTTTTCTCAGCCATTTCCTTCTTGCATTTTGTATATGAGTGTGTGATCTTTACTATCTCTAAAAATTAACTTCTTAGTACACCACATTTGGGAACAGGCTGAAACGAGCAAGGTTCCACCAGTGATTTAAGCAAAAAAGAGTGAAAAAGAGCCACTGATATGAAGCAAATAATTCTAACTGGTTAGTCTGTAAGACATGATAGCTGTTTCTTGGGAAAGGTAGTATAGCAGGCTCTCTTGCAGGCTAGATCTAATGATTAAGCTGCAACAGAAGTGGTTGTTCTGACAAATTTGAGCAATTTCCTCTACATCGATTTTTGATGAGAAGAAAAGAAATTCCCCAAAGTTTTTTATGTGAGGAATCATCTTTCATACATGGCTTAGTAATTGGGAAATATTGTTTGAAAACATGTCGATAGAAGATGAGCTCTTAGCTAGTGGCCATGAGCTGCGAATGAAAGACTGATGCTATAGAAGTAGCACTTTAGGAAAAGGGGATTTTATTTGAAAATTAAGAATTATTTCAGTTTTATTCTTCACTCTTCATCTTACATGTTGCAAGGCTACCCAGGCTTAGGACCTGTTATATCTTAAGATATCTTACGGAATGAGATGTTGAAGTCAGTGCCTAGCTGCAGTAACACCTACCATTTCTCTCCATTCAATCCAATACATGATCATCCAGTCATCAGCTAATAGTTTGGGTTATTGAAAGATGTGTCTTATTGACTTTCTTGTTTAACCTAATGAATAATGAAATGCCTTTCACAATATTTGAAAAAGTACTGAGTAATATTTCCTGCACCATGCAATCAGTTTTCATCTGATCACACAGTCATTAATATTTCTGCTTTGATTCTAAGTTTTCTTGGCAAGATATTGTCACAGTTTCTTAACACTTCATTGCACAGTACAGTGTACTGAATGCTCTTTGTGGCATTCTCCTTTGAGAAAGATGTGCAAAAATCACAGTTTTTGAAAGATTTATTTTCCAGAACACAAGCTGGAAAGGTTTTCCAGTAACATAATGTGGAAACAAAAATACAAACATCTAAGGTTTTTCCCATTAACTGTTTCAAATACTGTACTGTCAAAGATGGTTATGATTACATTTGCCTTTCTATGGAGAGGAATAAGTCCTTCACAAGTATAGAACGCCCCAAAATCTTTTGAGAAGAGCTATTCCTGAGAGGCAGAATATGTGTTCCTGTATTCACATCTCTAGTTATTTCCTGATGGCCTCTGGGGTCATTCTTAATATGGGAAATGTTCTCTTCATGTTAAGAATATTCTTTGGTTTAGGGTCTGCTCTTTACTTGAGCCAGACTAAGTTTGTAAAATGAGTTCTGACCTAGAAAATATTTGTCAGGTTCAGATCCTGAGCTTTTGTTTGCTTGGATCTTCCTAGTCCTCCATTGCTACAATGAAAATTCTGGATAGCAGTAGTTTAGCATTGCTTAGCAAATGCATCTTGCCATGAGTAAGGTCTGGAACTAGTCAGGGTCTGAGTCTGCAAGGAAGCACTGTCTTCCTTGCTTGACTTTCAATGGTGCAGAAATGTGCTTGGTTCCATTACACAGAAGAAATTATCTGAAATTATCTGATTGGGACAAAAAAAAAAAAGTTCCTTTATCTTCTGCATTCAGCCCAATATTCAGGCAGTTGTTTGTTACATAAAACAGAAAATAGAATCCAGGAATTCTTCCTTCCCTGATCCAAACAAACCTGCCATTCTCTTATGCCATGTGTGCTTACTTGCTTACTAAAAATACAGCCTTAGATTTTCAACATTAAATAACCAGGCATAAATAAATATAATTAGTAGTATTCCGTATTTTAAAATTCTGTAGGGGTTCAATAAATATAATTAGTAGTATTTGGTATTTTAAAATTCTTTAGGGTTTGATCTTATGCATATAGAAATGTATTTATGTATGAGATATATATATATTTCTTGTACTAAATAAAACGTGTTTCTATATAGTGAAGTCAGACAGGAAAAGACAAGAATATGTACTATATTGAAGTAGATTGTATGGAGTTCAGTTAAATAAATATTAAAATTACAGACTCCAGAAAATATTCACTATAAACCTGCTAGTAGACAGTATGTTGTCTGCTGTATCCATATTGCATTACCTGCAATTCAAAGACTGAGTGAATGTGGGATTATTGTATCACTTTAAATTGAAACATATTTCAAAGTGATAGCTTGGCATAGTTGAAGAATACCTATATGGCACCAGAATGTTGATTTAGCCAAGAGGGATACTGCATGCAGCCAAAATAACAGTTAAAGACATTGAAATTAGCAGTATAATCAGCTTTTTTTTTTTCTTTCTTTCCAAGACATACTCTTGAATGAGACCCATTAGGCTAAAATAGAATATTTAGGCTTAAATTTTTTTGCTTGCCTATCTACTAAAATTTGTCTTGGTTTTGTTCAAGAGCTGAAGTGGATGGTTTTATATTTGGAAGAAGGTTTTCCTGAATGCTAATTTTATGAGACTTCAAAAGTAAAGGCATTTTTGCAGTCTTTTCTATCTGTCAAGATAAAGTAGCCTGCTCCTAACACTAACTTGCTGTTTAACCGCTCTGTGTGTTTCATTTTAGTAAAGATGCAAGATCTAACAGAGGTTTATCAATCTTTTTTGATGCAGCCCTGTCAGAATTGCTATTCAAGAGCTAAGCATTCAATTTAATCTTAAAAGACTCCTCCCTAATCAAAACAAGTTCTTAGGTTTTACATGCCAAAAGTGAAAACTTTTGTGTAACAATTTTTTCCCTAGAATGTTGGCCTTTTGTCCTTTTAAGAAAAACTTCACCCTTTTCAAGGATGCCTCTTTATTGTTTGTTTTTTTCCATAAGCAATGTGCAAAACTGTGGGTGACATGCAAAATAGTTGTAGTTAGAGATTAATTTTAAAATCCAGATCTGAAAATTAATGTTCTAAATCTTTAAAGCCTGTCTCCACCTTTTCCTGATAGGCTTAAAAGGTTATCCTCCTTAGAGCTTGATATTCAGAGAGGCAAGGAAAGGGGGTATCTTTCCCATTGAAACAAGCCAGTAGAGTTATATAAGACTGGCCCTGGGACTATTTTGAGGTGGCATGGTTCTGCTCTAGTATTTTAAAGGACTTTGTCATAATCTAAACCCAGTTTAACCAACTAATGAGTAAGTTCTCTTGCTTTACTCATTGAGCCCCTCCTTGGAGTGTTGGTTCCTATGTTTGACTAGAATACATGGATTTGGAATCACCAGATTTCTGCTGCAATTTTAAAGCTAGTAGTTGTATGACTAGTGTTGTGTGGAAAGACTAGGTCGTAACAGCTAAGCACTAATCTTTTAGACCTCCATACTTCATAAATTATCTGCAAAAGCTAACAACTGAACAGGATGGATCTGCTGAGGAGACGACAAGGTCTGGGAAAACAGCAAGACAAAGTTGTCCATTAAGCTTCCTTATTCTATTGTGCTATTTCTGCCCTTCCTACTATCTTGCTGTTACTACAGTTTAATATGATATAAAAAAAGCACTAGTGAAGCATTTGATATTATTAGGTACATAGTGTGAACTTTAAGGCTAGGCTCACAAAAAGATAACTTGACACTACACGCAAAGTAAGACAAACTGCAAGTAGACCAGCTGCTGCCTTGCATCTGAATGAATCTGGAAGATGACAAGATGATTCTTCGTACAATCAAGCTGTGAACTTGTCTCAACTGAGCATGAATTGCAAATATATTCTTCCCTCCTCCCCGCCAAAATGTACAGAAAGAGTTTGTGTGTTAAAAAAAAAAGTCAATTTTTTTCTGAGGCATGAGTCAGCTCTTGTATTTATTGTGTGTTTTACTTGCCATGTCTCAGCCATTATAAAGGTCTGCTGTACCTTAGATAGTCTTAGAAGACTGTTGTTATGCCATGTATTCATGATGCTGTTCCATCTACCCTGGTGCCTTTTTAAAGCATGATCAGCCATAAGATGTGCTAGTTTTTGTGCCACTATAAAACTGGTGAGAATGGAAAATATACCACTAGCTACTAAGGTGTTTCTGTTGAGATATATTAGACCATATCTGCAGTCAGACTGTTAGTGGTTAGGTTTATACAATTAAAACCAGATTGTACAAAGAACTTGTAAATGTAGAATGATGAACAAGTTTTCACTCGCATGGCAGTGGGCTACTTATTGTAATTTCAGTGACCATTTGAGAAGATTATTTTTGTCTGTAATATGTAATTTCACGGGGCCAGAATATTCAACATGAAGTCACACAAAAGACAACAGAGTTTTTTCAAAATAAATCCCTCTTGCAGTATGCCAGAATTTCCATTAACTGCAATGACTAGTCCCAGTTTGAACAACTGTTTGTTGCTGGTCAACTACTGTAACAATTTTTTTCAGGTGAGACTTCAATAGTCACTAGATTTCCGATTTCTCCTGATGAGAATATACTTGCATGCTGAAACCAGTACCTCCACATTTTCAATTAGAAGTTCCAATTGCCAGTCTGGTAGCATTAAAAGATTCCTTATACCAAGATTAAAATTTTTAGCAATATTTCAAAATAGATGAGATGTAAAGATCATTCCAGCTGTGTGTTGCATTACAAAGTATCTAATTTAATTGGTTGTGAAATTTTTTTATGTTTCCTTTTGTTTCTCATAGCAGAGTACCAAATATTCTTAAACTGAAGTCTGATCAGTTTTCATTTTGCTGTTTGCAATCAAGTATCCTCTGGCTATCCAACTTTTCCAAGCTGAATAACTATGAATTTTGCCAGTATTCAATAGATGTATGTTCCATCATGCTTCTCAAAAGCTCTATTTCCCTTTTGTGGATCTTTTCAGTTCCACTCTGTTGTACTTCTGATGAGGCAAAAACATACAATACTTCATATGCGGGCATCCTATTGTGCAGCACAAAGCAGCCTCAGCTCTTCCAAATAATTTGTTTAGGCTTTTATTATTTTTTTTCTACATTAATTGCACTTCATTTAGTAGTCACAGAAAATAAGAATTTCCCAAAGACATTTCTGTTGAAGGCAATTGGGAAAGTATAAATCTGTTAGCAGTTAGGTGGAGCTCCTGGAGAGTAAGAATACAAGCAATTATTCCTCTGAATATTTCACTGAAAATGGAACTTTTCTGGCACACTTAAAGCATTTGTTTAGCTAAGGGGACTTGGACAGTGAGTTGGGTGGAGGTTTTTGGGTTTTTTTTTGGTTGGTTGTTTTTTTTAAGGAGATCATATAAATAAATTATTGTTTGTGGCTCTGCCATAAATAACATTGCAGTGGGAAGTCATTTTAGGCAGACATAAGGAACAGACCTTGGTCTCCCTGTGTCTTTTGGCAGCATACAGCATCATTGCATAGCAATGCATGGCAATAAAAAATTATTACTTTACAGAGCTTTCTTTTTGCCTCTTTGCTCAAAATGATGCTCTTTTTTGTTCCCCAAATTTTTTTATTAATTTAGTACACTTCATATTTTCTCCTAGTTGCATTTTTCCCTCATGTAACTGGACAGCACAGGCTGTATTTAATTGCAAAAGCTTATGTAGAACTTTGCATCCAGAATATGTTCTTTAGGTCAGCTCATACCTTTATGACACTGCTCCTCGAGGTACTTTTCGTATGTCATTGAGATCAATACACCGTTGATTTTCCTTCAGCAGGACACATCATGCAGTCTTTAGTCTTTTCCTGCATTTCATTATTTAAACCTAAGCTATGATCATGCTAACAGGTGTCCAGAAAGTAAACGGGAGTGCACTCATGAAACAGCAGTTGTGCTGTGGTAGTTGTCAGCATAAATGGTAGGTGTGAGGTAGCTCAGGGCCCTGGGTGATGGGGTGCAGGTGACAATGTATTTGGGGTTTAGCAGAACATCCACAGCCGTGGCTACAGAGTAGGGAAGTGTATGTACTTCCTCACCTTAAGGTAACACTTTAATAAATGCTACCTTTGCTTCTTCAAAGCAGGAGGCCTGAAAGTATTCTTGGTAGAATAACCTTTCAGATTTCCAAGGGTCTGTTGTAACTCTTTTTGAAACCGAGAGTTGGTATAATTCTTGTGGCAGCAGTCCTGACTTGACTTTCCTCTCGTATCAGTGTGAACAGCTAATAGGAACATCAAGCTCAAAATCAAGTTTGGATTGTTTCAATCCATATTTGCATTACTACCTTTGCTTGCATGCTTTTGGAAAATTGCAGAATTTGTGATGTTTTCTTATTCTATCCTTTTGAAAGATTCCTTCTAAGGTTATTAAATCATATTCTATGTTATTAAATCATATTCTATATATGGTGAGGGATGTGGGTGTTTTGTTGCTTTTTTTTTCTTTAGTAATACATCTAAATAATACTATTTGATTTATTAATTTAAATGTCTCATTTGTACGTTGATCGGCTTCCTTTGCAAACTTTCCATTTCGTTTGTTGCTGTGTTTGCTGTTGAATTGCCTGGTCTTTATAAGTTAGTAGAGATTTGAGCAAAAGAGTATGGTGTTTTCTGCTCTCTCTTTCAAAGCCTCTTTATGAGAATATTTTCAATACCTTTTAAAATTCTAAATTTCTTAAGAGGAAACTTGCTTAGATTAACTACTTGTAGTTTTACTAACAAATTTTGGCAGGACTTTCAATTTTTTTTTCTGGTGAGAGAATACATTTGGTGACTTTTCTTTGCTATGTTTATGTACCACACAATCTTGAGAACAGGTATTTTCTTATCATTTTGTGATGGGCTTTTCACATCTTCTGTTGGGATGTAGCAGCCTTTACAATTTTTCTATGTATTCTACCACAGAGCAAAGAGTGGTACACCTGTCAGCAAGGAAAGGAAAAGAGCCTTTGCTGATACTGCGGCTTGCAGTTCATAGCATTGTGTCACGGAAAATGTTATTTATTGATTGTGCTGACAGTGGCAGTAAATAGAGCTAAGTCTGTTTTACAACACTGATGAGAATGTGTATCTCATAACTCTTGATGCACACACTGACTTCAAATCACTTCTCCTTATTCCCTTCCCCCATTTCAACCAAACATGTGGTTTTCTATTTCATTATATGAACATGAATTAATACAGAGAGGAAATATGAGAAGTCATTTTTATTGCATATTTTTTGACATGCAAGTTGTCTTTGACTTCTGAGTAAAAATTAACAACTACAAATTCCATTTCATCTGTGAACCCTCTTATAGATTGCATTATTCACTCAATTGACTGTAACAGTTAAGACGATTACCATCTGTGATCTAAATATATGTTTATATTGGAATGCAGAAAGTATTTCATTATTAATGCCTTCTTATAAATCCAACTCTCATTTAGATGACAATCAGTTCACTTTATGACAACCAGAGTGTGTTCAAGTTCTTGCTTGTGTTTGATCATTGTGTGCAAGTTGCAGACTCATTTAAAATGTCTTTGAATAAGGCATACAGGTATGCATTAATCTTGCATTTTCCTCGGTAGATCATGTGTCCATGATAGATAAAATCATACACTAAAATATTCATGACAAGTTTGTGTAAAGGACTGTGAAATATTGTATTTTAATCAAGAGGAAAAAAAACACATTTACTTTGCAGTAGTTGGAGTAACAGTTCATGAATGTGATTCCTCAAAGCTGTGGAGAACCCATTGTCCTTTCTTTAAACAAATATTCAGTCAAACAGAATTCTTGGAGGTTTTTTGATACATAAGGCATACAAGTGGTCTCTAGTTTCAATCTTGTTTCATCTTTACTTTCAATCAGTTTACAAATGCATCTTCAAGGCTAGATGGATTTTATGGTACTATAATTTCAATTTCTGTGTGTCTGCCATGCTAATATATTGATTTATTTAAAAAAAGTCAAGCAGAGCTAGTACGATTTACAGGTCATTTCCTAGTCCCTTTTTCTGATACCTTTGCATTATTGTAGAAGAATAAAGAGACTGAGAACCTGCATGTTTCTTACAGTGGTTGGAAGTCTCTCCAGCTGGCCATAGGCAGAGCCAATGGTGTTATGATGCCCTACCAACATCTCTGAAGTTCTCCATGGTTAAAAGTGACGCAGGAAGAGAGAGGGTACACTGATGGGATCATCATGCTTATGCCTTACTGAGTATTCCTTTTGGAGCACAAGCACCTAATAAATGCAAGGTGAGTCCTTGAAAGTCGTAAGCTGTACTGGAGCTTGATACTGCACTTTCATTACTTTCAGAAGTTTGTTTCTGCTGTAAGTAATGAATCCATTCTTTAACATTCTTCCCTAACAGATTTGCCAGTTCTTTCTTTATTACAACTCCTGTAATTGCTCCTGTTTAGAAAGACACTGTAACTTAGGTTCAATATTGTGTATTCTGTGGTGAGAAAACCCTTCCCCTCTAATGAATGCCAGAATTATCACAAAGCTATGCCCCATGAATAATGTATACAGACCAATTAAGTGAAACTACTGTATTAGTTCTCATGGGAGGATTATCTGGTGGAAACGACAATCTTGTAGGCAATGGCACTATGTCTTGACATCTGAAGCTAACCACGTATAGCTACTTGTAACATGTTGAATCCTATGAATTTATACCTTTTGTTTTCAAGCAAATATAATAATTGTAATTCTAAATTATGAGTGCCTGAATTTATTTCTTTGCATTCTCTGAGGCTATAAAATCACTTACACTGCCAACTTTCAATGAAGTGCAGCAGGCCTGACTAATACGGGATTCACTTAAGAAGTAGAAGAGTCCAAGTGAAAGTTTCTGTCTGTGAAAAGATATATTGATTTGTTATCTCCATTTCAATAAAAGTAATGTCTTGAAAATAATAGGCTTTTAAAAGTTTTACTGAAGATGCTGCAATCGTGGCAGATGGGGAAATCTATTCCTCCGTGAACATGACACCATCACTGGTTGAGAAATGTTAAAGGCATGTACAGCTGCCTCAGTCATACAGCTGGAAGACTAAAGTGACCACAAGTGCTGAGACATCCAGTTCACTGCAGCCTTGCAAGCTCTGCTCCAAAAACAGCACAGAAAGAAATCCCTGCTGCCATGGAACTTCCAGTTGTGAGCAGGTAAGTCTGTTCAGCATAGCCTTACTTAACTGTTCAGATCCTCAAGCTGCTAGGAACCTATAACTATACTCTTCATGAGCTTAAAACCAATAATCCACAAAATCAATTTGTTCTCTTAGGAAGACATCTTGAGATGAAAAACTGAAATTCAGCTTGCTTATATTTATTAAACCACATACAGTGCTTTTTAGAACAGCCAATGGACAGAATAGTCCAGGGTGGGATTTTCAAAAGGTCTTAAGGCATTTAGGAGCATAACTGACACTAAAAGTCTATGGGATTTATGCTCTTACACACCTCTGGCACTTGATTAAAAATATCCAATTTCAGCAGATAGTACTCTGGACTGTTACTGGGACTTAAGTTCTGTCGATTCAGCTACAACCTGCTGTTGTGGACCTGCTGTTTCAGCTCTCTCTGTGCCTCTCATCCTATGTTGGCCTATTTAGGCAGGCATTTTCAATGACCTCTGGAGTTATATCATGCAATGAAATGCCCATATCTCCCTGGGTCTTTCTTTTGAAATCAGCTTTCGATAGTACAGTTTCATAAAGTGAAGACTATGTCTTAGAATAGGTTTATGATGGGTGTAGCATAAACCTGGGTTTTAATTGTGGCATCTGAATAAGGCTACAATTCAAACAACAATATTGCCTTTCTTCATGAGACTAAGATGCTTTGATCGCTCTTTGAATATGAAGACTTTTTCCTTTTATAGAATCATTTTAATTGTAGCTAACAATTTTTTTTTTTTATCCTAACTGTTTTTGTGCTTTGGAGTGCTTTGCTAAGAATGCTCTATGGATTCATAGTCATACGAGGAATAAATCTCACTTGAGCTTTAATGCAGTAGTGAACGTATAATGGCATATAGAGTATTTCACCTCTGGGTCACTACCTTGAATTTGGCTCCGAGATTATTGACAGAACGTAATTATCATCTGACAGTTCTCTGTTGGCCTATGTGAAAACTGCTGATTCCAGCCTAAGTGGTCATGTTGCAAAAAACCCCCAGCTTCCTGTGCTGCTCAGAGAATACACTTAATCTTGAAGTAGACATATGTTAAGACACTTGTTTGCATGTTTCCTTCATCCATACTCCCTGGTCTTTGCCTGTGCATTTTAAACCCCAAAGCCTTCCATGGAAGGGTTCTTTCCCTCTGCCATAGTTGCACAGCATCCAGTGCAATAGCCACTATTCCTATCTAATATCTGTAATAATCTGAGAAGCTGAACATGGGTCTTAGATTTGCAGGTTTAGTGTTCAAATTAACAAATAAATACTTTGGGGCATTGTTTCCATCACTGCATAGCAGGTTCAGCAGTTAGCAGATGATCAACATATGTGTAATATAATATACTCATCACGTCAATTTTAGAAGAACTAACCAAGGACTAGAGGTTGTTGCCTGTTTTAGAACATTAACCAATGTGGAATAATTAACTGAATATAACACAAATATTTGCTGAGGAACTCAAAAATGGAGGGGAAAAAACCCCAAAATACAAAGCCAAAATTTGTCGATTTGTGTACTTCCCTAACAGAAGTCGGTCAGTCACAGGAAACTGCTCAAC
The DNA here is from genome assembly GCF_028858705.1 of Grus americana. NCBI lineage: Eukaryota > Metazoa > Chordata > Aves > Gruiformes > Gruidae > Grus > Grus americana. Next base: position 26,252,107 of record NC_072858.1, read on the forward strand.
CCAGCTGTGGCCCACATAGGTTTCATACTCAGTTTCCTTTGTCCGGATCTTTCATGAAACAGAGAAAATATTTGTGCATAATTTCAGCATATTAAGACAAGGAATAGGTTTTATTTCTTCTCAGAATAGCAAGAGATGTCATTACTTCACACAGATCCTAAGCATCCAGAAATAGTCTGAAGCCCTGCTACACCTGATGTTTGGGGCATAGCCACTTCTTACACTTAAAAGCATATTGAGAGTTTTTTCAAGTGGCTCAGAACTCTACCTTATTTTTCTTCTTCACAAGCACCCAGCCTTAAATTAAAAGCATTTCTGTAAACATTAGCATGAAGAGAAGATTAAATATTTGAGCCTCCTTGTTAATTGCAACTTTTGATTAAGCTTTTCCTTGCGGTTGGCACCTGCAAGATCAATTTTGTTTACATCTGGAGAAATTTAAAAGGGATATATCAAGTGAAGCAGTAACATCAATGACATTATTAGGAGAAGCCTGCTGGAACTGAGCATTGGCAAAGGGGAATTCTGGAATCTCTCTTCTTGTAGATACTTTCTTAAATGAAGGAGACAAAGCAGACTAATCTCTCAGACATTTAGATGAGTCACTGAGTCACTGTCATCCTTTTAAGAAAAGGGAAGTTGAAAGAATTCAAGTGCAGAAGAATTACATTTATTAATTCCCTCTTCAAAACCCACAAATACTATATTATTCAAGGACTTAGAAGTTAACTTTATTTTCAATTCGATGAGTTGCTATCATCAAGCTACTCTGTTGTATATTATCTCCTGTTTATGGCTTTTGTGTGGTTGACCATAAGTCTATTTTTCACCCAATTTTCTTTACTGGCAAGGACACCAGAAGGATGTTTATGTTTGTTTACATTCAAATTATATATCATATCATGAAGGATATACAGTCAAGCAAAAGGCATATGCTTTAGTGTATAAACTGTACCGTTGCACTGTGTATGCCTTGAACATTGCATGCTGACATTACTTTCCATTTTTTTAAAGAAATGTGTACTTTTATTTTATGTTGACAGTTCCTTTCACAGTCCATTTTGACAGAGTTCTAACGCTGCTTCAGATCTGCCTATAGATTATTGTTATTGATGTTACAGCTTTGCTGATCAGAAACAGTTAGTTTTTTCCCACCAATTAACTTTTTTCAAAACTCAGAAAAGATAAATAGTTACATGTAATAATTAGAAAGCCTTGTATAATGAAACAAGAATTTTAAGACTAATAAATAACTGAACGTGAGCCTGATAGCCTGCTTAATTAATCACTAAACTGTGGTGCCACTGCAATTCATATGTCAATCCAGTCTCTTTTATGGAAGTGATTTGAATCAATTGCTAATGAAATTGAGAAATTTAGAAGCAGCTTTCTGACTTTCAAGTGACAGGGCTCATATTTAACTCAAGAAATGTGACAGGTAATGACAACATAAAAGTACTGTGAATTATTTGCCAGATCATGTGAGAATTACTGCGTCAACCTATTGAAATAGCTCATAGCTGATCAGTGTGAAAATAAACAGTCATAATGACATATTTAGAAATCTATGATGCTGCTTTAAATATAAGAGCTTCTGCCTGAAATAAACCAAGGACATAATCCTACAAATATAACAACAATATTTCAAGATTTCTCCTACTTTGCCACACAGACAAATTTACTCTTACTACTGTTAAAACTGTAATGCTTTAGAAATTATCATTATCTTTATTAAATCAATTACTTTGAACTGCCAAAGTAGTTTCATGGCTAATTCTTCTTTTTTAATGTAATTAACATGCTTACTATTACTCAGTTACTTGAATTTAAACGATTCTGCTGTTGAATTTGTTTCCTTAACTTTGCACTTCCAGCCACACTTTAATTAATTAAAGCTTCACCCAGATATAATGAGACAGTTATTGTGTGTTAATGAAATATCAGTGGAAAGTGCACTAATCAATAATTAATTTAATTAAGGTGTATATGAGACAATATTGCTATATAATTAACTGAAACCCGCATAAGTAACACATACATATTTAAATTTTCATTAATAAGTTTGTTAGGAATTTTAGATCATGCTGTTTTATGGATTTACATGAGATGTATAAAATTAACATGTTTGTCAAAGAGATTCTGAAATACACATTAAACACAGTCCTGAATCATTTTGACAGTCACGTAGCAAATTTAGACAATTGAAGCCACACTAAGAATGAGAGTGTGCCTTCTTGGAAATAAGATAAAAATCTGCAGGAGCTTTCTTTTAACCTTTGAGAATCAGATATGTAAAAGACCCTATGAAATGAAGTTACATGTGAGAAAACATATGCTATACTTGAAAAATGTGCGTTAGAAAAGATTATGAATAATGGAAGTATTTATGCAATTCCACAGCTAAAGCTGGACCATCCCACTAACATGCTGTTCAGGCACCGTACTTATTAAGGTCTATGTTTTATTAATATTGATGAAGTTATCTCATTTGCTCATTGTGAATGACTCTTTATGAGAATTTACCAATGAATCTGCTATTTGAAGGTGCTGGTAATTTGATATATTTGCTAAACTTTTAAATTCCAAATGAATAATACTCTTCATGTTTCCCGTATGTTCAAAATTCATTACAGTTTGTGTTATTAATGATTATTTGACCTAATAGTGACTATTATTAGCAAGGTATTTCAAATCCATAAAGTTTTATAATTAAGAAGATAATCTCTTTCTTGGATATCCTAATCATAATCTAACTTGGATATCCTAATCATCTTCTAACCACATTATTATATATTAACAATTGCTAATGAAGAGTTTTACAAGGTTAAGTAATTGTCGTGAAGAATAGTGGTGTTTTTCATAATGGAGTCTGACCACAGTTAGCAGATGGAAGTTCAAGAGACTCATGATGATGAATGTTTTCTACAAAGTGCAGCCCCTATTTTGGATCCATGTCAAATTTTTGAGTTAACATGCACGTTTTTCCTCTCTTTGGGTAAAGCACATTGATAGCTGTTCTGTTGTTCTTATTTATCAGGAGATCTTCAGCAATCTTGGGACCACGCAGTCCTCCTCAAGCATAAATGAGAATGAATTTTTTTTCAGACTTCTGTGCAAAAAAGCATAGTAGGAAGGAATCTAGTCAGTTCAAACTGGTGATGATTGGTTCAGGCTATATATCCTTTAAAGAAAGGTGGATGTGGAAGGCCAGTGTTTCCTACTGAAACAGATTACAGATGTCAGTGCATTCTATCTGTTATTTCAGAGAGAGGGAGCATTTCTGAGTGGGAGTAGGAGTATGTACTGTAAGAGGTCTCATTTTTATTTCATTGCTTTTACAATTTGTGCGAAGTGTTTTAGCTGGCAAGGCTACTGCATAAGAAAAGGTCTTGACAGTTGCTGAAATTTTCAGTGGACTTTTTTTCTTCTACTGTATTCAAGTATCTCCAAATTTGTTTGTTTGTTGGGTTTTTCTTTTTCATTTTGTTAGAAGTTGAAAACTGTAGTCCAGTAAATATCATGTTGGTATTGCTTGTTACAGACCACAGACTTTCTGTTAAGCTCACAACAGAGACCTTGGGACTTGTCAGGACATGTCTGGACTTATTTTGGCCTGCCTGGAGAATTGTTTTAGCTTGTAACACCTTATCTAACAATTGGGTCATTATTTTTTCTGATTTGTTTTAAATTTGGACAAGCACAACACAATTGTGTTTTAATTCTTATTGTTGCATATATTTTTGTAACTGATAGACAGGAATAGCAGATACTTATTTTATGTAGGATGAACCATCTATGACCCTAGAATAAAATGCAACAGGGAAGAATCTTCACTCAGAAGGTGCATCTTCACCAGGAGACTGAGCATAGCAGGAGAGCACAGGTACTGGCCTGGAATGGTGCCAGGGCTGTAACTAGCTCATCAGCTAGTTGTTGTTGAAGGAAAGCACCTTTGGGAGAATGCAACCAATTTTAGGGCTAATATAGGGAACAAAGGACTACATAATTGAGACGCTCTCTATATATAGTGAATTCAGATGTAATGTGAAGTTTCTAGCCAATGAAGAAAGAGGAAGGTGTGAAAATATTTTGGGGAAAAAAAGCCACCTCCAAGTCAATCTTAGAATGAGGGGGAAAAAAATCGCCAATAACAACAGCACGCCTCTCACAACAATGAGGAAAAAAACGCCAGCTACCATCAACATCTTAGTTCTGTTGAAGAAGCTGGTAGCATCAAAATGTTGTTGTAATACACCCTGCTGACATAAATCCTCAACTTCAGGATCTGGAAGAGTAAGTATGATAGCAGAGAAAGGGGTAGTTACAGGGAGTGTGTATAGTAATTTCAACTGTATTAATAAATTTATTCTGTAATACTATTTATTTTATTTTGGTTTTCCTATGCTTTTCTGTAATAGTTAGATTTGAGCTAACAGTAATTCTTTAACTAGACTGTTATAATTTTAGTTACACTAACTATTAATTCCTGGCTTTATATGCAAATTGAATTGCCTTTTTGCCCATAACAAGATTTTTGAGTGTAGTAACTGGAAAAAAAAAAAAAAAAAAAAAAGTCTGTATCAAACAGTGATAAAATAAAAATTCTCCTGAATGTCAGTTATGTCTCCTACAAGATGGAATCTGGATGTCTCGTACCTCACTGAGACTCTCCAAACTTGCATGAGACTTCACGGCAACAGAAGTGGAAATAGATTTACACTTGCACTGACCCAAGACTAAATATTTTGGCTCAGTTCCATGAGCTGCAATACTTGAATTTAGATCCATTGGAGCCAAATCTAATGATTCTATTGTAAATGTCAGGGGTTTGGTTTTGGTTTGTTTTGGGGTTGATGCTTTTTTTTTTTTTGCTTTTTTTTTTTTTTTCATTTTGCGTCATAAACACTTGCAGGGCTTTTGATTTAAAAGGTCATGTTTCAATGGAAAATTACATTTCAGTATTTTTTTTTTTCTTATTAAAAAAAAAAAAGTCTGGCAGAAAGTACCCCAGTCAGTTCTACTAATGGTGTAACATTCTGATATAAAACTAAACCATACAACAACATACACAACTAACACATACAAGTCCAAATCAAATGAGCTGAAATAGTTCTTAAAGAGGTATTTAAAGGTAACTTAAGTAGTTATCCCAATAATTAGCTCAATCCTGCTTTGTAAGGAAAGCGTGTCACAGTATGTTAAATTTACAGTACCAAATTAGAGTAAAAAGGTTTTTTAACAAATAATTTCTATCTGTGCAGAATAAGGCGATGTTTATTTTCATGCCTTATGGATAATATCTTTTGTCTCAGGAAAAGCTGCAAACATATGGTAAGAAATAAAGAATTTTGACATCATGGGAGTTTAAAATGAAATTTTAATGATACCTGTTTAGTATTATGAAATAAGTGCATGCCACTCTTGTGCCATTTATTGTACAGGTGAGGTGCTTTTTTTAGCTGAGTTCAGGTTTCACCTGTAAGAAGGGAGAGTTTTCAAAAGTTAATTTACCTCTTTCTGAAAGAGGTATTTAAGATGTAGGGAGAATTAATTTTCCTCCGTAGCTCTCTTTATGTCTCAGTTTTGGAGGGAGACTTGATAACTAGCTTACAGTTGCTGGCTAATTTTAAATGGCTTATATTAGGCGAGATGAATTTTCACAGCTATTGTTTGCATATTCAGTACATGGTTGGAAGTAATTTAAGTTAATAACAGCTGGGATTTTTTGTTTCTTAAAGTTATTTCATGTTGATACAATAGCCTGAACAATAGCTTTAAAAACTACTTACCTTATTTCTCTGGCCAACTGCTGTGAATCAGTACACCCATTAATTATATGATTAATTTTTTTACATGTTTAGCAATGCATTTTTTTGGATTGGAGTTGTAAGGCACTGTTCTATATAAGCATTAATAAGTGTTACAATATTTCAAAGGGATGCTATTTACATGGAGATGTCATATAGCCACATCCTTATACTGTGAAAAAATGTATAGGCCTTCTTTTTCACACCTAGTAAAAGGAAAGATTGCAAGCTTTCTATTTCAAAACAGTATATATTAATTATATATTATTTATACAGTATAGCTTATTAAAAAAAAAATAAATAGTTGAGCACCTTCTCCCCCAACTCCTCTCCAACTTTGTTAAATCACAAGTTTCAAACACTGGTCAGTACTTTTCCAGTAAGCTGTTAATCACAGTACTAGCTGAGACTGATTTCTAAATCCATTTTCAGAATCTCAGATTCCTATTCAGCTTTTAAGTTAAAATATACAAGTCCTCCCTCGGCATCTGAACCTGTTATTTAAAGTGGGAAATAATACTGGAAATTGCAGTGTTGCAGAGATTGTAACTTCACAGCTGAAATTGAAGAACTGACCCAGAGAGCTGCGCCTGGCTGGTTTTCTGACCTTTGTTTGAGCTTACGTCAGCTCCTGTGAAGCCCGAGTGTGATCTCACAGCGTGGGACCATGAAGACTCTGACCAAATCAGAAAGCTTTCTCCTGCTGGCAGGTCTGCTGAGCGACTGAGCCCCCAGCCACAGCCATCTCCTGTGCAGACTGTGGTAAGTTCCTGCTTGAGGGGGAAAATCTTCCCAGGGAATTGCACCCCCGGCTTGAAGAGGCCCAATGGCCTAGATCCGGGGTTGTCCTTGATATCAAATACTTGCTGCATTCTAAGAATGTAGGTCTCCTGCTCAGCTCTGTTAAACTACAACTTGTCTATTTTCAGGTTTGCATTCTGTTGTAATTGCATCTGTTTTACATACAGGTTGATTTTCCACTTGAAATACAGAGGGTAATGTACACCTGCAATGTGTCTCAACATGCTACAAATACTGCCTTGGTAAAAAAAAAAAAAAAAAGTTCTTCCTATCACTAAAGAGACAGCAAGCTTTGAGCACTCATGGCTCTACAACATCCCTCAGCGAGAGGAGGAACTCAGATGTCACCTGAAATTCATCTAATAGTAATTTCAGGACTCTGCCTGAGCTGAATACTTAACATGCCCGTCACCTTCTCAAAATCACATTTTGCACAGGGAAAAGGTTGAATGCGTGTGACTTCATTACTGCAGGAAGACTAACACATTCAGTGCGAATTGGGCAGTTCCTTACAGAAGCAGGAATATAGCAGACTGAGGCAAGCTACCTCTTCACAGAATTCCAAAATGCATGGTATGGTTCAGCCCGTTTCAGTACGCACAGGTTAACATTCTTTAACCACTGAGCATAGAGGCTTGTTCCATTCTGCTCTAGTGACTTCCACCAGCACACTTAAGCCCCCCTTTTTGGAGCCCTTGACTGTTACAGCCTGTCAGTTATAAAAAAACCTGCAGAGGTCTCATTTGCTCTGTAAGGAGCTTAATGGAACCCCCAAACGCATTATTTTGTGCAAAACACAAGTTTATCCATAGTTGAAACCTCCCTATTAGTAATATCTCAATAACCACATTAAAAACCCCCTATTTGTTACTCTTTTGCTAGGGAAATAACCCTCAGCAGTTGTAACAGTAAATTGCTTGAAGTAGATAGAAGGAAATTGTATTGGCCTTAGTTGAATGTGACATAATAATATGGTATCTGCCACACAGAATAATTTATTTTATAACTGTAAAAATAAAATCAAACTCCCCCACCACCACCCCAGTAAGAATACAAAATATGTAATACATCATGCATTTTTTCTCCTATGTGTTTTGCTGTAGATCTCAGGGCTTTATGCAGACTCTTTACCTTGGGATCTAGTGTTGGGATAATATCTGTGGACAGGCAAACTTTTTTCCGTTCTTTCATTGCTGATGCTGAGCATGAAAACCTAACGCTAGCATAACTTTTTTTCCATACCAAAGTAAATTAAATTTATTCTCTGACATAAAACAAGGCAGCAAATCTAGGGCGGCTTATTTTTGTGCCTTGTAGCTCATACTGCTCTTGTTGATCCATGTCAGAAAAGACAGGCTTTCATACCAGTCTTAAGGTCTATTTGCATTTGTTGTTTCTCATGAAGCTCATACGGTATAACTAAAATGCTGTAAAAACAGTGGCTGGTAGATGGTGTCTCTTGTTCTTGCTGCCAAAGCAGCATCCCTGCTCACTTGCCTTTTTCAGGGCTTGATGATCCACTTAGGACAAGTTTAGAAACAGAGCCTCCTTTAGCTTCTCATCCCAGGAAGAGGCTCCTCCTCTTTAAAGTGTCATGCAGAAATGGGGGGGGAAGTTCAAGGGGGATGAAAACATTACAAATTTTTCTCCTAATGTCACAGATTGTATTATTTTTATCTCTTTATATCATACATAGAGCCTCATAAGACTTTGGTAAGGTTAATATTTTTAATGCTCATCAACAAAACACAATAGGGCCTTCCCAATCAGGCCTGTCCATTTGGTTAACACAAATAGACAAATGTCTTTTTGTAGCTCTAGCACATGAGAGCATGATGTGGCTAAGTCTGTCCAGACTCCCCATTTAAAGTCCTACTTCATATTACATCCTGGGCAGTTCTGACAAGACAGGCTTATTTCCCTTCCTGGTGCCAAAGCGGTATTTCTTAACTGCTCTCTTATGATGCTGTTTATAGTAAAGGTAGTACCCAATATAAATTACTGCCCAGAAACAATTTAACTATAAGGGCTATGGGGGGGAAAGAAAAAAAAAAAATCTTCAATTTTCTTACCTTTCATGCCTAAGGATGGTAAAATGACATTAGTCCAATTTTCTGGGTATAAAACTAAATTCAATCAATGCTTGAAGCTTTCCTTGAATATGCCTCAAATTCAGTTCATCTACCGTTATTGAAAAGTATCACATTTAAGTCTTAATAATTCTTTACACTAGAGTGCTATTAATGTCATCATTATTATTATACTTCCCTATCTTCAATATATTATAGCTGTTAAAATTCAAGTACAAAAATCAATGGGAAAATTGCATTTGATATAAAATATTCTAATCTATCACAATTAATTTCCTTCCCTGAATTATGTTAATTATCCTCTTCCCCACCTGGGAAGAAACCCCTGTTGCATTCTTCACTAGATTTAGATCTAAAGCTGGTTCCCTGAAGTGCAAATCTTTGATAAAAATTCCATACTTACTCTCTCTTTTCTTCTGTCTTTTGTACACAGAGCAGAGTGAGAAATATTAAATGAAAGGTTTGGTTTGACCAACAGTTTTTGAATACAGAAGACATCTGGTCTTCCTTTAAATAATAGAAAAAAATACTCCTTCAGTTCTTGCCCACGGGCAACTAATCTGTACGTATGCAATTTCAAGATTAAAAGCAGCACTGAAAACCCATTCATGATTGACTGCCCAACAGTTTATAGACATCTAAAGAATTGTCTTTGACATGCAGTTTTCTTTCAGTTGTTTCAAAAATTAACTTATCTCCTTCCTTCCTAGCTTGAGGAGACCTTCTCATCCTTGAAAGTCCTAGAATCTCTTCTTTACTGAGAAATTATTTTAGATAAATGTTCAGTTATTTTGTGAGGACTTACACTCCTGTCAGTGAAAAACTGAATGTTTGATTTATCGTAAGGACAATTCCTTTAATCTGTTGACAATCAACATCATACTAATCATTGTTGGCTTTTCCAGACCTTTCCCCAGATGTTAGAGAAGCAGCGTTTACATCAGTTATCATCATTTGCACTGTTTTAGGTAAGTCTTAGTTATCTCTATTTTTTAGTTTCCCCTGTGAATTTTGCTTACAGAATCTGTCTTTCCACTCTGTTCCTCACATCTGACTGATGCTGTGGTCATTTCATTTTAAAACACACTTCCAAATTCACTGAAATCTTTACAGCCAACAGTTTTTCTCTCCTCTGATTTTGCTTACACAGATGAACCTCATAGTGCATGGTCATGAACCCTGGCCCGTCTGGGACCTTAAAAGAGGTATATGTACCACAGCAAAGTGATCCAATGAAAAAAACAGTTCAGTGCCAGGTCTGTAAGAGTGGAGCTTTAGCCTAAAGGTTTAGGCTGATTATATATCTGCCTCTTTGCCCATTTTAACAGTTTATTTACATGATTATAAGGTTACCACCAACAACAGAAAAGAATTAGTAATGCTGACATCTTCTCAAATGCTAAGTTTCTTCTGAATTCTTCTTTCTTCTTCAGCCAGGAAATGTACATTATTTAATATTTTTTCCCACTGGAATGCAATTGGTATATGAAAACTTTCTAGTGTAATTTGTTAGTTCCCCTTTGTATACTGGATCTGGGGAAATTTTCTAAAAGACTGGTGAAATGTCACCACATCTCTCATTTTGGAATTTGATTTGCAATTTGACTGAGGTAGTGAAGGCAAAATGCAGGACAGTAATGTTTTGATTGCAGCCAAAATTTGTGAGGAAAAATCTAGTTCTTTAAACATGTAGTTTTACTGGAATGTGTTTTGTTGATATTTTTGCTTTTGGAAAACTATCATTTACAGAGAGTCACAGGTTCAGAAGCTAGTTAACACAGGAACTGTTTTGGCAAGGAAGATTCTGCTAGGTTCAAAGTGGCCCAGTGTTATAGTACACAAATAGTTAGGTCATTGATTACAGTGATTATGTAGTTTTGTTCACTCCTCTGACCTCGTTTAGGTTTGGGGTTTTTTTTTTCCTTAGCAAATAGCAGATAACTACAGAATAATTAATCTTCCTCTGGAATCCCTAGCAATTACATTTTTGAACAAGGGAAATGATTGCTACTAACCTACAGGGAACAGATAGAAAATTCCTGTGTACTTAACCTATACTTTTATACTTAAAAGGCAATATATTAGACAAATAACAAAAAGTCACGTGTTTCTATTAAGTGGTTTCCCTGTTTCTTATGTTGATACATAGTAGATGTGGCAAAGGGCAATGCAATTGCATTGGTGCTGGTATATCACAGCATATCAGTAATTTCTTGAGCAGGTGCTATGCAAATATTAATCAGCAAGATGATGGGGAAGACGTTATTCTGGTCTAAAATCAGTGTTAATGGTCCCTTGTTTCTGGCAGTAAGTTAATTTACAATCAGTTTCTATGTATGTATAATGTATGTATCATAAAATATGTGGAAAATTCCTGTCTGCTGCCTAAATGTTTAAAAAGGGCTAGCTAAGACCTCTGCACAGTAAAGTTTGTTTTTCAATAGGTTTTGAAATTGTGGAAGTTCCAGAGAGCTAGAAGAATGCTTGTCATTAGAAAGGGTGAAGAGGATAAAATGTACTGTCAGCCCCAACACTGATCCTGGGCAAAATAAGGTTTCCGTTGACATACGACTTGATTAAATTAAAATATTATCATGCAGATCAACATGTTTTTATGAAAAACACTGAGAACAAATGGGTAACATCTATAAGAGGAATACTGAATAAGACGACAGGCAAAACCTTCTCTGGATACTAATGCAGCTGCTTCTGGAATATATGTCTGAACTTGATGTCAGTTAAGAAGAAAATAGAAAAACTGGAGAAGCTAAAAAGAAATGCTAGACAAACAATTGAAGGATTAGAAAATATGCCTTATAGCTTACAGGAACATGGCTGAAGGACTGTCTGATACATCCAAACAAATTTGGTAGGAGTTGCAATGTTGCTGACTTCCTTAGAACTTCAGCTCTGATCAGAACAGATTTTCCTATGCACAAGTATGATGAAAATCACTGAACATTAATTTTTACTGATTTTTTTTTTTAATTTAATAGTATTTTCTCAGACTGCAATGGATTTTTTCCTAGTGAAAAATTAAAATCTTTTCCCAGATGTCCTAGTTCAGTCAAAAATTAGTTTAGGTAAGTCTCAGAGGAGGGTCTGAAGTCGATGTAGGAATCAGGTGACATCAGCAGTATCCAGAAGATATAAAGATGTAAGGAAACTGAAACTGGCAATATGCACTGGCTCAGTCTGGAATTGCTATTGCTCTCATCTAAACCCAGAATGACACTTGTTGTGCTTTGGGATTCTTTTTCCCTTCTTATGACCTCATCATCCCACATCACTTGGGTAGTTGATAAGTTGTTTCCTGAGTTTTCCACTAGATTTTGTTGTGTACAATACTTCCATATATTAATTGTCTCAGATAATCAGGCAGCAAAAGTTTGAAGTGTGTCTCTGTTTCCGTACTATACACATGTGAACCAAACTCTGTATAACAGATCATGCTCAATGCCTGTGCTTGGTTGTCCAAGCAGCTTCTGGTATTCAGTTGCCAATCTTATCTTGAAGAAACATGTCTTGTTCAGTTCAGAACCAGGTAGCTTATCTCACCTCTGAGACTGCACATCAGCCTGAGGTCTGAAGTGAAATGACTTCAGTGCTATCAGATCAATTTGCTGTGAGCAGCCCACATCACAATACCAGCAACACATAATTCAGCTGGCTTTGGCAGTTTGCTCAGGAGAGCGCTAGGCCTACGTTTGCAGGAGCGCTGAATTATTTCTTCTCTCTGGAGACAGAAAGTCAGAAAGGATCCCTTCAGGTCAGGGCTGAGGACTCAAAAGGAAGCCAGCAATGAGGCAGCTAAATTTTACTTCAGTATGCTGGGCATTCAACACTTTTCAAGGCTAAAACAGTGAAGGTCAAGAGGCTAATCTTCTCAAGAACAGATGATCATAGAAACTAATGTGACACATCCAAAGGTGGCATGTGGTTTCCTGATTATTCTACTTAATAATTGCTTTCTCCTAAATTAGAGTCCTTTCCTTTTTTGGCAAATGGAAGCATTTATTCTGTGTATCTAGAGAAGTGGTTAATCAGCTCAAAAGAGTTTTGTTTTGATTTTCCTTTCTAGACACAAATGTATTGTCCTTCACAAACTTATTTCATTATAAAGACATGCTCAACTATTTTTTGACATTTAGCATGCATGTATCAATACAGGTAATGTATTGTTTTCCTTTATTACTGACAATCAAGTTTTACTTTCCTTTCTGTAGCAATAAAAAGTAGCTTTAGCAGTACACCTGTCAAAATATTTACCTCCTAGGCCACCAAATTGATGTCAGTATCTGCTTAGTATTTTAATTTCTGTGTTATCAATACCAGAGAAAAGCAGATGACAGTAAGACTGTACAATACGCATCTCACAAGTTACAATAAAGTAACACATCTTGAAGTCTCTCCTTAAATGTGTGCGAGTAGTAAGTCAGACTGACAGTCATCTTAATGCTTACAGGACTGATGTATCTAAGTGCTATGTTTCTTTAAGGTACACATTGGTGTTAGTGCAGCACTTTTCAATGACTGCTTTTAATTTGAATCAGTTTGGTAGGTATTGACAGTTGTCAGGTGGATTGGGTTTTTTGTTTGTTTTTAATCTCAGGTGCCACAAGTTGCTCTCAGACCATAAATAGGCACCTAAAATGGCCCTCAAAATTGTTAACAATTATCACTCTCTTAGTCAAGCTCTGCAGAGAGATTAAGGGCTGAACAGGTTCACAGAAGCTTTTTTTCTGTCTCCCTCCTTTTTCCAGGTAAGCCTGAAAAGACTGATGAAGGGGAACTTGTTTGGTAGGTTAGCTAAAAGTCATTTACTAACACCATCATCCTTATCCCCTGCTGTGAACAAGACAAGGACTGCCGTTTGCACTGGGGCATGCTTAGTATTTTTCAGCAGTTTTAAATGTAATTAACATATGGGGCATATCTAAGCAGGATGGGGGAGGAAGGATAAAAACAACCCCCACCCATAGATTTTTCAAATGCCAGAGAGATGTTGTATGAAGGAAGCATTATGGATGAGAGACAAGTAGAATTATTTTGCTAAGCTCCCACCCCCTTCGTGCCCATGCTCTTGTTATCAACTCTGAGGCAGGGAATATCTATTCTCCTTTCACTTACCCACATTCTCTCTGACACCTTTCACTTACCCACATACATTGTGTTCCCCATGGAGTTTTTCATCTTGTTGTAAAAATGACACTTTCAGGGATATGACTGTAGAGGCTGAAGTGTTGATTACCTAGCATTAATCATTTCTAGAAATACCAGTCTCTAAAGATGCTAGTCCTCTGGTGTGCATATAATATGCGTGGAGAGGGACAGACTGATAGGGTGTGTGGGAGTGCATGGGACAAGGGAGGAAGAAACAGTACATATTTACTCTTGGCCATTTTGGCATTGATTTATCCCTTTGTGGTCACACTTAAAAATATTGTTGACTTCCTACTCCAGTTAATTAATTAAAGAAGTCCTTCTCATTTGGTGGTGCTCTCCACTGGTTTCATTAATATGTAATGAAATTTCCCCTTGTGCCTTTATTGTCAATGTTTGAAAGTACATCTGCAGGGATGGCTCTATACCATCAGTTTGGAATCCCGCTTCCCTCCATATTGATGGCATACAGGATAAACAGAACAAGTTAATTTGTAATCTTAGATAGAAAATGATAGCTGCACTGTTTCTGTCATTGAGCACTCTGCCAGTTTAAACAGCTGATTAGTCAGCTTCTGTGGAATCGATCTGAATCAGTTCCACCTGCATGCACCCACCAGGAGCCACTTTATTGTAAATCAATCATTCTGAAAACATCTCACAAAGGGGCCAGTCCTCACTAACAAGCCATCAATTTAAACTGTCTGTCTGGAGCACTCTAGAAATTAGAAGTGCAACAAACGTTTATTCTAAAATTATGGAGAAGTAGGTTTTGGGGGGTTTTCTTTTGTTGTTGTTTTTGGGTTGTTGTTTTTTTTTTTTTTTAAATCACAGCCTGTGAGTATTTGGTGCTGATGGTGATTTTTTTGCTTTTTTTTATTATTATTATTCATATGCATCAGGTCACTTTTCAGACATCCCAAAAGTGCGGGTGCTTCCTCATAGGAAAAAACAATAGGTTGAGAATTTTAACAACAGTGGATGGAATGGATGGCCTTTATTACTAGAAGGCAACATTAACAGTAACTGAGAGACTTTATATCCTGCCCTTGTGCCCCTTGGGTGTTAAGATCGATCCCCAGAGTCAGAGAAGTTCTCCTTATTCTTTGACATGATGAATTGCTAAATTTTGCCTGTGCAGAGTGGGTCTTCCAGCTGGCAGTGGTTGGAGAAGCTGCCTCAGGGGGGACATACAGATATATGGCTTGGTCTCCAAACTCTTCCTTTAAGACACTTCATACTACCCTAAATAAAAGAGAGTGGAGAAGGTATATTCTACTTTTTTTTTTTTTTATTGGCCTGTCTGGGCATTTCACTTATGTCAACAAAAAGCTGTGAGAATCATGTTTTCAGGTTGAGTGCATTGTTTAGAATCTCTGGAGTCTTATTCAGCTTGAGAAAAAAATATGGCACCACTTAGTTTGCAAGGTGTAGTGCAAAATACTGTATACAATGTTATACTGTTGCCACGTGATGGCATTGTCAACACTGTCTGATTACAAGGTAATTGCCTAGTTACTAGTTTGGATGTAAAACCTCTCAGAGACTTACATATTAAACAAGTGTCCCACTCTTGGAAATATAGTCAAAATAAAAGTTAAGTGAGACCTTATGCATAGAAACTAATTTTACACTCAGATGATGCTGGGCCTAATATATGTCTGATTAACCTCAGCTGAAATCCATTCATTTATCTTCTCATTTATTGTAGGATACTTTGGTGATATATATCTTATCAAATAGTGTAGAGTATTCACAGCAAGCTTGGAGCTTCAGCTTCTCCCTCTTGCAGGGTTTGAACATGAGGAGGTTTCATACATTTAATATGGCTGTACGTCTTGCTGTCTTCCAGCCCATACAAGTTACTTCTCCAGTTAGTCTTTCTAACCAGCCTTACTTATTTTTAAAAAACTGATAAATATGAACAAGGCAACGTCAGCTGTGAATCCACATTACCTTTTGACTTTTTGACTATATGGATATCCCCCCAAAATATACCATGTTACTATTAAAAAGTGAGGTGCCAGGAATTTGGGTGACATGTCTCTTACATGTACTTTGCTAACTCCCATTTATGTGTCAATCATCTGTCACTGAGCAGACAGGCTGTGTCTTTACATTAAAGCTGCAGAATATGGCAATGGTTCCTTCCCCTTCCCAAGCACAAATCCTGCCTTTCCTTGCCTGCTGGTCTCATGGAGCTTGGGAAGCCTCTTCCTCCTCTGTTGCAGAAATTCCCTTCAGCAGTCTGTTAGGAAGGGAGACAAGTGAGCCTGTGCACCTGCCTTCCCCCAGCCTTGTCTTCCTCTGGTTCTTAGGCCACAGAGGGCAAAATTCAGTAATCATGTCCTTAGGTATTGCACTCAAGATGCTCTCAAACTGTGGCAGGATTGATATTACTTAAATTTGGAAGCTGTGCCAGAGCTCATTGATTTCTAATCCAAGCCATCAAACAAGAGAAACTGCTTTGGCAGGTGAGCGAGCTGTTTCTGGGCTGACAGAGGACAAGATGTGTGTGGGACCCTCATTCCTGCATAGCAAGTTCCCATGCGACTTTTGTGTTGCTAGGGCTTTCTCACCTTTCTTCAAAGGAACTTCATCTATCTTTCTGGGCTGGCTTCTTTTAAATGAGACTCCTGCTCCTCAGCTGACTTCTAATGCTATTTTCAGATAGAGCTGGTCCAGCTGTTTGCTGAATCTGTAAATGTGCTCTGTTTAAATGACTTCCTCTAGTACGACAGGCTTGTGCCACACAAGGAAGATGACCACTGTTTAGTCAGTCACTTATCAGTCAACTCACATTTTCACAGAAGTAATATTTTTGTCAGTGATGGTCATGATTTCTATTTAATTCATTTTGTACTATCTGATCATCAACAAAATCCCTGAGCTCATTTGTCATCATGATATTTATGACAGGTTTTGAGCAGACCATGAGTGCCAGATAGAAACTTTGCAAGAATGGTTATGGTTCCCTGGAAAGGGAATGATTTCAACTCAGAGATGAAAAATAGGGAAAAAATTCTTTTACACCTAGTTAGGAAAATAATTGATTTCTGTATGTGTATTGTTTACTGTCTGCCCACTCCATTTACAGAATTATGCTGTATATCCTTACCTCAGTTCCATGGAGTACCATCAGGGTGTGGATCTTTACTTCTACCTAGTCCTCCTGTGGCTAGTGAAACTTGTAAAAATCACCATTAGAAGCAAATTCCCCATGAGCCAGCAAACTATGGATGCAGTCAATGTATGTCTCCATGAGCATAGTAGTGTGGATTTCGCTATCTCAGAATCATGAAAATATGGATATTCCATCAACGTTGCCTGAAAGATAGTCTGTTTTATCCAGTGAAACAAATATACTTACAGAAAACGTAAGTTAAATCACATATGCATCACAATGATTTTAAATAAAAAAAAAAATATACTTACAAATAATAGAACTTCTAATTACCAGAAGGATGACATTTCTTTAAATACCTGATTATGCTACCCTGATTCTTTGTGAAAATGTTTGAAAAATTCTTTTTCAAAGAAAAGTCTGAGAATTGAAATGAAAAGTTCTGCTGGATACTAAGAAACATAACTTAACTATAGAGGCACTGATGTTCTGGCTCCTGAGATGACATCATGCTATAGATACCAGGTCTGTGCCTAGGGCTCCCAGGACCTATAACAATAGAAATAATAACACATTATTACCTGTGACTAAGTTTTTCTCAGCTCACAAAGGTAATACTATCATTACTCTTCCCAAATTCTGTGCTTTCTCTCTCTGATGCAGTTGCCTGCTATCTGACGCTGAGTTCTGTGTCCCTTCTGTGCAGGAGGATATAGCTTTAATTATGAAGTTGTTTTTTTACTGCTATTTTAATATGACAATCCTGATGATTTTACAATGTGTGCTCACTTGATCCTGCATATGGAATGCCTCACCATAGACACTAAAAGGTCATCAAGAAAGCTGTCCCTTGGAGAACTAGGGAAGAAGGAGATGTTACAAAGCAAGGACTTGTTTGCTTGTAATGATCCCAGAGTAAAGGAAATAGGAAAAAAGGTAGACTGGGACAGTTATACAGCTCAGACTCAGTACAGCAGAAACATATGAAAAGCAATTTTAAGCAGTGCAGTTCTGATTCTGAAAGTACAGTACAGGTTAAAGAAAGGTTAGCTATGAACACAAGCATGGGTTTAATCAGGTCATAGCATAAGCTAGCAGAAACACTGATACATTAATGAAACCCTGACACAGACTAGTTTGTCCAGCTCTGGTATCCTACTGGTCTTCTTACAAGATGAGAATGTATTAATGGGCTGTTATTGATAGCTCTGCAAATTATCTCTGGCATTTTGCATGAGTTATGTAGTGACTGCTGGGTGCTTATAAGGATCTTGTTTCTCCTTGTGCTCTTTATGAGGCAAATGCTTAAATGAACAATGCATTTCAGTATCTCTTTCCTCAGTTATTTTTTTGCTAATTAGAACTTCTTTCCTCTTTTTTTTCATTTGTTGGTGTTGAGTGCTTTGCCCTACTTCGTAACTGTTAGTATATTTTTTACTACTGTCTTGCTGCTAGTAAGAATGTTATGCATTGATGTTATTGGATGACATATACAATTTACAACAAGGGGGTAAAAATACATATTTTTTTGTTAATGATAAATTTCTAGAATGTTTAAACTGGAAGATGAGGAAAAGTGCAAGAATGGTTACTTTCAGATTATTTCATTTCACTATCACAGGATGCTGAGTTATTGTAAACTGCAGTTGTAATGCCCACGTTAAACTGATATTGAATTGCAAATGCAACAGTCAAAAATGTAACGAAAATTACAACTACTATGTGCTAGGAAAATATTTTAATAAAAAGTTATGATTACCTTATTGGGAAGATTGTTGTTATCTGCAGGCATCTAGCTCATAATAGCTACTTTTCAAAATTTGATTTGCAAAATATCTCTGGAGCTGCTAGTCTGACCCAAGTGGCTGTCTTACTGGCTGTGTTTCAGTGCATTTCAGGATGAAATGGGACAACTGACCACAGTGTAATACGCAGAGCCATCTATCTTCCCCTCCCCATCAAATAGTTGATGCATTATGGATTTTTTCATGCTTTTGATCAGAAAACAAGTAAGGAGGTGAGTAGCAAAGACAGAATAATATGTATGATAGGGCAATGTGGTTTTGTTGAGCATAAAAAGTGGCACTTTTTTGGGGGACCCTGGTACGCAAGATCACACTGCGGGATGTACACGCTGGCAGTCTGCGAGACTGTGCAGATATCTCTTGAGATGTCAGAGTTCCCTGGCATGAGGTGTTGTCTTCCCTAATATAATGCAAAGCCCTGAGCACATCTGCCATTGCAACAGCTGCTAGAGTCTGGAAGAGCTGCATTAACCAAAATAAAAAAAAAAAAAGCTCAGAAGTGCAAGGAGTTGTATTGCAGGTACAGTGAAAGTTATTAGCATGATGATAGCTTGTGCACAAGGGACCAAAGGGCTGAAAAATTAAAACAGCTCCATCTGTTCTTGCCAAAAGGAACCAAAGTAGAAAAATCACAAATTTCTTACTGTATTTAGTACACAAGGTATATGTTCCTTTGGTTGGCTTGCTTAGATTTCCAATATAAAAAAGACACTTTAGTAAAACAGTGAAAAACTGCCATAATTTTAATCCATATTTATCCATATTTTTTCCTAGTCTATCAGTGGTTAGAACACTTTCTGTTGTAGCTCACTCACATTCTAACTGCGTATGTAGTGTAGCATTGAAAGTGGCTATATTATATGCCATTTGAGGCTTCATATTTATTATCTTGCAGCATCAATTGTGCTCAGTTTGCAAGCAAAATAAACTATATTTACTTTAAATGTCAATTCTGCAAATTTGACTTGGGAACTGGGAATAACAGTTTCTTTTTGGAACTGTATTTTAACCCTGTCAATAAAAGTTGAGAATTGGCAGAAATTTCTGTAGCTCAGTTGAAACAATTCTCTGGTCCAAAGTCTAAATAGAGAACATATTTCAAAATAGTATGGATTATGTGTGAACTAAAAAGGATTGTGCTTCAGTCACTATGCTATTTCAGAGCTAGTTGAGCTACAATAATAAAAAATACTAAAATGTATTTGTATCAGTCAAGTGAGCATATCTAGTTTAGGATACATGTGCAAGAAGAGATAAGCAAATTCTGTTCTGTTACTTTGGTTTGTCTTATTACATTGATTTAAACTGAATTTCTGTGGACTTATGACAGGGTAACTGTGATCACATTCAAGTCTGTGAAGTAAAACTCAGCATTGATATGAATGATCTAAATCACACTGCTTGATCATTTATAATGTCTTTTTGATCAACGAACATTTGATTAACTTCTTATCAATGCTATTCACATCCTGACACATTTTGATCCAAACTACTGTCTAGCATATATAGCCATTTATTCCAGGCTCTGTTTCACCAAATTTGACTTTGAGTAGGCCACTTCAACCTCCTTTTGGCACCGTACTCTAACAGTGTTGTGTGGTTTAACAGAATTTGGCCTGAAGGCTGAAGGGCAGCAAGAATTAAAGAAGATAGGATAAAGATGCTAGGACAGGAAATAAGATAAAACAACTGTGAAATCTTTTTAATTTTAAAAAGGCACCGAATGATGTCTTTAGAAGTTCTTCTGTTATATTTTTTGCTTATATTAGAAATACAAATGTAATATTTATTTCTGATGGAGACCTTCACTGAAGCAGTTTGATTTGCTTATTTGAGAAGGATTTGTTTTTTCTCAGGTCTCAGCCAGTAGTTTTTTGGATGAGTTGGACTGCTTGGTGAAATAAAAAGCAAAGAAACAGAAGTGCTCTTGGGAGCTTTGTCTTTCTGTTGTTTACTGATATGATATTATTAGACTAAATGCAAAGCTGTGTGTAAAGAAGAACAACTTTCTGCCTAGGCATCCAGTGCAACATAGCACTCTACAAAAGACTACTCTATTAATTACAAAATATATTGGTCTCACTAGCAACAGCAACAAGACTGATCAATCCTCCTCAGCAATGAAAAATCAGACAGTCTAAAATGGTAGTATGACAACAATGTATAGTTTGGGACCTAAGAAGTGCAATGACAATAACAATAAAAATCCCCATTTATGGGGCACTTTATCAAACAAACATCTCAAGGCACCGCACAATAAAAACATGAGAAAATGAAATCAAACACAGCTGTGAGCTTGATTGAAGGGAAATCATTGATCCTTATTCCTAAAAGCATAATGGAAAAAAAACCCTTCATCTCTTGAAGTCTAGCATAAAAGTTAGAAATCTGCTTCAGAGGCCTAGTACTAATATCCAGGAGATAATTTCTTTTCTTGCTGATTCTAGATTTGTTCTGGCATGGCAGAGAATAGGATGCCTGAAACAGTGGATTGAAACTGATTTAGAGAATATGGTTATCGCCTTTTGGTCCAAAAGGTTATTCATGGTTATAGAAATAATGCCTTAAATTTGACTAATAGTGCAAGAGTTTAGCTCAGGTAATTTCTTTAACTACTTTTCTCTCCTTTTTTGATGTGTCACCTTCTGTCTTTGCTTCTAAGGTGGTTCTACTACAGTTCTGTCCTTTTTCCTGCTCTCCTATTCCCAAGTTCCTTTCTGTTGATACTGGATTCCTGTCCTGCATCCAGCTGCATGATGCAATTATGCCTGTAAACCCAAGTACAAACCTTTTTGTCCATTCTTCATATGCAAGAGTAGGCACGCCAGAGACTGTGTCAGTTTTCCTCTTGGCATGTCTGCTAGGTGAAGAGACTTAAATATAGAAAGTGTCATCACTAATGACTCATTCCACTGCCCACCAGCATATGAATTGAGAGGGAAAAAGTTCTATTAGTCATTCTTGTAAATTTCGTATAATTTAGACTGAAGCACATATTAGTTCAATGGGACTTTCAATGGTAAAGAAAAGATTAATAAATGGAGATCTGGGTTTTCTGGATGATTGGACAGTGGGATCGAGTGCACCCTCAGCAAGTTTGCCAACGATACCAAGCTGTGTGGTGTGGTCAACATGCTGGAGGGAAGGGATGCCATCCAGAGGGACCTTGACAGGCTGGAGAGGTGGGCCCATGCAAACCGCATGAAGTTCAACAAGGCCAAGTGCAAGGTCCTGCACGTGGGTCGGCGCAATCCCAAGCACAACTATAGGCTGGGCGAGGAATGGATTGAAAGCCGCCCTGAGGAGAAGTACTTGAGGGTACTGATTGATGAGAAGCTCAACACGAGCCAGAAGTGTGCGCTTGCAGCCCAGAAAGCCAACCGTGTCCTGGGCTGCGTCAAAAGAGGTGTGACCAGCAGGTCAAGGGAGGTGATCCTGCCCCTCTACTCGGCTCTTGTGAGACCCCACCTGGAGTGCTGCATCCAGCTCTGGGGTCCCTAGCACAAGAAGGACATGGACCAGCTGGAGCAAGTCCAGAGAAGGGCCACAAAGCTGATTGGAGGGCTGGAGCACCTCTCCTATGAAGGCAGGGTGGGAGAGTTGGGATTGTTCAGCCTGAAGAAGAGAAGGCTCCAGGGAGACCTAATTTACATTTATGGATACCCCCTCATAAATCCAATGGGATAATAATAAGGATTGTAATACAATAAGGATAATAACTGCAATTTTTTTATTCCTAATTTTCAGTTAGTTGTGATTTTATAGTTGAAAGCTTATCCAAGTAAGCTAAGAGATAGCAGTCTATCACCAGTAGTGTTACAAGATATTATTGCTATTGGAGGACTCCTGTGGGTTCCTTGCTGTAATTGCTAGAAAGTATACACCAACATCTGTTGTGATAAAGAGCCCTGAATGGAGTTCATTGTGGTTATTTTATTATTTGGAGTGTGAAGTCACGAATAATGAGTCGTCACTGAATACAGAATAAGATTGTGGGTTGGGTTTTTTGTTTGGGGTGGTTTGGGTTTTTTTTCATATTTCTAAATATGTAATTCTTTGCACTGGTTTCATTGATAAGGAAATACTTGAGTCGTAAGGTCCTGAAAAGTGTGGCAGAACCAATAATTGATACTCCTTCTGAGTGTAAGTTATTTTATTGCCACTAATGCCTGATGTATTTCGACAGAAAGCAAATTTCTGGACATTTAAGTCTGTCTCATTCATGCATTTAGACAGTGTGGACACTGTCTCACCAGGAGCTGGTGCAGTGGAATCTCCAACCCTATCCTCTATCTGTGGTTCAGAACTCTGAAATAGATATACTATAAGGAAAAGAGCTAGAATGAAGCTCTGATGAGTAGTATCTCCAGAATGGCAGTAGGAAAGTTATAGAGCTTCCTGCAATAGCAATTTGAGACCAATGAGAAAATAGACACTGACAGCTGAATTCATTCAAGTTTTTAAATTTTACAAGAAAAGTATATGGAGTGCCTTGGCAATGACTCCAAAGAACCACCATCTTCCCTTCAGGCAACTGGCAGCATGTTTCCCTGTGTGGTGGGTTGACCCTGGCTGGGGGCCAGGTGCCCACCAGAGCCGCTCTCTCACTCCCCTCATTCACTAGACAGGGGAGAAAAGGCATAACGAAATGCTTGTAGGTCGAGATAAGGACAGGGAGAGATCACTCACTAATGATCGTCACAAGCAAAACAGACTGAACTTAGAGAGGGAATTCATCTAATTTATTACTAGGCAAAACAGAGTAGAGGAATGAGAAATAAAATCAAATCTTAAAACACTTCCCCCCACCCCTCCCATCTTCCCGGGCTCAACTTCACTCCTGGCTTCAACCTCCTCCCCCCCTCAGCGGCACAGGGGGACGGGGAATGGGGGTTACGGTCAGTTCATCACACGGTGTTTCTGCTGCTTCTTCATCCTCAGGGGGAGGACTCCTCTCATCGCTCCCCTGCTCCAGCATGGAGTCCCTCTCACGGGGTGCAGACCTTCAGGAGCAAACTGCTCCAGCGTGGGGTCCCCCACGGGGTCACAAGTCCTGCCAGCAAACCTGCCCTGGCGTGGGCTCCCCTCTTCACGGGTCCACCGGTCCGGCCTGGAACTTGCTCCAGCGTGGGCTTCCCATGGGCCACAGCCTCCTTCAGGTGCCTCCACCTGCTCCGGCGTGGGGTCCTCCACGGGCTGCAGGTGGAATCGCTACACCCCCTCATCCTTCCTCCATGGGCTGCAGGGGGACAGCCTGCTTCACCATGGCCTTCACCAGGGGCTGCAGGGGGATCTCTGCTCTGGCGCCTGGAGCTCCTCCTGCCCCTCCTTCTGCACTGACCTTGGTGTCTGCAGAGTTTCTTACATCTTCTCACTCCTCTCTCCGGCTGCAAAACCTTTCTCTAACTTTTTTTTTTTTTTTTTTTTTTCTTTCTTAAATATGTTATCGCAGAGACGCTGATTGGCTTGGGCTTGGCCAGCGGCGGGCCCGTCTTAGAGCCGGCTGGCATTGGCTCTGTCAGAGACAGGGGCAGCTTCTCACAGAAGCCACCCCTGTAGCCCCCCCACTACCAAAACCTTGCCATGCAAACCCAACACACCCTGACAGGTAGCCACTGCTAAAATAGAAATCAAAGCTTTCTTGGCTCAAAGTCTGTGTTTTGTGAACTTCAGTACTGTGAAATGCAAAGAGTGGCCCAGACAACATTGGCAGGACACTGAATCCAGAGACTGAGACAGACTTTGTGCTAGATTTTATGGGTTCTGGTCAAACCAAATCAGCCAAACCAAAACTGAATCAAGTGCTTCCTGAGGCTGAAGGTCAGCAGATATGGCTTTACATTTCATCTGTGATACCAGTGCAGCTGGAGTAGCTTGTATGCTAATCAGCTGCTACAAGTTTCCTCTGTGTCTATCCTTCAGACATAGCATGGGTTGACAGCCTATGACCACCAACCTTTCAAATGGTTCAGGTGGCTGTCTGAACCCTGAACTGATTGACAAAGAAGCTGTGGGAGTCTCTGCTGGTTCTCTAACAAAACAAACAAACAAACAAAAACAACAACAAAAAGTAACCCTCATTTCCATGCCCAGTGGGATGTCTATGTCAACTATCAGGTGCAATGAATAAGCAATAAGCTCTCCATCAATATCCTTTTCCTCAGGTTCAGCACTCATTGACATTTCTCCTATGTTTGCTTGAACAACGTTACCTTCAGTCATCTTTATTTGTATGAACCCAGACACTGTATAGAAAAGATGCCGAGTGAACAAAGACATCTGTAAAGTCATCACTATTGATGAGCTTCATCAAACTGATCAGTCCAAACTGCATTAACTTGTTGTGTGAATTCTGTCTGAGCAGCACAGTTCAATCCTAGAAACTGTTCACTGGAAACAGAAGACAGATGACAATCCAGGCAAACAGTGCTTATGCCAGGTGGCAGCCTAGAAAAAGAAGCTGGTGATCTGCACAAGGAGTGCATTCTTTTGTTCAGCTATATAAAGTTAACATTCATACAGAAAAGCCTATAAATAGGTTTGACTTCTCCAAATTTGAAACTAAATTTCACTTCTGTAGATATTAGCGGCACTTGCAAAAGAGCAAATCTATAACAAAGGTAATGAATAAACATGGGGTTTTTTCCCTCATCAAGGGAAAGCTAATTTTTTTTAAAAAACTTATTATTTTACTCAAAACATATTGTAAAATACTAATGCTTGTGGCTTTGGACAAGTTCATAATAAGCTTCTGTAAAAAAAGTGGTTGAATTTTATCTAATATAAAGTCAATGGAAAACCAGAAAGAAACCGATTCCTGAATGTATTTTACAGCAGTTGCAAACATGCATTGAATTCATTAACATTCATTAAATAACATTGGTGGAATATTAGTCACCATCAAGAAGTACTATGCTGACTGTGACTACTGATAGTTGGAAATTTTACCTGTAGATAGATTATAGTGATTACAAGAGGTTTTTCCCTACTTTTCTGATGCAAATACAGTGATATGAACAAATTTTATTAACTTCAGTAACCTGTTAAAGGAAATTGCATTTCACATCTCTGGGACCATTCTCTGGTTCTGCATCACTGCAAAAATTTCATGGATGTTTGTTTAGGCTAACTGATAGAGCATATTCAGAACAGTAATAAGAAGGGGTCCTCTCGAGTTCTTGCTGAGGTAAAATGATCATGAAGGAGCAGATCCTGGTCTACCTGAATGTTGTCTTTGGCTTAGCAATGGTAGATCCAAAATACCTACAAGCAACAGCCAGCATGCACAGGCATTAGATATCAGCCATTTTAGAGATGATAATCTGCTTTTTTTCTAATTTGCACTGGAAAAAAGCAATGCTTCACTGAGGAAAATCTTATATAATAAAATTCAGTTTGACAAATTTCAGCCTGGGGCAGAATCTCTACTTTAAACTTTCGGTCCTACTTTAGATTCTGTTCTTGTATGTCTACAATTAATATACCTTCTTCTGACTCCCAGGCTATCACCTTGTAGGATCATCAAGAAAAAAAAACAAACATTTTTGTCCCATTGGGTTTGATGGAGTTGTGCAAACCTGCAGTGTTTCTTTTTGCAGTCATTCATATCCTGCCATGGTAGTCATACTGATCCTGATAGGTTGGAGAAAACATCAACAATTTTCTGTCCCTCCAGAAACAAACAAAAAAACCCCAGATCTAATATTGCTCATATTTAGTGATGGCATGGTCAGAGACCTTTTTGTTTTGGGCTTGAAAGAGAGCATGTGCTACACACTACATGCAATAGCTTAATCACAATTCCTTTCCATTAATGACAGCTTAAGTATGAAAAAGTCCAAGGACTTTCTACCCCAAAAGAGGGAGCTGTTACATGTACAGTTTGAGAACTCTACATTTTCATAATCCTCTACTTCAAAAGGTAGAGGTGCTTTAATGACTGATTTTAATTAAAAAAAGACTTCTACTTATAACTTTATTAATGTTCTCTTTTAACACAGCTTTTTGCAATATAAGATCTTTTTAATGACAATGAAACATATGCAATGTTTATGATCTAATACCATTTTTAAATGAGAAAGTTATTAAAACATGAATCATGTTGCAGCTAATAAAAAAATGAGAGGCATCACTGAAGCAAAGGCCCAGTCAGAAAGCTGTGGCTCTATAGTGCAGAAATATGTAATGTGTGATGCTATTAAATGAATCACAGGGACTAATCTTTGAGTTCTTTACCAAGGCCTATGTGGGATGAATGAAATTCAGACTAGATGCATATGATACATGGGACTCGGTGTTTGCATTTGAGTCTTACATAAAAACTGTGTCTCAAAATGCTTCAGGGAATTGAATACAATTCAACAAATTTATTACAATGCAATTAATGAGTTGCAAATTAGTAAATTACCATTTGCTTGTGCAGTTGATAGAACACTAAAGAGAGGATATCTAAGCAGTAGGTGCTGTGATACCTGGCACACCTGTGAGAGTAGCCACCCCTTGTTGGGGGTTTGAAAGCCATGAAGACAAACTCTAGGGTATGTGAGTGGAGCAAGGAGGAGAGAGGAACGGGAACCTGAAGTAGCCAAGAGTCCTTTGAACTAAGTCTCATCATTTTTGTAGCTTTAGTTAATAACAGGAGGTGTCACCATTGGCACTAGTATAGAAGAACCAATAAGGGGAAAGAAGGAGGAGGGTGCACCAAGAGGGAAAAGATTTTTTTTTTTATTTTTTTTTTTTTTATGCATAGGTCCATCAAAACCTGGCAGCCTGCACTGATGGGAAGGATACATAATATGATAAAGCTTGGTAACCGGCATGTGTGATTGAACAAACCAATGAAGAGATAACATTTGAAAGCTTTACAGCTTGGAAAGCTGTTAGCAAGCTGGTGTCCCCTTCATCATTTTTAATTTTACTTTTACTGTCCTTCATTTACTTTGACGGGTTGATGTTGCCATGGTGCAGTTGAAATTCTCATAAAAGTGCTGTTACCCTTTCAAGATGGCTATTTTTTCCTAGAGTTTATACCACATTTTATAGTTATGTCAGAAGGTTTACTTGGTTTATGAATTCTCCAAGCTCTGAGACTGCTCTAAAAACTCTGGGTTGCAGTTCAGCGTTTTCCTTTTAACTTGTGAGATTTAACCACCACTACATCAGTGTGTTATTTTCCTACATAATTAGAAAACTCATTTTAAATGTATTCATTTGTAAATAAGGGTAAATAAAATTTCAGCTTATCCCTCACATCTTTGATGTCTAGTTTCTTTAACAAACAAAAGAAAAAAAGGCCATTTTTTCTGACTAAAGCTATGTGGTTCCTTTTTATACTAATCTCCCAACTTTTAAATGATTTATCTCATGTAGGAAAATAATTTTACTTTCTACCATACCCAGTGTTCATAGAGATACTCCCATGCTTGCAGTGGACGTTGATTCATATCAGATGTGAATTGGTCCCATGGCGCTCTTGCAATCACAATTAATTTCCCCTTTGCTTGCTCTGTAGCAAATCAAGTTAAGGATCTATGGAGTGAAATTCTTGTCAGTGGTGTTGCGAGTTAAACTTTTTGCAAGATGTTTTTTAAAATGAACGTCCGCATTCTGATAAACCTGAAAGGCTGTCATTAAGAACTCTGCTACTTAGCGTGAACAACAGACTAACTTCACAGCTTGAGGGGAACTTTGGAGTAGGAGAGGATGGAAAGGGCAAGAAGAGAGTGAAGTATGACCCAGTATGAGAAAGGATTTCACGTTTACATTAATGTCTAGAAAAATTATTCAGGAAAGGTGAGCCCTGTAAGGTCAGCTGGTGAGATTCATTCATTAATTATGATTTCTGTTATTGTTTTGGATGAAAAAGTGAGTTTAATAAGTGAACTGGCTTTCATAGCAATATTGGTGCTAAGGGAAAGAAGGAAAGTTTCAGACACAACTCTATTGAATTGGTATTTATTACTTTCAGCAGAATTAGAAGCTTCGATTTTGCTGTCTCTTCCAAAATGCCCTCCTGTAACGCTCTCGCAAAGATATTAAGTACTGTCATTAAAGACAGCACAAATTAATCCAGAGATGAACACAAGTTGCACCCCTACATAACTTTTGAATAATCAAAATTTTCAACCTGCTCAGACCTGGTTTGGTCCAATTTCTGGCACTAATATAAAATGAAATGATCAAGCAACACTTAAACATCAAATAAGAGTCAACAAAAAACAGAGTAAGACCCAGAATTGGTGTCCTACTACTACAGGTAGTATCAGATACATCAATTCTTCTAAGTACCTTGCTGGAACAATGTGTTGAGGAGCAACAACTAGGCATAATTTCATGATGTTTTGGGGAAGAACTAAATAAAATTTCAGACACCAAGATTCAGGAGACCTACACTGTATAATGTGTAGCCCAGCTCTAACAGGAACACTATTATTAGTGCCTTTCACAGCTTTGCTTTTATTTCCTCCCACTTAACTGTTTTACACTATAGTGTACTGACCAGTACTGTCATATATATATTATATTCATGCATAGCACAAGGACTGTTTCTTCACATATGGCAAAGTTACAGCATCTAAGCAACAGAAGAACTCAGCTAGTCTTTCTGGATTTATTATGCACTGAAGTAGTTTCCGCAAAATTTGAATGATACAATTAAAACTCTGGAATTTAGAAGAAAGCTTGTCTTTGAGAAACAGAAGATTAGAAAATTGCATCTAGGTATATGACTTGTCCAGCTATAGACTTGATCAGGTCATCTCAATAAGGAACTGATATTTGTTCCCATTAGTACTTGTAATTTAGGGAGGAGTGAAAGGGAAGTGAAAAGCAAACATTCTTTATTCAAAGGTATTATTTCAGCAAGAAGTGAGGTTTTTTTCCTCCTAAGTTAATAGTTTTGTTCCCATCACCCTTGCCAGAGTTCCATGCAGCTCTATATTGTTATTTTATTTTAGCTGAATGACAGTTTAAATGTCATTGTAGTCATGATCTGTCCTTAAAACTGTATCATTTTGTTTTGGTCTCTTGTTAAATACTTTCCTCCTTAATTGCCTTTTCATTCAACCAGAAGACTTACAATGACAACCACAGCGCAGCTGGAAAACAATTCATTGTATCAGTCACAGACTCATAATGGAGCACCTTAATAAGAACAAGTTCTGTACTTCTTGAAGGCACAAGATAAATTAGGTTCATAGTCCATTATTTGAACAAGGGTATCTGACTTATGGCAAATCTATCTGAAAGAGTATTGTAGAATTGTATTTTATCTTTAAGAAATGTGTTTTCTAAAAGTAAGATATTTACTTCTGTTGCAGTAAAGGATTTAAACAGAAGAATTTCTCTCTAATGTTTGTTGAATCATACTAGAATGATGAGGTAGAACAGAGCCATACATCAACCAACCAATGTGAAAAACTTAGCGCTGTATTTTATTTCAGGAGGGAATGCTGAGCACAGAATGCCCAATGGTTTTGCCAAGAGCACACTCTCTCTTCCTTATTTACCAAGCTATATATACGATGCAGAAGGTGACAGCACTCTTAAACTTTTTCTACTGCTGAAATTTACGGATGTGCACATTTACTTTTTCTTTTGCAAAGAACATCAGAATGGCAGTGCTGGAGACTGCATTTCTCTTGCTCTGTGGAACACCTATAATGTAAAGAGAAGCAAGGCAGTTGTTTGGTGTTTTGTTTTGTTTTGTTTTTTTCTTTTCTGTAGATGCCCTATCAGTTTGTCGTCTTTCTCAAGTAGAGAGCTGAGAATTGGTGAAAAGAGAACTCTGGATTTCTTCCAAAGCCTGTGGGGTTTTTTTTTGGCTTTTCTTTGCTGTGTAGTAACAACTAACAAGTGCCACAGGTAGTATTTTCTCTGGTGGCCATTTTCTAATGAGGGGTCTTCTACCTTAAGCATTGAGCTGACACTAAGAACTCATTTTTTGGGTGCCAGTCAGGCATCATCAGACAACCACTAGTTTTTAGTATGACCTGGAAGGGATTCAGGCTTACAGTTTAACATCTGAGGAACGCTATAATGCACTGAAATCTCCTGTGCAAGTTCCTTTGTTTTGGGCTCAAATAACACAGTTAGATTCAATCTTCGCATGTAAACACTTCCTCCTAATCTTTACCAGAAGGCCAGTCCTTTCTTGATATTTCTTGATCCATGACTAGAATACAGATTAAGATTTGAGGCAATCAGTTACTCTTTATACATATTTCTTAAGGTATAAATGGAAAGGATTTTCGATACTGTGATTTTTGATCCAGTTTTACCAACCCCTTCATTCAATTGCCTCAGTGTCCTTGGTTGGCATTTTGAAGTCCTACACCTGGAGTAGAGATATTTCACTTAAAATAATACAAGTGTTTATTGTAAGGATGAAGCTCTCCATTCTTGCTATGTTATCTTCCACTGTAATTCTGTGTACAATTTTACTTTCTAAATACTGAGCCAATGAACTGTGCTCCATCACTCTCAGCCTCCTTGGACCTAGTAAGAAGGCATTCCATAGACTGACTGCCAAGTCAGTAAGGTAAAGTGGAGACTTAGGAACAAAAGCAAGGTGAGTCAGGAAACTCCAGCTGCAATTGTGTCTACTAAAAGTAGGGTTTCATAACCATCACACTGTTAACAAGAGTTAAGTTCAGTGGTACCATTTCTCCCTGTAATGGATACAGTTGCCTACCTAACCAGGTGGAGATAATGGACCACATAAGTCCTTCTGGTAAAGCAGCTTTGGTTCAGAGCAGTAGATATGTGGTGTTGTAGGCATTTACAGTGATTATTGGAAAATCTGCAGTAGAAATGATATATGTGGAAGCAGGGAGCAGGAAAAATGCAAAAAGCCCTGCAGCTGCTTCTCCTAGCCATTAAGGGTCCATAGCTATTGAGTGCCTTTCTCCTCTTTCTCTCTTGAATAAGCAAAGTTCAGCTCTTTCCTAAATAGTGGGCCAGATGCTGCTCTGCTAACACACCTGCAACATTGTGCTCTGTTTTCTTTGAGCTGCAGGCACAAACTTCTGGCCTAAGGATCTGTAAGTAAAATTAGGAGGACTATGCATCCATGTATAATTATTGCTGTTGTTGCAAGACATCTGGCATTTAAAACTTAAGTTTATGAAGCCACTCTGGGAACAGGCTTCCTGAGTTGTGAGAATAATTAACTCCTTCCCTTCTTGAAACTTTTCATTTGCATGTGTGTTGTAGTTTAACCCCAGCCGGCAACTAAGCACCATGCAGCTGCTCACTCATTCCCCCACAGTGGGATGGGGGAGAGAATTGGAAGACTAAAAGTGAGAAAACTCATAGGTTGAGATAAAGACAGTTTAATAGGTAAAGCAAAAGCTGCACACAAGCAAAGCAAAACCAGGAAGTCACTTAGTACTTCCCATGGGCAGGCAGGTGCTCAGTCATCTCCGAGGAAAGCAGGGCTCCATCATGCATAACAGTTACTTGGGAAGAGAAACTCCATCACTCTGAACATCCCCCTTCTTCCTCCCCTGGCTTTATATGTTGAGCATGACGTCATATGGTATAGAATATTCCTTTGGTCAATTGGGGTCAGCTGTCCCGGCTGTGTCCCCTCCCAACTTCTTGTGCACCCACAGCCTACTCACTGGCTCTGTGCTTTGAGTGACCCCTGGGCCGATCTGTCTGTCTTCTGTGCTTTCCACTGGTCCAGGATGGCAATAACCAGCTAACACTTCTCCATCTGAATGTTGGTGCTTCAACATATGGGACTCTTCTGTAATATAGGCTTGCGTTAAGTTCATCTTTCTGGCTTATAAAAATATATTTTTACCAACCAAGATTTCAGCTCAAGTTCTGGACTTTCCCATGCGCTGGGGAGATAGACACATCTTAGTCTCTACAAACTAAAATAAACATGAGATTTGGGGTGAAAAATTTCTGAACAGATGAAAAAGATTTTGATGCCTGTTGCATTGCAGCATGAGGAACAAACAGGTCTAAAATGAACACGGCCATTAGATATGTCATGGCCTGCAGTTACAATAATGAGGTTGTCGGTAAGGTACATGGTAAATTCATGGAGAACTCTCTTGAATACCAGTTTCCAAGATGCAAGAAAGATGACCATAAATATCTAATGTCTAAACTTTGAGATATTCCAGTAAGAGTACTTACTTTCATTAAGTTTACTCATGGTGATAGAGACTCTTTCCTTGATACGGAAATGTTACCAGAACTGCTTACAATTTTGAGTGTTTATTGTTACTTTTTGAGTAACCCCTTTCCAAGAAGGGACTGAGAGGCCTGTTGTTTTAGCACACTTGTATATTGACAAGTTTAGTGGATCTGTGTTGACATTACTTCTGCAACTGAATATTTTACAATACTAAAACTTCTACTGGCATCCAATATCAATAATATGATTCAACACATTAAAATATATGGTATCATGATGGGAATAGAGGCAATATTATTGCTGGAAAAAATATTCTCTGGAAAAAAATCACTAGCGTTGATTTTCATTCAAAAACTTAAGAAACTAAACATTATATTTGCCATATTGATGATATAGACCTCATCTTATGCTTTAATAGCATCCTGTTGACTTTAGACATATTAATCGAGTGCCTCTGTATCATAAATGGCAAGATTAGGATCACAGCAACAGTTGAAGATAGGGTCAGCTCTGCTAAATCTAGCCTTCTGTTTTATGTGCACATGGATGTTAATGTAGGGGGCCTCAGATCTGGAGGTTTATACACTGGAAATAATAATGCTAGACAGTTTTTGCTTGTTTGCCTAAAAGAGATGCTTCTATGGGTTGGGAGAGTGATAGAGATTTTTGGGATCATTCAGAGGTGTGAATGTTTGTTTTGCGTGATTTTACTAGGCTGTTCTGAATGAAGGAGAGATTAGTCCAAACAGTAAATACAAGGAAATTATTCTGTTTCATTTCTGAATCCAAAGTTGTTATATTTCTGAATCCTGGGATATTAATTTTGTTCTCAGCTTTTCCTTTCCAGCCTCTGTTGTATTTCGAAGTGTCCGTGCCTGGTTTTATATCCAATACTTCCTAAGACTGGAGTTTGGTGATCCTGGGAGTGTGTTTCTGTTTCTGGTGAAGATTTTTTCTTGAAAGAAATTTATCATGAATAGCTGGGTGGATTCTGGTGCAGCTGAAGTGTCTGATACCAAGGCAAATGACATTGCTTGAAAATGATGGCCATGAAAGGCAAGTACATTGCAAATCACTCAGCTGCAGAGTCTTGGAATAAGAGCACTGCAGAGCTGATGTATGGACTGATGTTGCCATTTAATGTGGTTTCCCAGCAAACCTTTCATAAAATTCATGACTGTAGCTGACCTCTGTTACTGTGTTCCTCTTAGGGGAGAAAAAAAAAAAAAAAAAGGCTATAACCCAGCTCTCTATGGCAGTGCACTGAAAAGTGATGTGTGATGTGAAGCAAGGTAAGGGGAATCATGTTCACTTCACCACAGACACTAGAGGTGAGCCTGTAGTCAAACAGTTGATTAAATGTCACAGCATATTCGACTGTCTTCCAGGCTGACAAGGTTCTATTCTGACCAGCTTCAAAATAGGAGACTGATTCAAATCACATTTTCTACCAGCTTTACTCCATTGCCACTGTTGCTTTACACCTATAAAAGTAAAAGCAGAATTGGCCATCAGCTGCCAGCAGGAAATACATAGCATTTTTATGTTGTTATTACCACAAAATACAAGACAAGACCCTGCTTATAGTATTTTGCTCTTGTATTAGATATAGTTATTCGGTTTCTGGTTTATATGTGGTCGTGAGTGCTGGTGTTTCTTGAAATCAGCAATTCTGGTCTGTCTTAGAAAGTCTTGGCTTCTTGTGTAAAAACTAATGTACTATTTTTCACTTCCACTAGAGCTTACAGTCAAGGGACAGTTGCTGATATTGTATGTTAAGTTAATGAATGTCACAGCAAGCTGAATCTGAGGCAAAAGGACTGTCTGACATGGTCATGTCTGAGCCACCTTCAGAGAGAGCGGAAAGCAGTGCAGATGGGGGAAAATGTAATAGCTAGAGGTGCTCAGGTACCATGAAAATGCAAAAATAAGCAAAGAGTATCTAGTCAGACAGATGGCATATTTAAAAGGGAGGGGAGACAGATGCTGAAGAAGCATTTGTTTTCCTCCTTCCTCTGTGTAAAATGGTAAATCAAAATCCACCTTTCATTCCTACTTCCCTGTCTTTCAACTTCCCATGCTCCTTAGAGTACTTCTTTAAATTATGAGAGCTGAGAAGGCATAGTCTTTCATATGTAAGATGATTTCCATATTTTGGGAAATGGAACATTAACAGCTACCAGTGCACGCCTTTGTCACTATTACCAACTAAAATTAATTTAGCCTTTCCATTCCCTCAGATAAAATTAATAAACAATGTGTGCATAATGCTTTTGTCTGCATGTGAATCTCTACGCTCCTGATGAAAATGATTTGTGAATGCAAATTGAGGGTACTATGTGTCTCCTAATCACCTGTGTGATCTTGGTATCCCCACTATCAGCAGAGCATGCCATGTTGTATTTACTTCTCTAGGAGGATGATGTATTAGTCCCTAAAGGTCTGTGGCACAGTTGAGAGCAATTACTTTCTTCTCCCTAACTCCACCTTGTTTTTTCCAGTGCACACACTCGTGTGTGTGTGTGTGTGTGTGATGAGGGAGGTAAGGCAGGAAGAAGATGTAGAAAAGAGCACATTTCCATAGAGGAAAGGAATATCTCTTGTTCTAGTTCAGTGATGATGAGTTAATGACGTAGGGTATGCCTATTGAACAATGTGCCTAAATTTTTTTCAGATTAGCTACCAAAATTGTTCTTCCCAGTAATGATTTGGTAATATGCAGTGGCAACTGCAAGTCAGAGCTTCCACAGTTCCATCCCATTTCTAGCCCAAACAAGCTGTATGTATAGTAATACAGTGCAATAGTGTAAAAAAATTTACAATATAATTAATTTTTTTTATTCTACTTCTCTCTGGGCTATATAGTCCCTGCCTGTTGTTTTATTTACTCCATAGCTATTCTCGTTTTGTAGCTATTTCTTTTAGCTTGTAGCTCTAAGGTCAGTCTAAGGACAAGATGTTCCTTCCAGAGATGAGTTGTGAACAGTAACAAGTAGGCTGTGTAAATGCTTCTTTTCTTCTGTGTCATTCTGAAAACCTAGCTTGGGAAAAAACAAAGTCTCCTTCAGCTCAGGATTTAGGTCCCAAATTCAGATTTCGAGGTTGGCATCATTCCTTTGATGACTCTGAGTAAATTACAACAGAATAGCTGCAAGGTGATCCAAAGCTATGCCCATGTAGGCTGTAATTCTCCAGGTTGGGACTGATTTTTGTAGCCACTAAAATCTATGGAACAGAATTATTTTTTTTCCTATTTTTTTTCCAGTAATTTCATGACATTGTTTCTATTTTTAAAATAATGTCTTGATTGACAAACAGTGTTACAGACCTTGCATTGTGCTGGAATCATCTGTACTTTGCTAGGACATTAATATAAGTGTAATAATTATGGCTACTGTTCTAAATATTTGCTCCGTGAGGCCAGAGGATTTTAACATCCAGCTGCAACAATTAATTAATAGAAATTGAAAGAGTAATAGTACCACACTCAGCTCCTCTTTCTCTTTCTTCTTCCGGACAATATAAATGTGCTGGTAGTGCTAAATGACTTCATTCATAAGTGAGTACAATAAAGATTAGTCTTTAATTATTTCTGGCATATGTCCTTTAAATTCAAAGCCTGTAAATCGCAATGGGCAAAGGGTAATATGTCTTAACAGGTTACACCTCCCAAAGGATTTGTTGATTGACATCAAAATTGTTTCCCCTCCCTCTCTTCTGACTGACAGAATGGCAGGTGTGAAGTGATGGCAGTGTGCTGTAATAATGTGTCAAAAGACCTTAAATCAAGACTAATGTGGCTTCAGTGATAAGCTCCCAAACGTTTGTATGGCAGAAAATGGAACTGTAGGGCAGATTCATCTTGGGACTATTATATCTTTGCACTTTCTAAAAGCGCTTTTTAGTTAGGGTCCTTGGATGATTACGGGGCAGAGGTTTTAGAAGTATTTCTTTTTACAAAGTCATCGTAAGGAGAAAAACATTTCTATGCTTACTACTGTGAAGTGAAGAACTTATACCTAGTAGGTTTTTTGCACAGCGATCTTTTAATATAAATGTAATACAGAACCTGAAATAGATAAAAATCTACTTGTTTCAGCAGCTACTGATGGTCACTCCTTTGAACAAAACTCAACATTTAATGCTTGAAGAAACAGTAGAAAGGCAGTGAGCATAAATAAGGGTGAATACAGAGAGAGACAGTTTCATGTAAGCCACCTCTGATGTGCAGTTTGTACAGAATTTCCTGACCTACGGGGAAACCTAACACAGTCGAAATGATGATGAGTCATTAAATCTCCATTTTATTCTGCAAGAGAAGGTCTTTGCATGCATAAATATAAAAACTTGAACAAAATAGCACAGAAGGTGCTGAAGTCCAGTCAAATGGTGATACAAAAAAAAAAAAAAGGACTCTGTGTAAGGCGTCTGGGAATGGTCTGAATTCTGCCCTAAGGGGCAGACAGGTGTTCTCTGACCTTCCCAGAGTTTCAGATCAGGGCCTTATTCCTCGGTTTCTGTATTTGAGGGTACTTGAGCAGAGTACGTGAGAGTACCAAATGCAATTTTTTGTGTACAAAACTCAAAATGCTTTTAACACGTTGTTGCAATGTTTGTCAAGACAAGAGATTTTGCCTTTGTTATACAGGTTTTGCCAGAATGTTATGAATTTTAATGAGGAAAAAATGGCAGTCCTGTTGATTATTTCTCTTCTTTGGAAGGCAATTTTTGTGCATTAAAACTGTAGGGCATTTTAAGATAATCATTATCCAGAGAACTTCATGCTGAAAATTTATAGAAAACCTGCAACTGGATTTTTGGCATTGTCTATACATGTAAAAGCTTTTCTGTATTGAAAAATGCTAATAGATATATTATTTATAGACATAAACAAAAAGAAAAGTCATTTTATGATAGGTACAAGGCATAGGTGTGGGAAGACAGATTTTTCCCTTTAAGTTTACTCCTCAGCATTTACACAGGATGCTAAAGATGGATGGAAGGCCACCACTGTTTCACAAATGGTGTGATAGCCGATACTGAAATGTGCTGGCCAGCACAATCTAGTTGGAACTGAATTGTTATAGTAATACCATGTCGGTGTGGGGACTGCATGAAGGTTAAATTAGAAACTCTGAGTACGACCACCAAACAAGCAAATTATTGCTTTGGCCTCAGACAACATTCACTATGGGTAAGAGGTGACCCATGTTGGCAGGGCAGGTGGGAGAAACTTCCAATAATTCCTCATGTGCCATTCCTGACCTGTGAGAAAACGGAAACAGAGGTTTTAGGTTGGCAGGTGTCTCTAAATAAATTAAACTGAAGATAAAACAATTTAAGATCTTTACTCAGTGTTTTCATGTGTGGCCTCTTGCTTCAGGCTCAATCTGCCTGGTGACAATTAGATGAGAAGAGGCCCAGGAGGGCAGGTCTTTATGGAGAATTCCAGGGAATTTTGCACTTCTTGGAGACAGCATTTTTCAGGGGTGTTTCCCAGAAGATCTGTGTGGAAATCCTTTAATTAGTTGTCAGTAATATGATGACAGATACTGGAAAGAAAGAATAATACTGCATTCTGGGTCAGAAAAACCCCTTACCACCCTGCAGTTTCTGGAAATGTCCAGAAAATACTTCTGTTGCAACTCTATCTGCCTGCTTTGGTACTTATTCCTGATGAAACAAGTATGAATATAGAAGACAAGCCAACTCAGGCAAAAAATGAAATAAATAAAATAAACAAAAGGAAAGCCAAGACAGTCTCTTTACATTAGAATTGTAAGTCAGTTTAAGAAAAAAATTTACCCCCAAAAATTATTGCTGACTGATAGCAAAGTAATGGTCATGACAACTAAAAAAACCCACAATTCCCTCCTCCTCATCCCAAAGCAAGGCCTAACAAGTGAGCTGCCACTGTCCCCTTCCTCCCTCCCTCCTCTGCAATCACCTTCACTGAACATGCACTCTGAGCTTCCTAATCTCAGCTGCTTACATGCTTACATGCAATTAGGTAACTTCTACTGAAAGTGACTCTTATAGTCCCAGACCCTAACAGGATCCCAGTTCCTGCTCCAGGAGCCTACAACTAACTTTTCACTCTGTTGCTAGTTTCTGTTTTCTCTCTTCTATGTCAAGTGACTGAATTTCCTTGCTGTTTGGTAGCCTGTGTGAAATGACATAATTTCATTTTTTATATATGTACATATATACATATATATACACACACATGTCCTGGTGGCCCACCTGGTTCTGGTTTACCGAGCAATCAGGAAACAATTACTGAATGCTGCTTGAAATTTGTTTCCATTGCTGAAGAGGGTAGCAGGAACTGGAGGGGGGGGGGGTCAATCTTTCTGCTGTCTCCTACCTATGACAACTTCTTTAAGATAAATAATTAAAAAATCCCAAACAACAAAGCAAGAAAACTGTAGTTTGTGGTGCACTGTATTTAAATGTACACAGCTTCTTCATACCTCTGTAAAATTCCCCACCCCATGCCTCAGCCTCATGGAAGCGTTATGGTTCCCTGGCCCATAATCATGGTCTAGGAGCAGAATCTGATTCATGGTACTGATGTTCAAGTTGGGCTGCTCAAATGTACCTACAATCAATAAATGACAAGGCCACTATCACACAAAACAAAGCACACTACCATACAGTCAGTAATTTACATTATATACACTATTCAAATGGTAGTACATTGCTAACGACTGTGGAAGAACGTTTCCTTTTCACCATCCACACATTTAAACTGAAAAATGGGGTTTGCAAACTTTTTTGTCTTTTCAATTTCTTTCCTTTTCTTTATCTTTTTAACTAAGTCCTCCTTATTGTGTTTGTGGAATAGTAATAATAATTTTTTTTAAAAAAAGAAACCTCTTAAAAATTATTTGCCTTTCTTTTTCCACAAAGCAGCTTTTTGTTTGTTTGTTTGTGGGAAGGATGAGAGCTGGTTATTTTGTTTGATTGTCTTTTTTTTATATAAAACACTGTGAAAAAGCGCATGATGCTGAAGTCTCAACCCTCCACTCAAGCAGCCAGTTCAGGAAATGTTTCCATTAGAAAAGTTGGTAAAATATGACAATATTCCTAAACCCCATTTTTCCTCTGAAGCATTACTTAACCCTCAGGCAATAAATTTAATCACTGAAGTGAGAAATGGACCCTTTTAGTAAGGCTTTTAACTACACATCTTAATGAAACCTAAACAAATGGTGTCCCTGCCACTATGTTGGTTGCATGTGTGTTTATGTATACTATGAAAGCAAAATAAATATTTTTCATACTTAGAGATTTATTGTTCTATGGTAATTTCCAAACAGCACTGGAATATAAGCAGACAATTCTTTCTTTTTAAGAACTGCAGTTTGCTGGCTTTCTTCTTTACGTGACTAATGACCACCACAAGGGCTTCACCGCAGCTTGGTTTGTTACTAGATCCAGAAAATATGTCGCTTTGCCTACAAGGACAGTGTGTGCATTTTAAGGTACGTTTATCTTTATTTGACTTGTTTGTTTGTTTCCTTAAAGGCAACTCACATCTCTGACCTCTGACACTGGCTAACCCATGCTGTGGGCTGTGGAAACGGAAATTTCCTACATCCAGACATTCACTTTGCATTAGTTAAATCCCTGCATGCTACTCTTGTCCCCCCTCCTTTCTAATTCTAGTGAATTTTGTGCTTTATAAAATCAAGCTGTTTCAAATTTGAATAAATCTGTATGTCAAACCCACCCTCTTCCCCACAAATACAAATCTGAATATGAATGTCAGGACCCATGCACATGCCTAGTTTCTGTATGAGAGCATTCTGCCTATCTGGAGAAGTGATTTGACTTCTCTGTATTGCATTAGACCACTGTCATTAACGACAGAGGTGTCATTTTGATGTGATCTGTGAGGCAGTAGAAGCTTTGAAGTTGAAAGATAGAATAGACATGGATAAATTGTTCTCTGAGTATGCTGCTATTGCACCATTATTGCTGGCAATTATTTCACCAAGTGACACATCTGATAAAAAGTCATCCGCCTTGCTATGGAAAGAAACCAGAGTTCACTGAAGCACATGGTAGATCTGTCGATTTTAGAGCATGACAAAAAGCTCATTAGTTTTGGCCTGATCATTCTGTACCAATCTTGAACTCTTGCATTGTTTCTCCTCGTCCTTGTGTTTTCATTTGGTTTCCTTTTCTGACATAGCACTTTTGCTTTTCTGTTTTAATGTTTGGCCATTTCCTCTCTCTTCTCACTTTCCCCAGCACACCTCTTCCTACTGATGTTCTTTATATGCCTCCCCCTTCTCTCACCCCTTCCTTAACTGTCTTCAACAATGTTTATTTTTTTGTTTGTCTCATAAAGTTTTAATCTGCAGGGCATGTGAAATTTGACTTCTCCAAATAAATAGCAGCAGATTCCAGGTAATTAAATTTCAGATTAGTTTTAAGTTAAACACACGATACGGGTTTGTTCCTTCAGCTATGCCTCATGAGCTAAGTTCTTAAGTGGATTCATATTGTGGGGCTCCACCTAAGTAAAAACTTCAAATAAGGGGAAGCATGTAGAGCTACTGCCAAAACTCCTATGGGAATTTATTTATATTGATCCCTTGGATGATGATATGTCTGTGATGGAGAAAAGGGAACAGGAATGTGCAAGCAGTAATCTTTTACATAAACTGCGTGATCAAGAAAAAGGCAAATGAAACTACATTTTTAAGTGTGTAGGGTAACAGGGTGAGATAAAAGGCTATAATTTATCATCAGATGTTTTTATCTGACTAGCAAAAAAAAAAAAAAGCCAGTGGATGTACAGCAAGAGAACAATTACATTGTTAGAGGATGAACCGTATGTACATTAGAAAGGAGTTCCTTGTCCCATTAAAAGATTCTGGGCAAATTGCTCTAAAGCAGAAGTTTTAAGGAACAGAGGCATGGAAAGTATAGAAGTATCATAGGTTTTAGAGGTTCTTCCTATTTCTAAGCTGAAGAACAATTTTGTTAGAACACAAGCTCGTGTTCTGTGCTTCAGTTATCATATTTTCCTGAACAGGTAAGCTGTAAAAGAAGGTGCCCTCAAGCCATGCACCTTTCAAAAAGGTCTTTTATCACAGTACATCAGAACTGGTCTTCCACAGAGGGGTCACAGAGTATGTGGCATAGATTCATTCCACCTAAACTGAAGTGTCTCAGATATCCCGTTACATTAGGCTCCCTTCATAGACAATCAGGACTGATAGTCATCTTCAAAAGGCAGTTTATGCTAAATAACTGCTGTTTGCTGGGATGAGCATGGTCCACATGCTTACTAAGCATGCTAGAGGTATTATGAAATGAGACAATGGTGGAGTCCATGGAAAGCAACCACAGCTTTGGAGCACACTCTGTGAGACTTGGACACAGCAATAGGTCACTGTCCAACAACATAAGCTTTACCAGGATTGTGCTATGC
Source organism: Grus americana (assembly GCF_028858705.1). Taxonomy (NCBI): domain Eukaryota; kingdom Metazoa; phylum Chordata; class Aves; order Gruiformes; family Gruidae; genus Grus; species Grus americana. The sequence continues at coordinate 26,294,497 of NC_072858.1, forward strand.
AGTCCAGAGGATTATAATCTTCAGTCTTACAGAGAGCATTATTTTTGCTCTGAATTAATGGCCTCAGTCTAATCCTTATAATTATGTCTCCACAGCATTTGTAGCCAAGGGACAGGTGATTTAACTGGCTGGAGAGTCTCCATCCCGCTAGGAATAGGCCTGTAGGTCAGAGGTGTATTAATGAGAGAACTGCCGAGAATGATGAGATGATCCTGCTGCCTCCAACAGCACTGAAATGATTACAAGGGACTCTTGTCCTGGTTTCAGCAGTGATAGAGTTAATTTTCTTTCTGACAGCTGGTGTAGTGCTGTGGTTTGGATTTGTGATGAGAATAATGTTGATAACACACTGATGTTTCTAGTTGTTGCCAAACAGTCAGGGACTTTTCAGCTTCTCTTACTGCCCTGCTAACGGGAGGGCGGGGGGCACCCAAAAAGCTGGGAGGGGACACGGCTGACCCCAGCTTGCCAAAGAGATATTCCATACCATACAACGTCATGTTCCATTTAAACTGTGGGGTGAACTGAGAGGCATGGCAGCTGGGGGCCTGGCGCGGCGGCTGGGGGTCTTGCACAACATCAACTTTGGTGTGATGGTGTTTGTCTTCCCAAGTAACCATTACCTGTGATGGAGCCTTGTTTTCCTGGAGATGGCTGAACACCTGCCTGCCGATGGGAAGTGGGGAATGAATTTCTTGTCTTGTTCTGCTTGCGCGTGTGGGCTGGGAGGCTGGGCAGCTGGGGATCGCGTGTAGCATCGACTTCGGGTGCTAAGAAATTGTGCTGCTCATCATTTGTTTCATATAAATTATTATTGTTGTTGTTGTTATTATTATTACTATTATTATTGTGTTTGTCCTATTAAACTGTTTTTTATCTCAACCCATGAGTTTTGTCACTTTCAGTCTTCCAATTCTCTCCCCCATCCCGCTGCAGGGGAGTGAGCCAGCGGCTACGTGATGCTCAGTCGCCAGCCGGGGCTAAACCACAACAACTCTATAGAAAAAAACTTTCAGCTAATAAGTATGCAAATCATACTGCAGATACAGCTATTATCATGACTGTAAGCACTTTTGCTGTTTGTTTTGGAGGGGGCTGGGGTGGTTGCATCAAAGCCCAGGCCACATAGAAATTGTCCAATTGTCACTGTGTAGCACACCACAATGTTTGGAAGGGGCAATAGGAGTAAAGTTTACATCCATTTATTCCAGGACTCATATCCTGTGCCAGCTGAGGTGGAAAAGGCCCTGTTTTGTAGAGGGGTTCTCTGATCAGTATTCTTGAGGTGTATCCTAGTGGTAGGAAGTAGTACTACAAGTAATAAAACTACCACTACAACTAAGTTGCAATGTTATAAGGCATAAAACTAAGCATGTGCTGCTGCTAGTACTTGGTTCTGTTTACATTAGAAAAGCATGTTGTAATTAGTCTTGTCATACCCCAACCCTTCTCACTCTGAAAGGGATCTCCAGGCATATCTTGGATATTTCTAACAAAGATGGTTGAAAAGCATAGCTTTGATTTGTTAGTTGCAAGCAAAGGGCATGAGGCTGTTGATTGACTTGAACAAAGAATATAAACTAGAAAGGACAATAACCCTTTACTTAGAGCTTCTCCTGCACCCAGCAAGCAGTTGGTTGCATCCTGGGCAGAGCAATGCTTTTCAGTGAGATTCGAGATGCCAAAGAAACATTACAAAGCCCAGCCTGCTGATTTCCCTACAAAACACCCTGCAGGCATTCAAGTACACATTAACAGAACTATTTCTTGAAAAGTCCAACTACAACACATTGAATCAAAGGTCTGTACAGAGTTTCATTGCTTGATGCTATGATCTTCCCTGCAAATTCTTTGGACAGAGTCCAAGTACGAGAAAGCATCTGCAGAACCTAAAGTGATGCAGTAATGTATCCTTGCAGAAACTGATCTAACACTGCAGGGAAAGATGAATGCTGACGCAATCAGTGAATTTAAAAGGATTTCTTTGTCACACTTGCCATCCACGTGAACAACTGAGTTACCCAGCTACCTAAACCTCTACCCAGATCCAAATCCCTTATTAAACCACTCCAGCTTCACTATCAGATGTGATTGTCTACACACCTAAGCATCTCTCCTTCTTCTTCTTCCAGATTTCCCAGTCAGTCCATGAGTTTTTAAAAAATTTTACAATTTTAATAATCTGCTTAGATTTGATTCTGTTTCTCAAGAAGTAATTCGTCAGCATTGGAGACTATATGGTAGCCTAACCTGATGACTTTCTTGATTTCCCTAAATTCCACTGTCTTGCACATTTTTATTATTTCTCCTTTGCAGCTATGTCCATATGCAGGATGATGAAAGCATGGGTGCTTGCATTATCTGACTAGAATAGTGCACAAGCAGCAATGAAGTTTGCACATTATGAAAAGACAGAACAGAGATGGCTGATCATGTGCAGTGGGGCGGGGAGGGGGGGATAAGAAAGGAATGTTACAGCACACTTCAGAAAGTCTATCATAAGGAAAAGTTATCTTTGAAGTGATTTCTTCCTCAGTGGGAAAATATTATGTAAGTGCAAATCATGGCCTTGCTTGGCTTTAACTGGTATCACCAAAGTTATCTTTGAAGTAAAGGAACCCATCCTGTTTCCATCAATTCCAAACATTAAACCACTATGGTATTGGCTTTTAAAAATGCTTTGCATTCAAGCTGTAGGCCTGGGGTGGAGCGCTACCTAATTCAGCCTGCACACATGGATTGTGCAGCCTACATGTAAAGTCTTTTAGCCATGATAAAAACCCCAACATTTACTGATTTGTTTTGCACTGTCCCTTGAGATAAATGCTTTTCAAAATATGTATTGTATTGTATCTGATGTCTAACCAGAAGAGTTTGCTGGATAACACTTGAATGAATGCACTGAAAAAAATAGATATATTTACAGTTTCTCAATGATCAGAAGTTTCAAATATAATATAGTATTTTACAAGTCTTTACTGTGGTTTGATTTGCAAATCTCTGCAGAGAGTCAGAGAAGACAAAGATGTTGGAAATAAGAGTTTCTTCTTCCAAGCAGGAAAAGAAAGTGGAAACTGAATAAAGTCATAAAAAAGTGGTCTAGAGTGTTCATCTCTCTCCAGCACATCCACTGGGACACTTTGAACTCACTCTCCTTTTGACTGTAAGATCTTTTTGACAGATACTGAAAGTGTCTGGTTACTGGACACTAGTGTCTAGTTGCAGGAAATAAATGAGAAAGTAAAAACAGGCAAACTGCACCCAGAGGTAGATGAAAATTTTTGCATAATGGATGTTCTGAAAAGAAGTTATAATAATATATATTTGTTTTCAGGCCTGGAGTTTGGGGGGAGGGGGAGTGGTTTTTTTAAAGAGTTCAGTCAAATACATATAGATAGAAATCACGCTTAGGACCTAGCTTAACTGCAGAAACACTACACACCTCAAGTCTTCATGGATAGATAATTAAAGTATTTTCTAACTTAACCAAGACTGCACAGAATCTTTGCTGATGAAATCCGCGTATTTTATTTCCCATTTTGTTATGTTTGGATAGTGTTCAGTTATTTGCCTCTGCTCTTCTGTCCCCTGTACCCCCCCCCCCCCCCAACCCTTGGCATACAAACCCAATACACTTGCATAATTTGATCAAATACCCACCATGAATGCACAACTCCTTTTGTTCTGATACACGGTAAAGATGGTCTCATTTGATTTCACTCACACACATTTGTAATTTACCTCCTTAAGATGCAATTACATGATAAATGCTCTCTGGTAACAAATGCAGGCTAAGATGACGCAGGTCCCAGCCATGCAGCCTTTCCCCAGACGTGGTTATGCAGGAGACTGCCAGCAAACAGCAAGAGCAGTAGCAAACAGGCCCAGCAAAGGGCTCTGGATGAGATACCATGCTGCTGATTTGGGCCCAAAGACTCCCTCCTGCCACCCACCCTATGCCCTGAGCAAGAGGCATATGGATAAGTGCCTCACGTTCCAGCTTGCTTAGGACAATTCTGAGGGCACTGGGTTGGTTTGGGTTTTTTTTTTTTCCCTTCTGGCGAGGAGTAACTTGTCTCCTGCGCTGTAGAACAACAAAGGCTCCACTGATTATGAGTAGCAGGATTCCATTCTGTCCTTTGTCTGCATGGCACACAGCTTTTTGAGGCAATAACTGTCGAGCTTTCTGAGGCTTTCTGAGGCTATTCAGATGCTTTACTGAAGTTACATGGCAGATCTTATATACATCTAGAAAAGAATAAGGTGGCAGGAGCTGTTGAAACGTCTTCCATTTTGATGGCAAGTTACATTATTCTATCCTCCTCCTCATCCTTTCTTTTTTTCTTTTCTTTTTCTTTTTTTTTTTGTTTTTAAACCTGTTCAGGTCATAGAGGCTTTTAGAGTGGCTTCATATGCCCATAATCCTGTATGGAACAGGACCTCCTTGCAGGCAAATACTGTGGCATTGGCAGTCAGTATAGTTCCAAGACATTTAGACATCTGTGTCCCTCACACTCATCAGTTACCCTGCTTCTGCTTTCTCTGGTTAGTCTTCTAGTATAAGTGTAGGACTTTTGGTAGTCTGGCTCTGTATTACATGATCACTGCATGCCAAAGCACATTTTTATTGTCATACACAGCAAAAGGCAATTGCATCCTAATTAAAGTATTGTGAAAGAGTAGCAGACTGCCTCATAATCCAGAAAAGGTGTGAGCAGCCTGTTCATTCACTGCAACCACCTGCTGCGTAGGACTACTACATCATTTCAAGGGAAGTGCATAGGGTGCTGCTGCTCAGTCTAACCTTTGTACCGATGAGTAATGGCTGTAGATACACAACAAAACAGCTTCTTACCTTAGCTATTCTATGGTCAGTTTTGATTTAAGTGTTTCTGACAGCAAGCTGTGCCATCTAGGAGTCAAGACCCTAAAAAATATTAGTAGGTAGTGACATATATGCGTAGATAAAAATATACATGTCCAAATGCACACACATATATATTCATGGACAACTATTTATGTATAAATACCTCTTTTATGATATGGATTCTCGTGCAGGGCACAGGTGCCTGATTAAAACTGTGGTGAAGAACTATCTTCCCATCTTAAAATGGGTACCTGTCCCTCATTTCCTTGTTAGCATTCTCCTTCAGTAATTAGAAGTCAAGCTTACTAGTTAGGGCCTGACATTATGAAGGGATGAGGTCAAGGCGTAACGTCTAAAGTAGACCTAGTATACCTCTCTGTGCAAATTTACTAACAGCATAGTCCTTTCATTGAACTGTTCTAGACTGACATCATTTTTTTATGGTGCATAGACTCCCTTCCCTGCTGAGAGTACCTAAGGGTGGTTTGAGAGGTGTACTCAGTGAGGGCCGGATCAGTTTGCTTCACTGATGTCAGTGCTGAGCCAGACTGTGACACAGTTCTCCATAATCCTGCACAAATACTGCTGTGCATTGCTGGTGGTGTGGTGTTCCCCTCTCCCCCGAAACACTCTATTTGCTTAGAAAATACCATTTTATACCAGGTTCCTTACGTTATTTACCTCCCAGTTAGGACCAAATTAACTGTGCTTTTTGGTTTTTTGGGGTTTTTTTGGGTGCTGAACTGCACCTTTTGCAGTGCTCTGCTCTTCTTTCCTCTCCACGATTCAGCATCAAACAAGGTTTATCATACCGTGGTTGATTACAAGTCACTGTGGTGATGCTGCTGCACAGAAGATTAATGATGTCAACTTGAATGACAAGGTTATTTTAAATAGCAGAATGCTAGCCACATGCACGCAATCTTAAAGACTCCAAAAGGAGATGAAAGTCATCTTAAACTTAAAAACATAGAGGTGTATGTAGGATTATATCTGGTCCCTGCACTGCAATAGAAGCAGCGTAGTCCAAATCTTGCAAATAACTTTTAAATGCACTTGTCATTAGAGATTAGAAAATCTTTGCGCTGCTGAGCAAGATTATCAGTCCATCATAACCTGACCTATATCAGAGCTAAAGGTGCATGAGAAGCTCTTTTCAACCATGTAAAGTAGCTAAATTATACCGGATTATAATTGTATTCAACTACATAACTGGTGTTAGGGTGACGCTGTTACTACAGAATTATTCGCTCACAGCCCTCACAGCATCCTCCAAGACAAGTGATATTTTTTACTATTAAGAAGGGACTGCTTCTGAAGAGTGAACCAGAGAGAAAGGCAGTCTTAGTTCAAAGTATTAATAACATTTGTTTCATGAATAAAGTATTACTCATGATTTGGTGATACGTGGGACACAGCCTGTCTTGAAGAGAAAAAAAAAAACAAACCACAGCAATCTCTCCTTCTTTTAGAACACAAATACATAAATTTTAATCTGAGAAAAATACAAAATGAAACCATGTACAAGTTATGTACAAACCCTTTTTACAGGACAATATATTTATCACTGGATATTACATATGACAAAGTCAGGTAGATCATTTCTGAGCACCAGCATTTGTTCTCTCTCACCAGTCCATAATGGTAAAAAGTAAAATGATGAAGTCATACTCCTTTTTCTTGATGAACTTTTAAGTTAAGATGATAGCTGGTTCGCAGTGTACCGCCCATCTCTGCTTCCAAATTATAGCTAAATAGACACATGTAGCCATCGAATGTATATATGTGTTTGCATTTGTGTGGGTTTTTTTTTTTAACTGAAGGAAGAAAAAAAACCAAACAAACAACCATCAGCCTTGAACTCTACAGAAACGCAAAAGTTAAAGTTATATCAACTTTTCTTTTTTTTTTTTTTTTTTGGACAGAGGTTAGATTATTTGCATTAGCAAAGCGTGTGTGTCCCAACTATACTATGGCAGAAGCAACATTTTTTTTTTAAACTGCTACTTAAGGAAAACTTGACATAACTTCTACTGACCTTTTCATGTGGTTCCTGTTAGTCATTGTCCAGTCAATAAAGTGCTCATATGTCAAATTTTCGGTTTCTGAAAAAAATCTGTTTTCTGTTACATATATTCAACTGCCTATATGTTGTGGGGGTTTATTTAAAGTTATAAAGATCTCCTCTACAATGCATTGACTGAAGCAGTAAGAAGCTTTCTCTCAACCTCACTAAGAGTCTAATTAGGTGCAGCGTTACTGTGTTTAGCTTCTTAAGTTATTGTTCTTAATTAGACCCAAAATGATTCAAAAAGTATTTTATATTTGTTGTTCCCCCTACCTCATCTCATTTTCACAGTTAACAGTAGCATACCATTATATAAAACAGATACATTAGACCAGCAGTCCTATCTATTAACTTCAGTGGAATTTACTTGGTTATATAGACTACTGCATATTATAGACTATACAGTTTCAATGTGGCTGCATGTTCTATAGCAGAGAATATCTGTGCAGAATAGATACATTACTTATATAAATATAGCCTTGATAAACGCTGGGGCAGAACTGTCAATACTGCAGGCCTATGTACCATCCCAGGCAGTGGCCACAGCTGAACAGCTCCTCCATTCCTTTCATTATTTCATATGGGGGTTGTACGCACAACTACAAGTATTGCTCAGGACAAAAGTACTACAAATATTGTGCCTGCTAACTGACTATTAGGAGACCTGGTGTGCATATATGATAAATTAAAAAAAAAACAAAAAAAAAACAACGAAAACCAAACACCACTCTATCCCTTAAGCCTGGGATTGTTCAAATGTTGAGAATATTACTGGTTCAGATGGCACAGAGAGGAAAGCTAAAGAAGGAATATAAAGAACTCTCCTTTCCCCTGAATTTTTCTATGCATCTGCCATTGACTTTGACAGATATTCCCAGGCCAAACCACTGCAACACAGAGAAAGGATTTCTGTTTTCACTTTGTCCTGTTCATCGCTTTTCACACACTTGGTTATTTTGTTTAAGCACATTTAAAACTAGAAATGAAAGGTGAGATACACACTTCTTTTAGTGCTAAAGAAATTCGCAATGCTAACAGCTTTTAAAACAAAATCACACACACACACACACACACACACACACCCCCACCCCGTGACCTCACTATGTGTTCAATTCGAATACATTGGGATCCAGAAGCCCTTATGAACATGATTCTTGATAAAACCATGTGAGTGCCTGCTCTGTGTTTAACTTTGAGCCCACGCGAGTCAGCTAGAGCAGGGCAGTTGCTAATGTGTTTATGGATTCACCGGTGAGTGACTAAGCAGTGAAAACATGCATAATTACCCATTTGTAAATTATTGCTTTTTTTATCATGCATCAGTTTATGCATCCAATTATTGCAGTAGTTGTTAGATGAAGTTTACACACACACCCACCCCCCAACAAAAACAGTCCTCTCTATATGAGAACACACTTTTCCCCTTCTCCTATTCTAGAAGAGTTCAAATCCTCCTTACACTGAGGGGGGGGTGGGGAACGGGACACAACACCAAACCAACAACCACCTTGCTCACCACCACCTAACAACCTATAATAAAAGGCTACAGTCAATACTTTCATAGTGTCCCTTGTACAGTACAAGCAAACTACTTTTTTTTCCCCTTTTCCACATTTGGCTGAGGCCAATTCTTTTCACATCCATGCCACTTGAGCCATTGGGTGGCCTTTTTCTTTAAAATTCAAAAAAATAGGGGAACAAAAAAAATATCTTTAGTGTGGCTAAACCTGGCTTCCTGTACAGCCCCAGCTGCTGCAACAGCCTGTAAGCTGCTGAAGCCTCAGCAGCTCTTTGATGACATCTGTGTGGCTTCACAAGGCTACAGGGGATCCTCACTGCCCTGCAGCCTTGCACAAGCAGCGCTGGCTTTCCCATCGCAGATGAATTGCAAATCGCCACGTGCTTACATTCGCTTGAGGACCTGCATGTGTCGCGTCCCTCTCATCCCCCCCCCCCCAGCTTTCTCTGTCCCTACGCTCCTGGCTTTTGGGCTAGCAGGGCTTGCAGGGCGGAATGACAAAGCTGTCCATGGATCTATAGCGCTGTCTAACTGATCGTGCCCCAGATCAAGGGGGGTGCACTTTCCGCCACATGTACTGCCTTCCTAGTGTTTGGCCATCGATGCTGATTTGAAAGAAGAGCTGTTAAAACAGAGGTGATATAGTTTTAGAAAGTTTTTGAAAAGTGCAAGGAAATGTTTGCATCTTTCTTTTTTTTTCCCCTATTAATAAATACATAGTATACTTATTATCTTACAAGCAGCAGTAAGACAGTGACATCGAGGCCTTAAAAATTGCATTTAAACTCTGAATATCTTCTTTTCTTTACACCTTAACTTTTGCCGTGCTTGGCACTTGCCCCCCCCCAAACGCTACCGCATCAGAGGACAGTTTTATCCTTTCATCTTAGTGCTCACAGGCTTCGGGGACAACTTAAATAAGAGCCACGAGACAGAGAGACAGCAGACTTTCTGGCAACGTGGGAGCATGCATGTGCGTGGGTGTGGAGAGGGGCCAGGAGCACATGCCTGCGTCAGCCGTGAGAGGGTCTCTGCAGCGTGCCGACAGCGCACAGCTAATACAACTAACAGGAACAGCTGCTTTTTGGTCAAACCAGGAGGAAACAGGAGGTACAAATCCTCCATGTGCTAGCCTGTAAGTCACGTATTTTTTTCTGTGTGTCTTTCTTCACCACCCACCCAAAAAAAAAAAAAAAAAAAAAAAAAAGAGACCACCTTCTTGTGATGAGACTGTGTCAAATATATATACACACGCCCATTTCTATGCATATAACCTGTGTGCATATATCCACACATTCAGCGACGTGTGTATGTGTCGCTGTGCATATATGCAGAAACAGGCAGGCACACAGACACACTCTCCATCCAGTACATGAGTTACCCAAAAAAAAAAAAATAATTGTTTAGCCTGTATTAATTGTGCATGCAATTATGAAAAAGCTCTTTTTTTTTTTTTTTTCCCCTCTTCCCCTTTTGTTGTCTTTTGAAAAAGGAGTAAGAATTATTAACAAAGATCAGAACTTATTTCTGCATCAGCTGTCACGTGGTCTGTCAGCTGGCACCCAGGCCACTTCCCAGTCCCTTGCCTTGATGTAACTTCATATACCCGGCTATCGGTGCTGGCCTTATTGTAGCCTTTAACGGCTGAACGTCACAGATCTCCAACAGGTTTGCTACACGTTTCTCCATCTGATTGCCAGAAGTCAGTCCTGTGTCTCTGATCGTCAAAAAGAGGAGTAAGCAAAGGCTATTGATTGCGCTTAGCTTTTCTATAAATGGGAAATGCAAGACCCTAACGCTGCCCGTTTCTGCCTGTCTTGCTTGCTCCCTAGAGGTGCTGGTCGATCTCTCGTTACACCCGGAACCGGCTGTGCTGGGACAGAGCGTGCGTGTAGGCAGGTCTTGACCTCTATTGATGTACAGTTGGCAGCATGATACTTTTGGGTGCCACAGTTAAACGGGACAGAGACCCACACAAACCTCAGCTATGTAGGAGTGTTGTATTTGATTAATTAGTATGTTTTATCCAGTGAATGCTCACTTCTGAAGGAAGGACACTCAGAAATGCAGTTATAATGTTCTATGCCCCTGCAGTAAACATTGGTCTTCTAAGAAAAAAAAAAAAAAAAAAAAAAAACCCAAAAATTAAATTGACATGTGCTTGGTGAAATTGAACATAAACTTCAAAAAGAAGTCCCCTGTACTCAGGACCAGCTTTTTTCACTCTGGTTATAATATGAATGCAGTTCATCACAGATGAAAAAGGAGCATTGACTTCAAAGTAAAGGCTTAACATGACCCAACGCAGAAACTGGATGTGTATTATAATGTGTCACTAGCTGAAGCAGCACAGGTCGGAAGAACTCACCAGAGTCATCTTCTATTTTGGGGACTGTGAAATGGGTTAAACAAGGTCTAAATAATAACGGAAAACTTCTTAAATTGGTTTTTTTTTTACTTTGTAGGAGAGTGAAATATTTTAACCAATCCAATTTTACAGATACCGTATTAACAATTCTTGTTACTGTCTTTAAATTGCTATTCTACAAAATGTAACAACAAAGTAGTCACAGTCCAAGAAGTCACTCCAGAGTAAAGCCTATTAGGTGTTAGTATGGTTATATTTGTACTGCAGCCAGTGGACAAACATTAAAGCTGAGATAGTTTAGCTTAAATGTTGGATTATATAGTGGACATCATTGTTTTCACAATAAATTCATCTGCTTTGTATTTCTTTGATTCACTGATATTTCTCTAATGATAGAAAAGTACCACAGTATGTTTTATTGTGGTGTTTAATAATTCTGCAAAATTACAAAGCCTAAAGTTAACTTGCACAATGAAATTCTGCCTTTCCTGATGACTGGGTCCTATGGTTTTCTTTTAATCCTTATTAAAACAGCATTTTTTTTTTTTCCACACAGTTGTGTCAGATGTTGCTAATTTGAGATAGAGAGACTTACTAAATCATTTAGAACATCAAATGCTTGGGTAGATAGATACTGCGGCACAGATATGAAACATCACATTTTTGTCTGATGGCTGTAAAGCTTGTTGGCAACTTTGTGAAACTGCTGATACAAAAGGCACCCATCAAAGGCCTTTTGTAAGTTTTTCATAATAAATACATTCATTACTTTTATTTTTATTTGGTTATCACTGTACTTTTTTGTGTGGTGTCCCAGCAAAATGAAAATAAATTAAAGAAAAACAAAACAAACCAAAACCAACCTCTAAAATAAGATGTTGCCTGGTGCAGGACTTAGCTGAGACCAGCATGTAGTGAGACTATAGAGCTGAGGCTAAACCAGTGTTTATCCTGAGCTGAGCTCACCAAACGGAGATTCAGTGTGCCTTTTACCAAGGTATGAGCTATCACCAAAGTGCAAAGATCTGAAGCTCGACCGCTATACATCTCAGGAAGAATTGGGACCAAGTAAGACTGATGCATGGCCATCAGCCCTTTTGAAGTAAGGAACCAACAAAATATGGTAGATGAGAAGGTTTATAACCTATGATTTCATGCACTATTTATGCACCGTAATACATGGCAAAAGAAGAGGAATTGCCAATCTTGCCTTCCTGAAATCAGCAGCTGCTGATGGCTGATGGGAGCAGAGCGGAGCTGCCAGATGTGCCATTCGGAGCAAGTGCTGCCTGTGAGCACCTTACCCACACGGCCCTCGCTTTAGGGTAGCGATGCTCACTGCACTAGTGGCGCAGAAACTTATCAAGGATGCTGGGCTTCTGGGGGGGGGTCTGGGGGTGTGTGGGGGCCGGACACAGTGTGTGTGGGGGGTTATTGGACCTTAACGTAACTGGCAATTAAGATGATCTGTATATGGTAACAAAACAAAGAATATTTCAGAAGAATGTTACATGTACAAAAATATGACTTTCAACTTTGAAAATAAGTAAGTTCAGTTTATTAAGAGCTGGTGTCAATGCTGAACAAAATACACATCCTCCGGTAAAGAAACATTTTGGTGAACTTTTTTTTTTTTTCTTCTTTTTTTTTGATTTACTAAAATACAAGTTGGACCTTTTTTCCTTTTTGTAAATATATCATTTGTCTCCCTTAATTACATGTCCTTATAACTGTGACCATCATTCTCCTTTAAGCCAAAGACTGAGGTTTGTTTTTTTTAAATTCTTAGGAGTCTGGCCACATATGCAGATTTTTTAAGGGAAAATACTTGACAATGAAAAAAAAGAAAAATATATTTTTTCTAATAAATAAAAATAATTTAAAACGCTAGAGGCTATACATGACTAGTTTTGATTATGTTCCTTTATAAATGAAAGTTTCCAAAATACGTGGAAGCAATATTAAAGGCAGACAAACAAAGATCTGTCTACTTTATTTTCCCATTAAGCTTGCCCTTCTTAACTTCTCCATCAGTGGTTCAGCATGTAAGAGGAATAAATGTCACATCACCATTCATGAAGTTTGTCAGGCTTTAAAAAAATAGTTCTGGCCTCAAAGGAGTCAACATTCATCTTCAACTTCTCTGATTGGTGGTATCAAGCTGCTTGTCGATTTATATTGATTGATCTGATTGGCCATGTGAGTGCTCATGGGCTTGATTTGAATGTTTCTGGGATAGGCATTATCCGGCTCATCTGTAAACCATTTCTTTTCTGCTAAGGAGCAAAATGGGTAGAGACAGAATAAGGAGGGAAAATGAGAGTTTTAATTAGTGAAGCACATACACACATAAACACCAAAAAAAAAAAAAAAAAGTAGGGGGGGAGCAATCACTGAAGTTTATAGAGAAAAGGCAATCAATAGAATGTGACTTTGACTAATTACTAGCAGTATAATGCATTAGATTAATACCTCTGAAAATACTTTTCATGAAAGGAGGATGACATGTTTGCAGATTTGATAGTAGAAGCTAAAGAAAACTGTCAATAAGCTAGTTTGCTTGTTGAATGTGAGAGCTTTTTTTTTTTTTTTCATGCTCAGGTGAACACCCTTTGATTCATTTATTGAAAAAATGAAACAAATAAAAGGCTAAACTGAGAAGCCAAGGAGAGCAGATGGGCTAAGGGTAATGCAGAAAAGAGCCCGTAAGTCCATATACAGAGGAGCACCTAAATAGTCAGAGGCTTCTCCGAACCATTTCAGCCTCGGGGTGGTTGCTACCACTGGCTCAGCAATCATGCGGGAGAATGTAAAGAACTTGCTAGAATTGGTGCTAGAATAAATGGGGCTTGCATTCCTGCTGCCAGATGGCTGCGTTCCTGCACGGGTTGGCCATTATATTGCTACTTAGCAACCTGGCTGATAGGGGCTGCTGAGCTCTCCAGTTTGGGAAGGGTACGGAACATACCTGATGCTGCAGATGACTGTAGTAGGGGCTCAAGTGAATCCCGAATGGGTTGGTAGTGATATGTGACAGCAAGGCAAAGGAAGCCAGGACTTAAAGGAAGATTAGAGGGGAAGCTGTTTCTTTTATATCTTTGGGCAGTGTTTGTTTTCCTGAACATATGAAGAACTTTATGGTACTGATTTAAGGTGGGCTGGGAGCGATGTGGGAGGGAGGGAGGATGCTGAGAGGCTGCAGCATTGCAGCCATTCCCTAGCTGGTTATGATTGTAACCACTATACTGCATTGTTCATATACAGATGTGGACAAAAACTTCTTAAAATTCACAAAGGAAAAAAAACCCCAAAAGATCTTCTTAAGCTCTTTAGAGAGCAATTACTGCTCTAATTTCTTAATTAGAGATGTGCAACTGTACAAGACAGCTATATTCAAAGACTTAGAAACTCCTGGTCTTAGAATGGCTTATGGCCATTAGGTGCTTGTGCTTTGACAAGCGTTTGTGAACAGGGATCTCCATTCTCTCCCTCCTTCCCCAAATTCAGGGATTCTGCAAGTGGGGCATTTTCATTATTAGATGCAAGGTTTAATGTGTGCCACATCAGAGCTGCTGCTCTTGCATGTATGCACTACTTCTCAGTCCAATGGGGAACCCAAAATGTTTCAGAAGCTTTAGTGTCTCGCTTGCTTAATAGGAACTGCCACTTTTGCTTGCTTAATAGGAACTGCCACTTTTGCTTACCATGGAAAAGCGGCTGTATCTGGGCTGGAATCAGGGCAGCAGTGCTCGTTTTAAATAAATAAATAAGCAAAGCAAAAGCCACCTCAGAAACCCAAGGATCAAGCACAAAAGCTCAAGGAGGTGAAGCACGGAATAGAAACTGGAAGACCAGGAAGAATAAAGGACAAATATCTGGGCATAAATGCATAAAAATAAGAAACTAGCTTCAAAGTTAGGACCTCTAAAGAAGTAGATAGATTTCCAGAACTACTGAACTTCTCAGTCAGTTTCACAGAATCATAGAACCATAGAATGGTTTGGGTTGGAAGGCACCTTAAAGATCATCTAGTTCCAACGCCCCTGCCGTGGGCAGGGACACCCTCCACTAGACCAGGTTGCCCAAAGCCCCATCCAACCTGGTCTTGAACGCTTTTGTGAATAAGAAATTTAAATACTTATACTTGATATGGATTTTTAAGCATCTACATGCAAAACCCCTATTCCCCAACAATAAACCCCAACCTGAGAAGGGTTTAATCCATCTTTTTCTTTTTTATTCAGATATATTTGTTACCTGTGCTTATGCTTTTAAAAAAAAAAATAATTGAAAAAAGGAATCGTATTAATCATTAGTGGCTTATTACTGAAGGTAAACAGAACTACTGTATTGTTTTTCTTGTCATTTTCTAAAATGTATTCTACTTCTTTTTAAAATATCCTACTCGTTTTCAATCAGGGTAGATAGTTCCCTGCCCCCTTAAAGTTGGCTGAGTCTGAACAATGTTCAATCTCCCGTCTCTCTCTCTCTCTCTCTCTTACCTATTATAATTAAGTTCCCTTTGATTCGAACAGATTGGACGATAGGAATTCATAATGTTACATCCTGCACACTGAAGCTAACTGATTAAGTGCTTTAAATTATTCTTCCTGACAGAATGATAAAGTTACAATCTGTTCAGAGATGATCTACAGCTTGCCAGACTCCTACCGCTTCTTTCTACATTCATTTATCTTTTTGTCAAGCAGTTAAAAAAAAAAAAAAAGCCTCAATTCCATAGATCTTTTAAAGTCATCAGAACATCTGAATTATTAATGAGACTTTAAAGGAATGGTTCCTGATGGGGGCTGGTTTAAGAAAGGTTGTAGGAAAAAAAGTCTGGGAATGTGTACACATCAAAATAATTTCAGCTCCATTTAAAAAACCATTTAGTTCAAGTGTGACACATGAACCATTATGCATTTGTGGAAACCAATTTTATGTGATCTACGATTAAACTAACCTTTCAGAGAGGTGTAAAGTGTGATGGTTATCATGTTTTAAAAGCCTTGCAAGATCACATAAACAATTTCAAACTAACAGTTTTCTAATGGTTTGTGTTTAAAATGATTTTGAGGCAAGCTAAGCACTGTGAACTTTTATCTCTACCTTCTTTTTTAACGTACGGTGCACAAACTTTCCTTACAAGCAGAACTTGGTGCAAGTTAATTCAATCTTGTAGAAAAGGGAGAACTGCACGAGTGCTAAGGATCAGGGAGCCAGTGTAAGGATCTCAGCAGCCAGTGTAGAGCACTTCCAACAGCCCTGCCCTCCCTTGGAATTTTCAAAAGAAGGCAATTACTCATATGTTAATCTTTACAATAAAACTCATGTCCAGGGAGTTGATCTTTAAAAAGACACCATCAAGTCTCTTTTTGCCTTTACCTGGCAAGTAATAAAAACATCAATTAAATAATAAATACAGAAACTGGTAAATTCTAATTTATTTTGTTGTTTAGATTTCTTTTTGCCAGTGCTGAACCTTGATCCAGGCATTATCATCTCCAGCAGCAAATGCTTGAACCCAGCTTTATACCTTTCCTATTCCTTTTCTGCTGTTAAAATTGTCTTTGAGTACATATTGACGAATCTCCTGTGAAAGTCCGTCGACCTCTATACTTACCTTGGAAATGTGAGCTTGACACTCCTCATCTTTACTCTTGGCCTCAAAGATATTCTGCTCCCAGTTCCTAAATGTCCTCCTTGAATCCCTTACACACTTTTCCATCTTTTTGTTATGCTCAGTCTGACATTGACATGTCTTCCAAAGTCTTAGCACAGATTTTTTACATATCCTAAACAAACTACTTACTCTTTCCTTTAAATCACTCCAGAAAACCCTTTTTTAAGTCTTTATATTGTTATATTCACCAACTTTCTTTTAGTTCTCTGTCATGTTCAGTCTGTTTCTCTCCCTTTTGGCATATGCATATATTGATCCTTACTATATGTGTTTCTCCATTATAGTGAGAACAGGCATAGCTTTCTATTTTACTTTTTTTTTTTTATAGGAGCTGTTCAAGAGAGTCCCTGAACTTCCTACTCTATTTGATGGGTTTGTTTTTGGCAGCATCACCTGAGAGGTGTTGGAACAGCTAAGTAACTTCATGTATCAGAAAGCAGAAAACATCTACTTTCCTCTCAAACACCTGTTTGCAATGGGCCATCAGCATCCCAGTGCATCCGTGAAGGTTCTAAAGGCTTCATGCTCTTATTACAAATAAATAAAAATTAACATCTTGTGTAAGACTGTTCTCTGCAGCATAAAAAGATATAGATAATTAAAGTAAAATGATCAAAACACAGATTTCTTCACCTTGTGTAAGACTCTAGCAATTCTCTCCAACAGATTTATTGTTCTGGTGCTTTAAAATTTCTGCCATTAATTCTGGACTGAGTAATCACATTTGAATAAATGTCACTGTGAAACACCTTCTCTTCTGAGCAGAGGCAAAGAAAGTACTAGCTAAACATGACACAAAGATTTACTAAATCTGTATTCTCACCATAATCCCAGGTTACAATTGTTTTAAACATGGGTTTTTTTTTTTTCCCTGACACTTGCAGTTTCAAATGATTCTGTATGTGTGTGTTTGTGTGCCTCCCCCCTTCCACATAGGAAGCTTATTTGTAGCTAAGTTGAAAATTCTCCCATGCAATGTCTTCCTGTGTGAGAAGAAAGTAATGAAAGTTTCTCCACCCACCTGCTCAGCAATTCTTTGTTTGGCAGATGAATATTTAACATGTAGCAGGCAGTAAGTAATGTGCAGGGACAGAGAGAAGAAACTATTCTTACTTGCTGTGAAGGTCTTTAGTTTGCTGCAAGGCAACTAAAATTTTGGGACAAAAATGCTATTCTGGAATTGTTCTTGTTGATTTTTTGTTTTTAAACTAGCAAAATTCTTTTGACAATGGGAATTTCACTGGAAAATGCCTGACTCTGCCAGTTTAGGCCAGTGGGAACCCATGATGAGAACCTACAGGTTGGCTAGATGTGATTTTGTGTCAACACTCAGATCAACAAAGTTACTAAGAACCTAGTTTCCGTTGTTGAAACCGTACTGAGACTGCTATAAGTGGCAGGATCTCCCTTTAAAGCTCTAAAATATCATGTCTTGACATTGGTGCTGCTTTTCCACTTTCAAAAACTAACCAGGGTAGATACTAAGAATGGTTGACTTGGGAAACAAATGCGAGATTTCCTGTTACTTTTCAATATAAATATTTTTGACAACATAATAAACAATTTAAACATTCCTCTCCTTGTAACAACCAACCTCCCAATTTCATTAGTATATCCATATCAGAAAATCTTCATCACTGTAATAAACTATTGGATCAACTTGACTGTAGTTAGCAGTGAAAACTGCACAAGGTATAATTAAAAGTCAAAACTTTAAGACTTCCGAATTTAGGACAGAAGATGGAGGAGAAGTAGACTTCAATATGATTTGAAGACTTCAGATTTGCATCCATATTACATATTCCTCCTCTGTTGCTCACAAAGTAGACAAGTTGCTTCTCTAATGTACACTGTTTATATTTTTCTATTTGAGCTGCAGTTATACAAATACTCTTTTTTTTGGATAAAGTCATTATGTAGTATGTGACAAGTGGCTTCATATTAACACCCTTCCTTACTCTGCTAAATGGAAAACAGATAAAACATTAATGGAAAAGCATTTTGGTGTCAAAGCCATTAACATTCTTCCAAAATGCATAACTGCTCTCGACTATCTTCAGTCAATACTGCCAACATAAAAAGATGCTCATGAACATACAAGGGGGATGGGGGAGTAGGGAAGGGAGGGGAGGAAAGGAATTGGAATGAGGAATGGGAAATTAAAGTAATGTCTGCATCGGGGTAGGCATCTTCATTGAGCAGGAACCTGGGTGTTTACAAAAGGATACGTGCAATTAGAAAGGCAAGCAGATGAGAGGATAAAAAATAAAACAGGGTTGAGCAACAGCAGCAGCAGCAGCAGCAGCCAGTTTTACTTCTGGTTTGGAGGGGAAAAAAAGGCAAAAGAAAACCAACAAAACAACCAACCAAACAAACAAACCAATAACTGAATAAAGTTTTTAACTATTTTTTTTTTTTAATTTCACAAGTTTTCACAAGGACAGAGTTATAGAAGGAAACCCACAGCAGTTGCTAGGTCATGCAGAACCATTAATTGTCATACCTTGGCCCATTCTATTCATCCTTGTTGCACTTTAGAAAAAGAAGTAAGCTATGTAAGTTTTACAATGCTTTTAAACTGTCATATTTCCTGTTGAGCACTTTAACTGGCACATCCTTGTAGTAATAAATATTCTTAGGGCAAAACATGATAACTTTCTTTGCAAAAAGAAACACAGAATTTGTCTTTATGAAGAGCAACTGTAATTTGTAGGGGAGCATCCATAATTTGCAACGTATTTCACTGATAGGACTTACAGCTGCATTTGAATGCACACATACATATATACTGTATTCCAATCATTATGCTTAACACTGCACAGTGGTACTCTCTGTAGCCCACTTAGATGGTTCCAGGTTTTGTCAGTAAAAGTGCTTGGCTTCATTGTCAATTCACACAGCAAGCAAATCTTCAAAATTATCATGCGTGGGGAAGGGGAAGGTAGAAAACAACACTAACCATAAAAGCACCTTGTCTGGGTTGGCAGTTACAATGCTAATCACTCCCACATCCAAATATTTATTTTCTGTCTGCATGCTTTCTCGCTGGGTAGCCGGAGAAGGTGGTATGTGTTTCTGGCCTCCCTGCCCTGGGAAAATCTTCATACCACCTAGAACTAGTTCTACGTTTCAAAAGGTTGGCATTTGACAATTAAAAAAAAAAAAAACCAAACAAACAAGCTTGAAGTATCATTTCTATGGCTATCTAGGATAGGTTCCTTTCCACTACTTCATTTAATTCCCTGCCTCAGTTTTTGTTTGGCTAGGTGCGTCATTGGTGGGACTCTGCAGGAAGCAAAGGCTGGCAAATGCCTAGAACAGGATGCCTCAGCACAGTCAGTATCTCCACCCCAGCCCTCTTGTTCTGCTCATGAGCTGTCTAGGGCACAGCACCTCTTCTTCCCAAATGGGAGAGACCTCAAAGGCACTCGGTTGTCTTCCCCTGTATTCCTGCGTACTGGCACGCACCTGTTGAAAAGAACCAGCTAGAACATGGAGCAGGATTTCTGGAGGATCTTCACATATTAGGACTCTTGTTGGAAGATTTATACCACCGCTCTAACTTGGAAAAGTTAAACTACCATCTGGGGAAAGGAACAAAGTCCCTTGAGATCTGATACTTAAGCATAGAAAAATGCTTGCTCTTTTCTGAACATTATTTATTCTGTACATAAGGTGACTAATTCACCTTTTAAAGACGTAAAAGTCGCAGGAAGGCAGTTTTTAATGACTTACATCCAATATTTATGATACATATGGCTTTTTATCCCAAATGTCAAAAGTGAAAGAAAATATAGCTATTCGTGTGGCAGTATAAATAGACAGAATAATAATTTAATATGCAATTAGACTCTTTCTAAACTTGAATTAAACCATTGGAGTTTTACAACTCCATGCCCAGACAATTTCAGTGCTAAAGGGAAAAGACACTATCTCCAAAAGGCTAGTATTTCAGAGAAAGTCCTTAAACAAGCAGAAAAGTCCCTGATGTTGCTTTGGTATAAAGCAGGTGAGTAGCAATAATCTATACAAAGAGTGTAAGCCCTATACAATATAAGCTTTCAGGTGAAAAATCAGTAAGGATTTTTTAGGTGGTTTTTTTTTTTTTTCCTGTCAATGGGTTAGTTTTATAAGCTTCAAATAAATGTAGCAACTCCTGTAAATATGAATATAAAAAAAAAAAACCTACTGCAACATAGATCAACACTTCTGCACTAAATGACTTTCTTTGTGTAACTCTGACATCAAGAGCAAGTGTTCATGTTAAATATACTCTATTTTCTGATATGTAGAGTAACTGCAGTGAGTTATTTATGTTTTCAGTGTGCCTATGGGTTTAGAATTTTTTTTTTTTTCTCCCTTAGCATCATAAATAACTTTTGGTCCGTCTGCTTTGTTGCTGTTGTGCTTAAGGGTTTTATGGTGGTGAAATAAAAATGACAATCACATGCACACTGTCATACATATGCAAAATATGTGTACAAAAAGGGAGAACTCCATGGGAAAACAGGGAACATTACTGCTGGAAACATTAACTGGGGAGAATGGGTGGTGAATGCAAGTTTCACACACAGTGGGAGCAGGTACACATATCAAAGTCTATCTTCCTGCACATACTTCTGTTTTTCCCGGGAATCCCTGGTCTTGGTGCGGTTCAGTCGGTTTGCTGTTGATGGGATGGAGTGAACTGATGAGCTCTTCTTGCTGGAAGAATAGGAGGAATGGGAGGAATGAGAAAGACTGGCCCGGGACTGGCCAGCGTTGTGGTCAAATTGCATCAAACAGAAGATCAAGTCTGTCGGCACAAGCTCAAATTCATACGGTGGGTTTGTGATAACATAACTGGAGAGAAAGGGAGAAAGAAAGAAAGAAAGAAAGAAAGAAAGAGAGAGAAGACAGGTTTAGATTTGTGCTAAAAAATTTCTTCTAGAGTTGTTATCTATCTCATGAACATTTACCCAGATTTTTTTCTGTCTCCTTCAGTGTGTACCTAATTTTAGCTCACACAATACCCGTTATGATTTAGGACCTTCTTATGTCAGATATCACTTTTTGTATGCTTTCTGTTGCGCAGACACACTGTCTGAGTAGGATGTTCTTCAAGTGACTCACGTCATGATTTTTCAGAGAAGACACCACACAAATCACCTTCCTTTCTCTAGCTGCACCGTAATGCAAGCAAGCAGACTCTAGCAAACAGATTTACATATTGACAAAAACCGGTAACATAACCACCAGCAACTGTATTTAATAGAATGGCTGAAAAGCAGGGAGAGGAGTGTCCTGGTTCTGGCAAGGATAGAGTTAATTTCACAAAGAGCCAGGACGGGAGGATTTTAGGTGCAGTTATATTTAAATACATATTTACTATATATTTATTAAATATTTAAATGCCGTCAATAGAGCAAAGGATATAATTATTTGTCTGGATTGTGACTGTACATAAAACAAGTTAAGGAAAATATATCAGCAAATTTGCAGTGAGGTTAATTTTGTTCATTCATTCCACATGTACACTCATGGCCTCAAAGAGCATTTATAAAGAGAAATCTGCACATCCAAGAATCCAGCATTGCTAAGTATACATTCCAGGCCTGAAATAAAAACTCTATCAATTTCAAGAATCCCCACCTTCAACTAACCCCCTTTCAGGGTAGGAAGGGCTTATAGACCCTGCTGCTAATTTTTTTCATGCATGTGAAAAACATATTTGAGCAAGGCAATAAGCATTTTCTGTCCAGGCAAGAAATGAGTAAAAATTGATCACAAAGCTCACAACTTCTTTTCAAATTAATTCAGTACTTGTAGGACATCTGGCTTAGCTGCCTCAGGGACAGTATTAATCTGACAAATAATCCCAAGTACAGCAAATACACTGTAAATCTAAACCAAAAATAATCTTTTCTACCAAATTTGTCCAAATCCTTACAGAAGAAACTGCTTTGGTGGGCTGCAGGGTTGTTTATTGCCATGTTCACCCAATAATGATGCTTTTCGTAGAGAATGAAACAGTAACGAACGGTAGATTTGCGATAGCTCTGGTATGGGTCTGTGTGTGTATTTCTAGTAGGAACTGAATTAAGACACATTTCAAGTAAGCTGCTAAATAGCATTCAGTTTGCAAAGGTGGAAATGCGTCTGCTCTGTTTAAAGCACTGAGGTAGCCTTGGTGCTACAGAAGTAAAAATGCATTCTACCAAGAGAAGGGTTTCCATTTACTGGAAGAAATGATGATTAGATACAGATAGTACCAATGGGAAGCCCACAGGAGTATTTTCTGAGCATTCTGAAAAAAAGAAAGTCTAGCTACTATAATCTAATTTATCATACGGTAACTCACAGCTGATTGATATAAGCAAACTGAAGCCCTTTCCTTGTATGCAAGCAGTGGATCATCACAAATCAAACAAGATAAAGATAAGTTCTGAAAATTTAATTTCAAATTTTTTTATTAAAATTAGCTGAAAATTTATGCTATGATATTCAGCCTATGATTTAAACTCAGCTAAAGAGTCATCATGAAGTCCTCAAAGAGTTACCTTTTGTGGCAAAGTTATGTAAAAAATGAAGAAAGCTCTTTTTTTACATTTATTATAGGCACTGGGATCTTCCTCGCCAAGACGACTAAAGGTGAAGCAGATATGTTCTAAAAGACCGGACTTACCGTTTAGTGCATTGGCTGGGAGTACTTAGATGTGCATCCCTTAATCGATAAATTCCAAAGCAAAGCATATTGTATGTTTTCAGTGCTTTACAAAATAGATCTCCATAACAACCTCCATCCTAGCAGAAAGAAAGGAGGGGGGGGGAAGAAAGAACAGCACATTTTTTTCCTTTCTTTTCTCAACACAAGGTCAGGGAACAGGTTTTTCAGTATGAGCTTGTACAAAAAGGACAACGTATAGACTGTCTGTTGTTTGTCACAAATGAGAATCTTTTACCCAAGGAAACGAAGAATCTAAATGTTTTATTTCAAATATGTACTTATGGAAAGTGATCATTATTTTGGAGATCCTTGGTCCAGGAAATGATGGTAAATTGGGAAGAGTGAATGATTTGCTTTAAGCTGGAAATATAAATTTTGGTACCAAACAATGCATATTCTACAAATTGCATTAACTATAGTATTAAAATTGTCAGTACTTTTGACCCTTTTTTGGCAGTAGCCATACTGTCATCTTAGACAAATAAATTCACTGGGGAGTGCAACAGAAATTAGAGTTCTGAGGGGGTAAAAGGATAATAAAACATCTCCCACTTCAAAATAATGATGAAAAGTGTGCCATTTTTCATAAACAATATAAAATATTTTGATTAGCAAAAAAAGTTTAGATTTGATAATTTGTATATCTAAAATATGGATTCTTAAGTAATGATGAGCGTTAACGCATTCTGCCTTCACTGATGTAGCGCAACCGAGGCTCTGGCAAAATAACATTTGAAGGATTGCTATTGCTTGTCTTATTTGTGAAACGTTACGCTGCATGCCCAAGAGTTTTGATGAGCTGCTAGGCTCAGCTATGAATGGACTTGTACGTGAATGGAAAGGCTGGTTACTTCTCTCTGGGTACTCTCATCACCTTAATCCTTACTGGGCTTCCCTGTCATTTCTGTGAAGAAGGTCACTCCATTCTTTTTGAACAGAGCTGGTGAACACAAAGTTAATTTAAGAAATATCAAATCCTAAATCATCATCAAAGTGAAGCGGGTGCTTTGAGATTCCGCTCAAGATTACAGGATTTGGTTCAGAAAATATTTCTAGACAGTTCTTTATCCCAATGCAGTGTCTTTTTAACGATGATTTGTTTCTTTTGTGGGTTTTTTTTGTTTATTTGTTTGTTTTTTAATTTCACTCTTAGGATAGTGGAGTCAAAATGTGAGAAAATCAGGATTTTGCAAGAATTTTAGTTCATCTAGAAACAGCAGAAAGCAAACCTTATAGCTTTGTTTTCAAGCTCATAAGCATAATTTAAGCAAGAACTGGAAGCTCCATGGAGAGACTAAATAAGCTTATCAAAACCCAACAAAGGTATAGATACTGCTCATGTTTACGACGAATTATTGTTAGGATGGTTATATCACCAAAGTCAGCTCATCCATCTCTTTAGCTGACAGCTAAGAGGAGCCACAGGATTTTCTGTATGAAATATCCAGGCAAGGAGTCTGGGAAGTCGTACAGCTCCTTAAAAAGGGTAAGAGCAAACCTGGCACCTTGTGCTGCAAACTGCCAAATGATCCAAAATCTCTGTTAACTTAAATCATAGAAATTATAGGCTAATTAAGATAGATTGTTAATTCAGTCTGAGAGAATACAAATGGATTGCAGGCCAGCCTTGGTCCTACATCTCCCTCGCGATCTTACCCCTAGGTCTGCAAACGGCCCATCATACAAAGCCAGCTGAGCGACTCGACACCTGTCCCTGTTTGCAAGTGTCTGGGGCGTGCTGTAACCTCCTCTCAACGCATTTTCCTCAGCGATCAGTGCTTCCAGCTCTGGTGTGGCTCCTCCTGTTACCAATGTCCGTATCAGTGTGAGGATATTGTCATTGAAGTATGTCTGCAGAGATAAAGAAAGCTCTTTAAGCAAACACCATTAAAGTCACAACTGAAGACATCCAAATTACAACTTTTCTGGGTTTCTGCTGTTTAAAGTTCTTGGCTGTCTCTTCAAATAATTTTATATAGAAAGTGAAAAGACAGCAGCCTCCAATTACTCTATTTTCTTCTATCCCATTAGGCTCCTACACTAGATCCTTCCTTTTAAACACCAATTCAGGCTGATTTTTATTAAAGTACAAAAATTTGAATGATTTATGTTTCCTATAATTGGTGTTAGTAGTGATGCAATGACTGCTTTCCTTCTCATTGCCTTCATGTCTAATAATGGGCTTTAGGACATGTAATTGTAAAATTCAGACCACATTTAAAGCTTACACAGGCTAGATTGCCTTTTTACTCTTGTCACCAATTCGTTGGGGAGCTGCCTTTGTGCTGCAAATGTCATTACTTATTACTGTGGCTGGACTCTAGCAGTCTAACCAACGTATTGTACTAAACATCTTATTACGAGACTTGACAGTGTTCAGACATAAGCATGTATCAATTAAACATCTTGAGTTCATTCCAGATAAATGTATGATGAGTTTGGGATCCTGGTGGTCCTTTTAAAAAACTCTAGGGTATAGGGTAAGTGTGGTTTATTAGGGAAGATTTACTCCACACTGACATTTTGCCAGCATCTCTAGCATTGCTGGTCTGTCAGGCAAACAATGGGTATTTTAAATATTAATTTAATGCCAGATGAGTGACTTTCAAGTTCACTTAAAAGTATATCGGTATAGTTCAGAGATACTCAGTTAATATCTGCAATGTAATGTACTGAGCAAAAAATAACGTTGAACAAAAAAAAGGAGGCACCATCACTTACAATGTCGCTAATGTCTCTGTTTTTGGAAGCTTTGCAAGCGTGGGGGACATGAGAAGAAAATGAGCTCACTGTAGAGCACACACGATTGACGTTACTGGATTTGTGGATTCACATTACTAGATTTGTGACTTTTCTTGAACTTAGGACTTGGAACTAATGTCTGTAATCCAGCCTACTAAAAATCAATACTGATTTCTCAAACAGTGCTTGTTGACCAAAGAGAATACTTTTTTTTGATAATACTTTTCAATGAAATTCATTGCTCTGTCCATAAAATGTAATTGTATTTAATACATGGGTAAACTGAGGTACAAGTTGAAATAATTTATCATGAGATCAAAAAGCTGAACTGGCTTCCTATCCATGTTACTTTGATATTCTTTCTTTGTATAATGAAACTTCAGCTTTATTGTTCACTCGAGATGACAGATGAAACGGGAGAAAATGAATTCTACGCGGCAATGTTTTTCACTGTTACGTTGAAATTTCATAACTTCAAGCTTCTCTGCTTATTTACATAGGCATATATGCCATTCACCTGTTGCCTAAATTAAAATGAGAGGAACATATTGTTATTGCTATACATGCCCTACAGCAAATATTTGCATCTCATCAACTCCAATTATTTTAAATTAGCCCGGGTAAGGCACTACATATTTTAATTACAAAGTGTACTGTAAAGAGTTGTCTGACATTAGCAGGGGGTCAGGAAGATTCCATTAGTCTAAACCAACAGCTAATCTGAAATCAGCTCTTACATATGTGGATGCATTGTGTAACAATTCAAGTGTAATACTCAACCCTTTCTTAACATATAAAAAATCAATGTGACCCCTTGCAGGAATGTACGTCTGGAGTTATTACATGATGTTTAATAGGAACTGCCGTGGTGAGAGAGAGAGAAGACATTCAGGCATGATTTTTTACTCTTTGGTTACTTCTTCCTTGATGTCCCTGAGGTGAGAATCAGAGTCACCCTCTTTGGCAACTCCTCCCACTGTGCTATACTTTTCCAACATGGAAGTACTCAGGAAAAAAAAAACAAACAAAACAAAACACAAAAACCAGCATTAAGTTTAAACTCTTTTCTTGGCTTTTGTCAGTGTTTATTATCTACCACTCGGAACTAAAATAATTAGCACAATTCCTTTGCTCCTGCAGTTAGGCAGCGAAGTTACTTGACACCAGTTTCATGGATATATAGCCAAAATCTGCCAGATCTAGAGGTTGGAAGCATTGCAATTGTAGAAGCTAGAAAAGCCCATTCAGTAAAAATGTGCTCCAACATATTCTATATGGCACTTTAAGCAGAAAACTTCAGAGAAGCATACCATTTTCTGCAATTGTATCTTTTCTCATGCCTTCCCCACTCTTTCATTCAGGATTTTTGATTCCTTTTTCTTCACTAAGTAGTGATATTTAATATTATTAAAAATGCTATTCTCAGTTTTACATCTATAAGTCAAGAGAGAAGAGCATAAAACAAAAGAAAAGCATATCTTTACCGGTAGATTTCTCAACTCTGGTTTACAATGAGGCCAACTACGGTAAGAAATGTTCAGCTGCTCTAAGACTGGTAGATGTTGGTTTGTGTAAAGTAGCCTGTTTTTATAGACTGCTGACTTGCAGTGATTGCTGAAAGATACAAAAGTCTAAAATTGTACTAATAATTTTATTACTCTTTAGTAGGTATCATTCAGCCAGCCTTACCTGGTTTCCAACCCTTTCTCTCTCTCTTGTTATTCTGTAATTCAAATTATAGCAACTATAGCCAGAATCCAAGATTTAATCACATATACTCTTAGCTCATCTGAATTTTGTACTGTGCACGTGCACAATTACCTCTTATCGTAAATTCAGATGTAGCTCACTAGAGCATGATCTACTAAGATATTGTTCTGTGGCCATATTGCTCATTTTACCACAGATCTCATATTAAACTGGGAAATGAAAGCAGTAGTAAAATAATGTATCAAGTCAGACACCTGTCAAAAATACATTAATACAAATAAAATAAAATAACCCCCTCCAAAGTCCAGCACGATCAAGACATAAGGGGCCCAATTCTGACTTATGTCATGTGCCAACCAGGAGCAACTCTGGGAGCCGTACACTCCTATGAAACTGATGCAAATGGGAAAAGAATCAGATCTATTGTCGATGGAACAGAATGCTGTCACAAGGCACAAAGGCCTCCCACTGCTAGACAAATGTTAAGGCAAAGCTAAGACACTTATTAGCAAAGGAGGCAACATTTATCTTGGAACAATGGCTTAATTTGAGTTTCACACCATGACTGATGTGGATGTCACCATTTAATCAGATGGATGAGTGCAGCCAAATGATGGGTTTTGGGTTTTTGCCATCAACGAGTGAAAAGATTCCAACTTTCAGGATGGACTGCTCTGGCATTGCAACCGATCAGAAAATGCCCAACCATAAGCAAGAAGGGATGGGTGAATAGAAAGCTACACCTTGTCACCTTTGGCTGAATAGGGCTGCTTCCTCCTGTACTAACATATTTAACACTCCTCAGGAAAAAACGTCTGTCCATGCTTTCGATTGTCACAAAAATCAGACTCCTCTCATTACCTCTTGCCAGTTTGGAACTGGGGGAGACACTGAAAAGCTGAACTAGCTGATATCCATTTCCTTTGGAATAACAATACACTGAAATTAATTTGAGAGTGATCTTCTACTTGCTCTGTGGGAGGGTACGTGGCCTGGATATGCCAGTACTTATAAGAAACTGATCTACAGAATGCCTTTGGAAAGGTGCTGCTGTACTTAAAGTAACAAGACACTTTCCAGTGATGTTGACTGTAAAATCATAACTAAAGAAATACCTGTTTGCTACTGCCATTAACACTAGATATCTGTATGACACCGCTATAATCAGCATCCGGAATAAGAGTATGAAATAGGTGTAGTCTAAACACAGAAAAAAGGAAATGCATCATAGACACTGAAACTGGGTAAATAACAAGGAAATTCTGACATAGATATCTGAGCTAGCAGTGCCACCTAGCCTATGCTCCAGAATTGTAGTGCAGCTCTTTCAAACGTTTCGGGGATGCTTTCCCATTTGTTCAATCATTTTTTTTAAGTATAATTACCAGAGTGCTTATGTTTTGCTGTTAATGCTGTCAAGTCTTTTAAACTAATCGGTCTTTTACAGAAAATTTAACTGAAAATTAGCACATCTTTTAATAACATTGCTTTAACTTTAATAGCGCTTTGCCTTTCATTTATAATTACCCTAAAATTGTCATTTTCCAAGTCATATCTGCCATTTTTGTGTGTTTGCTAGTGTTTTTTATGGATTTCTTTTAAAAAGACTCCTCCTACACTGCATGCAGTTTTTAATATTGCTTTCAAACAAATATTTTAACTTGCTTTTCTGTTTCAATCGGAGGAATTCTGTTGAATGAATAATATATATCCAAAACCTGAGGATGACTGAGCTAACATCAGTAACTTATACCAATAACAAAGGGGCCTTTGACCCAGGATCAACAGCAGAAAATAAACAGCAGCATTTCAGAATTTGAAAATCTATCGATTCTCATAATATTGTCCAAACTTTAAAGAAGTTTGGGACAGTTTAGGTTACAAAATGCTGCATGTTAATCCCCTGAGCAGACTTGCACAAAAAATAGTCTTGTGCTTCAACATGTCCATATCACAGATTGGAACAGTTTCTTTTCTGTATAAATAAGACTGTGAGGATCCCTGAGGGAGAACTCTTGAGTAAGGGATATACTGAAAAGTTATTTTTAACTGTTTTAACTATTGTCTTCATTTTGTGCTTTCATTTATATGAAGAAAAAGTAGAATTTAGTATTATAGAACTAAAATCAAGACCTAAAATTCTATCACAAGGACATAAATTCTAGGATATCAAATGTTAAACAGTATAATCTGGTTCTGGAATCCCTGCCTCTAATGCCACCACTCCGACAGTATATCAAGGCTTTTGTCGGCAGTGTGTATGGGAGGGATGCCAACCTGCCAGAACTTCCATGGTTCTCATAGCTTCAGTGCCAAAAGGAACAACAGAGAAGCTTTGGCTCTCAGGCCAACTGTTTAAACCTTTGAAGGTACTGCGTGTTGATAAAACTGGTTCCCTTGCACGCACAGGATTTTCTGGAATAACTGTCTCAACAAGACCCATAAAAGGAAAAAGTACTTCTCCTCAAAAATTTGCTTCTCTTAAGCTATCCTATGTCATGTAACATTTTTATAGCTGAAGACAATCTTTTTTACAAAACATCCACATTATCTAAAAGATGCTTCCAATTCCATGGTTTTTAGTCACATTTGATTGGTGATGAGAACTTGCTTTGGTTTTCAGGAGCGACGCCACCTTGAGACTGACAGACTACATATATTCTATCCCTGGGTTTGCATATGTTATGACAAAACAAATATTAATATATCATTCAAGACTCTGATGGCAGTAGATGTCTCTTCAAAGACATAATAATGATTAGCTGGTGCAATTTAACAATAGCCACCGCCACACTTAAAACATGAACCATGCCTACACTCTTCGCACAGAGTACAATAATGCACCGTCACGGAAGCCTGGAGAGACCACTGTTACCAACTCATCAAAAAGACAATGCAGTTTTTGAGCTCGTTATTGTCTTCTGAGCAATGATCTTCAAACTACCACACTGTGAATCACAGGCTTGTGGAATATGCTGCCTTTGCTGCAGAGGACAAACTGTGCGTAGACAGCCTGTAGACAGCATTTTGAAAAGTAAACTTCATTAAGATTTTTATCTATCTTTGAAATAAGAAAATAACAGACAATTTCAAATTTAAAATATCTAATACTTTTGTCTTATAGGAAATAATGCTAAACTAGCAGAATGTAATGATCTTCAGCAATCAGAAAGTGACCACGCATTTTCTAATCTGTGATTCATGACGAAGGGTTTAGTCCACTACTTCTATATTAATAAAATTATATAAAAGAAAATAATAATTTAACACTGATTAATACTGTTGAATTATTATTACTCAATAAGTAAATTATTTAGTAAATTAGTGTAAATATATTTTGTACCTCTTTTTCTATATATGTACATCTATATGTATGTTTCAAATTACCTGCAGGTCAGAAAGAATACTGCAGGTATGTGTGGGTATTGTTCTACTTCCTGACCTTTCTTACACCTGTTTTACTACAAAACCCCACTATTGGGAGAAGAGATTCATTCTTAATGGAGCAGTTCATGCATTGTGCATTTTTACCGTGGCCCATATGAGGAATTGACATTCTAGCGACATCAACAGAGATCATAAGTTGGAATTTGTCTATAAAAATTAAGCAATAAAAACCCCTGAATCACTAAGTGGATCAAATAATGAACTATATCCTCATCTCAAAGTGAGCTGGCACAGGCCAGTACAGTGTGAATTATTTCCTTCTCACAGAATTCCTGTGCAATTAATAGGATGAAAGCATGACTGCAGATCTCACAATTTAGTTAGGATTTTTGGGTTCAGTCTGCCAGTACTTGCTTGAAGTTAGGTAGAATAAATAGCAGCTGGTCCCTAAAAACAAGTGTACTCTAGAAGAAAAAAGAGATAATTCAGTGCAAGTAGATTAGTTTGTGTGAGAAACGCTTTTTTCCTTGGAGAAGAAGTGAAAGGAGCATACATCCTTCCCATGAGAATAGGGATAGTAAAGGGGAAACATCTCACACATCTTACACTTTCTGAAGGGTCAGGAGGAATTGTACTTTTCCAACTCTTTACTAGGCCTTTGAGGAATAAAAGAGAAAATAATGCTGCCACCGATCAGCAAAGTGGTGAAAGAAAAGACGGGACGGTGAACAATTCTGACTAAATCCTTGGCTTGTCTTCTTGATTAGTACTTTTTCTAAGTTAGAATTTTCTACTCTTGTTATCACATTTACTTCTCTGGCTTCAGGCTGCACTGTCCCTGACATATAATATGACCACTTAGATGTGAAAATGTTTGGGAAGAAAAGACTGTTGGAGAAAGGAATTGCAGAAACGGAGGGGCATGTTGTCAAAAATGAAAAGTTAATAAAAGCTAGCAATAACTAAATATATTGTGAGGATTATATGATGAGTTCCAAGTAAAAATTTCTGAACAGTCATGTTCCACATATGTCTCATTGTCTCACTATTATCTACGCGATATACCTTTGCATAAGAAAGCAATGTTGTCCACAATATTTCGCACTCTTTTTGTGGCAATCCGAAGAATTAACCCTACTTTTTCTAAGATTCTGGAGGTGCCCTGCTGAATGATTCATTCAGGATCATTGATTTAGATAATAGTGTGAGTAGATAAACAGCTCTCAGTATAACAATTTGGAACCTTCATGTTGAATTATTCCCATTTATAATGTGAAAATGCTAAATTTTTCACACACAGAGATTTTAATTAGAGTTTAAGTGAGCTTGCTTAGGCTTTCTGAATTTGTCGTGTCGGCAAAATATGGCAAATAACTTTAAAAAAAAAGTATTTTCTGAGTTTATTGCAAACACCTAGGTTGCATTAGAATAAAATTTTATCAGTGTAGACTGATATTATTCATCTGTGGATGGAACATATGAGGAATATAGCAAGGAATAAAAATATGAAATACAGATACTTAGATATTAAATACAAATAAAATATCAATAATAAAGACCACCGTGAATATTTCTTAAAAGCACCTTTAGGTGAAGGTCAGACTTGGCTCCTTTAAGGAAATCTGTGCTCATTTCTAATATTACATGGGATTTACAACAGTTGATGGTTCCCAGCACTATGGAACTTTATTCCATGGGGAGCTCAGAAAGCCTATGCTCAGATTTTAAAAATCTTGCTACATCTAGCAGAACTGAAGGTCCCTCTGAAAGAACTGCAGCTCACACAGAGCAAGACTGGTCTGAAAACCTAGCCAATATGAAGTAAGGGAGGATAAAAAGGAGTATGACTGAGGTGTTAGCTTCCCAAACTGTACTATGTCTGCAAACCAAAAACCCTAATGTAGACATAACCAAAGGCCATCATCTGTAGTTTCTGGGATGCACTTATGTTTTGATTCACAAGACAACTCATGTGAAACAGAGATGATGACCTCTCTTCACATAAGTACAGTTCGTGTGATGTGTACAATGACTTTCGTATAGTTCTATCAGTGTCCCCCGGCGCTCAAACTCAGAGCATTGTTCATGGCTACAGGAAATTAAAAGCTTAAAACACAGTTGATGCTGTCTGACAAGAACTGTGAGCGTAGGGACTGACACACTGAATTTGGGTCTGGGTTTCAGAAGGGAGATACGACATCTTTTGGAAAATATTATCCTAAAGCCTGACGTGAGACTGTGCTTTTAAAATTGTGGACTCATGGTAGTCCTACATTGTTGATGTTTTAAGCTCTCTGTGTCCAACTAAAAAGTAACCTAGTTTAGGTTTTAAAATTCTCTTGACATCTAAGAGAAAAATGTCTTCTCCTGATTACCTGTGGAAAAGGGACTGTGCTTTCATACTCTTTCATAATAAGTCTGATGGAAGTGAAGGAAAAAAGTTTTGTTTGCTTACCGCGCTCATGAGAGAGTCCAGCACACTGACAGCAAATGCGGTTCCACATGCAAAGGGCTGAGTGAGGTACAGTTCTGTGTCTGGATCATCATCATCATCTTGGTCCAAGAACTGAACATTTGAATCATTTACTGAAAATAATAATAATAAAATCATAAGGTGCTTCTAGGTCACCAGCATATGACCTTACACATTACACAGTCAGAAAGAAAAAGAAACGGCATATGTCTGGAAACACAGACTTGTGTCTTTGACGTCACTGAAAATGAAATCAAGATGGATGTGAAAATGCGCATTTAAAAATCTGTTGATCATTATCTTGCTCGTAAGAGGTGACTCTCTTGCTCTTGAGAGGTGACTATCCCTTTGCTGTAAAAGTAGCTTCGTGGCACCAGCTGCCTGCACTCAAAATGAGATACATGATGCTCTTTGATATATTGAGACAATCTTGGTATTGGTCGGGTACAGTGGCTAAGGCTGTATGCATGTACAGTGAAATGTTATCATAAGATACTGAGTCAGAACTCTGTTGTAAAATAAAGGCCGTCCATAAAACTCTGATATAGCCCACAGGCATCTGTTAGATGTGCTGCTGTGATTCTTACTGGAGTGGTGTTAATGCACTTATGTCTCAAAAGAGGATAAACTGTCCCTTTAACATGCATCTATCTGAATGAATGAGCAACACTCCAGCTATTCTCTTGCAGCACTGCCTTTTGTTCATTTGTCTCCATAATTTCACCTCCTTAGCCACAAATTCTTTATTAGACAGTGTGAAAAAGAATCTACATCAGGCTGGTTTAAAGAAAAAGCCTAAATAAAGTAGTATTTGTCATTCAGACTTTCTCTGGCGTTTCATTGTCATAGTTAAGCTTTCTGCCTCCACTTCATTCCACTAAAAATAGTTGTTTCCTTGAGATCAGTGTATCAAGTGGATCATATTTCATCAAATATTTAATTTCCATATTAGTCCTGCTCAGACATGAAAGCACAGACTGCTTAGCTATGCCATTGAAATACTCTTTAACTTACTAAATGACAAATTAATTTCAGTTTTCATGCAAGGAAGGGAACTTAAAGACTTTTTCAGCATTTGAAACTGCACATATTGACTATGTCCCTATTCCCTATGTGATCACATCTCCTGAGCCAACCCAGCGAGCTTTGAAACCAACATGCTGTTAACTTGCTCAGGTTTTGGCTCTGCACTTCAAAGGTTGAAAGACTTCTGCTTCTATTGTGATCTTCCTTCCTATATAATTTCATTTTCCATCCACTCCTTTTCCAACCTGTATATACTACCATGCTTGCCATGCTTAGCTTACAAAACATGAATAGGCTGTAGATGAAGCCTCTCAACAGCTGAGTGTCGTTATCCTCCTTTCAGAGCCCTGTTGAGCCAGTACTTGGCCACGATCATTCAGTCAGGACCCGCGCTGAAGCAGGAATTAAAGTTCCTGCCTTCTCACTCCCTGATGTAACCATGAAAGCATAACACCTCAGCGTTGTAAACGGAGAAGTGTTCTGCCCTGGGAGTCAGAAGAATTTCATCCTACCAATATCCACAACATTCCTCTCTTTGTACAATGGCTACCAATTTATTCTCTGGATTCTTGAGCAAAATAGTATTTGAAAGCCCGACGTATCATTTCAAAATGCACTTTTTGAAGAGCTTGTGCCTTAGTTTAATTTGCTAGTTGAGAGTAGGCACTATTGACAGTAGCATTCTGTCTCCACTTACATCTGGCAGACTAATACCTGACTTTGACACCAGCTTGCTAGCCGTGCGTGGTGTCAGTTTCCTAGGCACTACAAATCTAACGCGAATTCTGCCAGTGCAGTTTTATCCTCGGTATCTTTATCTTCCTGATGCAAGTTAGCACGCTAGGATTTCTACGAAAGGTCTCCGGGCTAGGTGAGGTAGGCTCGAACGTGTGGTGCTGCGCCATAGGAAACGCTCATCAAACACCGCTTGCAACAGCTGGCGAGACCTCTCTTTATTGAGAGGGAGCAATGCAGAAGCTTGGCTGCTTTGTACAGCTTCAAAACCTGAGCTTCTGAGAAAAGGCCTGCTCCCCAAAATAAGCAATCAAATAGCCTAAGGGAAAGTATGATGCTGGGGTTTCTTTTCTGATATCTTTTACTTCTTCTTGGACTTCCTGTAAGAACTGCTCAGGCATGTCCACCAAATTGACAATAGGCTGAAATAACAAAAAGAGAAAGAAAGAGAGAAAAGGAGAGAAAAATTGGGGGGGGGGGAGGGAGGGCCGGGAGGTGGGGACCGAGGCCAAAGAAAATGAATTGGTGAGAAGGTGCTATGAAAACAGCCGGCAGGTCAGACGAGTGTGATCAAAGGTTTACTGATGCTGCGTGAAAAAAAAAAAAAAATCATTAAGAAAGGCCAGAACAAGACAGTCAATTTCAACCAGAACCACAAATAAAACACATTCAAAGCAGTGCCATGAGGGTAGCCCCTCTGATACAGCCAGATAAATAAAGAAAAAGCTGATGACAGTAAGAACAACAACAACAGAAAATAAGACAGTGATGTGAAGGAAAAAGGCACTTCTTACCCAGTTCAGTTATCATTAGAATGTGGGTTCCACTGTTTTTTTCCTGACTGATTGAAACCAAAGGCAGAAGTTTGCCAGGCTTAGCTAATAAGTAAAGTATTTAGGGGGAAAAGAAAGTACAGAAAGAGAATAAAGTAAGGGAAAAAGACAGGTAAGGCTCTAAAAAATAAAACTGAAAAGGAAAATAAAAGGACAAAGGACCACAAATCAAGTTTGTATTTGCCATGAAAAAAACAGAACAGCTTCTGCACTTCACATCACACCACTTGACAACATAAATACCCACAGCTAGAGTGGAAATCAGAGCCTGGTTACCTACCATCATCATATTCTCAGGAGTAAAATGTCTCATACTATTATACAGAGTTTGGTTACACATGATTAAACAGTTCTGGACCATGAAGAAATAAACAAATGGCCTCTTACTATTGATTAAATGCACAGGAAATGTCTGCTCATACTTACCGTGGCTTTTTTCTTTTCTAACCTTAGCCCAAAGACCCCTGCTTATTTGTTACACTATGTACAAAGCATCTTGTCTGATAGAGTGTTTATTTAAGAAAATGGAGAAAACCCAAAGGAAAGAGAGAAATATATTTCAGTTATTCAAATAAAGTGAAACAACTGTTACTAATCTTTCTTTAGAGAGCGTAATTCAAAACAGTTATCAGAAGAGAAAACATAGCAGTGTAAGATACAGTATAGGTAATTTTCCTGAGGTTGCATAACAAGGGAAGTGGGAAAAAGATATGGGAATGTACATGAAAGGATAAAAGTTAGCTTTTCTTACCTAGCTCTGTTATAATAGGGATGTTGGCTCCTGTTGTAATGGAGGGTTGACGTAACAGGCCATGCACTGGACTGTTGTCTGGAGATGACCTATCCATCCCAGGGGGTGTAAAGCCTAAAAGGAAAAAAAAAAAAAAAAAAACCAAACCAAAAAGAGAAAGTTTACACAGGACAAACTATATAAAAAAAAATCCCCACCAACAGGGAATTCTCTAATTTTTCTTTTTTCCCAGAAAAGTATGTTAAAAAATTTGTCATTAACAAAAAATAATTAATTTTCAACAATTATTTCTTAAAAGCATAATCCTTCATAAATACGCAGGTCATTTCTACTGTAAAATAGCTAATGGAGAAACTGAAATTTGTTTTGTTATCCTAGGTAGGCTTTGCATCAAAACATGCAAAATGGAAAGAGTAAGGCTTATTTAAATATAAAGAAAAATATAAAGACTTGAGTGTTAGAGAGGTTTAATTTTGTCCTATTAATGTTTCAAATATTCCAGAAACAAACACCTTTCCTTAAACCTGAGTTAACATTTTAAAGAGTATTGTTTGTAAACAGTAGTACAACCTGGAGGAACAAATTGTTTCATTAGCAGGTTTTAGGTTTGATCAACATGCAGGATTTAAAATTTTCTAACTTTTCCAGGAGCAATACAATCCACACAATTTTTTTTTTCAGGTGTACCATTCATAATATGTATTTTTATGAGCATTACAATTATAGGAATACTGGGATGGAAGGGCCCATTCTAACAAAAAAAGAGGATGGAAGCAAAAAGACACAGGTTTTCAAACTGTATGTAAGAGGAATGCTTGAAAAGAAACTAGAAAGCATTTACATCCTTTGGGGATGTAAATGAAACAAAGGTGGGAGAGGAACATATTGGCAGGCACTCAAAATAAAAAAAGATCTAGAGAGCAGCAAGGTTCACCTCTAAAAAAAGATCGTGTGTTCAGCCTGATTCTCTACACAGTTTGAAATGGAGCTCTTGACAGTGAGCATTTTTTAATCTTTTTTTTTCTTTTTTTTCTCTTTTTTTTTCTCTTTTTTTTTTTTTTAATAAAATATATCCAGGCAAAGCCTTTTGGAGTTTGATTGTAAGTACTGAAAAATAGGCAGTTATACAAAAGTCTATGCAACAGATGGACTGGAAATTCACAGTTGAGACTAATGCATTCCATCTCCCCTGTCCATTAAAGCTGCGGAAAGCATGGGAATGTTCATTGAATGTCATTATTGCAGAAGTGATGGTGAAGCCAGAGTTTGACTTTAGGGTTTCATGTAGACCAATGTCAAGGCAGCATTTTAAAGCAAATATTTGTCTGTTGGGAATAAACACACATTTCTGAGAAAACATTTATTTTTTTGCCACATTATGCCTGAGTTCTTTGATTTCACACCTGACATAGAGGGACAGACTTTTGATCCTTTGTCATTACTGGTCTGAACTAGTTTTGAACTCTCCATATAATGATTCTAAATTAATCACAGCCAAATTAATTCCTGATGTAACTTCATCATGTTCTTGCTGCGTGGAAACTGGTTCACTGTGTTAAACTCATTGATACATTCATGTGCTACTGAATTCAGAAGAAGATGATACAAAATTATGTACTTTACCTTTCTTCAGTTTGGGGACTAATTTACAAACCAGGAATCTCTAAACTAAACTGTAGTTGTTAACATGTTGTACTGGTTTTATATGGTGTTTCTGAGTGATTTGTGGTTCTGTTCCAGAGATGATTACCATCATTCTTAAAGTGTTCCTAAACAAGACAAATTATAAGGACCACTAGATCTGGACTTCTTGATTTAATGGGATTTAAATTTTGATTTGATATTCAGTTCATTTCTCCCTATGTTTTTTCTATATCACATAGAGAATATATATGTAACAAAATTAGAATCACTGAGAAAAGAGGCTTACTTAGCCCTCCAGATGGTACCAGTATGAATTTCCTTCTGACTATCGCATGAAAGGTAGATACAACATGAGGATTGTAAAGACAGGATAAGTAAAAGGGAGTGAAATGTCTGTGAAGAAATTCCTTAGGAGAAAAGAAGTGGTTGTGATATCTTCAACAGGCATGCAAGACAAAAACATGGCCATAGGCAAACCTAAGATGGCAAAGCGATTCTATTGAATATTACTAGTCCATAGAAAATCTTTAGAAAGCAGATTTTTTTAGAGACAATCGGAAATGCCGGCAATGTCAACAGTTGGTCATTTAATACTATTCGTTGTGCTGAAACTAATTCAATAAGACCGGCATGGTGACATTGAGTTGCATTCCCAACTGGTATCGGTTTGCAGATGTTTCCTTGTGTCTGGCGCTGTGACTGATGGCCGTATTGGCTCTTTGAATGCTTGCTTCTGCATGGCAGAGCTGAACATTGCTCAGACTCACAAAGTGAGTCTAATGGAGTTCCTTCAGGCACCACCTCATGAGTTGGAGGTAACCCTGACACTCTGACAATAGCAGGAAAATTAAAGTGGGACTCCAAAGGGAGGGAATGCTATCCGAGGACAGGTGGGTATTAGTGTGACACCTCCTTCTGCAGCAGGCTCCGGTGTTTACGTTTTGCATTCTGTTATGCTACAGGAAAGGCAAGACATGGCTTCTGTCACACTACATTAAAGAAAGCTCAAGTAGCTGTGGACTCCTTGAGCAGTTAAAGTGGCAGGCCCAGTTGGATTCTCTGCAGAATTATGAGTCAAAATGGCAATAGCAAGACTTTTTTATACTCACTTATCTGAGAGCAGAGAAATGTTCCCATGCACCCTAGGGGTTGTACTGCTGGGAGCATCCCTGGAGGCCCTGCTTCTGCCTTTTTCCTGAAGCCTTTTCTCTCCCCATGTCAGGGTGTACTCCCTAAAACATCTTTCAGTGAATCAAGCTCTTCAGATGGTAAGAGCACATCAGTATTTCCCTACTAGCTAAAAGCAAATTGAAAGTTGGCATAACTGCGTCTAAACGTGCAAGTCCTTCTTGCCCTCCCAATGTGCACGCACACACAGAGGCATGCACACACGGACTATCCATCGAAGGCTATTTGTAGCCACCTCTCTAACCCTTCACATATTTGTCTTCCTAGGATGGTGTTAGAAGATTGAAGTAAATGTGTCATTTCTGTTAGACACAGACTGTCAGGAGCTCTGTAATTGCACACTGCACGCACAGTGCATTCAGTCCGAAATGCAGGAAGCATGTTAAGGGGATTTTGTTTTCTCCTTGAATGAAAAATAGACTCATGCCTTAATATTTTTCATCCTATGGTCTTGAAAGATGTGATAAATATCTGTTATCTTAATTTAATTTCCTTGCCTGTGCTTAATTCAGACACTTCCAAAAAATCCACTTTTTAAAAATATAAAAATCTTAGAATGTTTTTGGGAAAGGGAAATTGGAGTACTTGGGGATTTTGTGTGCCTGTGTTTGGAGTCATAAGGCATCGTACACCTTCAGGTCACATTCCTGCTCCCAAGTCACAACATAAATTCTATAGATAGGCTCTCTATTTTTTTCCTCCAGAAGAGAGGGGGAAGAAAAAAAAGTGCAGGAAAACTAACCTGCTTTATCAGAACTTTCATTTAAAGGCATGAAAAACTACAAGTGACAGCTGTGCAGATTCAGTGAATGTGACATTTCTGAATTTCTTCAACTTGACAAGTAAACACCTTAAATCGGTAATGCTATATGCATAATACATGACCTGTATTTTGACATCCATCATCAAATGCTGACTTGAGAAAATACAGGTTTGTACGTCAAGGAATAGCACCCATAAAGCAGGGAGAAATTCAGGTCACAGGGTATTAGGAAAACTCTATTTCATTACAGAAGCTGAAACAAGCTAAGGCATCAGATTTAAGATCCATTTTCAGCTGTGAAAAGATTCAATTCCTCTGCACAGAGCATTCATTTAGAAATGACATGCTTTCCTCGCAGCCTCTTTTCATTTTCCTTTTCATATTCCATTTTCTCCTTCAGTCCCCAAACCTTGTTCCATTAACGCTCATAAAAATCGTAAAACAGGGCTGATAGCTGTGATCATCTTATAACCACAGTGTCTCCTTGTTCAACAAACAACCGAGGGAGCTGTGGCTACAATTGCTTAACAGGATCAACCTCCAGAGTAAAATTCACATGGCCTGTGCAAGCCGGAGCACTGTCCCTGCGTAAGGAAATACAGGGACAGCGGGGGGCTTGTGGAGAAGGGAATTCTCTTTGCCAACAATGAGGAGGTCGGGTGCAGCACAATCACGTCAGTTCCTGCAGCCACTGCATCCCATACTACGTTGCTGTACTGGCTGAGTGCTTGCCTTTGCGTCACTTAGTTTTTGGTTCTTTGTGGTTTGTTTTGTTGGTTTTTTCCCTCTTCACTTATTAAACTGTCTTTACCTCAACCCACGAGGGTTTTTTCCTCACTTTCGTCCTTCTGCTCCTCTCCCCCATCCCAGTGGGGGGAAGTGAACAAGAGACTGGGTAGGGGCTTATTTGCCAGCCAGGGTCAACCCACCACCATTGGCTCTAGTGATAACCACCACAACATCAAACTGAAGGAAATGGCTTGGACTTCAACAGGAGGTAGCGAGTCCCTGTCCCCCTCTGATACAAGATGCTGTCAAACAGTGGATTAAATATATCATGCCTCTGAGAGGAACACAGGCTCTGGTCTCCTGACATGCTCAAAATGCGTGAAGACTGGCAATCGGGAGTTACTGCTTCTCTCCCGGCAGCAGCGTCCCTCTTTGAGAGGCAGGGACTCCCATGCCCTAACTCAGCTGAAGGAGTTTGAGCCTCCTGCAGTTCTCCTTTTTCCAAGAGTTACTGGGGATCCAGGTGCTGCCAAGCTCAGAGCTCAGCGGGGTGGGTTGGCTATGAGCCCTCCTCGTCTCCTACAAAACATCACCTACACAGCGATGAGCAGTACTGGGCTGCCGAGAGCGCTGTGCCTCCTGAGCCAGGCTGATCCATGGTCCTCTCAGGAACCCCGGGGGGCACTGACTGTGGCTCAGCAGTAACATGCAGGTATTCTGGAAGCCACAGTGGTACTGTAATGAAGTTCAAAATTAAGGAATGCTAACATGGCTTAACAGTGACTTCTCCCCACTGAAAGCAGCAGCAATAATTATCTTTTGTCCTGCTTACGTGTTGCATGGAGCAACTGGCCTGATGGCCAAGTGATCTGCTGATTGTGCTGCCCATAAACCACTGCTTTTTGTTCCTGTGCAGTTCACTTGCCTGAGTGATGTCCCATGAAATGCAGAACATCAATGCTCTACACAGCAGTAAATATATCCTTTCAGGTTGCTGATGAGCCAGTAAAGGTTTACTGGGGTTTTAATGTAGAAACAAATTTGGCTCTTGGATGTGCACTGCTTCTGTTGACTTCACTGAGATCTAGATGGGCATATTCTCAAACTGGATTTTTATGTTACATTTACAAAATATCTTCCATTCTAAAGGACCATAATGGATCCTTTATGATCCTCTTCTGCTTTCCCCCTGCTCCTTTCCTCTTTGCCTCCCTTCCCTTTCTAGGACGTATTTTTTACTAAACTGGAACTCTATGCAGGCAGAATGCAGTTTCCCAAACTGAAAATCCACTTGGCAGAGCTCAAGGTTGTGGCCTTGTCATTAAAGTGCCATGTAAATTGATAATGCCCTTTAAAGAATGCTATTCTAGGGAAAGACACCATGGGATTCACTGGGTAATGTATGCACTGAAGTCCTCAAAAATGTAATTTTAAAAGCATACATACTATTAACTAGCTCTGGCTCATCTAAGAAGCATGAAACAACAATCATATTTTGTGCATATATGAATAACACGCAGATGGTGAACTGCCAAACGCCCCCGACAAGTTATCATGCAGGAATATGGGACAAGGATTTTCATTAAGCAGAGCCAGACAAAAAGAAATAATTCTCTTACAAAAGGACCTCACAGCTATATCCCTTTGCTACTGTTTGCTGACAATGTCCATTAATATTCCAGTGAATTCAATTGAATGATGGACTATACCTGTTATTCTCCAAAGTACAGCCACTTGGGCATACCTGGAAAGTTCAGCAGCAGTCATGCAGCTAAAGAGCTGCTGACATTCATGGGAATCTGTTACAGCCATTCAATTTAGAAACAATCCTAGCTTCAATGTCCCATGTGGTCTGAGACAGAGAGTTGTAGTTTGGCCTCAGAACCTGGAAATACTAAATTCTGGTTTCAGTTCTGACTTTTACTGTAATTTGCGCCTGAAGTTCTAATAATTTCTTGGAGATTATCTCTGAAGCTCTGGAAAAGGAGAGGAACGTGGGAGAGCAGATGTGACTGTGTAGGCTCCCAGCTCCTTCAGAGACTGCAGCGTCTTCAGAGATGCTCCAGGCCCAAACACAGGCCAAGCTAAATCAACGGAGAGTGGAGGGAGATGAAGGATACCCTTCTCAATTGCAACAACCCTCCAATGCTCTAGGACTGGAACAACCCCTGGAGCACTGAGCGCTGAGAAAGATTGTTACAGAGAACAAGCTGCCATCTTCCACCCGAGCAAGCTCTCTTCTCCAGTGGCTGTTCATCTCTGTACTGTTGAATTACAGAAATCTATAGTGAAAATGTCCAAATCAAAGCTCTAATGAAAGCGCAGAGCAGTGGGATCAGTGCTAACTTCTGCTCCCCAAAGTGTGAGAATCGTTCCTGGGTGGGTTAGTGTAAGCGATTTACACGTCTACTGGTTCTTGTGCTGCTTTAGCGAGGCAGGATTAAGCTATAAAAGCAAAGATCAGGAGAAGGATTGGAGTTTCATCATCTTGAGATCTAGGATTGAATGATACCACTTTGTTTCCATTTTCAATTGTGAACAGCATAGTATGTTAGAAATAGTGTTATATTTTAAGCACAGTGCAGAATGACGTATAACTCAGAGGGTTTATTCACAAGTACTTAGACAAGTCTTTTCCCACTTTAAGCCTCATGCTGAGTTTCACAATCAAACACACACAAAAATCAAGATCAAGTCCATCTGAAACTACCTGATTTTTTCACAAAATCTCATGTGGCAATTACCTAAACCATAGCTTGGCCAAGGTTCACCACAAGCTTACACAATCCAAACTTATCAAAACAAATGGGCTTTTCTTACTAATGCTTTGCAGAGCATAGCCTTGATATTGTCTCTTTGTTATTTTCCTCACTTTAAATGAGATAATATGTAGTTATTAGCCATAGCACTTCTCTCATGTCTGCTAGAATGGAAACTTTATTTCTGTATACAGTAAATATTCCTAGCCAGTATTCCTCTGACAAGAACTTCTTGCTCTCAGTGGAATCAAACACAATTTTACTGAATTTATTTTTATTTCTGGTAAAGGGAAAACAAAGAGAATTGCCTTTTTTTTGAGTCTTCATCCTTA
Organism: Grus americana; assembly: GCF_028858705.1. Lineage (NCBI taxonomy): Eukaryota > Metazoa > Chordata > Aves > Gruiformes > Gruidae > Grus > Grus americana. Next base: position 26,338,780 of record NC_072858.1, read on the forward strand.
TTTTTTCAGTGCTATAGCAATTTTGTAATGCTCTAAGCAAGTTTTTCTCTAGGTTACTGATTTCTTTGGCCTGAAATATCCTATTTGGTTGGGTTTTTTCCAACCAATAAAGGCAAGGTTGAACTAGAACTCCTGTTATGCAATGCAGCCATCTTGTTTTATACACATCTGTCTTGGGAACATAAAATGTACTCCAGCTGTACATTAGTGACTTCTTATTCAGCCTCTAGTGCATAAGCAAACAATTCTGAAAGTGTAAAACTTAGGAAAATAATTTCTTATTTTCTAAAGCACTGTATGGCACAGAGAAGAGTAAATCACAGAAACCTATGAGGGCCATGAAGATAGGTATAATGGTTACAGCCAAGCAAACCAGGATAACTGCTTGGGGCTTTTAGGCTGTCGAGAAGGGAAATCAAATATTAAACTGAGACACTTTGCAGGTTTTCCACTGTGCAACAAGAAAAAGGGACAGACCATCAGGGTTTATTGCCTGATACTTAGCACTATCTCGTAGCTGTCTTTACGCACCTATTTTCTAAGCCATCTCCAGAAACAGGAATGATTGGGTAATTCTTTAATTGAAAACACCTAGGACAATACACAGTAAAATACATAGGACTTCTAGAATGCAGAAGACAATGGTTTCCAAACTACTTCACACTTACCCTATTGCTTGGGATGTATTCACATTAATTTTACACTATGTTTTTACAGCAAACTAGTCAGAGAATATTTTAACTCTTTGCAATATACGATGTGCTTTGGATTTGTTAATTTCTTGTTTTGTATTGTAATGTCATCTTTGGTTTTCCATCTACTTTTCCCCCACTCCATTCTCTGTTTTCATGAACCTGCTTTTCCAAAGCCTACTCCTGTTGGGAAAGAATTTAGTTCTCTCACATTGTTCTTCTAGTGGAAATTTATCTCTTGGTGGCAAGCGACTATTCTTTATTTCTGATGGATTGCACCTCTAGGTATAGCACCTACTACTAATACCTCTGTCCAAGTGCTAAAGAGTAGTTTGGCTACTTCTCACAGACATTTTTTTCTTTGCTTTTTCTTGCTTTGCTCAGAAAGAACCACTAGAACTATACAAATATTTGGAAAGAGAGAGAAGAAAGAGTAACATATTAATTCAGCAATTTGTGGATCAGCAGCTATCCAAAACTTTTTATGGAATACACCTAAATTCATAACAACATCAGAAATTATAATTCCTGTGGGGTTTAGCCACTTTCATAACAAATTTAATTTTTGAATTGTCTCTACTCTCCATTTACCATTTCATAGTCTTCTATACCAGGTACTTCCAGGGCACAAAGTCGGTAGCATCTAGGTGTAGCATAGGTTTGCAGCTAAAAGACTTCAGTATAAAATGATGCCAAATTCTTTTCCGTTTAATCATTAATCAACCTTGCATATTTAGACTTCAGGCAAAAATAAATAAATATGCTGAATAAAAGTTATCAAATAAATTAAGCTATATTACCTAGTTCACAGAGACAGGTATTCAATAACTACAAACAAAATGGAAAGCTCACCATTAAAAATTATATATAGGCATGTTAGGCAAGACTCTACATTATGTCATTATATCCTACATTATATCAAATAAAGTAAATTTCTCCTTAGTGAAAATGGAAGAGCAAAGCCAGATGTCATAGCAAGCAATCAATAAAAATATTTTGATAAATAAAAGTAACAATGCTGTCCAACACATGATTGGCAACTACTGAAACATAAATTAAACAAATTTCCCATTGCTGCTTATGGGAAAATTATGCAGATTAGAATTTGATTAGGTTTATATCATGAGACTCAATTTGGACTTTTAATCTATTAAGCTCCAATAAATGAGGCATCTGAATAGCTCCCCTGAGCAGCAACAGTAATAACCACAGCAGTCATTTTTTGCAATATGTATTCCGATGATTTCTTTAGCAGATGATTCCACATCTTTAAGTACAATTACTTTGTAACTTCTACAAAAATTTCAGGTGTGTGCAGTGAGGAAATGGATCTATACAAAATGCTTAAGCAGACATTTTGCAATAATCAACATCTGTCACTCTGTTCTAGCAATATTGTTTTTCCATCAGCTTGGACTTACTTACGGTCGACTTCATGGTCTGTGTGGGCTAAATAGTGCCAGCAGACTTGTAAATTACTCAAGCTGGAACTGAGCTGGAAACCTATGGTAAAATGTCATTAAGTTCTCTATAGGTTGGGTCAAAACTAAAATCCCACATTCGAGGCTGCCTTAGGGATCAAAGATTTAACTGTGAAGGCTAAGGCCTCATTTTATCAAAGAAATTTGAACTGGATTCCCAGAGCTGAGCTCTGAGACAGGTTGGATTCAGATCAAGACCACCTCTAATTTATCTGGCAGGTATGCTCCATAGGCCTCCCGCACATTTCCCTCAGCCTAATCTATTTGCAACTATCCAAAAGCTCTTCTCCTGCCTTACTCCATACCGTAAAAACACAACCCTTGGCAAAGCCTGCCGACTAGAGAGCATATTGTGCCCATGTCAAAGCCTGCCAGATTTCACCAAATCCTGTCACAACTTTTTAGTGGACAGGTTGTCATAAAAGCATATACTCAAGTGACTGTACGCAGGTGATTCCCAAAGATTAAATTTGTAGTTTAAAAACTTCAGGGCTTCATTAAATGCTCAGGGTAAAGGAGCGTGGATTTTGTGTTCATGTGTGAATGTTTTTTTTTAAAAAGAGGCTTAACAGAGAATTTCCTTCTGGCATTCATGCTTTCAGCATACCACTACAAAGGTTCTCTGCAAGCCAAAATTTTTTACCAGAACTCCAAACACCATAAATATGGGAAAATAAAATCAGTCATGCTCTTTGTCACTCATATACTGCCTTCCGTAACACACATAACTTCAGAATAGCGCATCTGTTAAAGACATCTTAGTAGATATCACGTGTGAAATGAGTATCAAGTTGTTTTGAACTATACCAGTTTGCATAACACTAACTCAACCAACTTTTCCATAGCAAGCACAACAAATTGCTTGCACCCAGGTGCAGTTAGCACTGCAGGGAATGTCAATTGCCTAAGGATTATTTGTATACTTCAAACAAAACCCTCCTGATCCAAAAAGGTAGCTTACTACATCTCTGCTGCAGTTTAACCTGAACCTTGCAAATAACGTATGGTGCCCAGTTTGAAACAGGAACAAGGAAGCACCATCCTAGGGTCTGGAGTATATTTTGAAAACACGTACATCATCCCATCAGCACAATTATTTGAACTTCAGAATTATCGGTATATCTGGCCAATATGAAAACCATCCCTGTCATGCACAATAAAGTAATAAGAAGGTACGTACCTCCAGAAAGTACTTCCATTAAAAGAAATGTCAACCCTCTGAGAATGAAATTCACAGGAATGGCTAACACATCAAACCGGCCTTCTACTCCATTCAGCTCGGTATATTATCCCTGTTTTATATGTCACATATACATTATGCCACATTTTATTCCAGTTTCAATATAGGTTTACTAAATACTAAAATTGGCTAATTTATTGCAATTACTCTTGATTCTGACTGGAAATAAACAGACAATGAAGATTTCCTTTTCTTTCTAGTCTTTTTTCACATTAAAAAAAAATAAATATACATTGCATAGTTACGGAATCAGCATGAACCTGAAGAAGCTTTCTAATTGCATAGGCTTGAATGATGTACCAGTGGCAATATATTAGCTACTAATAATATCTAAGGTTGTACAGATGCAACTGCCTGAAGAACAGCAGTGATACTACTGGTAGTACCCAATCTGGGAAGTTTGGGAACCTCTGCTTCGATCAGTACAGGATCCCGAGTCAAGGAGCCAGAAGGAAACTTCTGCCTCGGATGGCCATTCTAGGGGGAAGAATATTCAAAGCATGCAGTCACCAGTGTAAATAAACAATTTGCTCGAATGTGTCAAGAAAAAAGGAAGAGTATACACAAAACTAGTGAGGTACTGCCTGCTCTTAAGAAAAGATGAACTTTCCATTGCTAAGTTTGAAATATTTTGGCTCACAATTTTTCCCACTTAGTGAATATTAATCTTAGAAAAGTAACTCATTATTATGATAGAATAACTCATTTTATTATTAAGGTTTTGCTGGTCTCTTATAGTTCAAATGTCTTTTTATATGTAAAGAAATACTAGCAGGAGCGTGTCTTCATCAGCTCCATATTTTATTTATTTATACGGGATCCAAAACCCATTACACTAGCAACCAAGCTGGTAAAGACAATGATAACAGTAAAATGTAATGTGGTATTCTTTAAGTAGTGAAAATTAAGTGGCAACCATAAAATTTATGCCACGGTATCCAGTGCACAGTACAGTCATACTGAAAACTTCCAGCAAGCAGGTTTTTTTTTTTTTTTTTTTTAGTTTTCAGCACTATATGGACTATTTACTGTTATTCATGCATCTAAATACTACTGTTGGACTTAAAAATGGCATAAACTCTAGAAACACTTCAACAACACATTAACTTTCTTATCCATTATTATTTACTGGAGAGTTAAATGGGTTGATAAAAAATAAAATGTTTACTTCCTTGTTTGTATTTCATTAGTACAATATCAGCTGTCCTTTCAGCTAGGGGTTTTGAGTATTTCTGAGAGTCTTTAGTCTGTTTCTTGTTATTTGATAGGATTCTAAGAATAAATATTCAAATTGCAATGTGGATTTTTGTAGCTAGTTTAAGAAGTTTGAATCTGTGGTTTTGGGCACAGCCAATCTGAAATATAAATCCACAGATAAATTTTAAGGCCTATTTGCATTTGGCACTGCAAAGTGCATTGCCATAAAATAAAATAAAAAAAAGAATATCAAGATATATTCCAAATTTTAAGAAGCACCCTCTTTGTCTATGTTATTCAGTCTATAGCTGTCTCACTCAAAATGGAAGATATGTCTAGACAGACAGAGTTTACATTATCACTCAAGAACCGAAGATTCAATTGAAGAGTTAATAATAATCAAATTTTCAAATTATAAGAAACCTGGGAGACACAAAGGTAAAGTTGCACTTCTCAAGCAAATAAGCAGAATCATTTCTGTCTCTTGGAGGGAGAGTATTTGAAATGTGCATCACAAGATACTTTGCATAAGCACTTCCCCACATTTTTCTCCTGACAGACTTCCCTCCTCTTGTTTATCAAACAAAGGGTAGCGTCTCCTTTCACTCACATGAGGGAAGTCCTATGGAGAAATGAGTCAAGAGAGTACTAGTCTTGGAGGAAAAGCTCAGGAAGGCACTGCTGTCCCCTGCCTCCCTTCACTGACCAGAAAGGGAGAGCAGAGAGATCTGCAATCCCCAGCCCAGCCTCTCATGAACACCTGGAAGGAAACACTCTAGGTCCTTTCCACATTGCTACCTATCAGCTTGGTCTCTACTATTTGACAAGAAAAAAGATGAGGACATTTCTTCCCTTTCATGAATTTTAGGTCTCACACTAGGCTTATCACCATCTAATAATGAAATTTAAAACCAAAGAGCCTGCAATTTTCATCAGTTTTTAGTAAAATTACTGTACGTGCTAGACACTAAAAACAAGTAAGAGGAGCTGAGAATGGAAGCATTGCCTTACATGCCACATCTGGCTAAGAAAACGTTGTGAATAGGACTGCAAATATGTGTTTGAAAACTCCATGAATATCATACTTCAAGGAATCCTTTTCCAAGATACTGTGGCAAAATCCCTTTTTTTATGAACTCTACAGAAGATTTGGTAGAAAGGAGCAGGCAATAGAGTATCTGAGATTTATCTGTTTGCTTAGGCACACGCTGGAAATAGCAAGGTTGCTAAATTGGAGTAACATGGAAAAATCTTTTTGGTTGTTCTCTTAGAAAGAGTTCACCAAAACATTATTTTAAGCAGCTTGTGAAACACTTATTTCAAGCCAGGGTAGATTAGATAAATCAATTCAATAGGGATCTTTTTATATAGCTGAACTTTTTTCTGTAATTTTGAAGTTACCATCCAGCAAGTATCTTCACACGCAAACAGTTAGAATAGGAACAGTTTACAAATTATTGAGGATTTACAACAGCTATAGTTTCTAAAATACACAGTTTAATATTAAACCAAATGGTTCAGGCACTTCTTCCAAATTTAATTTTGGTTACAACATAAGCGGGTTTTGAGCAAGCTAAAATGACTAACGGAACATTTGTTCTTAATATCTCACATAATTGTAGTATTATTAATTGAATCCATCTGTCCTCAAACAAAACAAGAAACAATTCCCCCCAAGGTTTTCTCAGCACCCATATGACATTGTTTGATTTCAGTGATATTTCCCTCTTCCTTTTTTTTTTTTTTTTTTAAGAGGAGGAGGTCTTTTAAAAATATCTGTCTTTGCCCTCACTTGGAGACTTATTTCTAAGTTACAGAACAAGCAGACTGACACGACCTTAGCAGAAATAGGAAATCCTATGAAGACATCGAATCACATCATAATAATGCTGCCTATGGATTTAAGCAAAATCTCTGTAAAGTCAAACTTATGGAAAATATGCATGCTGTTATACTGTAGAGATACTTTGCCTCCCACTACTAACCAGTAATCATGCTCCTGTATTAGTATTAACTACACAGTACTTGACATCTAAATTTGAATACAAAATATAAAACAGCAATCAAACCTCGAATCAATATGAAAGGTCCAATCTCAATTATACTTTCATAGGATCTACTTTAGAGCTCTAAGGAAAGTTTGAAAATGATTGGGTATTGCTATGACATTACAGAAATTTTATATCTTGATCTTGTATCCACATAAGTCAGTATGAAAATTCCCAGTAACCATAAGCTTACCGGGGTCTGTTGAATAAAAATAAATCATAATAACTAGTCAAGAACAAAGTTTACCCTTCTTCCTTCGATAAAAAAATTCTATTATACCATCTGTAAAATACACAGATTTAGTTTTTCAGGTTTGGTTTGTTCAGATGTTAAAAAGAAAAGCTGTTAAAAAAAAAAAAAAAGATTAAGGGCAGAGCAGTATTGATTCTCAAATGAAGGCAATGCCCCAGTTCAGCCTGGATATCCAACTCTGCAGATGCTGAAAGGTTTAGAAGGTTCTTGATAACCAGGAGCTGCCAAGTTTTTAGAGACTGCCTATTATGGAGAAGTCTGGTCTGCCTCAAATTTAACCATGTCAAACTTAAAAATCAACAGATCAGTCTTGATAAAAGAACTATTTTGTAAGCTTTACCCTAAAGCTGTCGAAGTTCTGCAACCCGCTAGCAGGTGTTAGATTCTGCTCTTCTACAGTGGATATCACGGACTAGGATTTAGCTGGAAAGAAGTGAAATCTAGCTTTCTCCTCTAACATTATTAGACTAGTGGAATCTGCTGAATATCGACGCTTCGTATGTCTTCCACACTAAAGCAAAACAGTGACATTGATCTCTGAGTTCATGTATGTCCTTTAAAAAAAAGCAACCACCTTTATGCATATAAATAACCATTTATTAAACAAACAATACATACTGAAGCAAAGAAAGATACCAGAATTATGCTCATGAGGCTGCCTACTATGATATATAACTTTAAAACTATCTTGTAATGCTGTAATATATTATCTATATGTTCCATTTTCTTGAAGTTATCTTCATAATCAAGATGCTATCACAAGTATCGTGGGCATTGCAACTATTTTTAATTTTCATTTAAAGAGCAATTAAAGAAAGACAATGGATACACAAGATAATAAAGTAAGTGATTAGCAGCATGCAAATGACATAGGCTTAATGATAATACCCTGTTCTATTCTCCAAAGGGCCTGTCGAGAGAAACCCTTCCTACATGTGGTTGTGCAGCTAATGTGCCTCAGCCTACAATTACAACATTGCTGACACCATTAACCACTGAAACAACATCACTTCATGAAATCCTTGTTGTCTCATTAAAATGCAAAGGGTCAGGTAATTTACCAGCATTGTGTGTCTACTTTTGTTGTGGGTAATTAGCAAGCATTACCCAGCATGGACTCCTACTGGGGAATAGTGAAACTCTGTGAAATTTTAAAAATGATTTTTTCATTTGATGGGAATTTGAAAGATTCACAATTACGCCCTCAATACAGCTTTGTATTCAAGGGCCCATGAAATACAGATCTTTTATACTAAAATTCAAATTTTTAAAAATTTACTTTTGTATAATTGGATCTAGATATGCATCTCCTTCTGCAATTAACTTTTAAAAAATAGACAGAGAAGCCAAATACTTTACAGTTTCTTAAAGACTTAAAAACCAAATGGTATCTTCAAAAAGAGTTTTTCAAAGTCAAAACACAGAGATTTGTGCAGTACATTCTAATACCCATGTTCCCTCCCTTCTTGCTAATTGAAGTCCCATATCATCACTTAAAGCAACCTTGATAACATTCACTATTGGCTCACATCTTGTCAGAGAGCAGAATGGTCTCTTATTCTTTAAATGGAAGTTTTGGAACATAAAACACATTCCAATAAAAGTGAACAGAAAATTATGAATTCATTAAACTACTTTGGTATCTTGTGCTATATATAATATTTATATTCCAACTACTGTAAAATATGCTTTAATATCTTTAGGCAACTATAAGGACTTAAATATTTATAAAATGGCTAAAGATAAAGTATAGCTCTCTTATTCCTACATACAGATGATGTAAGGCATGCAATCAAAGACAATAACACTTTCAACCCATTTGTCATCTTAAAGGAGCCTTTCAACTTCAGATCCCTTGTGTGCAATCTACATAAGAGTTGTTGCCTACACAGGCAACTCCAGAGGAGTTTGCTCCTTAAAAACTACCAAGAGTGCTATACTTCACATAAAACAGGGTTTTCTGAAAATGGAGACAAAACTATAAATTTGCAGGCAAAACAGCTCCAAGTGGGGCTTCAAAATACTGCTGTATTTATCTCTGGGACATCTGGGAACAGGAAGCATTTTGATTTAATATTTCATAACATAGAGGCAATTGCTTCCTTGCCTGGTGTATAATTAATGCTCATAAAAAGAGCGGGGTTTTTTTTATTCCTCAGCATCAGAAATGCACAAAATAGTACACCTTCATAATAGGGGTTTTGCTTTCAAGATGTTGAACAGCAAATAATAATAAAATAGACTCACCATGAATTTATAACAGTCTTGGGATGGTTAAATATATTTATAGTTTAAGTGTGAAATCACGTGCTTGATGTACTGTACTATCTACCTCCTTTGCCCGGTTTTATCTTTCTCTGGCTGAAGCAGAAGGTGTCTTGAAAGCAGAGGAGGAAGAGGCAATTGTGAAAGCTTGAAGGTATTTGGGCTAGGACCTTGCACCATTTCTCAAATACAGGGATATTGCATCAAAGAAACATGTCTCTCCAGCCATTCCCCAACACATTTTTAGTTTATAAGCAACAGAATTGGAAACCTCTTTTCTTAATAGTTTTTCTCTCTTCGTAGGAAAATTTTGACAGAGAGAGAGGAAACTGTTCTCTGCATGTCTAAGTTCCAGCAGCTAATATTAATGCCCAGCTGCAAGGAAAATACAAGAAATGCAAACGGTGGGTGGGAACTTTTCTGTCAAGGGTTTCTTGTGAAGGCTGGAAGGCTAGCAAGGTCCGAACATAGGCGGCTTCTATAGCGCAGGACGCAAAGTCAAGTGAATAACCTCTCTCCGGCTCAGCCTCTTTAGTTTATTTAAGTCCAAATCTTGCAAAGACTTGCACATAATCTAACTTTACACAGGTGGATAGTTTCATTGAAGTCAGAGAGATTTATTAACCTGTATAACATTGAGCACATAAGTTTTGGAACAAGCAAGGCATCAGATTGTAAACTTGCCAGGGCAAAGGCCATATTTTATTCTTGTATATATCAGGACTATGACAACAAGCTCTTAATCCCATCTAGAGCTCCAGTGTGCTACCATAAAATAAATAACAGTTATCAGCTGATCCATCTGGTTCAGCAGGATAAGAAATTATGTGCATGCTGCAAAAAGGTAATACTGAGTTATTTATCACAGTGACCTAATCTTCAAAAATTAGATTTTTTTGTGAGCAAATGGTGATGTGGGACATGTGCTGAGAAGTTAGGATACCCTTATTTAATTTTTCAGTTATTAACTTCATCACTTAGGATGGTCAGTCTTTGTTTTGAAAAATAATAATGAAACTGAACTACAAAAAGCATTTAAAAATTCAGTTAGTTAAACAATAACCAACCAAGTAGAGAATTTTGCTAATTGAATTATTACTTTTCTCATTTACAACAACTGATGCTAGCAAAAATAAAGGAGCATTCAGAAACACACAGTATAAAAACATCCTTAATCAGGTGTAACCCCTACACTAAACTATCAGTCCTGACAAACCAATAACCCTGATGTCAATGCAAAACACTTGCCATTTTTGCAAAAGTGACTTGTAAGACTGGTATTGTCTAGGAGAAAAATTTTCAAAACATCTATGTAATTTAGGAAATTATGAGCTATCTTTAAGTATAACAAGCATTCTGCAGCCTAAATTACATTGGTTTGCAAAACCACACAGGAATCTAAGTATTGAAAAGATTAAAGTTAGTGTCATAGCTCACTTTGACACTTAAAAAAATTACCCCAAATCTTTCACTTTTTGCCAGCACTATTCAATTCTTTATTTTTAATATTACACCTACATTTAATATTCTAGATTTACTCTTATGCTTTCCTAAGGAGGTTGAATAACTCCTTAAACTCTGAAACTATTTAGCTGGCTTAAGTAGAGTGTCATTTTCTGTATCTGAAAGTAAGGCTCTTTATTTCTACATTTTTATGTAATATAACAAATTAAACATAGGAAACAGTGCTGGACTTGCCACAGAATATTGAATTCCATAACAGCCTAAAAAGTAACTGCATCTATGATTATCAAACCCTATATTCTGAAATTTTCACTTAAAACCTTTATCTTATGACTATAAAATAAGAGAAATAACATTCAACATTCACCAAAAAACCCTCCTTCAGGAATAAAGCTATTGTTCTGAACTTATAACAAAGATCTCTAACAGATTTACAATACAGTTATTTCTGAAAGTGACACAAACCCTTTGTTAACCAAGCATTTCAGACAGTATTTATCCTTTCCCTTTGCTTAAGAATTTTCTCTCATTTCCAATCATGATAATACTATTGTTGTTCTCTCTCTTTTGCTAACACTTCAGATATAAAACAATCAAGAGTTATTGATTGGTAGAGGTGAAAAAGAATATATTACCTGCAAACAGTGGAATGAAGATCTCAAATTCATTTTAACAGGAAATTTCTTGCAGCAGATTGCAAGACTAAGTCCATCAAAAATTTCAATAATTTAAGAATTAATCAACAGATTGTGAAATAAATCTAATGAAACTCAGTGGCTGTTTTTGTCCTTTCAATCGAAGTTTAAGACCGCTCCAACAAAAAATGATGATGAAGCCACAAGTGATTTTTAACTGAACTGGATCAAATGAAACTAAACTTGCACAAGGTTATTTTAGCTTGTGTAATCTGTTACACTTGAAAGTCAGTGTGTAAAATTCTGAGTATGTTTACTTGATTTTATAGGATTTTCCCCAAAGAATCCTGCCATGATGTATAAGATGCATTACCCAGGAGTTCATCCTTTCTTTATTTTTTTCTCTTTATTCTTTCTTGTTGGAGGATCTATTACAAGAACTGTAAATGGAGGCCTTAAAAAGATCTCTCATGTGTTGAAATAGTGTTCCTAGGGAAAATTCTCATAAGTTGAAGTCATTCAGAAAACAGCTGCAATTGTTACTATACTGAAATACATCTACCCTGCTGTACTGTGATCTGTCTTGTAATGTCCATAGGAAAAATGTTACTATACGGCCTCCCTTTTCTGTACTTTAGACCTGCTTGGAGCCATAAGATCGCTTTTCTTTATTGTTTAGTAAGTGTTTTTTAATGAAATGTACTGCTCTTATTATCTAGGACTCAAAATAAGATCTAAATCACTATCCAATAAAAGAAAATTATTGAGCTGGATATCTAAAGTTACTACCCAGAGGCTACTCTGGTACAGTATTTATAAATCTCTAAACAGTTAAGTATAATTGTCTTTCTGGGTTTTGGGAAGAAAGCCAAATAGCAGTTTTAGTTACGACTGAGGAAAAATATTTTGTGTTGGGCCCTGTTCATCTGGTGGGTAAAACAACAAGTAAAATTCCCACAGTATAAGACTCTGAAAGAAAATATAAGAAACGTGAAAAACTAAATGGGAACAGTCAAGAGATGCTACTTGAAGAAGAAAGTATGGAAAGGTCAACAGAATGAAGGAAAGGAGAATTACTGGAGCTCTCCCAACATAACTGCCAAGGCAAAGCCCATCTCAGACTCGATCTGTCTGGGTGCTTTGGAAAAACCTCATGACTATGGAGCACAAATGCTTAACATGGATCTAATACTCTTTGGTCTTCTCTCCAAAATACTTCTTGATAAAATAATCTCACTTTGTATTTGAGGGGACAGAATGAAAATCAGGAAGGATCAAGGGGCAATAAAAACAAATCATCAGTACCCAAGGGTGACCTTTTTTCTCCACCACAAACATGCCTCTTTACAAACCTTTCTAGGAAGACAATCAGTCAACATCTGTAAGAGGAACTGCAAGATAATATCAGGACTTCCCTTGTCACAAATAAGACATCTGACTGAGTTTATGAGTCATTTAGTGAAGAGGTGGGCCAAGCTGTGACTTTGCAGCATTTTTTATCTCAGAAACTGAGATATCTTAATGAAAGTGATACTTTGCTGCAGCTTCAGTGGGATACACTTTGGCCTTTCTGTCCTTGGAATTTAGGTCTCCCAAAGGCAGCAAACTGCCCTGAAGATTTCCAAAAGTTCATTTTCAGGACATCAGTCTGCACCCCTAACCTCTAGCAAGCCTAAGGAGTTGCCCAGTCAGCGTTGAAACATCTCATGCAGACAGCCATGACAATGCTTTCAGCATGAGAGCTTTCAACACCACAGGTCCAATTTGAAAGAGTTTCTTGGGTTTTTTGAGAAGAATGACATCTTTTATGGAAAGGACACTAGCAAATCCTTCCAGAACAGTTAGTAAGCTTTGCCTTCTAAGGAAGGCACCTTGTTTCCATTCACAGTTCTGTCTAGTCATGAGTTTGGTCATATGTTGCTAGATGGCTGATGATGAGCATAGATTTGACAACTTAGATAGTTTAAGGTCATTTGCTCTGGGTACTCCAGGGTGCTTTGTGGCTCTGGTCCAGAATATTTTTTTTTCTGTGCCTTGGAACTGTTAAGTTCTTTTTCTCTTCTTCAGGAGGTCAAGGCAGAGAACTCTGGTGGTTTAAGATGCAATTCTGGCAGGATCAGTTAGGACTCAAAGCAGGCAGATCAGAGGACAAAAGTGTTGTCACACTGCTTACAGAAGGTCCAGATAATTCATGTTACCCAGTACAAAAGCCTGGGAATATTTTAATACTATAAGGAGACACTAGGAAATCTTTGTTGCTGCATGAGAACAGCTGTATGTGTATTAAGTTCATCTTGAACTATTAATGAGAAAATCCTTTGTTGATATAAACCAGATTAGTTCAGTAGACTTTCTTTCAGCAGTTAACTTAATCCATTGGGAGTTGGTGGCCCTATTGTTACAGAACTTTCCCTATCAGGAAGGCTTGCTGTCTATGTCCACCCTCCTGTTCCTTCTACAAGGCCTTTCCTCTGAGACTGCATCTGGGTTCAGTCGTTGGTGCAATGCTATGTCCCTGGTTGGAAAGGACATGTTTGGATGGATACAGAAGGTTGGCTAGTGATGAATGTTTATATGCTTTGGACTGGAAGTGACTTTGGTGTTAAAGTGGGTGACAAGGGTGAGGCTCCAGAGAAAAGGGAATGAAACCCCCGAAATTGTGGGTTCTTTTTCTGCTACCAGCTTAGAACAAAGGAGTTATAGATATGGCCCTGTACTTCAGCACTGGCCAATGATCATGGCTTATCTGATGGTTAAATACATTTGCATCCTGCTTTTTATGGTGCACTTCTTGTACTGGTGTCATCTTTTCTCTGACACTAGGGTAAAATAATCACAGATAAAAATTGGAAAGATCCTTATGCATCCAATAACCTATCAATTAAATGACTATTTTTTTCTTTTTCAGAGGCATAAGCATAAATTATATATTAGGTTTTCATATGAGATTCCACTGCTTAGTGACTACAGAATTATACTAGTTTATTACTTAGAATAGCAAGGGTAAGATTACACTGTTGATTCACCAAAAATCTCACAGCTTAGCCCATATATTTCTCAGGCTGTTCACATATTTTGTTTTGTTTCTTCTCTTTTCAACACCCTGTCACAGGTCAACTGACATTCTTCCACACACCCAGATTTTTTAATGTTAGTGTTCCTATGACCGGTAATAAGAGTCACATAAAAGAACAGCACAGAACACTCTTTCAAGGGATGGTGTTGTGAGGAATGTCTTAATTCAAAATCATACATTCAGATCTAGAAAAATTCAGATTAGCAATGCTTAAGGTTTGTACCAGCTAATGTGTATAGGATAGGTATGTCAATACAGAAATGTTTAAGCAAAAGTAAAATGACAACTCGCTCTGTAAATAAGGGCACTTAATTGCCAGTAAGGATCTATGAGGTGGTTCTAATATGCTGTTTGTTGACCAGCAAAAGCTGAATCACCTGGTTTATATAATTGTCATGATAGTTGTGTCCACCATACGTTAAAGCTGCATTTCATGGAGAAAAATGTCACATTAGATATAATTTCCAGTAAAATTTGTGCTATCTACTGATCTAATTGCTTCTGACAGTCTAACCATTGTATTCAAGGTCTTTCAAGAAAATTTACGGTATTGAAAGCAATGCAACCAATTCAGGATTTGTGGATACCATAAGCAGAGAATTTACTGGGAAGATAATTCTTTTCTGAAGCAACTGGTTTTAGAAGAACCCCTCCTAAGCCAGTGCTCTCAACTAATAGGCTGCTGGTTACCTACCTTATGTTATGCCCTGTTTCCCCAGAAAAACTACAGAAAGAGTCACCTTTTTTTACACGCAGAATGATATTGATGTGAAGAAAGGTCCAAAATTTCTATGTGCTAACCTATTGTGCCTCTGCTTCTCTGCATCAACAACAGTGAATAGGGCTGACGGGATTTGGACCATGGCCCCAGTCTACACTTCCTGACCTATAGAGGTTCTGCTCTAGCAGCAACCTGGGTATTATAGAATCATAGAACAATTCAGGTTGGAAGGGACATCAGAGGGTCACCAGTCTGACTTCCTGCTCAAAGCAGGGTCAGCTATTAGGTCAGATCAGGCTCTTCAGGGCTTTATGCAGTCAGATCTTGAATACCTCCAAGGATGGAGAGTAAAAAATGACAGGTGTTCATGTGGTGCAGAAGACTGTTATATTACTAGGTTTTTCCACCCTCATTCAGGGATCGTCTAAGATCCAGTGTACTCCCAGAGGTAAAATACAACAGCCAAGTGTTGGAAATATCACTAACCTCTGAGCAAAGGCAGAATAAGGAAATTCCTTCAGACTGCCCATGCTCAAGAACAGGAAGGAAGGAAGGAAAGAGGTGAGACAAACATTCTATTTCTTGATGATTTTAATTGTGTGTGTGATAGGAGACAGAGACACGCACCAAAGAATACCCAATAGTCTGGCAGTGAAAGTACGTATTTGGCTTTGAGATACAAAATTTCAAATCCCAGGTCTAAATCAGCAAAACAAGGAACCTCCATGCCTGTCTTCCACTTCTGCAATGAGTTTCCTAATCATGACTATAAGTTATCATAGTGTGAGCATGGTCAGTCCCACAAATTTTTAAGGGAAAAACTCTAAAATCTTTGGGGTTGTATGGCTTCCAGGCCACCGATTTGAAACTTCAAACACCCATGGGATTGAAAAAACACTTCCTTCCTCTTCTTCTCTAAATCTACTTGTTATCCAGAGAACTATCCAACCTAAGTTTGAAAACTCCAAACATTTAGTTTCCTGGTACAATTTCATTCCAGCATTAAATTCCACAGTTTTACTGCTGATTCTAAGAAAGAATTTTCCACGTTCAAGAAGTTTCCGTATTCAAGAAGTTACACTGCTGCCTCTGATTTTTGGCTCATAATTCCTATTTCCTGATTAGACTGTATAGAGGAAAAACTGAACTTAATCTTAGTTCTCACAGTCCTTGAGGGAAAACTATCTCTAGGTCAGGCTCACGGGGAAATTGCAGACCAAAGCACTATCCTTTCTACACCTACATTTATAGCAGGGCTGCATCCAGAGGGAATATTTACTGCAGCACTTAATAGGTTTATCAAAGGTAGGATTCAGCTGCACAAGCTGCAAGACCCTTCAGGGATGGGAAGATGATTGTTTTTACACTGATGGTCTTTGCCAGGGTGCTTACGACTGCTTTGCAGCTGCTTTGCGCGGGCACAGTTGGTGTAAAATAGCCTTTGGCTACTGATGAATCAGTCCCCTACTCTCAGCAAAGACTGAAGATTTTGTTCAGTGTCCTTAAATGGGATGAGTACATGTCACACCATGGCAAGAAATCAGTTTTGAGTTAATTCTAAGTGGCTTTTTGAGGAAGAAGGCACAGGAACAGTAAAGAAAATTTAAAATTCTGTTCTTTTTATTTAGCTTTTTGGCTTGGATTACTCAGCTCTTTTTCTCTGTGGTTGCAATGTGCTTTACGTAAAAATGAAATCTTGTTAGACAGAGATTTCAGGTATTCTGAAGTGAGTATGAGTTAGCTTTGGCTACGTAACAGCAACTGCCCTGGTAAGAAAGCCACAGAGAAAGTCAGGGTGAGAAAGCAATGATTTTATGTATTTTTTAGGAAAATTTGAAAATGAGAAAAAAATGCCAGTTTCACGTTCATTCATTTTTCCTCTGCAAGTATGTGCTTTGTGATGTAGCAGAGAAACTACGTGACTGTCCCTTTAAAAGCCATCATACCAATCAGCAGGTTTAACTGTCAAGCAAGCTGATGTAGGGCTCTTTGAATTACTGAGTGAGGGATATTCTTCCTGCCAGGTCCTGTCCCCTGTAGGCACTGCAGAGAAGTATTATAGGGCAGTCCTTACCTTGGGAATTAGCCTGCAAGACCCCAATGCTGTCATCAAACTGCATAGATTTGATGTTGAGTGACGCCAAGATGCATTCCTTGTCCTGCAGCGAAGCATCATCAATATTATTCTGATTGGCTGACAGGATAACGCACATGTCGCAGAGGTTGATGTTGACAGCCCTTAAATCAGCCCGACTTAATGGCGTACCCTTCGGCACAGAGAAAAAAAAAGGGGGGGGGGGGGGCGGGGGGCAGGAGAGGAAAAAAAGAAAAACAAATTAAAGATTGAGAAGGAGCTTTGGGAAATTATTTAACAAGTATCTTTTTTATGCTCTGACATTAAGCTGGTCTAACTATGTGCCAGGGAATAGGAGATGTGTGCTAATCTAAAGGGTAGTTGGTGCTGATGGCAGCATTTTAGGTTCAGTCTCAATACTCAGTCAAGCTATTACTAACAAACAAGAAACAGGAATAATGCCAGCATTCTACATCTCATCGGTGACTTGAAATTGTCTTGATTTAAGTTGCTATCATGTGGCAACCTCTGGCTCTCTGAATATAACAAGGGGTGTGTTTTAAATGTCTATTAATCTACTACCGAGTCACAATGGTCTTGGGCAAAAGAACAGCAATTTAAACAGGAAAGCATAATGTGTCCTACACATTTGAAATGTAATCAGGATAAAGCTATTTTTTTCTAACCTGAAGCAATACACAAAAAAGGTTAATTCTTTTCAATGCATGTTTTTGGTGCTTCTAGGAGGAAAACACACTGATCTTCAAAGTTGTGTGATTAAACCCTTTGAAACTGAAACAAGACTTTATCTTAATGGGAACAACTCATGCAACATTCACTGCCTCCACAATTCTCAATCAGAGAATGCAATAATTAAAATGAAATGCTGTGATACTCTGTGGGTTTTTTTCATAGTTAACACAACCAAGACATGACACTTAACCCATTATGATTTGTTTAAAGATAACACTTGCCTTTCATACCCAACAGTCCACATCTCTAGTTACAGAATATTAAGTGCATGTCACAGGCGCTGCAAGGTCCAGGAAAAGAAAGATTTTTTTATGGAAACTAGATTCTGCTCTGCTGCCTCACATGGTTTGGTACCCAAAGACCCTAATGATGATGAGGAGACTAAGCTGTCCCCTTGTCACGCAGCGACTTTCATAAAACCAAGTCAAGACCCTGCTCTTCCATCTCCTGATCACTCATGGTGAACGTCTCCTGAACTCCACTGAGAATATTCAATGCAAAAGTGAATTTTAAATGCACAAAGTGAAGGCAGAGCTCAATTCTTATTCAGTGATTGCCACCTACTTTCAGATACCTGCCTCACTATTCCATGTTACTTTCAATAATTTGAGGAATGAAACCTTGTGGAAAACACTATATATTGAACTATATGATTTAGTTATAAAGTACTCAAAAGTTAGGATATTCCTGCCACCTTAATTCTGTCCTTTGTGTCTGTAATGTGCACCACGTGAAGCAGGATTCCTGTGGGGAAAAATAATATGTAATCATGTAATTAATTAAAGGCTTACTCCTAATGATTTTATGCAAAGGGACAGAATTAAGGCTGCCTGAGGATATTTAAAATTGGCATTTGCCTACTTTTTAAGAGTTTATTCAGCAGCTTAAATGCCTCCTTTAACACAGACTTTAAATTAATTTTCCACTTTTTTTTTTTAAATCAGAACAAATATTTTTTTATTTTCAGCTGTAACCACATCCCCACGAGATAGCAGCAGGAAGTTTTACCTTGTGAACCAAAGCACAGAGAAGTAGGAAATGAGTTTGAGCAGCCTTCCTTTACCACCATGCCTACCCGTATGATCTCAGAAACTTT
Source organism: Grus americana (assembly GCF_028858705.1). NCBI lineage: Eukaryota > Metazoa > Chordata > Aves > Gruiformes > Gruidae > Grus > Grus americana. The sequence goes on from NC_072858.1 coordinate 26,357,775, forward strand.
AGTAGACTTTTAAATTAGTATAATTAGATCAGAATAATGCTGGTATTTTTAACTTCATATCACCATTTTGAACCAGATAGGTTAAAAAAAAAAAAAAAAAGCAGGAATGAAGCCTTCAGCACCCTTGATTACTGTGTAAGATACAATTCCTTTATATATTCTGTATTTTTAAAGGTGCATTAACTAACTATTTAAGCTGTTTAACTTGTAATTAGTCCAAAACTACTCTAAATTTGGGTACAAACTTATTGGGGAATGTAAAAGTGGTGCACATTTCCTTAGTGTCTCTTTAGAATTCAGAATCAAAACTTTACAAATACACATTATAATAATGTATGCACATTATATACTGGATAGTTTGGTAGTAATAGCTTGATTCTATTCTGCTCCACAGTTCAACAGTATTATTAATTTAATTCTGATTCCTTAGTCTTTAGCATTCACAGTGACTGGAACTAAGAGGGATTGGCAGGAAGAGGAGGATAATAACTGACCAAATCTGATATTGACACCATTTTTGTGACAGCAGAGAATCTTGTGACACCATCTGTTGGATCAGTTTACAGAAAAAAGCCAAGGGCTAACACTAAAACTGCATTTACAGTAACAAAGACCTACCGCCCGAGTTAATCAGAAAATGAAGGCAGTCTGTCCATTCTATAGCTATTTTCCCGATTATTCAGTTTAGGTTACATCCAGCATTGATTCATTTATCTTTAAGTGCTGAAAAGTAATTTTTAGGAATGGGTAAATTCATAATTTTTCATTCTGATAAAAACATCCAAACTTACTTTACTCCGTAACGTACAGAGCATTCTCTTTTGTACTTGTACCATGGGCTCGTTTCCCTCCTGCCTACATCTTTGTGGGTCATTTATAGCTATGGCCACCTAAGATCACTAGCTTGGAGGGCTTAATCTGTTTGTCCTGGAGCTCCTGCTTCTACATTTTGGGCACATGAGTGAATGATAATGATATATAGGAGAAAAAGGACCTTTGAATTGTGGTTTCAGTGGTTGTCTGTACTAAAATCAATAGGAGCTTTTCATCGATTTCAAAAGGGTCAGGGTTTTACTGCACTTCCATACATGAGTGTCGCAGGACTCTGAACTGAAATGCTATGGCAGTGTTCCTCATAAATTAGGCCAGCCTACAGGAATTTTTTATTAATATAGATAGATATTACATACAGTAACAATTTTTTTCAAAGGTTTTGTGGGTACAAATAGATAAATAATGTCATAAATAACTACTGTCATTCTGTCAGGGAAATCACAACATCAGAACTGGCTACATGCCGTGCACTACAGTGGATGTTCAATATATAACACAGCTAATACATTTGATAGCAGCTGAAATTCATCCGATGAGGATGACGAGGAACGAAACACTGCGGCGAATATCTTCTAATAAGGTCTCACAGGGCTCTGTTTTCATAGACACAGTAAAGGGAAAATCTAAGTCCTCAGGCCTCTAAGTAGACAAAAGTAAAAAAGCCTAAGATCAAAGTCAATACGAATCTGTCCAGTTGGTGTCCTAAATAACAAAGTATCAATAACATGGCTTTGGACTTACAGGCAAGATTGAAACCTTGGGGAAGTTATGCAGTGTCTCCCATTCCCTTCTCAGGTATTCAAGTGAACCCACAAACACAATGTGCTTGAGTTCATGGTAGTGAAAGTTGCTGGCTCGTAACGGCATCACTAAATTTCTTAATCCGATCAAAGCAGATTTAACATCCCCAAATATGCAAACGACTACATGCCCACTTAAAACTGTCATCGCTGCTTCACTTCGAGTCTAAAAAAAAACAACAACAAAAAAACAAAAAGACAAGGCAGAAATGAAACAAAGGGAAGCTTAAATCATATATTGAGTTTTAAACCAGGAAAAACACAACTGTCAATATCGTTCATGCACAAAGAAGCAGTTTGATAATAGCTGTTCATTTTACCCTTATTTATCCTTCATTAAACGTGCTCAGCAGAAGAGAATTTTGTTCTTGTTCGCACATCCTTCAGTGTTTGGGAATTCTGGTCCTGCATATGTTTCTACACATGTGGATTAAGACTCTGGTTACAAAATACTATTGGTTTAGCTAAGAACAGAATTTGACCTACTATGCATTTAGCCATTAGAAGGATTATAGAAAAGAGATGCAAAACCATGCCTTAGCTGACGAATCACTAGTGGGTTTTTATTCAGAACCAATTTGAAAAGGAAAACATGAGTGCCCAATGGTCTTAGTAGGGCTTTGTGGTAATGCACATATCTTGTGAACTGAGGATCATATTCTCTTTGAGTCAAAATTCTTATTTTAAGACAAACTGCTACTACCCTTAGAAGCAATCAAAGAACACTCTACACTGCTCTGCTTTACAATGGATGCCCACCATACTCCACAGAGCTTCTCTCAGTAAGAAAAAAAATAGTGTGCAAGATCAAGACTAATACTAACTTTTCAGGCTCACTGGACTTCCTGAGTTGTTGAATAGAAAGAAGGAAAGAAGTCTCACGGAGAACATTTGAATCTTATTCAGAATTATCTTCTTGTCTCAGTGACAAGAATAAATTTTTGAACTAATTTCATCAGTGGTAATGTCAGTTGAGCAGGCAACTCAAACACCAAGATGATTAAATAAAGTCATCAGGAAAAAATGACCTTCATTTCTGGAGCCAGTCTTAGCATTATTGCACTCCATCAAGTAGCTGCAGATCCACTGATACCATATTGCCAAGAAGTTGTACACTCAGTACTATAACATAGAAGTTTTGCCAATGAATAAAACTAAGACAATGGTGGACTGCAAAATTTTCCCCTCACTTATGCATACTATACGTCCTTTTTCTAAGTTATGGAAGCATGACAATGTGCGATACAGGTTGGAATATGCAGCGGAGGTGTCCACCAAATAGGAAGAACGGGAACTCATTAGAAGTTTTCTCATCAGTTAAAAAATACATGAGCTTTCAACTTCTCTGGGGCAATTACACTGGTTTTCATACAACTCTACCAAATATTGGTCTGGCCCTTTCAAACAGCAGAACACAAGAGTGAATGCTCAAGTGAAGCATATAAGTTTTCCCATGCCTCTGCCTATGGAATACTCAGACTTTACAAGACAGAGACTAACTCTTGAAAGAAACTATGTAAAAAATGTCACTCTATTGTCATTGATCAGTATGTAGCCATGTACATTTGACTGTATGTCAAAATAAGTTCTTCCTACCTGATACTGCTGGAATCTTGCAGACCTTGGGCAGAAAAATTAATTCTTTTCTGATTGAGGCATCATCAAGTATCAATTAGAAGACAACCTGGGAAATCCCATCATCTTCATATCATGTACTAATTTGTACTTGTGTGTTCTCTAAGGCCAGCGTTAAATTTGCATGGATATGAATGTAGACATAAATTGTGGACTGTGAGTTTGAAAAGGTGCAGGGAAGCATTTTGATGGCAGTGTCTTTATTGGTGATGATGCCTGAAGCAGAAAGAACCTGTCCAGATTTACGGATTCACAGGCTAGTCAGGTGAAAATCTGACATGGCATCACCAAGAGATGATAAATGAGGCACTCCACAGCGCCATTTTTGGAGAAACGCTTTTCAAAGTGGGGCAACGCATAAAGGTTGTCTGCTAAGATGTGTTTGGAACGTGAAGGCGGATGTCTGTCTGTGTCTGTTACAAAGTATTGTACCGCAGGGGTGCCCCTCCTTGCCTGCTGAATACACATCAATGCGTACTATTTACAGCTGTTCAGCCAAACTCCATCTCACAGCTCAGTCTCCAGAATTTGGAATTTAATTGCTTGACTGTTTAAACAGCAATATTGCAATTCCAGGCAATGTCACGGTTATTACAGAAACCCCTGAGGAAAAGTGGAGACAAGCTTTTAACCCCTGATTGCTAGAATGAACCAGAGCTGTCACCATCGTTGGCTACACCACACCACAGTGCAGGAAAATCTAAGAGAGCAGGCTCAGGAAAAGCTTTATGAAGTGCGACAAAGTGAAGATCCACCGGGGAGTTCATTTCAAATATCATCAGTTTTGCGTATGAGATCTGGAGTTAGTTACTTGTTACTCTAAGGTATGAGTACATGAACACAAGTGGCACAAACTTTCACCGAGCAAAATAGACTGTGATAGGCCTTCTAATTATTTTTAATGACTTGAGTCAGTTTGATGGTTTCCCCAGTTAAACAAACAAAACAAACATAGACTAGGCTCACTGCAACATGCTAGAAAGGCAGAGTAGTAGTACTACTTACTCTGGCCTATTTGGGCATCTTGAAATGTTGGAAATTGAGAGAGAAGTTCTAAGAGAGCAAAATTCACATAAATAAATGAGAGATAATGCAAAGCAACACTTGCCTGTATTAGAATCATTACTGCCTTGTGTAAAGAGATAAATGGGGTATGTAAACATTTAAATATTTCCAATCTTAATCCTCTAAAGATTTAAATTCAATATGTAAATTTCAGCTTATGAAAAAGAAATTCTCTATTTTGGGTCAATTTTGATTGTTGCATTTGGCATACAGATTTATATAATCATAATTCTTTAACCAAAATGCTAGCTTCAATTTCACCATGCTGTGTTTCTGATTTCAATATGCTGAATATAATGATAGTAGAGATTAATTTATTAATCAATTAGACATCAGTTCTATGGTTCAAATAACCTCTTTTCAAACACAACTTATCATCAATACCTACCAAAATGACCTTTTCAATGTCCTTGGCTGGACACCAATGAAACATCCCTGTAGAGTCATATTTTTTCACATTGGCATCCATATTGTCAATCTGCTCGTTGCCAGGAATTAACAAGGGGTCATGCCTGGAGAAAAACAAGTTGAGGACAACATAAGTGGAAAATATTATGAATTATGAATGGAAAGATATCCCAAGAGCTGTGTACAAAGAGGGATAAAAGTAAAAAAATGAAATGTATTTACGCTTTAGCATGCTTTCAATGCAGGCACTTTTAAATAAAAGCTGAAAAGAAAAAAAAGTTAATTTTTAAATTTTGGGTGCAGTTTCAAAGATTTTCTATACGCTTTCTATACAAATAACCACTTAGTTTTAAACAGGCCTTTCTGACACCATCACATCTATAAAAGTTTTTCTCTCCAATTCCATCCCTCCAAAATAAATATTGGAGTTTCTATTAGCATCTGCAATGAAGTAGAAGGGATAGGAACAGAGCCCCATGCTGACTGACTGGCATAAGTACGGAAAGCCAATTACTTGCTTTTACCACATACAACTTCTGACGTGATGCTTTTCGCAGTAAAAGCTTTAACAGGCTGCACTTTAAATATTTTAGCAATTTGCCCAATCATATTTTGCTTTCCCAAACTGAAGCCCTTTAAAGATTCAACAGTATGTCATTTTAGAGCAGACTGACTAACAAATGCCCACATCTGGAATACATGATTTTAATAGCAAACAACAATGTCCATTTTCTCTGACAACTCTACCTGTGATAACCTTCTAAGTGTTTTTGTAGCAAGATTTTAAAGCACAAGGCTTCTCAAAGGAGAAGCAAATAAAAGACATATTTATAAACTTGCTCTCCAGAAATGTAGTAACATCTGAGCACAGACACAGACAGTTCTTTAATTTATATGCTAAAATCAAACATTAAGCTAAGTACTGAGTTGCTCCAACACTTTCAGATGCTAGGGAGGACCCCTAAGTGATTGCGTTACACAATAGCATTAGGAGGACCACGTCTACAAGGCACAGGGTAAACTGACCCTAAAATCTGACATTCTAGGAGAAAACAGAGCTTCATGTGGCAAAACTACAGTCTTAAGGGGTTTGTCACGAATGCTTGAAATATTCTGATACAGAATCGTAACATTTCAAAGAAGAGAATATTTGCAACGTACGAATGTGCTAAGTTCTCTGAGACAGGTAGCCAAATTTTAGAGCAGTTTGCCTTTTGAAGCCTGTTAAAGAAATGCCCATATTGGCCGAACTCTCAAAACTGGAAAGTTTCCTGCTTTTAAAGCCAGCAGACTGTAGTGAGAAACTCTCTTCTGCATTGGTTACTAAAGCAGGCTTTGAACAGTGTGTATGATACAGGTTGATTTACCCTGACTATAGCATGATAAGTTACCATGCTTAAAACAGTTATGCTTGCATGCCTACGAAAGGTATAATCTCAGACTCCATCAGGGTGATTAATTTGTGTAATTTTATAGCCACTGATTAGATATCCACTGAAATCAGTGGAAAATTCTCATTCATTTCACTCAAAGAGGGTCAACTGCGTAGATAGTGGCTTAAATGAACTTGAGAAACTATTAATACAATGTTCCATTTAAACCAGACGCTTTTGATGCCTTAAGAAAAAGCAGTGCACTACAGGGCAAAGGCATAAATCAAACTCATCTGGAAAAAGAAACACTATGTTTTCAAAGTTTTGGTTTTGTTTTTTTTTTTTTACATTCACTCAACAGAGATACAGTTGAATGCATTTCACTATCAACCCACTGGCAGCAGAGTCGTCTGTAGGGCACTGCCTGGAGTCTCTGACCCTACTCCAGGTTTAATAATGAAAGGCCTTGCATTAAGTGTACTCCCTCTTTTGTGGGAGGCAGAGGTGACGATTTGGTGCAAAAGCTGTACCAAAGGGTTTTGTTGGGGGTTTGTTGTTGTTTGGGTTTTTTTTAATTTCTCCAAAAATATCGAGACTCTGCGTTCTGTTACTCCATTCGTCAGTGAGCCGCAGCCATGGTAGTCTTGGCGGAGACCTGACTGCGATGCTGCTCGCAGGGCATTCCTTGCTGCTCATAGCTGCGTGCGGTACAGTGAGGTCTGCAAGCCTGGATACAATTCCATTTGAAGGCTGTACTAAAGTTCAGACAACGTTTAGCAGCGCTCTGTCCTAGCTATTTTTTCCGATGGAATCTATTAACTTTGTGTTTCCAAATAAGAAAGTTTGCCAAAAGGTTAGGAATCTTCAGGAGCTTCCACTGAGAAAAAGTTTTTCTTTCTGTTTTGGTTTTTTTCCCCCCTAAATTTTGACAACACATTTCTCCACCAGCCTCTCATAGTGCAGCACTGAAACAAAAGCAAAGTTCACTGATCAAATCGCCTCCTTTTTCTTTCAGAAATTAGATGCATATAGGAAGGAGTTTTCCTTTTCCCTTTCCCTTTATCAGAGAAACTATAATAAATTAATTTGTAAAACATGCCACATTCTAATTTTCTAATCACTGTTTCTTTTCTGTTCTGAGATTCAAAAGCTTTCACAGAAATGAGTATTTAGTAATACTCCAATCCCAGTCACAGAAATGATACAAATTGAAAAGAATCTTACAACAAAGCAGGTGATGACAGATATCTGACACCAAATTATGGTCAAATGCCTTGAGGTCTGAGGCAATTTTTAGTGTGTGTGTGCTTAAAGCCTAGAGTAGCTCTCTTACCTTTTGGGTAAGGGCCTTGCATCCTAAAAGGGAATATTCAAAGTAGCTTGTGCCAAAGATTTATTAGAAATTTGTCTCAATATTTTTTTTTCTAATTATCTCAGGTTTAAAATAGTGTGCTACGGAAGGAACAAAAAAGTGAAGCATCAGATCAAAGTTTTAGGTAACAAATTGTGATTTAGTTATATTTTTTTATTTTTTTTTAAATCAATACATGCCCTTATTTGCAATGTGATAAACTGTATGGATCCTCTGCTTCACTGCTTGGAGTACAGCAAGTGGGAGCCTTAAAAGAAGCAAACAGGATGGGACACGCAACAAGAAAGTATGCTGATAGATACTATTGTACTACTTTTACTCTAGGAGAACGGATTATTGCCTGAGAAGGAAACCGTGAGAAGACTAGTTACGCTTTGTGTTTCAAAATCTGTGGGTTTTTTCCATATCAGCGTGTTCATTAAATTTAGATCTTCTGGACTAAGCTATTATTTTAATCTCTCTTTAATCAATGATTTTTCATTCTCAGTAAAGCGATGCCTGAAGATGTCTATGGAGGTTGACAATGTTTACTACTAAGGTCCAACTTTGTCCTCAGGTGTTAGAAGATACACTGGTTTACGTACTTAAAAATTGAATTGATCTTTGGACTTGTAAAAAGAAATAAATGAAAATTGTCATTTTCTGAAGTAATACAGTAATAAAATAGTATTACTACTTTGGATATAGACACTCTCGTTATAATAATGGTAATCTAAACCTGTTTTGCAAATACTAAAAATTAATTAAGACAGACACACAGAGGCCAAGGCTGTCAAATCTGCCTAAGGGGTTTGGACACCCTCTGCCCATTAAAATTTATATTACACAAAGCATTACAGTTGTTGCCCTTACAGCCAAATCGTGGAGTGAACGTTTCTAGAGCCTCTCTGCCCCCCTTACCCTTGGAGACGGCCCTGTCAAGCCACGCTTGAGCCACAGTGGCAGGTTACTGTGGAAATACCTGTATTAGTGCTGCAGCTATTATGTTCTTCAGGGCTGTAAAGTCATCTGCTTGAAAAATTCAAATTATAGGAAGAAAACTATCTTCTATCAATTAAAATCCATAGTGTTTGTTTTAATTGAGATGTTGGCTTTTGTGGCTTGCAACGACCAAAGCATTTGGTCATTCCAGCTAGGAAAAGGCAAGCATGTATAGCATGCATGGGAGAAAAGGAGCAAAAGTTAAATTTCCCTCATCCATAACCTCAGTTTAAAAATAGCTTTTCTGGTTCTTATGGCAGATATTGCATACGCATGACTTAAAATTAAAAGCAAAATACCATCTTCTCAAGGTTTTGAAGAGCATATAATGCCACTTATGATCAATTAAACTTGAAAACGACACTAAATGCCATGCTACAGCTGCAACCCCAAAAAGCTTGCCTGGAAGACAACAGCCTAAAGCAAAACCATAAATCCCACTTCCAGTAAACCTATTGTGAGGGAGTCAACATTACATTTTAAAGAGCACTGCTTTCCTAGCACACATTTATAAATACTGCAAATTTATTTACTTGGAATTTTTGAGTCTAGAACTTGCGAGTAATGACTGGGGATGGACAGAACTGAAAATATCATTTGGGGCAAAATGACTGCCTCATTAAATTACCATTGTTTAGCATATCCTTAGATTCTGTCACATTTGCCTTAACTCTCTTGCTATCATTCATATGCAATTGAGTATTAGAGCAATATGCTCTCACTGATCTGCCGTGGAACTGCTCTATATGTTGATCACTGGGAACAAGAATACTATATGACCAGTAGGGACCCTGATGCTGTTTGACAATAAACTGTAATCTGTTAGTCTTTGTACTTCAGTAAAACAATGTCTTGGCTACTTTTTATTCTGCCTTCCAATAAAATTCTCCTTATATAAAATCAATGGCAAAACACCCCTGGGAACAACACAACTCCTCTTTAACCTGCATTTGTTAAAGTCTGCAATTATGCCTCTCTCAGGTAAATATAATATATCTGAATTTTGCACACAAAAAGACGTTCAGTAATCTCCTGTTCAAGATTCAGGGTCTTGAGACTCACCTTGTGTGTGGGCCAGGAATTTTGAGTTTTCCTACCTGCCTGTATGTGGATGTGTGTTTGCAAATGTATGCACACACATACTCAATTTTAGGAGGAAGGAGTGGGTTTGCAGAAGGTAAGATAGGAATGGAAGACACACTAGAGAATGTCTCATGCCTTTGAAATTTCTCCTACAACTACCCTAACAAATTGTGGCAATTAACATGCTGTTAGTGTTAGATGTATGCAGCCAGTGCAGGTGCTAATAATTGAAAAAGCATTTAGAGCTTTTACACCCTGGCTGAATATTTCATGATATGCTGCATGTTTCACTATTTACTCAGTGGGCCTCTGTCACTTCAATCTTCTCTGACTGCTTTGACTGGTGCTATAAAGCTCAACCAAGACAGAGTGACGGCTTGTCACAGGCAAACTCCGCTGACTCCAGCAGCTCGCTGGGACTAGCTGCGAAGGTTGTCACGACAGTCTGATGGAATCCAGAAAATGTTTTGTGACTAATACACCCAACATTTGTCGGCTACCATTAGCCATTCCCTGTGACCCTCTGCAGTCTGTGTGGATGGCATTAAGTTGTAATGAGAATTTGCTGCCTATGTGTGTTACACTAATGACACTCTCTTACTGATCTTTCATTTCACAGGTTAATCAGCAATGAAATTTGTAAGGATTCAGTGCCCAGATGCACCGGGCTTTAGAGAAGAAAACCCAGTGTGACAAGAGAAAGAAAACCTGCAGTTTACTGTTAAATACTTTCATTGTCATATTCAGAAGCTGTCCTAATATTGGCTACAATCTCACACTGTCTGACTTTTTCCCTAAACCTACAAAGAAGAATACATCTAATACGGTGGTTGGTACCCACTGCCCTGTGCTGGCTTATGGGCCGAATACAGTGCTAAGAATATTAACAATTCTCCTTCCTTCTCTCTTGGTCTGCCCAGATGTCACTGAAGTTGTTTTTTTTTTTATCCTCAGAAGCCTTACTGAAGAGTTCACGTTAATTTATCAAGACTACTAAGGACACTGATATAGAGCTGTTTACTGTGAGACTCTTGCTCATTAAACTATCTTGATACTTCAGGACATGCCCAGACCGTGCTTCTGAAGTATGAATCCTCTCACGTAGAAAAGGAACAAAATAGTTAACTTTTAGACTTTTATATGTGCAATTTAATGAGGGGGATACAAGGCACACAGCCAATGTCTTCTGGTTTTAATATTTCCCATTTATATCTACTCAAGCTGCAGAACTAGCAATCTTCGAGGGGTAGGAGAATGTACCTGAAAAAAGAATTTTTTCATTTGTAAAAAATGAACCCACAGGTAAGTGGCATCATAAAATATAGGAGTGTTTTTTGCCACTTAAATGAAGTGTATAGCCTTTATACCTTATGATAAAAGCTACCACATCACAAGTCAAAGTTTATAAGAATACATTATTTTCTTTAAACCTGGTTTAAAGCTAAAGAGGTTTTTTCTTCCCATTGCCTGGATCTGAGTGGATCTTCTGTTACCCTGAACTTCATAAAAAAGCCTGTTGATTTTTTTGTGCTTGAAAATTCTCCTTTTCTTTCCTGACACCGCACTCTCATCTCAAAAACACTTGCACAAGATTTCACAGTACTCTAAAAACAAATCTGATACTGTTCTTATTCCCATGGTTTATAATACAACTAACGATGGTAGCAACAGTCAGAGGACTAACATATACTACCCCCTACCATTCAAACCATTTCATTCTACAACCTTGTTAAAAACAGGTCTAAGATAACATAGTGATTACTGAGCTACTCGTGTTGCTCTTGTTGGTTGTAGTGACCTTGTAAAAGAGACCCAGGAAGTGAAATGTGCTATTAAATACCTGCTGTGTTGCAGCTTAGTTATCATTGCATATTAGCACTGTATAAGGTTAGCCTTGTAAATCCTTAACAAAGAACATAAATTTTAGAGTACATGATGGAAATCTCCAAGGCTGAGGGACATAAACACAAACCATTACTATGGTTAATTAGAGAGCTTTCACCTCTTCGAACCTTACCTTCATGCCTGGTTTAGGGGAGTCATGGAAAATGATCAGATTGAACTTACTTTACCAGTTTTTGCTTGAGAAATGTTCCCCTCTAAATTTTCTCCCATCAGTTTTTTTGGTTCCTAAGAGAAAGCTCACAGTTCCAGTTCGTAGAAGGGCACGCTATAATGGCAGCGGCAATACAAACTCAGCCTGAGTGGCATGAGCAGAAATGCGTGTGTACATTCGAGTGTCTGTAGCTGGGTGGGCGGATGAGGAGATAAACGTACACAGCCATTATTCGTATACTTAGAATATTATATCCAACTTCAGGAAAAAAGACAGGAAGTTTTCCCCTCAACTTCAGATAAATAATCTCATTAGGTTTCCGGAAACGTATGCCAAAAAGCTCACTTTTTTCTGTGTCACTTCGCTGGGACATGACAGTCTCTGAGCAAATTTTATGGTTTGGTTGGGAATTATTTTAGATCCTTGATCAAGAAAAATCCTCAGGCTTATGAAATTCTCCTTGGCAACACGCTGAAAACCCAGCATCCTCTGATTCTTATGTGATCAGGGACACTAATGATAATGACCCTTTGCTGAGTATGCTACTTGTCTAGAGGCCTATGTCAACTACACCACTACATTCGGAGTGGACAGGGACAAACTATTTGTTTGCTCTTCGGGCCCCTTGGGCCCTGTCATATGCTATTTGTTCTTGCATTAAGAGGTAGTTTGACTCAGCTGGGCTGACATTTCCTTCAAGTCAGTGTATTCCACTCATGCAGTAGCAGCTACCAAAGCTTTAAGTGCGGACTTGAGCCCCAGCAACAATCCTTTTAAGTGGCTTTTTTGATTCATATCCAGGGCTTTTCATATTTTTACTGGTCATTCTGGAATCCAAAATGACACATTTTTTTAAAAAAAACTATCTTAGCTATTTCATATTCAGGTGACATAGCCTCCTCATACTTAATGTGGCTGTTCATCAATAACATGCATCAAAACCTGTGACTGTAGATGATGAACAGGTGACTTGATATCACTGCATGACACCAGAGGCATCAAACGGTTCTACTTTTCTTCTCTGTCTCATGAAGGAGACTTGATATGAGATTACTCTGCTGGTCATAGCTTTCCTTCCTTTTCCTTCCACTTCTTATTTTAATGTTACTTTTTATTGTAATAGGATGTGCTTGTGTTCACATCTCCACAGCAGAATTATCTGGGTTTTCTCCTGTTGGACTTTAAGTTATTTTTAAATAATACTCATGTTCCTGTTCTTCACGTCAGACTTCTGCTGATGTAAAACTGATAGAAATACCCATGACAATGCAGAACATTTTTCTAGTTAATTTGCATTTGTAGCTTTAGTTAGAATTTGAAGGATTTGTTCCTGATTCATTAGATTCTTCCAGTATTGTATCAGTGTGATTCTGCTCATGTCATTTGATGCAATGCGGGATTCAGTTAGAACAGCAACTTTCTAAATGTGAATGTAGACCATTTGTGATATACACAAAGAACATTTGTATGCCTACTATCTATTTATTTCAGTTAGTAATTTATTGGCATTTAGAGACAATAACATCAAAAAGATGACATTGAAAAGATGTCTTCAATCTATCTGTCCGAATCATATTTGGTAATACAGCTTTCTACTTCTGTGTGAGTAAATCTCAAAAATTCCCACTTTCTGACCAGGTCTAAATAAGCACCTGTCAGACTTCTTGTCATGATGTCCCAGGGAATACCTATGATATACCTTCTGTCCTCTGTTCTACTCCAGTGATAGCAGAAGTCATAAAGTTTTATCTCATGGCGTAATACCGTCTTCCCTGATTTGCCCCAGCCGCTGTGGAAATTTAAAATCTATGCAGCATTTTCAACATTATCTTAACCGTTGGGCTGCTCAGAAAGTAATTCTAGAGGCACAGCTCTGATTACAATTTATAAATGAACTCTTTGCGTATTCCTCTTTCACATGCTCCAGACTTCTTGTCCTCCAGGCCCCCTCTAGATCCAGGACCGCAGCTGAGGAAAAGCGTGCAAAGTAGCCAGCTGCTCCTGTGGGAGGGGCAGGGGTGAGGCTGGCTTTGAAAAGGAGCTTTTAAAGTAAATTTAGGAAAAATATTGCAAAGATAAGTATCAGCTACAGACATGACAGTGCTTCAGCTGATTTACTTCTTGTGTACTTTTAGCTGACATACACTAAAGATTTCTGGGCAGGAGAGCAAGTACCCGTCACTTTAGGTAATTTAGGAGGATACGAAATAGCAGATAATACAGCCCACCTTTGTTTTTCAGAAAGGAGAAAAGTGTTTGGCCATTACACGCAAAGCTTAAGAGAGTTCTCTTTTGATTCATTCCACTTTCTCTTATTTAGCACCTTGAGCCAAAGTTAAGTCAGTGCAGAAAAAGGGTAAGACAAAGAGACGGTCTGGTCTGGGGAGAGGCCGAGGGTTCCAGTACAGGGCTGGTGAATAAATTTAGCAGCAAGGGAGAAGAGGAAGAAAACAATGCCTGGATTTGGAAGCCTGGCAAGTTCTCCACTCGCTGCTCGACCTGTGTTTAGCAATTCTGATGTGCTACTGAGCGGACAGCTCAGGCTCAGGACGACTACTCTCCCTCAGTCCCTCTTCAGCAGGCAATGAAAGCAGGCTCCACTTTGAAAATCTTCCCCCATCATGCAAACTGACACAGGCATGCTTTTCAAAAACCCACAGCCAATCTGTTGATCATTACTTATTTACAAAGGCCTTCGGGCAGAAAGTCCTGTAAAAACCATACTTGATACGGTATACACTAGCTTTTTCTGCTTGTGGAAAAAAGTACCCCTAAGGCTACCTCAAACCATCACTTTCTATTGCACATAAAATGTACCGTGTAACACTAAAGTATTTAATATATATGGTATAATATATCTACAGGAAAGGCATTTGTGTAGAAGTATGTTACCCTGTATTTGGTAATTTGATGTTTTGCTGAAGGCTATGACTTGAAAAAGCCTGCACCTAGTACAGAGGACCTGTCATCTCAGTACCCAAGAGCCAATAGAATAAAGAAGTACCCTTAAGCAGCAAAACTTTGACACAGCTTTGAAGCATATGAAAACAGTATAACTCCCCAGAATTATTATTACTCAAGATCAAAGAAATGAGGCATACTTTACATAGCAAACAGGGACAGTGTGCTCAGCTCCAAATGTTTCAGCTTTTTCTCTCTCCCTCTCTTTCTTTTTATTTCTACTTCCCCAAAATTAGGATTTGGGGGTGGGGTGGGGGAGTGAATCTCCCACATATTTAAAACTTTAAGTGGTTAACACTATTAACACTAGATAAGACGACTGTCCAAAGGTAAGTAAATTGAAAATGATGCTAGCATGACAACTGGCACCATAAAAATGAGAAGCTTGCCAGTATGTTCATTTTATTCTTCCTCATAAACTGTAAACAAGCATGTAAATCAGTGTCATATGGGCAAAGCTGAGCTCACAGGAAGGCAGAGAACTTTTAATGATACATTTAACAGAAATAGATGGTCAATAGGGGGAAAAAAAGCCACAGCTGGGTGCATTTTCCTCTGTGAATCAATCTCACTTTTGGTTCTGTAGCCTAAACTGAGATGAAGACGACTTGTAGAAGTTACGTCCTTGAATATGCCCTATATTGCAGTAACAATAAACAAATATGGATGTTTCTGTAACTGGCCAAAGAAAATTTCCAGTCTACTGACTGAAATACAAAGAGGAATATTACCTAGCTGCATCCAGAATTCTTAAAGGAACAAAATCATTGTCAACAATGATTAAAAGTAAAAGTCACGAGTGATTTTATATCTGTAAAGAACTATATATTCATTTTTTTTTTTTTCACTTAACCTCTGTCACTGCAGAACAGTTACTGTTACACATACACCCAAACTGGATGAATGTGTCTGTTTATATATGTAAATCGGTTTACATTTTTCTGTATATATATATATGCAGTGGAAAATCTCTGCTATGGTATTTAGTTCTGGATACAAGAGGTTCTAGCCTGGCTACTTCAGACATGCAAAACCAGAGCAGGAACAGCCTCCTTGTCGAAAATGCCACATCTGCTATCTGATCGTGTTCTGACTCACTTGAGCAGGCAAAAGGTGAAGCACAGTAAGACAGAAAGCAAACGCCTTATTATTTTAATAGATTCCAATTTCGTGTTGCTGTTGTAGTTTTAACAAATCTCTTAGAGGTAATTTGTCCTATGGAAGGAAACTACACAGTTATACAAAGGTGTACTGATGTAAAATAGCGTACACATAGCAACAGGGGAAAAATATCACTAACAAGATTATTTTTTCGTCACCCACTTTTAGAGTATATACTACCCTCTTAAAAATCCCTGTATTTCATAATTAATGTGCTTTTAGCCTGAGTAAAACTGCATTAGTTTTGAACTTCGCTTTGGCAAGTACATAGATTATTAGACTTTTTTATCAGTCTAAATCAATTAACAGAAATTTGATTTCAATCGACAGGATAAAAGGAAGGTAATATTCAGGTTCATTTTTGATTGTGATGATACATCTCACATATGGCCTTAAGTACAGAAAACAGTACTCAGAGGGAATCCAACAAAAAGAGAATTGCCTGAGGCAAACTAACCACATGAGTTCCCCTGATTGGTTAGTGCTATCATTAGTGCCACTGCTGTTTAAGAACTACACACGGACAGGACAGGGTGACAGCTAAGACTTTAAAGCCTATGTATTTTTCAAACAGCTTTTCAAACTGTTTTTCATGACAGAATTTTTTTCAGCTCTATCATTAACTGCTGACAAGCTGACAGAATAAATACTTCAGCCTTTCAGAAACCATCTAACAATCTTTTTTTTTCCACCCCCTCCCCTTATTTTTGATGTGGGGGGAGGAGAAGAGGAAGGAAGGAAGAAAGGAGATGAAGATATGAGTTTCTTACAGTCTTACCTCATCAGTTTGGGTGAGGAGTTGGGTGAATTTCGCATGCCTCCGTTTCGCTGCTTTTTTTTGGGTGATAGTGTCGACGGCTGCTCATCTTCAACTGGAAATATAAGGAACTCATGAGATTAAGCACCGCTCTAAGTGCAATATGAAATACAAGTGAAGTAGCAAAGAACACACACTCTATGTCCATTCACGCACTGATACTTCATTGCTAACATAGGCCCAACAGTAATAAAAATCAAATACGTGTTAGTCAAAGAAGTTGGTTTGAAGGAGAAGCAGGGAAGAATACCAGGGTTTTGAACACAGGCGTTCAAATTGTTTTCATACTTCAAAAACAAAGCGGGGTGGGGGGGAACCACATTCGGGTTATTCTTAGAGTTATTTTCAGTTAATCTGCGCTACAGAAAAGTAGAATTAGTGCTCTGCTATATTCCCAGAAAGATGAAGTACTATTTGCAGTACCAACGTAACAGCTGCCAGCCTGCTTTTGCTAATGAACTAGACACCAGTTGGTTCTTGCTCCTCACATGCCAAACAACAGAGTCTTCATGAAGAGATGTAAAATATTCAATGCCTTGATGTTCAATGATTCAGTTAGTCGGGAATGTGAACGCAGCCTGCCATTGTGCACAGATCTCCAGCACAAGTCAGACCTCATCGCTCTACCCTTCTCACAAAAGGGAGTTTTAACAGGAGTGAACAGAATGAGGTTGAATGGAGTGGGGAGACAATACCTGTGTAACAGAGGATGCATGTGTTATGCAATCTTTTAATGAGGATGAGGTGCATTTTCAATGACAGATCAATTTCCAGATGTAAAATCACTTACGGTTTTGCCAATTATAAACTACTCTTGGATAACGTATGTCACAATACGCATCGCTTAAACAAGTGCAGCTTCCTAACCCACCTATAGGAATTGACCATCATCTTTACTGTTTCAAAATTGTTACTGCACTTGATAATCTGCACATAAGGTTTACAGCACTATCAAAGGGAATTATCTTATGCCTGCTTTCTCAAATTCACACTAATGCTGAATTATTCTAATATAAAGAAGGAAAAATACTTTTTTTCCCCCATCCTATTGTTAACTGGAAAATGAACTAGAAGATGATATAACTGATGCCTAGGAAGCTGTTACTTTAAAGCTAAAAGGAAAGAGATTAGTAGTAGTAGTAGTAGCAGCTATATTAAAAGAGCTTAATACACATTAGCAGTGCACAAGCAGAGGCTGGAAAAAAATTTCTATTTGCAACAACCTACGTAGGAACAACAACAAAACCTGGATATATGTCACCTGCCCTAGACTTATCTGGGAAGAAATTAAGCAATATCCTTCTGCTATAACCCTCTTCTGACACTATTTTATTACAGACTGCATTCTAGCCTGTCATGTCTGTCTGTTTGCCCAAGTCTGCTATGGAACTCCATTTTGCCTTGGTCAAGACGGAAGGACTGAGCCCTGAAAAGACAGATGTGCTGTCTTTTTAAATGACCTCGCATCACCTAACACATCAAAGGAATCAAAACAAAAGAAAGCATTGCAAAAGAAAAACAAATAAACAAACAAAAGCTAACCCCAAAATAAATGATCAGAGCAATGACTGTCTAATAATAATTTATTTCACTAACTTAACTTCCTTTTCTTCTTGGGCAGCATCCCCAAAGACAAAGCCATTTCCTTACCGTTTGACTCTTTTTTTCCCTGAGTCAGAGTCCTATAGTGGAAATGCTTATTGATGATTAGTCAAGTACTATTCTTTGCTTGGCTGAGAGATAAATAAGCCCATAGAAAATTCTCAAAAATATACAAATTGAAATTTTCATTCTGTAACAGTTTGGATTAAACTAGATCACTTCAGTATTTAGCTATTTGTAACATGAAGTGAAAATGCACAGAATTATTTTCTTAGCAATATCTTTCTGTTCCTGATTATAACAAAGTGCAAGTATTTCTGCATTTCAGAACACCCTCTGCAAATCACTCTCTTGGAAATGGCCTAATCTTGTCTTATACTTGTCTATCAAAAAGTTACTCACATGCTATTCCACATAGACAATAGGTTGCTTTCAAGATATAGACTGTGCTCTCCCATTCTTTATAGGATATAAATACTCAGTTCCAATCTGATGAATCCACCACTTAAAAGATCAAAGGAACAAGAACCATGCAAAATGTTCCTTCCAGAAACCAGTTATAACTGATATGTTTTGCTCTCTTGGTAGTAAAAATTCTAAATTTCTCTTAACTTAATCTGCTACCGTGAAGTTACAGAATGTTTGTCCAGAGATTCAGTATTGCACCATCAGTGTATTGTTATACTATTTTAACAGTTTAAGGAAGATATATAGCCAACAGGACCATGTGCAAAGTCGTACATTAACACAAGTCAACTGTAGATCATGTTCTAGCCGGAAATGTTTCTATGAATAATAGAAAACACTATGAAAAAAAAAGAGTACTCTTCCAAGTTTTCAGCTAGCTAATAAGACTCCTGTCTGATCCTCTCAAATACTGGAAGTTAGTACAGTAAGGACCTTTTGTATTACATGGTCCAACATTTGTGTTCTCCAGTGCTGTCAGGTGATGCCACCCTGCCGTCCAATTAAAAAACAAAGTCTTACTAGTAAGACTACCAGAAGAACCATTTCTAGAACTAGATTTCTAGCAGTCTGCAGTTATTTTTGGTACTGTATCTACAATAAATAAGCTCTTTTGATATGTGCTTGTCATATTCAAACTATGTTACTGTCACTAATTGCCTGGAAAGTCCAAGGTCAATGTGGCTCACTAGGTAATACCTGTTAGCAAAGCCCTCTGAAGGATCTCAATTTGCTGCTAAAACAATGACTTGCTTCAGCGAGGAAGCCATTCATTCTCACTCCAGCAATGAAAGGTGATCTATCTTAATCATATCACATGCAAACAAGGTTTTGTTTTTCAATGAAATCTGTGTGCAGAGTTTACAGGGCATCTGCAGTTTAGAAACACCACTCCATAAGAATGGGGGAAGGGAATCCACGAAGCTGAAATATGTGAATGGTCTATAATGGACACCATTACCTATGGCTTGGTTCCCAAAAGTGTTGCAATGATAACTCACAAGCGGCTTCTTAGTAATAGGTAGGATATAAACCATATTTAATTATTAGCCTTCAGATACTTTTATCAATTTCCTGCATATTTAAAGAAATAGATTTAGCAAAATTTTTAGTAAAGCCATAAAATATCATTTTAGTTTCATGGTTCCTGTGTCTGCATTAATTTAAAAGGGACTCTTAAATTTACTTGTTCTTATGAAAGACAACCATATTTGAATAATGGGCTGTGATATATGACAACTCAACTCTGATGTTGTATGTTTGACCTACTGCTTTTGTTAATGAGAATGTGCCCCCATTTTTAGCATTTTTGATGTCTTTATGCTACAAGATTTGTATTAAAATACAATGATATTATATTATGCAGACTTTCTTTACCAGCTTTCATGAAAATTGCAAAGAAGTTCAAGAATTGGACACAGAATTTTATAGAATTGGAACTCAATCCAGCCTCTGAGTTCTAATAAAATTCAAGAGCTTGTTTGCACATCCCTAAGTATAGCACTTAATGTACTGTTGTAACAACCCAGTGCTCACTTGTCTAATAGGCAGAGAATCTAACAGTTTGGCAGTTCAGGACGACTCAGTGCTAGAAAAATGTCAGGCGAGTCTAATGAGGCTTCAGATGCTCCGGTTTATGCTGGAGTTTAATTTAAAGTTACACTGATGTTTTAACATGTTTGCTTATTCTTGAGTAAAGAGGATTCATTATTTCAATGACATAACCTCCAGACAACGTTCCATGAATTGATTTAAGATGTGCTGGTAATTTTAACAGCCTTAATGTGGAGCTGAACATCTGTAACAACGTATTACTTGACTTTTATCCTCGTTTCATTTTTTAAGCAAAATAAAGGAAATGTCTTTCAGAAACAGTGGACAAGTTCATAACTCTTTTCTTTGTTATTTTGTTACCATCTTTTAAATAAATCTGTCTCCTTCACTGCCTCTCCCAGGTCACTAGCAGAGCAGTTTACAGACACTGTTTTTTAGACCCCAAAAAGAACTAGAATTTGAAATAACATCTACGTTACTGAACATCACACGAACTGGAATACCTGGCAAACTCATTCTGCCTAGCATGTAAATGCTTCAGAGCAAATAAACCATACGAAAGGTAAAGCACAAACCACCCAGAAACATTAGTTGACTAGCTATCTTAATTAACTTATTAATCACCACATCTGGAGAAACCCACATCTGTAAGCACTTAACAGAGCATTAGTAATGTCATAGCCACATTGAAAACAGACTGCAAAACCATGCACAAACCAATCTGTATTGCCTTATGCATCCAGCTATGGGGCTACCTACGGAGATCTTGGTTCAACCCAGACTTTTGGGAGCGGTAGCGGTATTTTACAGGCAAGCTGAGTGCCCTTTGCAATCTACAGTACGTAGATTTTCCTTGTTCATCAGAATTCAATAAGTTAAGGTGCAGCAGCGAGGGGTTGTTGGGTAGGAAGAGACTCCCTTTACGGTTATTAACAAGTGGAACAGGTTCCGGGACTCCTTCAGTGGACTTGGCACCCGCCAATGCATTAGTAGTTGCACTCTTGAATTGATATAAACATTTTGGGTAACTTGATCTAGCTGCATTCTTTACTTCTAAACAATAAGAAAAAATTTAAATTAATGTCTTTGTATTAAAAATTATTTCAAACCACAGGCATGAATCCATTTTGCTATCATGTGGAATTACAGACTTTAAAGCTTAAAGCATCTGTTTCTAGAGCTGAAATAAAGGTTTATACCTGCAGCTTTCTTAAGTTTTTTTCTAAAAATGGCTTTATGTAAAAGAATACTTATAAAAGGATTATTCCACAATATTATCACCTTTAAGCAATAATCCCATCCTAGGGTAAGTGTGTCTGAGGCAACACTTATTTTCCACATGTTGATAAAGGCTTTGAGATTTACTAGCTATGGAAGATGTTTATTCCTTTGAATCTACTGAAAATGACAGGGGAGGTAGAGCACTCTGCTGCTATTAAAATAAATAAGGAATAATAGAAAAAAGTAAGGTCAACACTTCAAAATTGTGCAAGCATACTTATGGAATTAAGCTGATGTTTAGGAACCCACATAAAAGTTGTTGGGTATTCAGAAGTGCTGAATACTGTAAATTTCAGGAGGTCATACATCGCACCTCTGAAAAGAAAGCTAATAAATTTAATTTCCTAAATCCGGATTTAGCTTGAAACTGTGATTCTTAGTCTTCTATTTCTAGTATATCAAAGCTAATTAAACAAAAACCCAATATCAATACCTCTAAAAATGCCATCCTCCACAAAAGACAATAATAAAATATTTTTCTGGTAAAAATATGCAGTAATAATCTTCTCCTAATGCTTGTTTCATTCTGAATGAGTATATTATAGAGAAGAAGGTATATTATTGAGCCACTAAGATTTAATATTCTGTTATGTATTATGAGGTGAGGAGGTTAGGTAGGGAGTAGTTTATGGACTGATAATCTTGCAGCATTATTTCCATATGTTTCAATTGCCTTAAAGTTTTCATGGAGAACTCTGAGTAGACAGTAGCTCAAAATTATTTGAGGAGGTCGGCATGTTTTTTGGCATTTTTGTCTAGTTTACCATCAGCTAGAAACACTATCTGGCAATGGGAAAGACACATAAATAGCATCCACATGCTTGCCATTTGTGTTCAAGCACAAAATCTCTAACAAAAAAGGTGATTATATGTGAATTACAAGACTCATTTGAATGTACTTTTTAACAAGGTTCAACTGTTTGGTGACAAAGTATCCATTCCCATCCAATGATCTCTGAATTGATGGCTTGCTACTACTACGGCTGAGGTGGATAGAAAAATCAGTGAGAACAGAACTAGGCACTAACTCACGATGTTATTCTGCTCTTTGCTAATAGTAGTAACATTTAAAGTATAATGATAATAATGCATACTCATGAGAGTTCAAGATGTATTTTATATCATTGGAGGATAGCGTATATCTTTGATTAGCAAAACTTCCACAAAAAATGCTGTGTATCATATTGGAAATCATCAATCTTACCTCAGAGTTACTGGGTCTTTGTCAAACCTTGTACTTCTATCTTTGATATTCCTCCAGTGAAACAGTTTTCAGATGATAAAATATATCTGCAGAAACCTATCTCCCTACACAAGCCACTGGTCAAGCATGTATTTGAACACTTTAAAATGTATCAATTTGGTTCTATTTTTAAACTACAGACAGTAATATTGGAAATAATCTTTATAAATCTACATGCCTGCATCAAACTATCTTCACAAACAATGGAAGACCAAAATGTATTAATAATGTTTATCCACCCTCCAATCAAGTTTTTTAAGAAACATCGTAAGCTTTTTTACAGTCTCTTCTGGAGTGCAGCGAGTGATAGTTTCAGATGCCAGACCTGAGTATTAAGCACTAAACTTCCATAACAGTGTATGTCTCATGGTATTTTCCACGCGGACAAAAGCAAGCTTTCCCAAGATTTTGTGCTTGCAGTGGCACAGCATGAGCCAGAACTAAAACACCTTGTCTTTCGGTACGGCTTAATAGCTGGGGCTCGGCATCATATTTAATAGCATCACATGATCTTGTTCAGCATGAAGGCAGACTGAGCTGCTTAAAACATATCCTGCTTCCCCTTGTTTCCAACAGCGTGGATAGGTACTACCAGGGAAAAGCAAAACACTAAACAATAGGGATAACAGAGTTGCCCTTTTTTGTCAAACTATTCCAGATTTAGAAGTTCTAACTACCAGTTTCATCCCATGACCTCTAACCTGCTGCCTCTGGCACAAGCTCAGCTGCTTCAGATGAAAATGGAAGAAGCCTCACAGTGGATGACTATGGAACACCTTGTTCACAGGACAAGTTTCCTTCTGACTCCAACAGTTTACGGCTCCTGTCTTTTTACTCCATCTTGAAAAGCAAAGATTACAGTATAATGTCTGAATAACCTATCTTTGGTAATTATCTCTTTCTCCATTCCTCTAACACAATTATGTATTTTTTACCCCAGCAGAGTAAATCTGGTTATTTTTAGTCTAAATAGCCCGTCAAGTTGTAGGTGCACACTGTGCCACAAACACCAGCATGTCAGGCTACATATGGAACCACATGTGCAAGCACAGAGGTGTAATTTTGAACACAAGACATGACCGTGCTTTCAGATTAAGCAGTATTGCACAACTAGGTAAGAAATACAGGCCAACACTGTCACTATGCAGATACATACCATAATGTGCAGAACCTAAACCACCGACGTTTATATCCTGTTGTTCAGCAAAAGCAGTTTCTTTTCATTAGTAATTTCTTAAAAATCTAATTGAGTGCTTGCACCACTACGTGGGCTGATTTCCATAGAAAACATATTTGGGAAACAAAGATTGCTGTTAATTATACGGAACAAAATACGTCCTTACATACTGCCACTGCCTCACTAGGTTTGGCAACCAAACTGTCTGGCCTGGGGTAATTTGTTGTACCACTGTGCAACGTTAAACCACAACCTCCAAATCCGCAAGGGTTCTCTTCCAAGTACATGACGAGTTTAGCACCAGCAAGTCTACTAAAATAGAACTATTTTCTAGTCATAGTTAGATTAGTTTCTCCTTATCTAATATGACATGTGCCTTTATTTTCCATGCAAACGGTCACAGGACAAGCGTGCTCTCTGCATTGTTTATTCTGCCAAAGTTCATTAGAACTATTCAGGACACTTGTCATGTATCTGTAAGGCATTATTATTGTTGACTAAGAACAGAGGTACTTACTGGTCATTTCGAGAGTAAATTTTGAATAGCTTTTTGAGAATGGTAAACAATAACAAAGTGGATAAAAGTAGAATAAGAGTAAGAAATTCCATGGTTTTTGTAGTATTTCCTAATTGTACCCTGGGTGAATATTATCTGCTTTTGGTAAATGTTGTACAGAACTTGCCCAAGAATCCTGTCAACATTAGACAGATAAAAAATAACGTCTATAAAATATGAGATATTAATGTGATTTATGTAAAGGTATTTTGAAGCTGCATACATTCCTATTCCTTCCCCCCCTCCCCAAGAACTCCCTTTCAAGCCCAGTGAAGCTCACTTGCCTACAGACTGCATTAGGGAATCATGCCTGTTTCTATTTCTATACATTTTATTTATTATAATGAAGATAATTTGAAATGCAATCTGCAACTCCCTGAACATTTTTAAAACAACCAATGTAGTTAAACTAATGCCTATGGCAATCTCTATTTATTCTTTGTGAGCATACACTTGCCATAACTTAAAACTGGGCTGAGCTTTAATTTAAATGTAACAAGGCAGAATACCAGTACAGTGCTTTCAACAAAATGGCTGAAACTGGCTTCAGCATGATTTGCCTGGAAGGGAAGATGAAAATGTGTTTTAAAGGAGAAAAAATATCCTGACCAAAACCAGACATTCTAAACAACCACCACCGATACCCACTGCTCCTCTCCTCCCCCATCTCTATCAGCTGCTAGGCTTTCAGCACCGTTTTTCGCCAGACACTAGCACAGTGTTTTCCTTCATAGTCAGCCATCAGCCAGAGCTGTCACTTGCAGATACTTCATTTTTGTTTCAGTCTAATTCATACTGCACGCCCTTAATCTCTGTAGTGAGTAATGCCATGTCACTGTGCAGATATGCCAGATCCAGTGCTAGAAGTATAGAGGATGTTTCTAACAGTTAAACTATCTTGGTTTGAAAAAATGTTTTATTTCTCCCCCCAGCTTAACCGTTCTCTTTCTCCTAAGCATCTTCCCAACTGCCCTCCAAAGGAGCAATCACTGTTCTGCAATCTGGCACGTCTTCCATAAAGCTCAGCTTTCACATGGTGGGTGAAGACAAGCTGCAGCTCTGTATTACTAAATGCAAATAATCGATACGTTGATTGAGCTTTGGGCTGCCACAGTTCTTTTGATGGGAGCGACAGTGAGCATGACTGCCCTCTTTCAATGACAAGACTGTTTAGACTTTGCTACCTACCACTTTGTGAATCAGGCAACTGAAAATACCCACAGCAATTCCTCCAAACTGTCAGCTATTGCCGTGATTCCACCCAGCACCCCCTGTACAAGACAACAGATTAACCATTAGGCTAGATATGTTGAAAATATACAGCTTCAACCTTTCCCCAGCTAGCTCAGAGCGATGTATAGATGATTATTTCAACCGTCAGCTGCCGCATAGACTTAAACCCCTGCACAATAACTCCTGGATTCATCTGCCCCTTGTCAAACTTGCACAGCTTTAGTTTGAGCATACATAGTGTGGCAGTTTCACTGCGGATCTAGAATAATCCAGACGGCTGCTGTCTCTTTGTTAACAGGAAGCTAAACTGATGAGTTTGTAATGCATTTCTTATCAAAGGTAGTTTCAGAAAAGAAAATGTGGCCAATCAGTTGGGGTTGAAATTTAGCATAGTATCAAAATATGGTTTAATCCGAACATTTGTTATTTATTGGGGAAAAAATATCATTCGTTCCCTTGAAAAATCACTTCATGCCAATGAACTATTTATTTTACAAATTTATAATTATTACTTGATTTTTTGGTAGTAACATGTAATGAAATCATTGACTAGAAACTACAGTGCAATGGTGCTTGATGATATACAAGAATGTTAATTTTAGAAACTGCAGGGCAGTGTTTGCTTGGTGTCTGAAATGGTAATTCAAATGAAACAGGATTGCTGTTTTGGTTTCTATGTGCATTACAAACTCAGGGAAATGCATTTCATTGTCTTGTTGGGGTTTTTTTTATAAAAAGAGAAACAGATATGCTGCATATCTCTACATACTAGTACCATTAGAAAAGCAGGTGAGGCTCATTGGCTTTTAGTTGCAGTGTGTGCCATCTGAAGCAGATAAGAAAACATCAAGATCCGAGAATGTCAGGAATGCATCATCTCAGAACGTTTTACAAATACTGAACAGTGCTTACATGAGACATTCTCTTTGAAACAGTGCAGCTCAAACATCTTTTTTTCTTTCTCCTTCCCCTCCCCCACCCTCCACCCCTGCTTTTTGTCCCAGGCTTGCACCTTTTGGCTAAAGGCACATAAAAATGAACAACAAATGCTTTGCTCTACTTTCTTTTCTTTCTATTGGCATCCAATGTTTAAATCTTATATGAATAATACACGGTTTTTCAGTCTTAATTCTCCTCACACATAAAGGGTTGAAACTCAGCTACAGATATATCCCTCACCTTTGCTTTTCCCTGAATGCTGCAAAAAGACAGTTAATAGAAAATGTGGAATGCTGCTAGGCTGGATCCTGTTATGTATTCTAGATGGCTGCTCTGATATTCTGTGAAACCATGATAAACTTTAAGTTCCTGAGCTTTTAGGGTTACGTGTGTATATGGAATTAAAGATAGACTGCAAAGGTGTTTGGAAACCCAGAAAACCCCCACTTTTCTTGATTTTTAGTCTCCATTCTCCATTGCCGTCTTAATTTATGATTCACTCTGTAACAGTTTATTCAAGTCATTCTATTGTTATTGGAAAATTGTCAAATGAAAAGTTTAAAAAAACACCAGTGGACTTTTTTTCCCCCCCTCTCCATTTAATTGTCCAATTGACTTCTCCACGTTGCACCCATACAGAATACTATTTGGGTAAAGTAAAGTTTATTTTGGGAAATAGCGAAGAAAGGGAGATGCGTCTAAATTGTAGAACTTAAAACAGAACATGGTCTGTGTTCATGGGCGTCCGCTCTCCAGACAAACATCAAAGTGAAGGCAATTGACTTTGTCTTTTGAGAGTACACTTTGGTGAATAAGGAAACTCAAAGCCTCTCATCGGGTATGGCGAGTGTAAATATTCTGAGAGCTAAAATTTAAATTCTGTTATCTCATTATGACAAACTGTTCTGCTATCTGAACACTGAGGAGAAGCAACAGCAAAATGTTACCCCGTCGTGTCAGAGAAGAGCTGTTCAGACCCTGGGTGTCCTACTGTGTCACAAGCAGCTATGAACTCCAATTTTAGAGCTCCAGCTGCTGCGTCTGGCAGAAGCAAAAGTACAAAAGGATTGCTCAAAGCAACATGTTAACTTTTTAATAGACTACCTGATGATCCCATGGCTACAAACACAGGACTGGGAATCTCTTGACTGGGAATTTAGTTCTACCACTGATCTGCTACACAGCCTTGGGTTGCTTCCTTACAGTCAATTCCTTCTTAATGTAGTTCATTACTTACAGCTCTTGCTAAGACTCGAGTGACCAAATTATCTGCAAATGCGGCTGATAATCACTAATTTTCTCAGTTCTACCAGGTGTAAAATGGCAAGGTTGCTGTTGCTGTTTGGAAAAAACATAAGGAATATGTTCCATAAAAACATACCACATGCATATGTGACAAGAGTAAATTGTTATTACAGTGTTTTGGGGTTTTTTAATTGGACAGGAACGTGTATTGCTTTAAGATCAAATAACTGTAACATCTTTTTTATTTCTGTGCTTCTCTTTTCTTTCCTTAAAAAAATTAGCATGGATTAAAGGACACCAATTTCTTTATGAGTGGTCCTTTGACAGTTGCCCAAGGCATGACAGGGAAAGCCAAAAGCTATGTCTTTGGGGGATTCTTTAGGAGTAGCATCGCACAGCAAATTGTAGTATTTCCACACCCGTAGTTCTAAATTCAGTGCATTGTCACAGACTATCCCTGTCTCAGTACACAGCAAACCAAAGTGTATTGTCCTTTGTCCTGTTGCTTCAGAGAGGATTCTGACACCAACTGTAAGGGACAGAGAGGGAGAAGTTGCAGCACCAGTGAGAGTAGACTGTAGTTGCGTAGCTCTGCCAAACTGTAGGAGGAATGTCCCGTTTTTACAAAGTAAAGGAAGTTTCCCCTTTGTGACTGAATACACTCACTCACAATCTGATCGGTCGCTGCTAAAACCAGTGAAGTTCTCTACATGGACAAAAAATAAACTCCTATTAAAAAAATAAAAAATAAAAAATTTGAAAGGCCACTCACCATGGAGCCTATGAACAGTTTGCTGTTTACATTCCCTCAGCTCCATTAAATTCAGTGCAAAAATGTGCAATGCCTAGAAGTAACTAAGGGAAAAAGTAAGCACAGGAGTCCTTGCCTATTGCTCTGCAAATTGGGATTAGAAATCTTGTATTTGCTGCATAGATTGTGTTCCTCAGGAAGGGAGAGTACTTCAGAACATAGGAAAGAGATAGCTATATGCTGAATTCTTTGGAGCGGGACTCCACAAATTTCAACTAGGTCTTGCTACAACTGTTTCCTTCTTGAGAGCATTGAGAAGTGCAGATTTCACCCTGCAGAAATCTAATTAGAATTATTACTTTGTTTTCCAGGTCAAAGTGCCAGTTTATCTCAACATCTTAAATATACACATTTGCAGTGTAATTCCAACCTGCATATCCTGAAATTTTAAACTGAAATAACTTTTTCTCTACCCTGCTCATGACAAATTTAAAAATAAATTTGCGATGAAGGCGTTTTCATTAACACATTTCCTGAAGAAGGCTTACTAATTCCCCATGCCCATTTCCCTGCCACTACAGCATTGGTGAGTAAAGAAGAGATTTTCATAAACTTCTTATAAATCCAGGGGGCTGTATTCGTAACTTCTAATATTTTTTAATCCTTCCTCTGCTTCCTAGTGAGTTGTCTTCCTTCTAAAACACACAATTTAGAGGCCATTGCTCAGTTTGTGGTTTTTTTACTAGGTGGTTAATATGCCACCAATAAATTGGATTTTTAATTTTTTTTTTTACTTTTTAAACTTCGCTACCATTGGATTTCTTTTCCCTTTTGGCTGTTGTTTACCCTTGTACAACAGGGCTAGAAGTGTCTGTGTCTCTGAACATGAAGAACTGAAATCTTGACATTTAACTCTGGCTTTCTTATCGTCAGTCTTATCCAGCTTTCGTCCACATCAGTGGAAAAACTTCCATTTATTAAATGTTAATAGGATCAGGCTCAGTGATCCCCAATACTCTTTCAGGTTCAGCTGTAATATTCCTCTGGGATGGAGGTCTTCACACAACTGTTACCTGCGAGGTCAGAATATAATTTTCATATGTTAACAAATTGTAAAATGCTGTGCATGTTTACATGCACGCTGGTTTTATATACGAGCGCTTACACTGTATATACCTATTCAGAAACACTTCTATATAATTAAAACGAGCCACCTGAAATACTAGATTTTTTTTATTTTTATTTTTTAATAAAATGTTTCCTCACAAAAGGAATACGTAACAAAAAAGTTCTTGGAGGCTTTTCAGTTGCTGCTTATTTCTTAGCCAGCACCACCACCTGCTGGTCACACAGAGATTCAAGCCCCAGTGCTGTTTTCCTCTCTTCAAATCTCTGCGTAAGTATAGAAGGGTATTTCTCAGCTGCTCTTATACACAGAAATGTTATTGCCAGAGGATAGATTTTTAGCACATGGATTGCAGTTTAACAATATTACCTGAAGTACAGCTTTCATAAAAGCGGGAAATATTAATTGTTGACAAACCAGTTCTCTTATGCAAAGTACTGTAAGTCAGAGGGTAAACACCCAAATTAATCAACTAGATCGAACCTGTTGTATTAAAAAGCCTATTGTAACATATGCTGGTTTTATCACTTACAGATATAGAGTTAAATACACTTCATGACACTAAGAAATCAGTACCTTTTTTTTTTCTAAGTGCTCCCTACCTCTGTGAGTTCTACAATGTACTCCCTTCTTGTAAAGCTCTGTTTGTCTCTGAACAAATGTATCCAAAAAACAAATATCACCTGGTAAATATATTAATATAAAAACAACTGAGATAGAAATAACTAAAATTAAATCTATAAAGTAATAGCAAAATAGCGATAGCAAAAATAGAGAAGGAATATAATTCATTGATATGGAAAATTAAGGGAGTATAGCACAATTTCTAGGTAAACAATGGCTAAACAAAGGAAGTAAAACAACACAATAACCATAATAATAAAGAAAAGAAGAAATGGAAATGTGATGTCTACCTCTGACTGTATCTGCAAAAGAACCTGTAAAAGAATTAATACTCTCATCTTTGCCAAAGCATACAGTGGCTTGGCTGAAATCGATTGCTATTGGGAAGCAAGGGCTGGCAATTTCATAAGGGTGGAAAATAAACCACAAGCTAAGAAATCCAGTGGTGATAACTAATAACAATGTTACTTACAGCAGCGTTTTGATCTCTAACAGAAAGAGTACTCAAAAGGATGGATGTATTTAGCAAGGATCATATTTTTCAAATAAAACCTAAATAGAATCAAAATACCTCCATACAAAACTAAAAAAATGGATGTGTTAAATTCTCTCTGATTATTTCTCTAATACTTAAAAATACTGCACTGATAACACTGAAACACATGCAGAAGTTAGGGTTGAACTATGCAGAATTATTGTAAGAGAGAAATGCATGGCATCTCCCATTCACTTCATGTAAGACAAACTATAATGGTATAAAAGTATACAGACTAACAACTGAGAAAGAAAGCAAATAATACTGAATCTGCCAAACTAAATTGATAGCCAGCTTTAAAAAAAAAAAGTCCTTTTATTTTTCACTTTGTTACCAAAGCTACATAGAAAGCTCAGGCTTGCTTAGTTCACCACAAGGATGAGGCAGATCACGCAAAGATATCACAACCCATGATGAGGAACAGCTTTAGAAAGAAAACTTCATCAAAGGTAAATGCATTGTGCTACACACTCCTGGTTTCATTAACCAAATCCTGATGACAGTATGGACATTAGTAGAGAAAGCAAAGGTAGCCTAACAGCAGCACCCTCACTGTTAGCACACAGTGCACTGAAACAAGAAGAGGGGAAAGAAGGCAATGGAGAATTTTTGAGAGAGGATTGTCAAAGTGTTGAATTAGCTGCTCAGGTTGCTTAGCTATGGCCCGCAGAATGCTTGGTGTGCTCAGTGTTATACCAGGGAAATCACTTATACTCTACGAGTATAAAATTAAATACAAATGATGTTCATTTTCAAAGCAGGTAGAACGATAAGGAGGAAAGAAGACTGATTAAAAAAAAAAAAGAATATTCTGCAGGAAACCCCTGAACTGCCAATATTTCTGTTATAATTATCGCACCAATTTCACAATAAAGTCCATATTCACATGGAGGAGGAGGAACTCTCTCCAACAAAGAAAATTGATATATAAAATTTCCTAAGATTTACAGGTCAGTTACTACCCTGAAAGTAACTCTATCAACTACAAATGCCACAGGATGTCAATATATTTGGAAATAGTGTTGCTGCCAGATGTTTTGAGAGTCAGATACTGAAAGCATCCAGAAATCCAGTGCTCAGGGGACACTGACAGCTGTCAAGAAAGTCATCTTCCAAAAGCGAATTGCTTGGAGCTCTACCTCTGAGGATTTTATTTTGTCCTGCTTGAGGAGAAAGAAGAGGGCAGACAAAAGACTCATATGCTAAAGGCAGATTAAAACCAAATGCATATTTTGACATATTTTATATTCCTCACGGGCACAGCTCAAGGATAGTGCTGAGGAAATCTGTGGGACCCAAGGGACAACTTCAGGATATTTCTTAAGGAGTATGTGGGGCTTGAGTATTGAGGCTGAATACCAGAGCCTAAAGACACAATTCTTGCATTCCCTCAAGTAACAATTTCACATGCAAAACAAGAACTCATCTATCTAGCAGGAGAAATCCCAGTAAACCTATGGGTGGATGACTGAGCTGCAGCATTCAAAGACTCAATCAGCCAATCAAAAAGACCATTAAAACTTGATCAGCTGCTAGACATGATAACACTAGAAACCCTGAAACCAAAAACAGACTATGCATTTTCATTCCGGTAGGAGATAGTATTTTCAGGAATTATTCAGAAAAGAAAAAATGAAAAGAAAAAAAGTTCCATGCTATAATAATAATAAAGAACATGTGGCAGCGATCACAAGAGAGATCCAAAACAAAATTTAAAATAATTCCATGACTGAAAAGAGGCAAACAGGTGTAGCGAGTTCTAAGAATGGCAGAATTGTACAATAATGGCGTATTGAAGTGCACAGATCAGGCACAGAATTCGTACTACACAAATCAACATGGGGAAGGATTTGGTGTCAATGGTTCAAAAGAATGACAGTTCCTGCTCTTTCAGAATTTCAGACTGATGTAATATCAGACAAATCTAGACTACACAATCACAGATCCTTGGGTTGAGTCTTCCCTGTCACTGTTTCATTTACTTCTCTTCCAAACATAACTGAAGGCTTTTGCTGAGTCATATAACTCTCGAAAGCGTAAGATGCTTGTAAGTTGGACTTCTTGTATGGAAGAATCCTCTCAAATTGCTAGGATTACATTACTGTTTCCAGTCTCTGCAGATTCTTGCATTACAATTACCTCCACAGAATCTGTGCTGAGACTGACATCTGGCCCGAGATGACATCTGTCCCAAGTCTACTGTTCTCTTGTCTTTTCTCCTTTGTCTGAATTAAGAAATCAATAAGGCATATCTTGTTACCCAGGGCAGTGAGACTTGACTAGAAACAATCAAAATCGACACAATGAAATGCTTCTTCCCCCCCCCGCCCCCACCTTAGAAAACACAAGCCCATGGTGCAAAAATTCATCTCTTAAGAACTATGGAAAAATTTAGATCTTTACCAAATGAAAACTGATTTAATTTTCAGCAGATTTTTTGTATGTAAAATGAAACAAAAATTACATTTTTGTGTCTCAATTTACACAAAATATAATTTAGCAACAATTAAAATTTAATTTGAATAGTACTCTGAAAATGTGCAACCTCACACAATAGGATTAATATTTTTCTGTGGAATATCAAAAGCAGTTCTTAGCATCCAAGAGTTAGTAAAATGTATTTTGCTATTTTGTTGCTTGCCCTGAATTCAAGAGCTTATTGGCTTTGTTCAGAACCAAGTAAAAAAACAGTATTTCATGTCAAAAACAAGACAAGATGCAAGAATGGCTATGAGGCCAAATCCATTATTAGTGAGAAATATTAGCACATCATCTGAAAATTTGAGAAATATTTCCCATATGTTGCAAAGGACACTATGTAGTGGAAGCCAGAAAAGTATATCCTGTTCTATTCAGTGGTGTATCTCACTTCTTTTCACCCTTCTGCTGCCTCACATGAATTATATTCATTTTCACACCCTGTGATTCTAAATAAATACTGTATCACTTCTTTGCTGCCACCCATCTTGTGACTGACTGATCACAGAGAACCTGATGGTCCTTGCATGTTTTGGTAGATCAGGAATAATTCTGATAGCAATAAAAAATGAATAAAAAACATCACTGGACAAATGTCTGTTAATGAAACATGTTATCAGCTTGTGACTGTGGATTTTACATCATGTTACTCACAGAATCATAGAATAGTTCGGGTTGGAAGGGACATTTAAAGGTCATCTAGTCCAACTCCCTTCAACTAGATCAGGTTGCTCAGAGCCCAGTCTAACCTGACCTTGAATGTTTCCAGGGACAGGGCACCTACCACCTCTCTGGGCAACCTGTGCCAGTGTTTCACCACCCTCATTGTAAATAATTTCTTCCTTATATCTACTCTAAATCTACCCTCTTTGAGTTTAAAACCATTACCTCTAGCAGCAGGCCCTGCTAAAAAGTTTGTCCCCATCTTTCTTATAGGCCCCCTTTAAATACTGGAAGGCTGCTATAAGGTCTTCCCGGAGCCTTCTCTTCTCCAGGCTGAACAGCCCCAACTCTCTCAGCTTGTCTTCACAGCAGAGGTGCTCCAGCCCTCTGATCATTTTTGTGGCCCTCCTCATGGAACAGGAATAAGTGTTATCTCTACATGAGGCTGAAAACTTGTAATTGTTTTTATTTTTTGCCAAAAGAATCTTAGTTCTATCAGCTGATTAAACTTTATCAGCTAGGCAAGTGTTTATCTTGACTTCTAAGTTGTTGTCCATATGTCACAACTTCTTTTCTTTACTAAAAGTCCCAACAACATGTCCCACATGAGATCATGGAAGTACTATAGAAGAGGAGCCAGTTGTAGAATAAACCATCTACATTGCTAGATGGCACACCTGCTAGTCTATTCTGGCAAGAGTTTGCTCAAGAACAGAACCTCCATATCTTGTTGCCAGTCTTCCTCTATAGCATAGCTATGGTGATGTAAAATCTCTCTCCACAGTGTAGTGACGTGTCAGACAACACGTAACACCACTGAGTTAGAAGTTGAAGATAATAATGTCAGGAACATGGGAACGGAGAAAGCAACACGCTTAGTGTAAGCAAAATCTTTTATGCAAGAACGAACAAAGGAAATTGCATGACAAAGATCAAAGACACTATAATGATTTTTTGGATTTCCTTCAGCAGTTCTTCACAGTAAACAAGCTCTGCATTCCAATTAAAGTTCAGAACCCGCTAAAAACTGCAAATGATTTCTAAATTTATTTTTTTTTCCAGAAATCCAAAAAGACATTCTTCCCTGCTGCTGCAGATAAGCAGAAAGTACTCATGCCATCTTAGATAGTATCCCCTTTCAAAACTTCCCTAAATTAGACATCAGCAAGGCAGTTCTGGTAATTTCCCCATTCCTCCTTTCTATCATGTACCCCATTTCACTTTCCTCTCCTCCTTGCAATGTATCTATGACCTCCTTCAGCAAAGATCAGAAGACATGAAAATTGGCCTCCACAGGGGAATCACTATGTCAAATGGACACCCAGGCTTATATTCAGCACTTCAAAATGTAAGGATCTCAAAGCACTTCTTAGCACAAAATGTAATATTATATATTGAGAATACAATATTCTCAGTCTCTGGGTGGAAAAGGAACTATATTCATGTAATAAGTCAGTTGCACAGTCAAGATTAGGATCTTTGCCTTGCACCATTTGCCTAGGTAGAATTCTCAGTCAAACTAAAATGTTCACATGGATTTTTAACCAGATGACACTGGCCACTTCTTACACAGTAATCACGCTTTTTCTACCCTTCCTTTGCAGAATAATTGCACTGTGCTAACAAGATCTGATCAGTATCAGCAAAGCATGTGTGTGTGAGGTAGCACACAGTATGTTTCCTAAAGCCATTGATAAAAAGTGAATTACAGTATTACAGCATTCAATAATATATAAAATATCACAAGGAAAGCTACATCATTGTATTATAAAAAGGTATGCTAACAGAAGCTAGTAAATAGTCTCAAACAGTAAAAGTACAGCAACTGAACTTTATCCTATTTTAAAGTATAGCGTCAACATAATTAAGAAATTAGATACAAAAATATATAGCTATGATTTCTTAAAAATCAATCAAAAATTTTCCTCTTCTGCTCAATTCCCTCCTGTCTACTATAACCTCAATCAAAGCAATGATACAGGATGGGTGCTTGTTTTGTGGCATTTCAAGAACCACATGAAAACAATCATATGCAAACCTCATGAAGTTCAACAAAGCCAAGTGCAATGTGCTGCACCTGGGTCAGGGCAATCCCAAGCACAACTACAGGCTGGGTGGAAAATGCATTGAAAGCAGCCCTGAGGAGAAGGACTTGGGGGTAGCGATTGATGAGAAGCTCAACACGAGCCGGCAGTGTGCGCTTGCAGCCCAGAAAGCCAACCGTGTCCTGGGCTGCATCAAAAGAAGTGTGACCAGCAGGTCAAGGGAGGTGATCCTGCCCCTCTACTCCGCTCTTGTGAGACCCCACCTGGAGTGCTGCGTCCAGCTCTGGGGGCCCCAGTACAGCAGAGACATGGAGCTGTTGGAGCGAGTCCAGAGGAGGCCATGAAGATGATCAGATCTCTCCTATTAAGTCAGTCTTAGAGAGCTGGGTTTGTTCAGCCTGGAGAACAGAAGCTTTCTAGTACCTAAACTCATCAAAAGCATACTTTTGCATACTTAAGCATACACCATACTTAATGCAAGCCAAGTATGTTTTTACTTTGTTTGGAAGGCTTTTATTCTGGGGGTTTTTTATAATTAAAAGCATTCCACTTTACATGTTGATACTATATTCTGGTCTGTTGTATATTTTAATAAGCACCTCCCTTTATACATTAAAATAATTTCAAATCACGTGAAACGTAGAAGATCTAGGCCAGAGGACTTCTTTTTCTATGAATCTGAAGGACAATATTGCAAGTCAGTGAACATATTTTTTCCCCAAATTATAAAAGGAGCCAACCAATAAGGATGTCAAATAAAATAAATATTATAAGACGAGTATAAGCAGTACAAACTTTACAAATCAACCATTCATTTTAGTTTGGAAGCAATTTGAAAAGAACACAAATCACACATCAAAATGTATCTGTGATTAGTATGAGCTGATAGCTTTCTGCTGTTATTGGTTCAATATTAATTTGAGACCTTGCCCAATAACATCAACACAAATTAGCTACGACTCAAAATTGCAATCAACTTGGGGGACCTATCCTGAAAAGTGGTACTAACAACTTCCCAGCATCAATGAGTTTCTCAATCCTGCAGCTGTTTTTAAAAGCTTCCTCCCAAAGGCACATTTAGAACTAAATTAAATGCAACTTTGACTTAATTAACGTTTTAAATGATAATGAATACAATGTAGATTCATAGAAGGCACTTACATTGTGTTATAAAACTGATAAAAATTTAATAACTCTTTGTTAATAAGTTATGTCTCTCCAGACCCATAAAGCCTAAGGCAGCCAGTGCTGTAGTCTAGGGTCTAATCTGGGTTCCTAATGCAGGTGGAATAAGGAGGAAGGAGACTGACTTGACACTTGACATTTGCTCTAAGCCTGCTCTGGATCAAGCCACTGCTTGTTCATAAGTACTTTATTTCATATAGTAAAGGTCAGAATTTGGGCTCAAGGCAGGGCTATGACAGAAATGCTCAAGCTGAAACCGAGCCAGCTCTGGCATCTGTCGCTTGAAATAGCTCAGAAACAGTAGAGGAGGAGAGCTAACCGGCTAGCATCTGTCCCACACCAAGGAGGTAACAGGAAGAATCTGCTGCCTGGTGGTAAGAAACTGTCATGGTGAGTTTCATGACAACCAGCCACACTCAGGAACTAAAAATGCAAACATAATTTCCATGTCACCTTGCATAAGACCCTCTGCTAAATTCACTCCACAGGATGCAGACAGCATCTTTTCTAGCTTGTCCCCATCAAAGAAGCCGCTCACTAGTCTCTTCCCTGTGACCCTGGTAAGAATCACTACTCAACGTAAAGGCCTAAAGGAATTAAATGCAAACTTCTTCATCTCTCCCTCCCCCACCTTCCCAATTCTTCAAAAGATTTGCTGCTAAACTTAGCAGTGCCTCCATCCCATGGTGATGTGAGAGTTAGAGACTTCAGAAAGTGGGCAGAGCATCCTCTCATCAGCCTAGTGGTATATCCCGCAACACAAAACTGATCTGAAAAGGCGTGTGCTTCATTATTTATATTTTCTCGTCATAGTAACAAGTTAGATTGTCTCACTTTTACCATTCTACCATCAGAAAAAGGACAGCTTGGGTTATCGGGGGGGTTGTTTTGTTGTTTCTTTGTTGTTTTTTTTTTCCTATTCTTGCATTTCTACATCTCACTGTTCATCTATTCTCATATTATGTCCAAAAGAAAGTTAAATAATTTAGAAGTACTCAGGTTCTATTAAAATATAGAACAATAAAAGGGATTCATTTTTTGAGTGTTCGAGTCAAACTACATACCTGGTCACCTATTGTAAAATACCTATTGTTTCATGTTACTTCCCCCCTCCACCCCCCCTTAATTAATGTCATCTATTCAAGTGTTTGAAAAGGAACAAAAGTCCTAGCGCATTCATTCACATGAAAAAATGTTGGAATAGATACTTGGAGTCTCAGGAGGGTACATACTAGCCTATTCTGACAACTGCTTCTATCTCTATGTTAGCAATGCAGAAAAGCATATAGCTGCATCAAGGAGAGGATCACCTGAAGGTCTACACATCAAGAGAGAGAGAGAAAGGCAGACTGGTTGGTTCAGTGAAACCACTGTTCCAGCAAGCAGTTCTGGAATGGTGGTTAAAGCTGTGATTGCATATATTGAGTCAATTTGTTCTATCTTCTTCAGTGGAAACACCTGCATGCATCTTTGTACGATTGCCACCAGATGATGATGATGGAAAGAAAGTAGGTTAGGCAGAATTGCAAACATAAACTAAGCTTGAAAGTTCAAGAGTAACTAGGAGATTTTCATTTTCAGAAAAGCAGATCTCACGGTCTGGCATCTGATTTGCCAGTACCACAGGCTATGGAGCTGGCTGCAAATATGGCAAATCTCTACCATGTACAAGCATTGACATAAAGTCAGTAGCTACACGGTGTGAACCTCCATAGACCAGCACAGGAATCTCCCACATTGGTATTTTCTTTTTCAATTGTTCCATTGCCTGGTTTTATATGCTTCAAAAGCCCAATGGCCGGTTTTGGTAACAGCAGCTTTCTTAACAGCAGTTCATTCTGAGAAGGTGGCTAAGGAAGGTAAGTTGGTTTTCTTCATTACCCAGTAGTAATAAAGACTACATAAAGATGTATATGCCTGACTTCTTTCCAGCTGTATTGGATTGGTATCTTAACTGAGTTATCTAAAATAATATTTTCTCTGCAAAACTGAACTCTCTAAAAATACACACAGGTGTCCATTTTTACACTATTTTCAGTATTTTGAAAGGGAACAGATGCAGTCTTGTAGAGGAAACATCATAACCATTTCAATTCTCAGGAATGCAACCCTGAGTACATGGGAGCCGATGCAACTGAAGTAAAAATCTGTCACCCTAAAAGAAAGAACAATATTTGAAACTAGGTTTACGTAAATCAATCTATTACCTACAGCATGGTTCACAGGCTTATGATTTATATTCTCTACGGTTTTGAATTAACAGGAATTTATTTGGCACTATATCTCATTCTAATGTCCCATTTTCACTAATCTCGTTAAAAAAAACCAAAACAGGCTACACAAGATAATGCTATATCATACCCCAGTATTCAGAGGTGGGGTCATTTCACAGAAGTGAGCTGTAAAAACATAACAATCATAACAAAAAATCATAACTTCATAACAAAACATAATCACTTGCTTATGACATTATGATGCCATCCCTGAGGGGCAACATCTCTCCTTCCAGGCAGACCCAATCACTTATTTACTCCTTCAATTTCTCCTTCCTCAAAACATTAAAGGTGTGCTATTGGCTTTTTGTACAGAACAAAGATGAGACAGTGTGACCACACAGTGATCACTGGGTTATATTAAAGAGAAAGGTGTTTATGCAGCATATGTAAAAGTAAGAATTTCAGAGCAACTGAGTCTCCATCCCTCCTGTGGCCACAACAGAATTCTCACAGCTCAGAGAGCAGTAGTAGTACCCCACCCTTCCCTCTTCAGAGTATTATAGATATAATGTAAATGGGATCATATTTGTAGCTGGTTTGAGAATCTCAAAGTCTCTAGCCACCACAAGGTGGTATATATATCCTGTAAAAGGGAAACCATTGCTGCTAAAGGATGAAGAGAGAATTCTAGCACTGAAAGTTGTCCTTTGATAGGGCAGACATAGGTCCTTCCTGCACCTTAGCTCAACCACAAAAGCAAGTATTTCTTGCTGTCTTGGCTACTTCAGCAGGACTAAAGAAGTAGCAGGTTAGTTTTGTTCCGTGGAAAGCAGAGGATACGGTTCTTGCATTCTAGGAGAAATAAAGACTACGCTGTCTTTTCAGACAGTAATTTAAGAATCCAGGACTTAACAGTCAACTCTTTTAGAAAAGCCCAAGCATAGTTATACAACTGATGAATTTTAGATACACTGACCAATGTGTGCATGTTATGCATTCATCTCTCTGGCTAAAGCAGTAAGTGACATATCATTTCAGCTCTCATTATAG
Organism: Grus americana; assembly: GCF_028858705.1. NCBI lineage: Eukaryota > Metazoa > Chordata > Aves > Gruiformes > Gruidae > Grus > Grus americana. The sequence goes on from NC_072858.1 coordinate 26,398,289, forward strand.
AATTTAAGTTGTAAAGACACACAGGCAGGTTCTACACTGCCTTAAGTAGCACGGGTCAACGAAGCAGCTCGAGTGTTCCTTGACCTAACACTAAACCACATTGCCAAACAGCTTCAGCACAGTGTACCAACATTGGTTCAACAGCCATCCTTATTTAAGCTACCCAAAATGTTCATCTAATCTTGCAGAATGCAATTTTAAGTCCTTTGAGGAAGACTCAGCAGCTGACTTGCCTGTTCAGCATAAACCACGTGATGGCACTAGAAGACCAGATAGAATATATGGTTCTAAACCAGGCTTAGCACACAGGTAGGGACATGCTTTGGCTGCTTTCAAAAGTTAAGCTTTCTCCGTCTTGTCTTGGCATGGCCTTTCTTTACAAATAGGATGGCTAGGAGTTTGGGCTGAACTCTGAATTCAAAATATAGTGATAATTACTCTTGTCTTTTGTGTCTGGAGATCCCTGACACTCACCAAAGTCAAAGTCTTCACATAAAGCTTCTCAGAACTATCAGAGCATGCCAATGCACATTTTCTCACAAGCTGAATTAGATATGCCTGGGCCTTGTATCAGTGACTAGTTTAGAAAAGGTTTCCTTTTGGAGCATGAACTTCTGATGTTCCTGAGAAGCAGCAGCCGTATGGTGACACAGAAACACAGAAATTAAATGGTTCAGGTTAAGATTCTGTCTGTATCAATCAATCATTTGAATGGCACTCCCCAAGATTTGGCACAGACCTAAGCAGAAACATCACACTTATTAGTAACATAATTTTTTCAGTGGCTAAGTGCCTCTCTTCACTTTAATTCACTTGAGTCTCCAGTACAAAAAATATTTTGACTGTTTGACTGCTGTTCATGTAGCAATCTACCAAAAGCAGTTAAACTTGAAAAAATGTAGACACAAAAAAATTAAAATTCTATTTCCTTATGTTTAGAAAGATTTTTTTTTCCCCCCAGACAGCTGCCCATAAACTCAAAAGCTATTTTAATGTAATTATATTTAATCAAATTATAATTTTCATTTGCTGGAAGTACAGGCAACAATATAATAACAGAGAAACTGATTCACAGTGGAAAATACACTGCAAGTGTCACTTTCTCTACATATTATACAATTAGTACACTAAATCCCATGTACATCATGGAATATGTAAATTGATATCTTCTACTTGACATTGGATTCTTACAAACAGCATTAATTCTTACAAAAGCTACTCATTGTTTCAAAAAGTTTCATACAATGGTCTGTGATTTTATTTACCTTGGGGAAGAAAAAAAAAGCAGCCTGCTTTTATAACCAAAGGTAAAAAAAAAAAAAAAAGAGGAAAGAAAGAAAGAAATGCATTAAGCAATTGTAGAAGCAAACCAACCCAATTGGGGCACCACGACCAAAGCAAGCCCTGTAATAGTATAATGACCTTTAATGAGTGTCTGGGGAAACAATACAGTCCTAGCATAAAAGACAAAGGGCAAAACCCATCATGGCTCCACTGACACTAATTCAAAATGATTTTCAGAACAACTAAAGAATGTAAGAGAGGTAATCTGATCCACCAATCTGACCTCACTTTGATTCAGGGGCCCGGCTGCTGCCATTTCTAATTGTCAAACACTCTACATTTCACATCTGCTCATATTTAATGAAAAGCTGACTCTCACCGCCATTCTTTGAATTAACTAGCTCTGTCAAGATGGGCATCATACGACCCCTGTGCACTGCAAAGAAAGCACACTGATTTCTATTGAAGCCTTGCCAGTGTAACGTTGCGTGTGTGTATATATATATTAATTGGAAAAGAAAGACTTATGCTGCTTTGCAAAGAGTGTGAATTGGTATTGATTTTCGTACTTATTATTAACAGTCAAAGGTGACTAGTCTCACAAGGGGAAGAACGAGATCTCTTTTGATTCGATGGAGTGATGAAGGGGTAAAGGCCCTTGAAAGATAGGATGCTAAAAGTCCTCAAAGCTGTCAATATCACTTATCCTTCAAAATATAACATAGATCTAATGTGTTTCCCAACAGTATTGGTTTTGGTGGCAATAATACCATTATTGTGGAGGGTTTTGTCTCAGCAAGCAACGCAATCAAAAATGTTTATTTTATCTGCCTCTGTAGAGTCTTAAGTGAACTTGAAAGCTATGGCAAACCTATAAATTACAGTTTTTATTTCCTTGCCAAACAGTGCTAATAGCAGAAATTTTACTCATTTGTAGGGGGCATATTCATTTACCTTGGTCTAGTTGCTGTTAACACCAGTGCCGGGACCCAACCACATACTCTGTATTAATACACTATACCAGGCACTGTGTTACTGAGGCTCTTAGGCTGTGTAAGTAATGCTGCCTGCACTAATTCCCAATCCAGGAAGGTTTCTTGTTCACTTCTCTTAAAATATGTTTTGCTACATTTTACTCTGAAAAGATCTCTTTAAAGCATAAAAACTTAGAATAGGACTTACAACTGGGAACCATCTCCCCACAGGTGATGCATGAGTTGCAACCATGTAGATAAAAAGGACATTCAGAGTGCTCATACACATATACAGAGAGAAGATTTCTGGTAAAATCTCTAAAAAATCCTATTAGAATCAGTTTGACAGTCTTCAGACAAAAAATGCTAACAAAAATCATAGTATTGTTATATACTGCACATTTGTCTCTGGAAAAATAGTTCAAAAGTCAAAATAGTTAAAGTCATTCACCACTTGGGCTATATACTGCAATACACATACGGTATCAAAAGGCAACCAGATGCATAATACACTAACTACATTATACTCTTAGTAGTGGAAGGCATTTTTATCCTTGATGACTTGTAAAGTGGACATGCTTCCTGATCAAAACTCCTAATACTCCTTATAGGTGTAGCTGAATAATTTTTTAGTTTTTCTTTGCCATTTGGGTAGGGAAAAGGAAAACAGTTCCTGTCCCAAGACACAGTTTTGCCTATTATAAATGTCTAAAGAGGATAAGAAAATTAAAAAAAAAAAATCATCATTTTATTTAACAATCTTTCTCAATTGTTGACATGACACTGATAAAGAAAGCTTTGGAATCCCTATCGCTTGCCCAAACAATTAATGGCTATGCAGAATTGTTCTAACTTCTCTGTCTTCTCCCTCTCAACTCTGATCTTTCAAAAGAGCTTTTGGGGCATATTCCAGAATGGTACTGTCCTATGGGACAGATTCTACAGTTAATTTCAAAAAGTTTGCATCAGGCTAGCCCTTCTAAACAGACACTACAAAAATTACGAGCATTTTTCCTAAGATTTCTGTGGTTTCAGTATTAGATGGAAGGTCCTGCCCTACTGAGAATGAAGGGTTACAAACAAAACTAAAGATAATGGTAGCAGTATAGAATAGAATTCTAGCTACTACAGGTCAGCTACTAAGTTGTATGCTGAATATTTATTCACTGCCTATTGTATGCTGCTCTAGTGCCAGCACTATTAAAGCTGTCCACTTAGCATCAGTCATAGATTTAGGCATGGGCCCGTTCCTCCACTGATGCACTTATTGTTTAATTAATGCCAATTTATATTGTATGAATTAAATAAAAAAGATGTCACCAAACTGCACTACTAAGGTCTTGCATGCTATTGCAAGAGCATGCTTCATAAAGAGCACACAAAGCAAAATAATGAATTACATTTTTCATAATAAAACGAAATTAAAACAGAAATATAAATAGAGAGCTGTATTACAATTTGGGTTTGACTTTTTTAAAAAGCATCAGCCCAGTAAAATTCACAGAACTACAATGTACGACACAAGACGGGGATGATACCACAGACACCACAGACATGGAACAGCATGTGTTGGTGTTAAAACTTACAGGCACGTAAACTGGTGGAGCAATCATTAACAGAGACAGAAGAAAGTGGGAAGGCTCTCTCAAGGGTGTCCATGTTACTATGTACACTGCCTGACATGCAAGAGCAGTCACGCTCAGAGCGTCCGCAATCAAAACAACATGCCAGTTTCATTCTCTTGTAGATGGACATCTTGGCTATAACCATGTGTTGGATGGGAGGAGAGGAAGAGCAGCAGGTTAATGGCAAGGTTATATATATAACAAGGCAGCTGGAAGGTAATTTAAGGGATTTAATACAGGCCTTAGTTTATGTTAACAGTCTTGACCCAGGAAAAAAAATGCAATGAGATTATTGATAACACTTTGGCTGTAAGTTAAAAGTAGGGCAAAAGATAAATTGCTCTTTATTTCTGTTCAGTCTTATAGGGTGACCGCAGACATAGGGAAGAATTACTGTTTACAGTCAAGTGTTTGGATCAAAAAAGAACATAGTAAAAGCAGAGAATCCTAAGAATATAATTTTCCCTTGGCACAGTTAATACTACTGGACTAAAATCAAAAGAAAAATCTGAAGTTGCTAATCCATTAGATATTTTTGGCCTATCCTGCTTCCTGTAAAAATCAAAGACTTTTATATATCTCTATATATATGTATGTACACACACACACACACATAGTCTTACATACACACGCTCACACACACATAATACACATACATACATATATATACACATATATAAATATATTTATTCTTAAACATATGCTAATACTTTCTCTGTATTAAACTGTGCCAGGGAACTCCTCTATTGCAATAAATTACACATTACTAAAGAGTTACAAGATGTTCATAAAATTTTCTGAAAAATTTACTTCATTTACATTATATCTTCAGGAATTCAAATTAACTCTTGACAGAATACCAAAATTTGCCCATATAAGAGACACAACTAATAATGGTAAATATGCTTGACATTAAAATCAGTTCACAAATAAGGCATCACCAAAAGCACACAGAGCATTGGTCCGTTGAAACATGCTGAACCAATCATCGGCATGTTTTCTGCTCTGGATTCAAAGGTAGATCGAGAACCAAATAACTGAATGTCGAATTAGGGGATAACTCCAAAAGAAGTGCCAGTTTAGAATAGAACATTTATGTCCTGCAGTCATCTGAATGTCCTTGTTACATATTTCTAGAAATATACAGCATCATATTTTATAAACTCATGCATAATTACCTGAATCACAGGTGCATTTAAGTCTGAAGAAATGCAAAGGCCACTTAGATTGTTTCACATGTTGCACTGAACCAACACTTTTGGTAATGGTTTAGATTGAACTGACTGAATTATACCAAAAACAAAACAGAACACTGACAGGCAAAAACAAAACCTTAAAAGCAAATGCAGAAAAAAAGGTAATGTTTCTCTGGCCTGTACCTTCAGTTTAGGATGTCTTTTTTGCATTATGGTAATGACATTAATTTTATTTTTTTTTTCCAGTTTCTTAATGCCACAGTCACCAGGGAAGAGGGATTGAAATCGCTCAAATGGGTCAAGTCCTGTTCTAAGGCCTTGATGACTTGCCATACAGTATACTTGTCAAGCAAGGGTAACATTATGATTGTGGAAAACAGGCATTGAGGGAGATGAATGAGTGATCTCTTCAGCAGCGACTCCATTCCTCTAAAACTTTGCTCACATGACTAATGCCATGTTCTTTTAGCATCCTAGTAGAGTTATCTTAGAGCTGTTCAGAAAGTCATCATGCAGCATCAGGCTTGTTCATTGCATGGTACATCATTCCTCAGAGCTTGGCTTTTAGTAAGAAGGTTTCCACTGCAGCTTTTGATGCATACACATTCAAACTACACAGAAAATTCAAAACAGCATTTATTTTCCCATGGTTTCCCTCTGTCTAACTCTCCCCAACATATTCTTTAAAATTGAAAAGTTGGGCAGAAAAAGAAAACTGAAATATGTTATCAAAAATGTGGATTTCTTTCCATTATGCCTATTTTATTATTTTCACTTTAAGGAAATGAAAGAAAAATAAAGGGTATTTGTGAGACATGCTAACAGTAGGTGAGGTAAAAGGCAGGCCCATTTTGTTTTAATTATAGCTGTTTTGAAAGACTTTTTCTAATCAAATGCTGTAGTAAAACACACTGCTCAGAAATTCTCAACTGCTATGTCGTTGGTTAGTAACAGTCCCTGGTTTTCATTTACTTGTAGCCATATCTTGTCAACAGTCAATAATAGGATAGGACACATTTATGAAAATTAAAAGAAATCATCCTTAAGGACAAATAGGGTTGGGAAGGAAAACTTTTTGTACCATTTTCATCAGACTTAAACCAATGAAGTGGGAAATTTAAGCCCTTCTGATCAATAGGGGAAGGACTCCATGGCGCTTCTCAAAAGCAATGCCCTTTCAGGGACTGTTTTTAACTATTATCATCAGTTGTTCTGGAGATCATGCATCATTTTAATATTTCGCATCATTAACATGCAGGAAACAGGCTTGGACCTGGAAATATAAGTAGCAGAAAGGACTTGCTATAAGGGTTTCAACCAGTATATAAGCAACTGCATATCAGAGCAATACATTTTGGAAAGAAAACATGCTGTTACTCTTCATTCCTTTTATACAGTCATTGTTACATTCATACCAAATACAATAGTTATTTTCTTTTAAATAAAACAAAACATGGATTATTAGTAGGGAAGACTAGTGACAAGATCAAAGACAAGACAGAAATGATTTTAAATGGTTCAGCCACACACATACCATTTCCTATAAAACTTCCATAAACATTAACAGAAAATGGGAGTCATCAGAGAGACAGGGGGACCTTAAGAACAGCCTCTGGGTGGGTGTTAAATTCATTTGACACCTGTAGCACCTGTATAAGAATCAACTAATTTCTATTCATAGAAATGTTATGGATGTTGAATAGAACTGTTGATTGCAGCTAGTGAAAAATGTAAATTGGGACATAAAGAAAATCACTTCCCTATTTTCAATTGAATAATAAATGGACAAAAAGGAAGAACAGATTCTTCTACTTAGTATGATGACAATCCCACAGTATTTCTAAAATGAATTAGTAAAAATATCAGGGAAAGTTATCATGGACATGGAAATCAGACTACTTAAATAATTTACTGACAAAACAAGGTATATATGAACTAGTTGTTTTCTGATTTCTTAAGAGCAAAAGGAAAACAAAAATTCTGACAATTATTTATAAAGTAAATAAATACTTTTAAAAACTTTTTTGTTGCAATTTTTCTCAGAAGGCAATAGCCTTCCATTCTAATAAGGAAGGCATGTGCCTTAGATGTCTAAGCTTCTAGTAGTACCTTGTTTTCTGATCTCAAAACCTCAAAAAGTCCAGTCAAAATTTCTAGATTGTCTGGATCTGAGGTGTTACTTAGAGTTCACAAACAGTGATGGGAAATATTTCCAGCTGCAAAAATAAGCGAAGGAAACTGCAGATTATTCTCTACCTAAAATGTCAAGGAACAGCCCCTTTTTTATTTTTTTTTTAATTTTTTTAAAGCAAGCAGAACAAAGTATCCCTTCATCTTTGCAGATTTATTTTTTTAAAAACCATACAGTCTACCCAATCCTCGTATTCCACCCATCACTATAGCAGTTTTCCTTGTGACCTCAACGGTAACAAAAAGTAGATCTACGAGGACATCTAGTGGATCTCTATGAGATAACAGCTGGTTAAGAATATGAACTGGAGGTTTCTTGACCAGCAAATGGTAAAAAGAGGTCCCACTACAATTAAGAATTGAAATGCATACAGTGTCATTTCAATTCATCAAGTTCTCATGATCCACACTACGAGTAAAATAACAGCAGCATTAAAGGACGACCAGGCTGATTTGATCGCCTTTTAGCAATGCTGGTTACCATCATGAGACTGAAATACTGAAAGGACTTCCTCAGCACAATTTCAGTTTCCTGAAAAATACAGCAGCATATTTTAAACTGTTTGTGAGAATTTATTTTCTCTTAACACAACCAGCAAAGCTATCTCTTCATTATTTAATTTTTACAGAACAACTTCAAGACCACCAAGTCAGCTTGTTCACTATCATGCAATTTTTTGCTATCAAAGGCAATTGTTTAGTTGTTTGCTCAAATTTATGCAGTGCTGTTCTTTGCCAAAACTGTAGAAACAGCAGGTGACCTGAGTGGACATTTTGCCCTATTTTAGTAGCTATAAGAATGATTCACAGATTTTGAAGTAATGGCACATTTATAGACCAATTCATTTTAATTTTTGAATCTGATCATGACCTTTCCTTCACTACCTTAAAGAAGACTCTCAGCCAGTGTACTCTGAAAGTTAACTAACTGCATTTCTGAACAAACTGAAGCTATTGGGGAAATGGAAAAAAAAACATGTCAAAACAACATGACCTTTTCTTTTTTAACTCTCTTAGCATGAAAAGCTCTTTTATTTGTTTATTTATTACAATTTAAACTAATTTGATCCAGAAAGGCCTAAACTTAGAAACATATTTAAAATAAATACATTGTTTCAAATGAATCCAAATTACTCCCAGTATTCTGCCTCAAAGTCAACAGAATTCGTCCTTTTATCCATAGAAATTAGTTTCTTTCTGGTTTATTATTAAATATTGATTCTTATCATGCTGACCTGTTTCACAATCTGCGTTTTTGTGCTGTCCCATCTTTCTGCTGTGTCATTCTATTGGCTGAAAATAGATCTTTGGAGAAATTTCTGTTCTCTGTTTGAATGCTTTCTACCACAACAAGATTTCAACCCTTTAATGTAGTTTGCAGGCACTACAATAAGATAAATAGTAAATAATGATACTCATAATGAAGGCCATCACAATTCCAAGATGGCTAGGACTTTATCATGCACGTCCAGGAGTCTCAAATTTTCCTTGATTTTTTGCAAGATCCTATGGTGCGTACAGCTGAGAGGGCAAATATATCTCAATTCTGATTAAGACCTGAAGTGTTAAGACACAATAAATTTGGAATATCTGGTGAAATGTTGAAAAAGTCTCATAGCCTCGCTTAGTTAGAATAGCTGCAGTTATATGGTATGGTTAGCAGCCTCAATCTAGTACAGTAATGCCTCACTGCAGCTATGAAATCTTTGATCCCTCTTGCTGTTTGAAAGAACAAGCCCATATAATCCCAACACTGCCCTATCCTCAGCACATTTATTTGCAGTGCTTATATTTCTAAGCAGCAAATTCTTTCCATGTCCCAAATGCTGTGTTTATTTGAATTATCACAACTGTACACACTAAAAGTGGCTGACCAGAGCCTTCATAGATTCTGCACACTTTCAAGTGGTATGACCTAGATTGACATGAAGTGGTCTATAAAGTTCATATTCTATATATAATAATAATGTAAAACTTCACAGCTTAGGCACTGAAAAGTCAGTGTGGCTCTACTCACGTAATTAATTTCAAAACAAGCAAGCTGGGGAAAATAATCACTGTAGCTTGTTTCCTGTTGAAGGTACCTGTAGGTTTATACATTAGTTAGGCATTTAATTCATTGTCTGACTCTACCCCCATCTCCTTTTCTTTTTTTTTTTTTTTTTTTTTTTGCCAATGGGGAGAAAGGAGTTAGATAAAGACAGTAAAAGACCGCTGTGTTGCTCTGTGTCAGCTATGCAATGGAAAAGACAAAGTACAAAAAAAATTGAACACAGGTCTGACAATGAATTGCACTTAACCAGGCAAACAGTGCTATAGTGGTAATTACCCCGGCCTATCCGAGATCCCTAAAAATTCATGAGATTTCTCTAGAATCATTTCAAGGAAATGCCACTGCCAAGATCTCATTTTCAAATGGGGATAAAAAATAAGGTTGTGGAAAAAAAGGGGCAAAAAGATGGAAGAGGGGAAAACTGCTGTATTTTCTTCAACGTCACCCTAATCTCCGTGGGGGTAAACGATGAGAAACTTGTGGGTATGACGTCACTGCTACATGCAACATAAATAAAGAAAAGAACCAAAATACTGAACAAAAATACTCTCTGCTAGAGAAAGACAGGTTGGACCGCACTCTGGGCTACAGGGAACCCATTTTTACTCACAATAGATCACTATCAGTGTGCAGTTAAAATATAGTAGGGGCCGTGTTCCAAGGCAGCAAGAGGAAAAATAAATCAAAAGTTTGTCAATTGTCATAGATTACAAGAAATTCCTTCAAACACATCAATGTACACATGATATGTCCCCTCTGGGGTTCAACCCCCACCGTTCACAGCAAGTACTGTCACTGGAAAAAATATATAGAGAATTAGACCATAGCTGTTGCACAAAATGAAAGAAACAGGAGGAGTAGGTCATCCAGTTTAGAGATTTCATCCCAACGTGGCTGCATTTTATATAAATGTATACATGTGTTTGGCCCCTTGCTGCAAAAACTACAGTTAAATGGAATAGGAAAGAGATTGAAAACATTAAAAAAATATTAACAATCTGTGAATAAAATTTCACACAAGCATTTCTCTGGACAATGTGACATCAGCATTCGTATGTTATTCAGAGAGTGGGATGGGTAAGGAGAAAGGGATGGCAAAGAAACTGCAAAAGGAAAGCGAGGTTACTTTAATTATCCCTGGCCTTGTGGAAACATACTGATCTGCCCTGAATTATTAATATTAGGCCTAACAGGTTTGGACAAATGGCTATGTAGGTCAGACTCACGTTTAGACCCCAACAATACCACAAGCTAATGTTCAGACGGTATCTAAATTGATGTGCAACCTCAGATGCATTATTAAAGCATGTGGTTTTCAAGTGCCACAGGAAGCTGCATTAATTAATGCCACCATAATTAAGTTTTCCATGTAAAGATATTCTTTCACATTTAATTCACCTGACTGTGTCAATATTTTTACATACAACCTTTCATTTAATCTTCACATTTTCTGCATTCAGCTGCCTCTAATTGCTATGTTACTTACTAATTAAAATATATATTTAACATATAGGACTTCATATATGCACGTGTGACTATTTGCAGTGTCTTTGAAAATCAAATTGACGTATTAGCTGCTGACAGATTAGTTGACAGTTTCCTAATTCAATAGGGAAAGAGTTTTCTTAATTTACGCTTTGTTTTGGTTAGACTGCATTTTTAAGACCAGTGATTTGTGTAGCTTACAGATGGATAATATAGTTAAGAAATATAGTTAAGATTTTTCAAAAGTGATTAGTGATTTGAAAGCTAAGGCTAAGACATTTTATGTGAATAATAGACTGCACTAAAGACTTACCTTTTAAAAAAATCAGGTCCCATAAAAGGGATCTCGAGATTGTAATCAAAATTTGAGACACCCAAAATCACTAATTACTGTTGAAATTTTTCATTTATTTTTTTTGCTGATTGACGGAACTTTAAAAGCAATGCAATTGCATTATTCCTAATAGTTGTGAGCATGCTGCTAAGTGGAAGCTTTTTCAGCTGTACTGCGAGCTGCCAGCTATCATGGTATCTGTGACCTTATGTGTGTGTATGTAGGAAAGGAGAGGGGAGAGGGCAAATGGGGGGAGAGGCAGACGGGACACAATGAAAGGGAAATTTAAGATTTTACTCTCACTGACCTTTTTTTTTGCTTTTTCACCTGACTCAGAGGATTCCCTCCTTAGCATTCAGTGCTCACTGCAGCAGCTCTGACAGCTGCCTCCTTCAGCCTCAGTAACCCCATCATTTTGTTTCTTCATCTGTCCAACACCCTTTCATTTATTGGATGGATACGTGTGACCATGCCATTTGGAACATTTCCTAGTGCTACACACAGAAGTTGTCACTCTCACCTCTCCATGGCCCTACTGCTGGTAACATATCCATTGTGCTGGCTGGGTCACAGGATACTCTATTTTCTCCCTGGTTTCCTAGTACTTAGGAGGTTACATTGATTTTCATTAATGTATAATAAAGGGCTCTTGCCCTTGATACTATGAATTCCCAATTCCTATCTTCTAACAGATTTCAATGAAAAGTGTAGATCTCACATTAAAATGACAGATCTTCGGGAATTTTTTTTTTTTTAATCGGCACATATGCAAAAGCATATACTATGTGAAGGAGGGGTAGAGAAGAAAATACAAATTAAAAAAAGGTCTTTTTTGACAGAATCAGATAAAATTAAGCAGGTAACATATTTCTCTCTAACTGTTGGGTAATTCAGAAAAAAGATTGGGTTTGAGAGTTACAGGCACCCTGAGGCATCTGTAACTGGCTTTACCAGAACTTATTCAGCAGCCTCATTGGCTTTGGCAGCAGTTCAAAGGTCACATTCTCACATGGATAAACTGTTCTTGAACAATTTTTTTCCAATATGTTAGGCAATGCATACATTCCTTCCACATCAAGCATGCTTTCCATGTGCTTTGCTCTCCTTGTGGCTACTGGGAGGATAAATATAATTTTCTGTCAGTGTTTCAGCTGCTTTCTCTCAATTAGACTATGTTCCCCACTCCTGATTTTGAGGGGAGTTTCTTTAAAAACTTGACGTATTTTTTCTTTTTAAAATAATCTTCAAGAATTCATCAATTTCAGGCACCTCTTAAAGGCAGAGAAGGTCCAGTTTAGGCTTTCTTCCATCCTCTAAGACAGTGCAGTGATATCACTATGACTGGATCTACAAATAAGAGTTTCTTCCCTTTTAAAAGTAATGGTAAAATAGACATGATCAAACTCTTCTGAGGTCTTTCAATTTACCTAATCAGTACTTTTGAACAGAATGATCTTTTTCATGGCAGAATACCATGGAATGCACATAAATATTCACACATCCATTGCGAAATGGATCCCTGAATCCTTTTGATATCAGTATTAGAAACAGACACAGGTCACACACATCTTTGGCCAAAATGTGGTTGTGATAGTTCCTGCAAAGAGTCCTTTCAAAGTATATATGGATAAAATGCTAATTTCTATATATTTATAAAAATACAGATGCAAAGTCTGATCTCAATTCCAAAATTCAATTATTTCTTCATGCAAAATTTTCCAAACCATTTAAAAAGCAGACCTAAGAGCCAAACTAAATCAAATATTAGCATTACAGTTATGGAATCTTCTAAACAGATATATGTAAGAGGCACTAATATTTAATTTCTTCGAGAAAATCCGTTTCTCCAGTAAAACTGATCATTTATTTCAATAAGAATTTATTTCAATAGTTGTATGATGGAATATTATTCCCTAGTTTCTTCTTTTACAGAATTATGTTCAGCAAGATAGACAAAAGTTCTTTACAGAAAACTACTGAAATTACTGGATTTCTGCATGGTAGGAATGAGAACAGAACTCACTGTTATCTCATTCTTAACTCAGAAACCTCCACAATTAGATCTAGCTTGGTTTAATTCTTCACATATTGTTAGCTTTGGACCCTAATGGAATTTTTAATGAAGAAACAGGTGCAAGTGGTGTGAAATGTAATAAAAACATATGGACTTCAGAAATGCAAATGGCACTTACTAAGTTACTGTGCATTTAGTTCTTAGCTTTTCTGCACCACTGTGTAAAACATGTAAACACATGTACAGATATTCTTCAAGGCTGAACAGTTAATGAAAATGAGAAGAAGGGAGCGATAGAAATATTACTTACGCCGTTTGCAGCCACATTTTTTTATCCTTTTGGGATCCGTGATGTCATCATGACAGGCCTTGCAGTAAAAAAATGCCCTAGAGAGAAAGAATGGAAAAACTGACACATTTCTTAATCCATACAAATGAAATTAGGCCCACATTTCCTCTTGTTGCGGTGCCAAATTAATGAAACATGCCAGCATGAATTTCCTTTAATCTTTGAAAAGGTTTAGACATTTAAAGTAGGAAATATTTGCTGCAAGACCACTCATTTCAAACATAAGACTCCAAATTAGTGTTTTATTTACTATACTTTTATTTGAAAAGTAATTGGGAGAAGGATAATATATATATATAAAAATAATGAATTCTCTGTTCTTATTGGATATACTAGCTGCTTTTTTTTTTTTTTAAGACTGTCTAGCACCCTGGGCCAATTTTTCAGCCTGGTCACAAGCAGGACTTAAATTTGGATACAATGAGATATTGCAATGAGATCAATGTGACAACAACATCAGATGTGCTATTTAAAAAAAAAAAAAAGAAAAAAAAAACCCCACAACAAAAAAACCCGAAAACCAAACCAACCAAAAACAGAAAGAGAAAATGCTATCAAAATAAGTTCCCAAAGGAACACATAAATTAAAGAACTGAAATAATCTTGATTCAGATTATTTGTCTTTTATATCAGAATAGAGCAGAACCATTTCAGTTTTGAACAGACAAAAGCCAAAATTTCAAACAAAAATACACAATTAACAAGGTGCACCATCTAGGTTTCCATTTGATGCTTTTGGTTATGAACTACTCTTGTATCAAACGGCTCACCACTAGGTGAAGCACAAGGAGAACTAAGGAAGTGAAAAATGGTAAACATTTGACTGTAGATGAGATTAAAACAAAATTCCAGTTTAATAAATATGCATCAGACTGCCCACAGGAGAGTTTAATCATGCCTGTCAATTCAACATGTCATATGAGGCTGTTGTGACACTCTTCATGAGGATCACGCAGCTGGTCTCTAGCTGGACAGTTACATTTTCCTAGGATTCTTCCTGGCATAAGAAATTAAAAATACTTTTTAATCTGCTGAAATTTCCCTGTACTTATCCATATTCAGGATATGTCAGCTCCATGCCTATCTTCCAAACCCCCTCTCCTTGCATACTGCTCAAGAGAAATTAGCAGTAAGAGCCAAAGGTGCCACTTTACAACCACCCATGGATTTTGCTGACAGTACTGATCATAGATTTAGGATGGTTGGATTGCTACAACAATATGGAGGTCACTGGAACAGAACAATCTACAGTTCAAAATATAAAAAGAAAAATAAACAACATTAGTACACAGCCTCTGACAGTTCAGCTAGGATGATCGCTACTAGTTCTCTTTAGATTAATTAGTGTCCACCACAGGTGGAACTATATTAAAGGAAATGTTCAGAAATATGAACTAGATGCCTAATTCATATAGTTACAAATTAATCTAAGTTGTTTTATACCTCTGAATAATGGCCCAGGTAAAGAGGCCCATCAGGAGAAAGGTAACATGTCTAGCATATGAGATATGGACCAGAGAATACAAATTTAAATTTGCAGTAAGACCTCACTGAATGTTATTAACATTTCTAAAATCAAGATAGCATGCAAGCTACTGATGGAAGATATAAGTCCTAAATGTAGCAGACTTAATTTCTCTAAGAAACTTCCAGGAAGAATGCTCTTTCAGACTGTGAAATTGTCTTACTATTTCCAAAAAGCCAAATGTAAAATGAAAGTGCCTTCTCTGAGCGTTTGTATTCTTTGCTGCAGAGTCTGGTCTTCAAAATATTCACCTTCCAACAAAAAGAAAACAAATTGCCTCCAAGGAAATGAGAGTAAAATACTTTTCAAACCATGAGTCAATGTCAAGACATAAGCAAGGAGGAGAAAACTGCCTCCAATTTTGACAATTTCTCCCCAATCCAGCTGTAAGACCCTCTATTGAACAAGAATCCACTATCACAAATATTCCCTCACAAAACTTCACGACACAAATTGGACATAGTTCATTTCTACAGATCACGTTTCTGAAGTCCACTGCAGGACAACCGTCCTGAAAAGTACCTTTAATCCCATGCACAATGTCAAGAGCAAACACCTAAACTGACTGCTGTAATAAAATTATCCTTCTATATAACTGGGTTGAATTAAGTGGATTTGAAGTATGTGGATTTCTGATGTTAGTATTAACATGCAAATGGATAAAGAATAATAAAGATGCAATTGATATAGTTTGTATGATATTTAAACACTCAACATTTTACATGAAACTATTTACCTAGGCATGGTTGTTTCTAATGTGAAACTATTGTTCTAAAAACACACAAGTACTTCTAGCAAGAAGAGTAATTGAACACTGCATGTTATATTTTATTGTGAAATATATATTTGATAAATATGAATAGCTTTAGTCTAATGAGCTGAAATTTCGCCATTAACATGTAACACAAAACCAGAATAATTTAATTTGAAGTTCAGGTATATAACATGTTTAATTTTGCTTTATTAAAAAATCCTTCCCCCCCCCCAAAAAAAAAAAAAAGACTTGAATTTTAGAACATTTTTCTGACTCTGATCCATAGCTTCAAAGGGTGAAATCAACACTTTGCATATTTGGGTTTGTTAGTTGAAACACATCTGATAATAATTTGCTTTGCACAGAACAGCTAAAAACTGTGGTAAGGGAGGCAGCACATTTCTAAACAAAGCCTTCTGTAAAAAGCAAGGTAGAATTGGGAATTTTATTTCAGTTTGCTATTAGATAAAATGTGCTAGATGAATGATGTGTAAATTTTCTCTAAACACATTAATAACAGTCAACTTCTCCCTGGTAAAAATGCTATGCAAGGTAATTTTTACTTACAGTCTGAAATAATTTCATAGGAGAGTGTAAAATGCCTTATAAACGGAAAAAAACCCCAAAGCCTAGCATCTCAGTAAAGGAAGGTGAAGACAGTTCTGAATATTCAAAGGGAGAAAAGCACCAGAGAGGAAAAGAACTAGATGCTGAAAGACAGCGTACCTGAGGCAATGCTGCATGCAAATACTCCAAAGCTGGTGCTAGAAATATGAGAGATCAGAACTGCTGTTCTGTATGCTTCACCTAGCCAAAAACTATCTTAGCTATTTCAACCAAAAGAGAATTCAAATTCTCAGTGATTTTGCTGTTTTGATTTTCTTTAAATATTCATGGCAAACAGACATTGCTTAAATATTATTTTCACTGTAATTTAAACATAAAAAGTTTAGGACTTAGTAAAGGTTATAACTTGAATATTTTGCTATTCTAAGTATAGGAGTTAGTTAAAATATCTACCTCAAGGAGAACATCAAGTAAAAATCAGATTCTTGATAGCATGACTTTCAGCAAAACTACAAATTATGGGGAAACAGCTGCAAATATTCCTTTTCTTCCTTATTTTTTCTTAATCTTACAGACATTGAATAATTATTTAAAAAAAATAAATTTTCACATTGCTCTTTTATTCCTTCCAAGCACATTATAATCCTAACAAACGAGTGTACACATCTTTGGTCCTAAACACAATAGCATAAACCCCCTTTTCATTCACCCCAAATCTAATACAGCCAAGTACAACAACCCAGTGAAGTTGTCTACAACTGCACTGTTGTAGTTTGATTTATTGTTATGAGCCCATAGAGTATGTAGTTCCAGTAAAGAAAAATGACAAGAACATAAATATTTTTCTGCTAATGCAATTAGTGAATGAATACAGTAGCTTGCTCACATCAAATACTTGCTAGAGTCTGTGTAAGCAAGAACTACTCTAAACCTGAAAGTCGGACAAAACTGTAATCTCTGTCCTCTCTCAAAGTAATTCCATTGAGACAAATTAATTATAGAGAAATCGGATCAAAATATTTTACATTTTCTAGTAGGACTCAGCAAAAAAACCAACACCTCTTCATTTGTTTTCACATCTGCTGTAAAATTATTTCATTTCTTGATATTTAGGACTGTAGTTAAGAAAATGGCATGCACACATGGTTGGTTCACTAGAGTACCAACTCAATTCCCACTGAGAATCTTTAAACAGATAATAATGAAAATTAGGTGAGGCATTTACATTGTAAAGAAAAAAAAGAAATTAAATACTATATGTTTAAATTTAAAGATAAAATATATTAATTACCTTTTTACTTCTTTGGCATCACTTGCAATGAAGAATCCTAGAGTACCTTCTTGAATCTTGACATGGTTTCCAGGATTGATTAATATACTGCTCAGTGAAACAAGAACAAAAACAACAAAATCATAAGTTTAAATTACTTTTAACTGAATGTTCCAAAACAGTTTTATTTGGTTCTGTTATAGGGGACCCACTAGTTAGGAAAGGCTGCAAGGAAATTTTAAGCCATTCTTCCTTGAAATTTCCAATCAAATAACAGTTTTACATGCTTTTTACAAAAAATGAAGTTTGAGACAGTCACATGCCTCGGCCTATAATCACATTATTTGTTTACATCTGTTTTCTTGGTTTTGCATTAAATATAGACTACACAAAATAACAAAGCCTCTAGAGACATGATGTGTGAAGCTGAGCATTTCAGCTTTCTTGGTCTGTCATGCAAAGTGGTGAAAAATTCACAATATGGTGAAAAGGGAAGAACCAGCAACCACCACTCAATAACAATACAAAATATCATTTATGAAGCTAAACCCTTTGATGCAAATTTTTGCCAATTTCTAGTGAAACAGAATGTTAATGGGACCCCTATCTGGACATATAATATTATTGTTTAAAATAATAAATACACACATACACTCAAGGGGAATGGTACAAGACAACCAGTCACGATAGCTGAAAAAAACATAAAATGAATAGAAGATTTTTAAAACACTGCTGTGCAGCCATGGAAGAACAAAAATAACCCAACCACACTGACAGAATAGCCTGAGCTAAATTTGATGAAGGAAATTATAAACTGCTATCAAGAAGTGAGGTACTCCATGTCTCTCTACAAAATATCTTTTTTATTTTCATAGTAATTTAACACTAGATTTTAGGTAAGGCAATTTAGTACCATGCTAAATATGAATATACAGATATAGATGTAAATATATTATTAAATATATGTAATACAACTAAGCTTTTGACTTGCTAAAACTTAATAAAGCTTGTCAAAAGTTCTCTCTCTTTTGTCTTTAATTAAAGCTGAGCCTTTGTAAGTCAAAATGTAGTAAAGGCATACGTATGCAATTTACAGTACATAAAGACTACCAGCAATTTAAACGCTTGTGGATTTAGCAAAAATTGATTTTCGGGGAAGTATATATTTACGAAAATAAATATAGCACAATTCTGAACAGACACACATTACTAAAATTTGAAGGTCAAAAATCTTTCATGTTATTGTTAGGAGGGAAAACGTGTCTCAGCAGATCTCTTATTCCAGATGTTATTTATTAACTATACATTAGTAATAAATTAGTGTGACAAAAAATATACCTGAAAGCTTTATCATGAGCACATTGTTCTGTGTGATTACACATGCCCACAAGGCCCTATGAAAAGAATACAAAGGCTGCAAAATAGAGTGCTCATGAGTTAGGAATTAAAAGGTTGGTCATGCAGCCATAATGCAGCCCCCATCATGTAGAGGTTATGATGCAGTTCTTAATTTAATAGCCATAAACTACTTTTTTCCTCACAATCTGGAACTTCATTCAGTGGTGTTTTACTGCCATTACTCCCGGCATGGCTTCATGTAGTTTATCTTTCTTTAAAATCAGCATCATATTTTTCTTATGTGTTTTTCTGCAGTGTTCATCACTATAGCATGCAGAAGATTCACAAATACATAATTTATACTACAAGAAGAATGAAGATACAGTATTATCCCATTTTACAGATGAGAGATTAAGTCACTATGAGATATAGTAGCTATTAATTTGGGATGCCTAAAGGCCATTTTTTGTAAGTATTTAGCATTGCATAGCTCCATATACACCTTCTAAGGACTTTTGCTGTAAGTTGCTCAGCATTTCCAAAAGCCCAGCCTCTGGTTCTCAAAATAATAAATACTTAATCAAAAGTCATCTGTAAAAGGTTTCATTTAAATTATTAGCTCACTCTCACCCAGATATTTTGTGGCAGAGGCTGGAACAGAAATTAAATCTCAAGGAAAGCATTTACCCAAATATCCTTCCTTTTCCTTCATTCACAGTTTCAAGCTTTGCAACAAAAAGGAAAGGAGAACTACAGAAAATGGAAGTCATCACCACAGAAAGTAGGTTCATCTCCACAGCACACTTCAGTAGTATTGCAAAAAATGAAATGTGATGGTGTAAATAACATCTACATTATGCACGCAGATAAATGGGATGAATTAAAGTTGCACAGCTAACCTTCACACTTGGTATTTCTTTGTCAGTGTATTGGGCTTAATGGTTGCACTTGCAACCAAAACTTTTACCTAATGCAGTTTTAAAATGCAATTTCACAGGTTTTAAAATGGAATAAAACAGATAGGAAAAAAACCATACAATCTCACAAGAATTTCTTATTATGAAACCAGTCACTCAAGTCACAAACGGGTTGGAAAATTTAGATTCTTGTACAAACTTCTGTCACTTGAGCCAACAGAGCACTTACTAGCTGTTACAGAGATACCTTAACAGGCCAGCACTAACGGAGACATACACTCTACCAGTGCACTCACAAAAAAAGGCTGAGACTGGCCTATCTCAAGCCTGTGAGCCCATGTGAGCCTAGATCAGCCCCTTCTCAAGAACCAGGAGAGAATATTTCTGCTGCTAACTCTCCAACGTCTTTCTGCCAAAACTTTCTATCATGTCCATAACTGCATCCATGTTTCACTCTACACCTTTCCTCTTCCCTGTCTGCTAATCCTTAATCTGTCATGATGCTGAAAATTTAGCTGTTAAATTCAAAAATCTTCTACAGATACTAGTCTCAATTATTTCTACTTGCGAAAGTGTTCCTTCTAAAATATGCGAAGACTTGCAATATGGTTAAGTTTGGATATTTTTCTTAGGCACAAATGGGTACTGCTCTGTCAGAAAAATACTTTTTCTGTCCTTATTTTGCTCTTTGCCCTTAATCGCAGAAGTATTACAGCTTTTCAGTGAAAACAGATGAACACATTTCTTTAAATAGACCCACCTTTTTTTTTTCCTCATCCCATTCTTGGAGAGAGATCAACCATACCCAAACAGTAAAAAATCCTACCAAAAGCTCAACAACTCAAACTCCACAAGCTGAGGTAACCAGTAGATATATAAATGTTCACTCCCCCTCACAGAACTTAAAACTTTACAAAAGGAATAAGCAAATGAAGCAGTTCTTTTAAGAGGCAGTGAACATAAACTCAAATCAGAAGTAACTGGCTTCATTTAGGATGTAATGTATGTGAGTATGATTTTGTATCTCAAGGTTTTCTGAGACACATGAAATCAATTCAGATGGGTCAGTGCGCAGACTTTATTTTTGTCAGATCTTATACTTCATTCACATATAGTTATTTTCACAAATACAATGTATTTATAGCCACAAAATATAGATGTGATCACAGTTAATGCAGTATGACCCCAGCAGAAAAATCTTCTCTTGGGAACAAAAATTAATTTGCCCCATCACTGTTATTGGCAGAGTTACAGCAAAGCCTCATAAAGCTTTGGGTTTATATACACACTGATATTTAACCAGAGCAAAATCATGAGCAATTTCTATTGAGTCTATATGGATTTAATAAATATGCTGCTTATTAAAGCAGCAATTGAATTATTTCTTATGAGACCTGCAGTGTCATTAGCTAAAGTTATGCTTTGATAAGCACTCACTCTAATATGTACAGCAAGGGAAATGTTTTGAATTAAAAGAATAGAATATAGAGAACAAAGAGGACAGAGAAAAATAAAACAGGCTTATGAGCATACAAAGAAGAACGCATCCATCAGTTATTTGGAGATGCATGTATCTGTTTAAGTAGCTCACGAAAATATGCATATATATATATCCCCACAGTTGAGAAGATAAGTACATGGCAAAGTAAATTGGAGTTTTAAGAGAGAAAGCTTCAGCTAATGTCTCATTTTTATGTATCTCCAAGGCTAGGGAGTTTTGCAGATATAGGAAGATGTAGGAAAATGGAAAAAAAGACAGAAACTCATTACGTTTAATAGCAATATATATAGCTAATCCATATGCATTCTGTGCCACACACTGGAAAAAAATGCTGTTGAAAATTACATCCCTGATTTTTCCAAATATATGTTTTAAAAAAATAAATTTATATTTTATGATAATGTCCTAAATCAACTCATGAAATCAAGCAAGGAATGCCAAATACTTTAACCCCTTCTCAGATCTTGATCAAATTTTGTAATTTTATAACATTTCTAGTTTAGGTTACCTCAGAAACTAATCAAGTAATAGCAAGCTCAGAAAACTTCTAGTCATAATTTCCTTAACAATTCCAGTTCCAGAAATACATTCCTCAGGATAAAGCTTTTCATGACAAGACTCACATGTCACTGTGAAAAAAAAGATTATCTTTTTGACTCGCTTGCTCCTTCATGCACGAACACTTAGAACACCTGGCAATTACAGCCATGTAAATTGAATATGTGTAAATTAAATATTATTTAATGTGTTGAACAGGAATTCAATGTACTTCACCAGCATGAACATAGGAGAAGCCAGTTCCATTACTCTATGATAATATAACAAATTGTAAGCCACTTGTGGAACGGAATACGTAGTTTGGAAATCTGTTTTACACTTATCTGATGTCTAGCAAAAGTTAGTCCATTTGCTTAGCAAGATTCACTAGGCGACTAGTTGCAAGATCATGCATCTAAAAGCAATGAAAATGTCACACATCAAAAATGCAGAAATTGCCCTTGAATTCAGTTGTACTCTCAGGAATCACAGAACGAACCATAGAATGGTTCGGGTTGGAAGGGACCTTTAAAGATCATTTAGTTCCACTCCCCCCGCCATGGTAATGGGTATTTTTCACTAGAACAGAACACTCAAAGCCCCATCCAATCTGACAATGAACACTTAAAGCTAAAGAAAGAAACAGGAGCAATAGTATCTATACAGTTGAAACTGAGTTCCCAGACTGACTGAAATATAAGCAGGTGAAGCACAAATGGGCATTAGTGCATATTTGAGATGCACAGTTCAAAAAAAAAAAAAAAAGAAAAATTCAGATGTGGTCAGAAAAATTCTAAACGAATGCTTATGGATCTCTTTACATAGATTGTTTAACAAAAAGTTAAGACATGATGACTTTTTCATTTGTCAGTGGAGAATAGGTATCTGTTAGTAACTCTGGCAGTGTTAATTGTGATCAATTTACTCACTTGCTGGATTATATCTTTCAGAAGTTTAAGTGTACATGCTACATACAAATATCTGTTCATCCATTCTTATTTACCTGAAACTACCCCAGAACACGAGCATTGCTCAATACCTTTTCAGTAATGCATGGATGATTCGCTGCACAATACAACAATATTGTGACCTAGATAAAGAATACCATATTATGTCTTCCCTTAAAGCATTAAAAGTGAGCTAAAGTTTTTAATACTAATTGCAGGTCTTCCATGTTTTGCTGAACTTAAAGATACTTGATGTAGAACCTGATAGTTGGAGGTTTGAACTGTAGGACAATTTGTGAACTGACACTTTGGAGCAAGACTAATTCCCTCCAACTATTTATCTTTCACTCATTTCTGCTGTGGCTGATTTGTCTCCTGCTTTGAAATACCATACGTGTTGGATTCAAATTATTTTTCTTGGGTTGAAACAGCATTAGAAAGCTTGATGGCTGATATCTTTTCAAGTTATTAGAATATATAAAGCAAGATTTCTAATAAAGTTTCAGTGTACAAAAATTTCAGTAGAAGATGGAAAATATTTCCTGTAGCTTTCCATAATATTCAGCTATCTTCTATGTGAACCACATGGAAAAAAGAACCAATCAGCTTTAAAGTTTGAACCATCATTACACTGTATGTATTTATTGGTAGGCCACTTGCTAAGTGGCAGGCTCCACAATTTGCTTTGCACAGCTTGAAACTGAGTTGGTTTCCATTACTGCTGAAGTTGTAAACGGACATAACTGTGAACTCTTAATCTAGACATAGCATTTATACAGTAGATGACTCTCAGATTTGTATAACTGTCTGTCTGCTCTGAGAAAAAATGAGGGATCTTATTAAGATAGAAGAGGTGCAGTAAAGGTCTTAAAACTGAGCTGACAAAGGCATGTGGAGATGCCCAGCAAGTACAGCACAGAAAATAGGCAAGGGTAAGAACATTTTAGCAGCACTATATGAAGACCAAAAACTGGAAGACATAGATAAGGTCAATCAGTAGAGAAGTACACTGGAAGAATTGTTTTATGAATTTTCCATGTCGGCAGCCTCAGTTATGTACTATTCTTGTTTGTTCTTACTTTCAAGGTTACATTTTAGACAGCACTGAAGGTGGGATTCATCTCATCTTAGAATGGAAGCTGCTTTCAATAACTGTCTCTCTCTTCCCTTGCAATCATGGACTAAGTCTGGATAACTAAAAGGAGATTACATATCTAAAGTTTAGACTGATAAAGTTAGGTGAGATGAATCCCATTATCAGTGACCAATTGAACAGTTCATCCCAGCATCAAGGAAACTTGTCTGATTCAGTAACGCTCCCTTTTTTTTTTTTAAGATTTATGGCTACCCTTGCAACTGCCATCATCCTTGTCTAAAAAAAGAAAAGATCAATTGTTGAATTAAATGTAACACAAACAGCAAAATTTGGACTAAACATGACAAAAGCTGTAACAACTCTGTTTTAAACCTTGTGGTAGATGTACTGTACCATTCCCCATGCGACTGAAACAGTAGCAATATCATCTAGTAATCAGGAAGATATAATATTGTTTAAGTACTATTAATACATTATCTAAAACAAGACTATGTGGTATTACTGACTATAGCTACCACATTTTTAAATAAAACCAGCTATTATTCTTGATTGTTTCATGCCATGCCCAGATGAAATGCATCACTATTAGCATAATGCCTTTTAAAATGCACCATGTCATTCACACAACTATAGAATTAGAATTACAAAATTAGTTTGAGACAGTATTTTTTGTTTTAGGGTATTTTTTGAAGTGGAGTGTGAGGGTAAGTGCACAAATCCCACAGCGGGAGTTGCGTGCATACCAGCTTCACACTGATTGTAACTCATAAGTATTGCTTCTTTCTTCTGGGCTCTATCATTGACGTTAATTCAGATCCATATTGCTCTACACAGAAAAATCCAGTAAGACACTAAAAAGAATACAAGGCAAAAGACACAGTGCACATTACATGCTACCATATATTAAAGCTTAATTACTACAAGCATATAAAAGTTTGCTCCCAGGAGTTAAGTTCTTTACAATAGCAGCTACTAAGTCATGGTCTACAGGATATGCATAAGGCATTTTATTGGGATGTAGTCCAAAATAGTTCAATGGTGCTGGTAAATTCAATACACTTTGAAACAATTAAATTATTCCTTCTGGTTCCAGAAGTGATTGATTATCAGTACAATGAAGCAGCACAATATACTTTATTCTGGGAGCAAGCAACTTCACTTGGTACAACACTTCTTCATATTGCTCATCATGCCAGCGTTAAACATGCCTTCACCACATGATAATATATACTTAAAAGCAAGAAGCAAAGTAGAGGTGCAACAACTGCAGATCCTTGAAGATGCTAAGTGTTGCAGTAACTTCTCTGCAGTTGGATCATATCAATAATACCAAACTGTCAGGAAGCCACCTCTCTTTTCACACATCTACTCAGAAACCACAGGAGAATAATACTAAAAATTGAATAAATATAACAGATACAACACACACAACAGAACAGACATGGAAATAAAGTTTGGAGAGAGTGATGGAGGAAATCAGTATGTCTGGACAATGAGAATGGGTCTCCAAAGAGCACCACTGTCAGTCAGACTGCTATAGCGATTAGCAAAACAAAGCTAAGAGGGGGAAGAGAGATGAGGAGAAGAGAGGATATGGAAGAGCACATCTTATTTACTTTCATCCAAACTAATAGCAGCAAGATAGAATGTAGACTAGAGGGGCTCACAGCATGGTATACCAAAAGAAAATGCAAAACATGCCATCCCAAAGGAAACCAAAACAGAGAAACAAATACATTCGGTAACAATTTCATAAATGATCTTAATAAATGTCATTAAAATGAATGTGACACTTAGTACAAACGATCCATGGCACTTTCACTGGAACAGTACAATAGCTTTAATGAATACTGTATTATGAAAAACAGGGCTCAAAATAGGACCAGCGATGCAAAGAATCAGGCATTTGGTTGTTGTTAATGGAAGGTGAGACTACAAGAGAACATAAACTACTGTATTGTAAGATGTGTTTTGAAGGAAGACTCTGGGAAAAGAAGGACATCAATGAAGGTGTGAATATGGAGACAATATGGCAGCACAAGGGCTGGTATAGACGAAGTATACATCGTCACGATACAGTACAAATGAAAAAAGAGGAGGAGAGATGTTAACAGTAAAGTCTGCTTTTCAAATGCCACAATCTGATACACCAATGACTCCACAAGGGGGGTTGGGAGGGGAGAAAAAAAAAAAAAAGCCTAAAAAACTTAGACTGTTTTATTTTGTACTTCCTGCAAAGAAGTTAGTGCATGAGTCACATGAACCAATGGAGAGACAAAATGCTATTCTCTCTCCTCTTTCGGTTTGGGGGCTCATATATAAATATACACACAGATATATATATAGACAGCTTAATATATATATGTATATATGTGTGTGTATATACAGAGAAAGATAGACAAAGATGTTATCTTCCTGTGTTCTTGGCAAGGAATTAGTCCTGAAGTTAGAAGGAGTGGAGGTAGGATTGAGGTTGGAAGGAAAGGTAACGAAGAGGGCATACCGCTTTCGGCTTCTGCAAACGACAAGAAAAAAATTGCAAATCAAACACTTTGATAAGAAATCAAGTGACACCAAAGCAAAAGCAAAAAAACCCTTTATTTAAAAGTCTTCAAGGCTCAAAGGTTTTTCTGCCGAGAATGAGAACAAATATATGGATAGACAAAGAGAAAATTTAACAAGAGGAGTAAACATGGGGTGCAGGAGGGAAGAATCCTGGTTAGGCTTTCCTTCTTGCTTACTCATGTGGAAAAAAGAAAAATAAGGGGAAAAAGGAAGGAAAAATATCTCTAAAAGGGATTTCAGATGAGGAGTTTGAATGTCTGCATTTTGAACTGTTATTTTTTGCTATCTATTCGGCAAGCTCTGCTGGGACATTTTCAGGTTGATGTTCCCCATGTTCCTTCAGCATTTTTTCTACAGAAGAAACAAAACCTCTCTACAATGAACTAAGACAGACCATTTTTTAAGCTAAAGTATTTGGCTTGCATGAGGGACACAACAACTTATTTGCAAAATGCTTCCTGCTCTTAATAATGGATCATAATATTCACAGATATTAGAGATGAAGGAATGGCTGACTCATATTGTGACCTAGAACTACTAAAGTGCAGACTTTAGTAGCTGGTCAGAGACCTGATAAATTCAGTTGGTTTGTAAACTCAGATGTTTCTTTGATAACTGAGCAGTAATTTAAGCAATATCAATTATATAAATTTAAAGGTTAAAAAAAATCTAATCATGGCTATTTTAATGAATCCTCAAGATACCTTGATGAGAAACAGTTGCCTAAAAGATAAACGTACTATAGATACTTTATCCATTATCTGAAAATGAGTTTGTAATTATCTTATCTATGACTATATTACCTATATTTAGGCTTGAAAACTTTTAAATTCTGCTTTCAAGCAATCTCATAAAATCATACATTGTTTATAATTAACAATCTAATACTGTTAAAGCTTGTTATCAAGGTGTGCTTACTGTTTTGTGCAGCTTTATTAGGAGTCAGGGAAAAAAAAAACAACTGCAAGCAGGAAGCTCATTGTACATTAATATTAGCTTGGATAAAGTTCTGATGATTTATAATTACTATTGATCTCAAATTCCCTATGGTAGGGTTAACAGAACTTGGCTGTAAATCAGAAAGCTTTAGAAAACCAGCATCTAGGAGACTGCCTGGGAATAAAAAAATAAGTGCATTGGTAAGTGAGTATTTATGCCATTCTACATGTAATGAAGACATTAAGAAAGTCAATGAAAATTCTGCCATTGACTTAAAATGGTACTAGGATTTATCCTTAACCCTAACTTGAAATTTAGAGAGGGGATTAGGAAATCTAGAATGCCGTTGCATTACTTTTAAGAACTGCACACACTTCTGAATTCACTTTGCCTTCCTTTAGCTCTGAGTGCAAAGTGATGAAGGCAGGTGAAACTCATCTTAAATAGAAACCCCCTGTGTAAGTAAAAAAATCAGATACATAATGTACTTATATAGACAGTCTATTATGACTAGTAACAAAAATTAAACAGGTGGGAGTAAGATCTTCTCATCTCTTAGGCAGAAAGTATGCTTTGAAAATTTACTTTGCCCCTGAAAATACTGGTTCTGCTATGACAGGAAATAATAGCTCTTAATAAAAGGCTGCCACCTAGATAATATTCCACATTTTTATTTATATTTATCGTTGTTGCTCTAAATAGCAAACTATGTTAAATGTCTCAATAGTTTTACAAAATATGAATCTAAACTATAATCATAAAATAAATCAGTACATATCTATTGTTGGTCACTCAAAGAGTGACAGCTAAAAGCGTACCATAATCAGTTCTCCCTTCACCTTTATGAAGAATTACCAATGAAGAACTTAAGATATGAAGTAGAATAAAATATTTCCAAAGTCATCATCAACAAACATCATTGGTAAATGACAAATTTTTTCTTGTTCAAAGACAGCTTGCACTTGTAAACCAAGTTATTCTAATTTTTATCTGAATTCCCCATCTTTTCATTTAATGAGATGCAAGGAAACATAAGTATACCTAAGAAGTGAGAAAGTGAAGTTTTGTTCCACTGCCTTTCTGATTAGACTAAAAGGCTCCAGCTCAGAAAACCACAAGTGTGTATTTGAGTTGAAGAGCACAGGAACAAGTAGAACAGTAAAGATATGCTGCAGGTAGCACTGTTCACTGAACAGTGACTATAAAATTATCGCTGGTTAATAAAGTCAGTAGATATTGCTATGGATCAGGGTTATAAGAAAATGTGAATATCTAGCTTATGTGCTCTCCTCTTGTTACATATGTATTCACAAAATCCAGCTGTTACCATCCCTTTCTTAGTATTGTTTCCTGCAATTTTTAGGCTCTTTTTTTTTTTAATACCAAATCAATTAATTGTGAGCTGTTACCTGCGTGGCTTTAAGTAAGAAGGAATATATGATTGTATCGCATTGTGTTACTTTTTGTGGGATCCTCTGCATCACCTTGTGATTAACAACTCAATCCAACTCCCACTGAAGTTAGTGGAAAGAATGATATGGAAGCCATGAATTATCTGTTATTACTGAAAAAGACTGTAATATTAGCACTTACATCAGTAAATGACAACTGAAATAATGACAACCTAAAGTTGGGCAATAATTCTTAGGAGAACCAACAGAAACCAAAAAAATTCTAATATTGGAAATACAAAATCTGGTAAATAGTTCCACTGCTGTTACTATCGTATTTTTCTTTTTTCTAGGAAGAGATTACTATTCAGAGACAAAAGAATAATAAATCATTTGCTTTACATTAGATAATACAGAATGAGATCATTCAATGGAAAAGTATTTTAAGAGCCCATGGGAGCTGGAAACATTAAAAAAATCAGATATTTAAAAAAAAAAAAATCCAGTAGCACATACACCACTTCACATATCACTTTATAACATTGGAAAGAATCAAGCAAAACCAAACATAGGGCATAGAAATACTCTTATAAACAGTGGAACATTGCATTTTCCATGTCAAATGCCCAACATAGATTTTATAGATTTTTTTTAAATAAAGAAAAATGACAACATATAATAATAAATATTAAAATAAACTTTCAAAACCTCAGAAATTGTGGCATGAGCTCAAATGGCAGAATTGGTTCTCCTGTGAGGAGAAACAATTGCCCTCAAAAGTTTTAGGGAATTTGTGGCCAAAATAAGATGAACTAATATGTATCATTCCAAATTTACTACAGTAGTACAGAATATAATTTTTGACTGACAAAAATAAAATTCAGCTCAGAGTCAGTATTGTCATAAGTTTATTATATGTCCCTCCACATGTTGCAGAGCACATTTATAACATTTTTGTTTTACAAAAATGAATGTTGTGCAAAGCACTGATGGACAAATTGGTAGAAGACTGACTCCAATGTTTGCTTGGATTTTTATGGATTTTTGTACAAAAACCCCACAAGAAACACTTTTTTTCCCGCCTGTGAATCTGTACTAATAATAATGAATGTTTTTCTTTTTGTTGAAGAAAGGAGTCAGCCAGTTGGCCATTGGAAGGCTAAATTAATCTTTTCCCGTTTCATGATGTTATTCATATATGAAAGTTTTGTCAGAACAGATACCATATAAATATTTTCTCCTGTACTTCTGTTTATCCTGTATCCTATCTAAATTGGTTCTTCCAAATTAATTTAAATGAAATTATTATTTTGAGAATACACATAGCCATAATGATTTTAGATATCACATCTGTTTTCCATTTTTCCATTTTCAGTAAAATAAGTTGGACCTCCAATCAAAACTGGTAGACTATGAACAAAATTATTGTAAGTTTTTAAGTTACAAATGAATTGCACTTCTGGAGACAGGACATATGTATCACTGTCCCCCCACCTTCTACTTAATGTTCTGACTTAAATTAATTTTAGGGAAGAAGAAAAGGCCAGAAAAAAGCCTTTCGGCGCTATGTGAAATGGTGTAATGTGATGGCATGCTAATTATACTCTGAAATGTTTAAAAAATGTAAGAATAGCTATGTTCATTCTGAAAAAAAAAAAAAAAAAACCAAAACCAAAACCAAAACAAAACCAACCAACCAAAACTAAACAGGCAAAATTCTTGACAGTGCATTCCAGAACTTCAAAATTTGTAGGCAGTGGACATACCTGCTTTCTCGTTTTTCCGACTTGTATTCTATGGCTATCATTAAGAGCTTTAGTTTCGCAAACACCAGTCTGCAGGAAGAGAAGAGGCCAAGAGTCAGTCCTTTTTCACAACCAACATCACATTTGTAGACATGGCTGTGTGGTATTATTTTCTTTCAGAACTTACACTAAGATCTCTTCCCATTGTTTTAAATTAGGTATACAAAGAACATATATTTAAGGTCTTTCTATTTTGAAGATAATGAACACATATTTTTCTAAAAATATAAACTGACAAGTTGAGAACAGCAGCATAAGCACCAACACTATGTTACTAAGTCTACTTAAGCATTAGTAACAAAGTTATGATATACAACATGAAATTGCATTTGGCTATCGCTGTGGATATCTTGAGGAAATTTTTCCAATCTTTGCTGGAATTCAGCCATGTGTTGATTGTAGTATGCATTGCTTAGAAAATATGTATGTACTGAACTAAAATGAGAGTACACTATTAATAAGTCAATGTTTGCCAACCACTGTCACAGAGGAACAGCATGACTGGAAGCAATTTCTGACCAATATATGGGAAGTACATTCTGATAATGTAATACACATTTTTTCAGTTGTAAAAGTTCGTACAGGTGGCTATTTATTAAAACAATTCAAGGGCAGGGCGATATTAATAGACTTGCAGAACTGTGAGTTTGCACAACACCATTTGCTTCAAACTAATAGGCTCTCTGAGAATAAACAAAGAAACAAACCATTTTTTTTAAAAATAACTAGAAATCATTTTCCAATTTCATCATTGAAGTGTATACAAACTCAATGCTACTTGCTTCGTGTTCTATGAATTTTTCACAAATTATTCTAGACGTCATCTTTCAGTTAGATGGCTGCCATCTTCTGTATCATACACTAACTTTTCCAGAGCTCACTTCAGTGTTATTAATAATTTTGTATATATTTTGAGAATATTTATTTAAGCAAATCTAAGCAATATTCTGCATAATTTCCATCAGTCACATACTTAGCAGAAAACAAGGAATTGGCTGCTGAACTGGTAATATTCCATTTCTATAATAAGTTTCAGAAAACACTGTGAACAGTTAATTTCTGCTATTTCTTCAGGATAAGAGATTAATTACAGATAAGCATGGATGTAGGGGCAATGCTGAGGCAATGTGCTGCATATCACATAAGGATATATTTAATAGACTTTATTTTGCATTATTTCAGTTTTGCAGTGTAATATTGAGTATATTTTTTCTTCAAAAATTTTCCTTTTAAAGGATTGTAAAAGTAGGTCTGTAGTCTCCTTGTCTGGGGAGGCAGGTGATATATCAGTATTTGGGAAGTAACACAGAAAGACAGATGGGGCAAAATTAATTTTTTTTCAAAATCAATTAAAACTCTCACTCTACCCCTAGAACTCCAGCCAATGTCAGAAATGGGCAGACAAAATCCTGACAGTTACTGAATTCTTGATTAGCCCATCATTTCCCTCAATATTCACAGGTTAATGAAGCCTATCAGCTTCAAAAAAAAGAAAAATAAAATAATCAATTTTACGACATATTAACAGTAGAGTACCTTATATGTTGTATTAAGACTATTATGTATCTGTTTTAAAAAAGATGATATAATAAAATACAATTTCATGAGGTGTGAATGTCAAGAGTTCTAAATCTATTTTTTAATTTTGGTTACCTACATTCTTTCAGGAAACACACTTAAGTTCCCCTCCCTGGTCTTCTAGTATTTGATAATCTATCTATCTATATCTTCCTAAAAAAAAAAACAAAACAAAACAAAAAAAAAAAAAAACCAAACCAAAAAAACCCCAAACAACCCACAAAACCAAACCAAACCAAACCAAACAACAGCAAACCCAACATAAAGAGATAAGCATAATGCTACCCAGTATTTGGCATAAGTATCTCATTCTTATCTAGATATTTACTAAAAATATTTAAGTGGTAAACTAAATAGGTTTACGTGCACTAGGCCATGCAATTAAACACGAGGACGAATAAGTCTCACCATTTAACTGTATTGTGCAAATATAGTTTGATATGATTAAAATGAGAAACAGAAAGATCTTATACCTGCTTTTGTTCCCCAGATACATAAAGAACCTTGTAATAAGAAGTTAGAACAATTTTTAATCTCAAATTATTATGTAGAAGTCCACAAAAATTGTCAATGACAGTACACGAGGCATTAATTTCTATTTTATTTTCAACTGTCAGCATCATCTGCTAACTACTGCTGAACACATGGTCAAGAACAAAGGCTCTTAAGAATTTGAATCTGACTGTTTCTATCTACCCAGAGAGAAATAAATTGTTTTTGACACTAAATCTTCCTTATTTACTAGTAAGACTATCATTGGCATAAATTAACCATAGATACCTGCTGTATTATTTGCATGTGGAAGTACTGGGATATTTAGAATTTAAAGAAATTGTCATTCTTCTTTCTGAGCAGAAAAAACCCATGAAGATAGAACCTTGATTAGTTCTTAATTATTTAATTTCGTACAAAACATTTTAAAAAAGGATTTTAATTAGAAAATCTACTGGAGGGAAGTTTTTTCTTTTCAAACAAAATTTTGATTAAAATCTCATACACCATAAATCATTTGGGTTTTTTCCTTAGGGTCAGTTTTAACATTTTTTGCTGAACTAATTTTGACAAAGGAATAGGTACTTTCTTCAGGAGAGAAAAAGTATTTTCAATCTACTTTCCTATGTTGGTTCAGCTGCAGTTAGCAAAAGTATTTTGATAGAGGAGAAATCACATTGCTATTCACCTAATGAAAAATATTCCTGGTAAAAAGTAGTATCTTATAGTAACATCTTAAGCTGAGCAAATTATTTGCAATATCAGAATTCTTTCATAAATATATTATTTTTGTCTTCTTTTCAAAGTATTTTTTATGCATATTGTCAATTGGTGCTTTCTTTGGTATTTGTGTTCCTGAGGAGTTGGAAGTATGAGAGTATCGGGTACTTTACTTTTCTGGAGCAGCAGTGTCTAAAACCAGTGCAGTCAATGAGGCTTGTACAGTGGAGTAGAAATTATCATAATATATATTTAATAATCCAAATATCCCTTTTAAAGGTTTGTTAATGTCAGGTTCAACTAATTTCCAGTCACATGGAACTGGCAAAAGCATGGGCACCTTCTGCTTTCAACCTACAGGTAGGTTCATCCAGATGCATGCATTGCTCAGGCAAGAAAAAAAAAAAAAGCAAATATTCCAATAGTAGATTTTCACAGAACTATTAAAAATTTAAAAGTAAGCACTGATGTAAGTGGTTATCTGATCAAGTGTAAAATGATATGTTTGTTAGCAAGATTATGGGGATCTTGTTGAAAAATTTGAGACGTATTTTACAGGTGTCTTACTAGATCATTACATGCACTTCTACTATTGGCTTTACAATTGCTGGACCTTTTTAAATATGGTACAGAAGAGCACATGACAAGTTAGAGGAGGAATCAAAAATCAGAGATGCTAAGAAATGGAAAGCCACTGACTGAAATCTATCACATATGTAATACAGAAGGCACTGGTGGTGTTGCAGTATTAGTTGCAACTCCTGTAGTTTTAAATAAACTAGGAAGAACTCATTGGCTACCAGTACTAGAAAATTTGCTCAAAATGTTTCATAAATATTTGTTTTTCATTAATTTTTTGTACTCCTGTCCTGCTAAACAAAACTATAATTCCACTGTTCTTTCTGGCTCCCATTAAAACTGATCATTTTGGAATAAGAAAACTAAGTGAGGATATTGTTTCTGTAAGAGCTTTACTGAAGGTTTTAAGCACAAAGAAACCAAGCTTGCTGTATAAAAGTGGGTATTGTTAGTTTTCTAGGTATGAACAGGAAACATGGCTGCCTTACATAGAGAGTTTTGAATTAATAAACTGAATTTTGTCCAGTAATTACTAACCCACTAATTATTGCTTGTACCAAGTGTAGTAAAATCCAGGTTATCCAAAACCATGGTATAAGCACTGGTAATGGTAACATAGGCCTCCATACTTTAAACGCATTAAAGAAGAACGAACTGTGGGAAGCTGTAAGGCCTCTGTGTCGATCTATGGAAACTTTTCTATTGAAGCAGCCTTTTCATACTTGTGAAGAGGTTGCTGTCCACTGAGATGAAATTAGGGAGCACAGTGGGACCTTACAACACCTGTTTTCATGTGCTGGCTCTTACTGTCTCCCAGGTGTGGCTGAAGAGACTATTTAGCATGTATTCATTGGCTGGGTGGAGGCAGTGGAGGTGGCCAACCTTTTGCTGGGGGCACTCAGAGGAGCATTTCTGAGAGTGCTTGGACAAAAGTGTGAAATATAGATATGTCTGGCAGAATCAGTTGGAATCTGATTTTAATCACAGTCAGAAGATGGAGAGCTTCATTTAAAGCCATGTCAGTCTAGAAGCTCCCTTGTGGCTTGGCCACTACCTGAGCTGAGCTTAGATTTGTTGAGTCTAAAATTTGACACACATCTGCAATGTTGAATAAAATCCTGGGTTTAGGAAAAAGCTCTTAATTTAGCAGGTATGGACTGATCCAGCATCACTTTTTCAGAGAGGCAGAAAACTGTACTGGTCATATTACGTGTGGCTTAAGTGTCAAAAGTGCCTAAGATTTACCTCACCCTCTGAGACAAGTCAGAAATCTAGTTGAAGAGAATGACACAAAGATAGAAGGAAGCACTTGACAGTAACAGGTAGCCCATGCTGTCTTTGTTCTGTGAAAGACTGGCTTAATTTGGAGTCACTTTCAGACTAGGAAGGTGCTACTACTATGAATATGTCCAGAAGACAATCTGTTGTGGACCTGAGAGACAATGCAGACAAGTGCTGAGTGTCACCTACCTGCCTAACTTAGTTCCCCTTACTCAGGACAGTGAAGTTTCTAAGACTTCTGTGATTAGCTCCCCAAATGGTCCGTTATAAAACCATACAAAAAACTTCATGACTAATGTCATATATGCCATAGTTATAAACCATGCAACAATATGGTGCACAAATACAGAGATAATGACATCTCTATAATTTTGCCTTTTATTAAAACACAGCTATGACATTTGGTTGAATGAGTGACTTCTGAAATAGAATCAACAGCAAATGGGCCCAATTTAACATATATTAAGAGAAGTAGACACCTTTCATATGCTGTTTCCACTGCTAGGTCAAGTGTGAATCCATAGATGTGCTAGCCTATTACGAAAATTTTGGGGTGGAGAATGGTGGGCCTAGAACCTCACTGAAGTTTAGCCTTGCAGTAGTAAATATTAGAAGGCTCACTAGAAGACTCTGCGCTAGTGGGGAACAGTGTGGTTAATTTACTCTACAGTCATCATCACACAAACCTGATCCAACAATATCCAAGGGCACAGAATGATAGGAATTACTTTCATGAATTAAAAATGTATTGGCCAGAATATGTTCACACAGTACACACACATATACTCAGAGTTATAAATAAAACTTGCAGACTGATACTAACTTCTATTTCCATCTAATTCTTCATCCTGGTGTTGACATCAAAAGCTTGAAATTCTTCAAAAATAGAATGTCCCATCCCCACTGAAAGAGGAGATGTTTCCGCACTCTCTTTAAGTTTGTTACCCAAACTGTATGGCAGCCTATTTACCAAAGAATCACATTCCAAGATTGGCAATGAGGACCAATAACCTGAGGAAGCAGTACATCTCATTTAGTTTGAGGGTTTTAAAATGTCACTGACTGCATGAATTTTAAAAGCTAAATTACAAAAAAAGATCTCAAAGTCTGTATATTTTGTGGGTAGTTGATCACACTAAGCCTGTCCACTGATTTATTTCCCCTTCACAAACCAATGCAACTGATTTTTTGCTGTCCTTTGGTTGTTCTGGAAATTGAATAGCCAGTTCTTACAGTAATGAAAATACCTATGCATTACACTCATCAATATGTAACGCTACATTTTAATTTTCAATGTGCTTTAATTAACCTGAATTTAATAGAGTTATTAAACTGTTGGAAAATTTGAGATAAATCTTTTTCTTTAATGTAAACTAGGAAACACAGTTAATTAAGCCTCCAGATAATCAAATGCTTGAGGAGAGCTCCAAAGTTTAGATATGTTTCTAAATGTTAATAAATGCCCTTTATTTATTGATTATTTTATCTCAGCTCTACCAGCACAGTTAAATGACCGTCAGCTTTATGTCAAATACAGTCTCAGTCACATGTTTCTAAGAACTTGTTTAGAAACTCAACTATGTTTGACAATGGTTTGGTGTGGAGATTTAGTATTCATGATTGCAGTTAGTGTAAACAGCACAAATTACCATTCATTCTGAATATAACACAAATTTCTAGAGTATATTATGAGATTTTCTATTTCAAGATATTCAGGCAATTTTTTGTGCTTACAGTAATAACAATTTTCCCTCCATAACCTAGTCACAGTCTGGTTAACGCAGCGGAGAGATGGATTGTGAGCCCCTTCATTTTACTAGCAAACTGAAGACTGGGCTCTGTCACAGCTATATCCCAGGGAAAGACAGATTTTTAAATTGATAACATTAATCTAAAACTTGTTTCTCCCTCATTCTTATGCCATAACCTATGTTTATGCCACTGTAAAAATCAGAAAAGGTGGAAGAAGTGAGAAGAGTTAAATCAAAATCATTCTCCTTTACATAAGCGATGATATCTTACTTCCTCTATTTCCTCCTCTAAGAATGGAGTCTGCAGAAGTTCTATGTTATCTAGTTAGACATCAAGCTCCTCAGAATAGGGTCTGTTTCTTTTTAAGCATTTGAACAGTGCCAAGCAAAAGCTGTCCAGACTCTTTGTTGTGACCTTTTGGTACAGCTGTAATGAAGAAAAATGCCAACAGAAGAGGAAATATGACTGTGCTAAGCTATCCTGACTACGTTTGTGGCCACAGTATTTATCATAGAAACCTTGTGCATAGAAATCTTTCATTCATGGAATCATTCAAGGACAGATATAAGGATCTTCAGTCTCTATAAATAAAGTTGTAGCATAGCTTATGCTATGGTTATATAGTATGCTTCAAATACTCGTTTCTCATTACAGAACAGGCATATTTTTTCTGACATATTTCACTTGTTTAAAAGTGGTTTGCAACCAGTTCTACAGAGCTCTGGATACCACACTGCTTATATGATCCCATTACATCTGCTTCAATTAAAGAATAGTTTCCTTGGAATGGGACATAAGCCAAGATGGTGACGCTGACAACCACTGTTCAAAGAATGGGAATCATTAGAAGAAACAATAGGACAGCACTTACGAGTAAATAACTCAATTTAAATGGATTGCTGATGAATTTGTTCAACACTGTAAACATTTATGTTTTCATTTACAATCACTTAATTCCAAATCTCTTCTGAAAACAGGCATTACAATGTTTGGAATACTTCCATACAGTGATTACTTTAATGTTTATTTTCTTGGATCCTATCTGATGCAGCAACATTAGGACTGTAGCAGACTGAAAAGGTCTCCTGCAGAAACCTTAGATTTCACTCGAGAGAAGGCAAATACTTATGGAACATTAATATGTATTTCTACTTACTCACAAACTGCAGGGAAGGACAAACCCACAAAGGCACTAGACAGATATTCTGTATACATTTCATTTGCAACTCCTTCCAGGTAGTATTTCTGCCACGTATCCTCCTCAATCTAAAACAAAGAAACACAGATGCAGAGTTTCTGAGTAAAAACAAAAGCTGTCTTTAAAATTTGCAAACAACTGCTTAAATTTGAATCAGATTTTAACAAATAAGTCAGAAGATCGTTTTCACAATTAATATTGCTTATTTTTACAGGATTTTCTGGAATGCTCAAAAAAAACCCCAAAACCAAAAAACCCCAACAAACCACAAACCCCTCCAAAAAAAAACCAAACAAAAAAACCCAGTCCATGTAGTCAGTAAATCAAGTATCCTATGTAAAAATAATACACTGCATTCTTGACAAGCACATTCGGCACGAGGTGAAATAAGGTTGTAGAAAGCTTGTTGAAAAAAGTTTCCCAATTTTATCATTCTGAAAATTGTCTAGTGAAATGGTTGCATTATATTGTTATTTGAGTCTCTAACAATGTTTCAATTATTTTCACCTTGTTTAGAAGTTGATTAGCAATCAAAACTCATCATTATTTTTTTTTCTTCTCTGCAACTATAACTAACAAGTAAGTATAAGAAACATATAGAAACAATTTCTTCAATGGTTATCAGTGCTTTAGGACAACAACTGAAGAAAACTTTTACTGCCAAATTCAGAGATCTGCTACTGTTGAAGGTATGAAGGAAAACAAGTCAGAGGTGCTACCATCAAAAGATCAATGCATTTGCCTAAGCAGAAGTTTCTAGTGATACTGGAAATGTGCATGCAATCACACCTAGCTTCCAGCTGCTGCCCTGGAGTCCATGGATGCCTTGTCATATCTATAAAGCTTACGTCTCAGACACTTTATAAGGTCTTTTAATTAGCATCAAACACCTATATTAAGGTAACTGGATCCAGCTGCTTAGTATCGATCAGCAGGAACAGCACTATATATTCAGTAGAGCAAATACAAAGCTAACTGATATGACAGGAAACATGGCGTACGTTGAAGCTGTTCACCGTTGAAATCCCAGTCCTCTATACCATCATTTGTGCCCTCATCCAAAGTTTTTTTGAGATTTGACTGTCATTCCCAATGAGATCGTCCTAGGCAAACTAGGGAAACCACCACAAATATGCAGCCTAAAAATACCTAAGGCTTCACATCAAACAGTTGCTTCCCTATGTATTAAATCACATTAAAATAGAGCAAAAATTTCAACCACAACAGGACATTCCTGTGTGCAATAATCTTGCATGTAATCATACTTGCAAGAATTATACACAGCACCAAAAATGTATGTATAATAATACAGTATATATATAATTATCGAGAAACATCAATTACTAGCCAAAATAATGCAATATATTTCTTTTTTTACATTTTACATTACCACATTTTCATTAAGCAGAGTCTATTTGACTACATAGTAAATAGGAAACAAGTAAAAAGAGAGTTTAAGAGATTAAAGATTTTAATTTTCTTAAATAAGGCACATGATTTTACAGATCATGGAAATATTTATCTTGCAATTTAGTTCATGTCTAAAAGCTATATTTCATTTTTACAAAAAAATAAAGAAGCTTTTAGGTCCACTGTTTAGGTAGCCCTATTATGGTCCTCATCTTACAGAGCAGAAAGTGAGACAGCGTTGAGTTTAGATGCAAAGGCCATAATGAGAAGGCATTTTTCTTAAAACTATTGGTGGAGATTTGCAAAGCTACCCGAAAAGTTGAAGTACCAAATACCAACTGATTTGAGAAGGATTTGGATAACTATACATCTCTTAAACATTTCACAGTTTGTCGTCTTCTGACATCCACAGCTTTTCCCAAAGCTCAGTAAAGAGATGATGATACTAATCCTGCAGCAAACAGAGCTGTAGCCAGGCCCAGTGAAGGATGGATCCTGCAAAAAGGATGCTTCAGGAACAGCCATCCTCATAAATTACTGCAGGTAAGGCTCAAGTGCTTTAATCTACACTGCTGATCGTCCTTGTCTAAAGTCCCAGAGCCAGCGTAATGGCAGCTAAGTATGAGACAGTTTTGGTTTTGGGGTTTTTTTCCCCATTAGAGAGAACTCTCAGCATTTCAGAAATTCTCATCAAAGAATTCAGTCCAATAAGATAAACAGCTTATTATTGTTTTAAAATTTTGTGCAGCTACACTACTGCCCACTACGTCAAATGATGGTCAATGATTTCAATGGCATGAAATGCCTTATGGCAGCAAAACACAGGCCCTTATATTCTGTATGGTAAAGGCATTATGGTATGTTAGGAGTGTGGAGTTTCTTATGAACAGCAATATAATTCCAAACAGCAATATAAATGTACATCTCTGTCAGTATTCAAGAAAATAAATTAATACATGGAATGTGACTTGGGTAAAAATGTCCAAATTAATTTTTCAGCTATTCAGCAATAAATCAAATTAAGAAAATCACCTTTAAGCAACAATTTGTCTTTGTCTGTAGTGTCAAACTACAGCTGTTTTAAAACAGCACTAAAGCAAGACGTTCTTGTATAACATACAGAGCTTAAAGGAAATCTCACCATGTAAATTCAAAAAAGAATAAAAATTTAAGATGGGAAAAATTACATACTCTAATCACCAGTTAGTTCAGGTCTGTGACCAACAACATGCTCTATGCATTTATACTGTATCCAGCAACTGACTTTCTGCCTCTTAAATTTAAAAATGAACACATGCCTATACAGATATCATTAAGACTTTTTTTCTAAATAATAATTCTATTTTTGCTTTAACTGGTTTGTTTATATTGTGTCCTTAGTTGTACTTATAATTATTCTACTCTATGCTTCTAAACAAGGTATAATCAGATGAAGATGTTAAGTGTTTAACAAAATTTTTAAGTAATTGATATTTTTTAATTTCCAATTAAATCTTTAGGAACTTTTAAAATCTTATTTCCTTTAGGAAATAAAATTATATGAGCACAAGCTGTAAAAGTAAACTGCATTTTGAAAACAAAAGCTATAATGGTTACGGAATCCTATCATTCCCCAAGAGTCTAGAACAGATTTTTCTTGTTTCTTCTTATACATTTTTATTAAACACTTACTATTCTCCAAAAGTTTTAAGTTATAATTCGGTATTCCATATTCTTACTCCAGTTCCAAATCATGAAGCTCAAAAAACCTGATAAAATAAGTATCCTATAGAAATGCAGTGATGTTCCTCTTCCTACTCCTTTTTTTTTTCCTCTCTTCTGGAGAGCTGTCTTCATTCCCTCTTCCCCTGCCTGCAGGTCTCTGCCCTTGACTCTGCCTCTTTCTCTTTTCTACCGTATCATTACCTAACATTACCCACAACACCAACAGAACTGTTTCTCTAGGCTAATGTCCTGTATACGTTGCTTTCTACTTCCCTCTTAACTCCTTTATCCAAATGGAAATGTCCGCCTGCCCAGCTGCCACGCACTAGAGGATGTATAGTCACCAACTGACAGTGCTTTCACTCATAGAGCTCTTTATCTTACTTTCCCATCAGCTGTGTTACCACCTCCTCTTTCAGGCTCATGATATGGTTATCATCTTTGCCTGCTTCAACCCAGTGACTTATTCTATGCTTAAATCATACAGATGTCTTGTCTTCCCACTAATCAGGATAATCTGTGAAAAAATGTCTAGATCACATTAGAAAAAATTTCACCTTTAAAAGCTTAAAGAGACATCAAGACCAATTCCATGTCAAACTAGCATTTTATGGATAGCCAATACTAAAAAAGTGAGGGATGCAGTACTGTCATACATACTAAGCTCAGTGAGCAAAACCAGGATTATATTATTAATTACCAGCAAATAAAGCAACAGCCATATTAAAAGGCTTCAGAAAGGGAATTACAGCTGAGCCTCTACGGTTGCAGAAGCAAATGTCAGGAGTGCAGTGTCCTAACAGCATAAATAAGAGCTACAGCTCTGCTAATTGTCTAACTTAAAGATGCATTTTCACACCATGTCTGCACGTGGCTTGTATTGAAATGCTATAATCATAATAATGCTGAGCTTTTCAAACTCTTTTACAATTTAAAAGCACCTCTTCCCTGTAATAGCCTGATCCACAGCTCACTTAAACCACTCAAACCTTCTCTATCGATTCTGAGATGCTTGGGATCATTGTCTGAACAGCACAAAGCAGAAAGAAACAACAGTATGTTTTTACATAATGATTTAAGCTAGAAAAAATAAATAAAAATAAATTTCAGATTATAGAATTGTTATGTTACATTATATTATTACACTTATATTGTCATATTATTAAATGTTACTATTT
This sequence comes from Grus americana, assembly GCF_028858705.1. Classification (NCBI taxonomy): domain Eukaryota; kingdom Metazoa; phylum Chordata; class Aves; order Gruiformes; family Gruidae; genus Grus; species Grus americana. Next base: position 26,440,837 of record NC_072858.1, read on the forward strand.
CTTTCATATTATATTATATTATATATTATTTTATAGTCTAATACCAACTTTCATTGGTATTTGGTGCGACGCTGTGACACAAATCTCTCTTGGACAAACAATTTTTCAGTATTAACGAAAATCTGAATTCCACAGCTATTTTGACAGGACTTGCATAGTATTTTATATAAGTTTGCATTTTTATCCTACAGGCCAAGTACTAATTTGGGATTCACCACTCTTTTCCCCATGTTAAACGAGTTAAAAGGCACTCTTTCAAAATAAAGTTCTACAGAACAGAAGGATTGGAAACTTTTTAAGAAACCAGTGAAATATCAATTACAATTAATTTATTTCTTTTAAATTTTCCTCTTCTGTTGATAGGCTGCCAGGTAACCAGTTACTTTAGTTCTGGTGAAGTAAACAACTGCAAGAATAAATTGCAATATGGAGATGTTCCAAATCATACACTCCTTGACAAGCGGGCTGCAAACAATCAAGAGAAATTTCTTCCATAGAAATTGCTTCACCATTCAGAGACCATGTGGGATGCTAAAAGGGATTTGCATTGTGTTATTCTTCACCACACACAGAGAAGTCATATTACAGTTTCTATAACCCTTTTATTTATGTGAAGCTTGCAAATGTTGCTGATCAGCAACCCTTTATATACAGAAAACAGATAAAGTGCAGGCTTGGTAAAAAATGAGAGTAATGATAGCGAGGACATGTTTGTAACTTATGGTCTATTTTGTGGCTTTTTCTCAGATTGACACCACCTGGGGCTGGGAAAAAATACACATCTACATTACGTGTTTCTCCTTTCTACTTTCTTCCCTTGCTTTCTTTTCTTTAGGCAGATGGTTTTGTTTTGGAGAAAGGAACTGAAGATCAGATCTACAGTTAACTGCTCACCCTTAGTCAAGGGCCAAGAAAGGACTGGAAAAAACCAAACTTATTCACAAAGCAGTGATCAAGCTTCATAGGCACTGGTTAGTGTTAAATTAACCTTCATGAAGTGATTGGAATGTTTAATATATGTTCTGTTAGTGTACCATGAAATGTTGATTAATGAATTTAAAGAATGGCTGATATTTGGGATGCTGTAAAATGTTATTTTACAATAATGGTAATAATAAAGATGATCTTTGCATTTTCTCTCCACCTGAACTATGACATTTTCCCTGGGATTTCAAAGACAGAGATGGTCACCTGCCTGGTATTTTTTTTAAAGGCAGTACCTGCTGGTCTGCTAGAAATGAAACAATTATTAAGAACCTCCAGTGTTCAATATTGCTTTCCTAATTCCTTGAGGCTTGCAGTTACCCCGAATTTCAAAAAAGTTCCACAGCAAATATAATCAGTTTCTCCCATAATCCATATCATTAAGGTACTAATTTCAAAACCCTTAGTGAGAAAAAATACTTTAGTACTCACTATGTTCTTGACTAATTAATTTAAGCTTTTGTGATGATACTTTAAAGTCTGCTGCTGCAGTTAACCTCAAAAACTGAATCCCTAAACAAATCTGACTCTTCACAATGGGCATTTATTTTCCTTTAAAATACCAAACCATACCTTGAGTGATTGTTGTCCAGTCCATCTGTGGACTTACTGATACTTATCTACTACTTATACATACTTATCTAAACATCACGAGTAAGTTGCCAAAACTTAACTGTTAATGTAGAGATGAAAACACCTGTCCCATATCCATTACAAAATGGATGTTTCACATGTCAGTTGCCTGAAAACAATGGGGAATAGTTAAATGTTATGTAAACTTTACAAAAGCAAAAAGAGCTGAATTTGGAGTGTGTTTGGTTTAAGATGCTACTAATCAACGTTACTACAAATGTCATTTGGTAAAACTATGAAAGTTATTTATCTGGTTAGTGAAAAATTACACCTAGGTTTTAGCCTACCTGAAAATATTGCTGTGCTTACAAAGATGAAAACAACCTTGATTTTAACTTGAAAAATGAAGAAAAACCTACAGCAGTTTCAATTTTACAGTTACAGAGATAATTTTGTTACTGCAAATAAGTACTGGTCTATCCTATTTCAGTTCCTGACAGCAGAATCTGGATACTTGTATTTTCTACCTTTGTACCATATGGACTAATACAGTTGAGACAAAGAGAATTGATTTCATTTCAGTGAAAAGTTTTCTGCGGTAAAGCTTTGCTTGTTGGCTGAACAAGCACATTCCAGCAGAAAGCACAAATCTATCTTGACTAAGTATTGTGGGTTCCAGGAAGTCAAATGTGTTTGTTTAGCTCTGGTATCAGGCACCAGGCTTCATCTCCTGTTCATTCTTACCTCTGTGGATAACTGCCAGTTTGAGAAATTAGAAATTTAGATCACAGAATCACAGAATGGTTTGAGTTGGAAGGGACCTTAAAGATCATCTAGTTCCAACCCCCCTGCCATGGGCAGGGACACCCTCCACTAGACTGGGTTGCTCAAAGCCCCATCCAGCCTGGCCTTGAACACTTCCAGGGAGGGGGCCATCCCCAGATTAAACCTTTATTATTTACTGGAAAATATTGCCCTGGTAATAAAAATTGTGCATTATTAAGCAGTGAAATACTGCTTGGGAACGAGGGCATGTGTCTTTGCTGGGAGAGTAATTAAAGCAGAAGTCAATGCACCCTATATTTAGAATACAATCAAATGTATCAGAAAAGCTGCAGTGAGGAACAACACGAGAACCACTTCAGTGCGGGGAAAAATAACCAACAAAACTCCTTGGTACTATTGGGTCCTGCTATCATTTATTCTTTTCCCTTTCACCCCTTCTCATTTCTTGCATGCTATTTACTTTTTCATTTAGCCTCATACATAGGCCTCTACAGATCTTAAATAAGGTATACATGTTGAAGACACAATAATTAATCAAGGACAATTCTATTTTCTTTTTTTAATTTGGAACTCCTTTTTTACTCATCAAATATTGTACACCTCAAGCATACCACCAAGCAATGACAAAAGGCACTTTACATGCCTCTCCTTACAGAAAATGAGCATCTGTCTGTATGAAAGACCTTCCCCTGCACGATCCTAAGGAGAAGGCTTTGCAGGTCATTCTGTTATTTTTATCCCTGAAGTTAAATAAGTAACATAGTTCAAACTGACAGTGCAGCAACATGAGTAAATGTAATGCTCTAGAAAGATAAGACATTACAATTACTGGTTGATGCAGTAACAAGGAATCATTCACTATCTTCTACTGGTGACCATGCTATACATTATTAAGAATAAGTACATAGCATTTTCTTTTGACTTTGATGTTAAATCACAGCAAAATGTTATCACAGGATGATGTGTTGGTACAAACAGTAAGTAATTTTTTTTTCTTCAGAGACCTTACAAACTCAAGAGGAAATTTTAACAAATAGCAACAAAAATATAAGTTATTCCAATCACAGGCAGGAAGAAAGGTAAAGAGTTTAGGTAACTGTTGGGCCTCACAGAGAATGTGCCATACCACCACAGTGATTTGAATCTATATCTCCCTAGTTCCTCTCTAGTACGGTAAGCACGTGATTATCTTCCCCTGACTATGTTACACTGCAATTTTGTCTCCTGGATAGTGATAAAACAAATTACCCACTGATTCAATAGCTTATATGAAGAACAGCTGGAAAATGACCTAGTGCATCCCAAGAGAAGAAATCTAATTTTCATCTGTATCTTTTTTTAAGTCACAATGCTTCTCTGCTCTCCCCTATCTGTGTACAGATACAATGTTGTTATTGGCAAATACATTTACATAATACAATCATTTCCTAGTGGGACATAGTGACAGAGAGAAGAAAAAATTATGTACATCTTGCAAGCACAACCATTAGTATTGTCAGGAAAAAACCTAAACCCTTAATACACCCAGTCCTACCCCCTGGCAGTGTAATTATCAGGAGCTCTGTAGCCCCAACTGATATATCTTGTTCATAGCATTTGCTTCTCAGTGTAATGACGTAAATAGTTACATGAAAGAGATTGAGTATATCTGAACCTGATAATTCTATATAATCTCTTCTGTCAAGATCTAAGTCTCACCATCAAGACAGAGAACTAATGCTAGTGTTGTAGTGTGACCTAGGATCTTTTATTGCATTTTGCAAGGAAAAACAGGGAGAGGATGGTGGGGTGTCTTTATAAATATTAAGGAAGTGACACAATGAAAATTCCTTTATAGCACAATGAAAGCAGCTGTAAAGTCTGCTCCCTAGCATTGAATAAGCTCAGCTCATCACCTCCAAGGAAAGAGCACGAAACAGTACAAAGCCTTTAAGAATATTTTCAGATGTTTGGAAGAAGATAATCTGTTTGATATTTACACATAGATTTACTTTGATAAACAACCCTAACTGAATAATTTAAAAAAAAAAAACCAAACCAAACACAAAAAGTACAGTAAAGGAATGAGTTAATTCTATTCATTATCTCTCTAGAATAGCTCTTGAATATTTTAGTTCTATTATTAAAGTGATCTTGCTTTATTCTAATGGCCTTTTTTTGTTCAGCATAATTTTCCCAGTATGCAGTACTTTGTTTAAGTGCATGCAATTCAGAAATATTGAACTGTCTGCCCAAAATTATAAGGTTTATATATTAAAAAAAAACCCCAACAAAATCAATAAAGTGTTGTGTAAACAACATGGAAGTTGTTACCTACTTCCTTTCTAAAATACATATAAAATTTTCTCTTCAAAGATGCCCAGAAGGCCATGTAGAAAAACGTTTTACAAAAAATGCCTAGAAAATAACATCTTCAACTGAGGCAATTTTCTTGAGCCCTTGCCAAGCCATTTTCATCTACTTCCATCTAACGCAGGGACTCCTGCCTCTCCCTAGGTCAGAACTCTTCCAGGGCTTCCTGATGTTTAATTTTACAATTCTCTTCTCCACAGCATTGTGGGTTTTTTCTAACAACATAGATGAGAATAAGAAGAAAGTACACACAGAATATTCTTGATTGGTAGTTGAAAAGAAGTTGCACATTGAAAGCAGTGGATTTTCCTCATGTTCACCTATAATGCCCTTTCAATCCACCCCAATTGCTTGTGTGAATGTCTGGTTTTATTATGCCTTTAGATATGAATATCAAAATCTGACAGCAAAGTACTTGGCTGAAAGCAGTTCATACATTCCTAGCAAAGAGTGAAGCTGCTTAGATTTACAGTCTTATAATTGAATTTCCTTAAGTATTATAAATTATCAACTACTTCTTTACTCAATTCCATTGTCTGCTTAAATCAAAGCTAACAAGTATCCTTAGTGGTATAAAAATGTTACAAGTTGAGCCAACTATTCCCACAGTTCTTGCTGCAGGCAAGAATGTTTTTTAAAATTAGCATGAAAAGAGTATGTTTTATAAAACATCAAATATGCTAATTAAGATTAACTAATTTCAAATGAGAGAGGCACTTTTTCATTGTTCATAGTAATGTAGAGTCTTGTAGGAGTTCAAAGCAGAGAGTGTATTCTTGAAATATTATGACACCTAGTTCTTTAGATGCTGGCCTTGATAGGTTTGAACTTGAAGGCATATAGGCTCTACTTTTAATACTTTAAAATTACAAAATAAGGCAGTATTTCTATTCACTCATAATACAAAAGATAGATAGCTGTTGATCTATTCAAATGATTGACTGAAAAATGCACTCCATGGTAGACTTCAGTCCAAGACAAATATATCACTCATCACAAGGACTGATAATATTTCTAAATAACAAACAGTTTTCAACCACAGCAGCTTTTAATTCCTAGACACAATGATTGAAAGTATTATATTCAGGCAGACCTTTTAGAGAATAAATATCTTTGGGAGCAGGCTATATTAATACTTGGTCTAAATCCTGTGAGGAGGATCAGGTAATCAGTTTATTTAGCAGCCACCTGAAGAACTTCACAATAAGTTGAGAAGTTGCATTCCCTCCCCACCTTCCTTTTAAAGTTCTCCCTCATTTGAAGAAATTCACTGTGTATACCCTTGTCTCACATTTTAAAACAGTCCAAGGCTGCCCAGGTGGCCAAAAATAAATGGCAAACCAGTTGATGTGTTCCATCAGTGTAGGTAAGCACCTAACTGAAGTAAATCTGTGTAGATTTATTATGTCTCTCTTTCAACCTGGACTAGAAAGGAATACAGTGGGAGAAGTGGGCATTGCATATGTGTGAGTGTGAGCAACAGCTGCTGAAAGAGCCCACAGAACATTCCTGCTCTCAAAATAGCATAGAGGATAATTGAGAGTGCTCTAGATCATTTTTCAGATCTGGAAGGAGGTGTACCATCTTGCCAACAAAGACAAAACTAATTCATCTGTGGACTTGTGTTACACTCAAGAACCACATTCCACATTTTATTAATTTACACAACAATACTAACTCATATTGGCTTGCATAGTTGTGTAAAGGGACAAAATTTGACCACCTCTGCCTTCTATTCTATTTACTTACTCTTTGCAATGTTTTTCATATGGTTAGACTTCTGGTATACATTTGCTAATCCAAACAATACAAAAATTGCAGTACAGTATAGTATTTCCACCTTTTTCTGAGACTAAGCTAGTAATAGACTGTCAATTCCTTTACTAACACACCAATGATAACATTCTTTGCTGTAACGGGAATGGACTATTGAAATACAGTTTACAGGTGTAAAGTTGGGTTGAGGGGGTTTTTTCCTTAACATATCATTTGTTGTGCAATGAATCTTTCCTCCTTTAAGGCTCTACAGCATCTTAACCTTTTTGAACTGATTTTCTTTTTGTTCAGTTTGGTGCCAAAGAGAACGTAAAAGATTCCATATGATGTTACATCACTAAAAACAAAAGGAAAATATTAGGAATAATATAATACTTTGAGGCTTCTTAGTTTGTTTTACCTCTAATACTGGGCAGACCGTTTACACAAGTCATTTTGCTGTAAAGTAACACATAATGAGTTAAACATGTGCAATGTCACCCTCAATCATGTTCATTTGTGTTTGGCTGACCAAACATTTATGGCACATTAAATCACTTTCTAATCACGTTATGAAGGAGGAGGTACAAACACACATTTCAAACTTTCTTTAAAAAATACAGAAGTTTCAGTACATTTTCCTGGCAATCTCCTAACTTGTTGGAGACTCCACTAATAATGTTTGCCCAAAGAATTTATGAAGGTCTGACAGTACTTAAATTCAGTGCTCTAAATAAAAAGGGGTGGAAGTTCTTTTAGGGAATAGATATCTTTCTTTTCAATAGAGTCCTCTCTAACAATTCCAATCAATGTAGCTGCTCTCTTACAGTACACTGTTGATTCACACCCACTGCTAAGTAATAGTTTCCTCTTTCAAATACAGTTTTAAGAGTAAGACAGCTTGGAGAAAGAATATCCTTTCAGCTAAATAAACAAACCTTTTTCTGTCGCCAATTGAGTTTGATTCTGAGAAATGCCTCAGTTCTTGTACATTTATTTTGATTTTGATTTTAATATACTTAGAGATCTTTTGAAATGACAACATCCATTTTACTTGCCTGGACAATTCATTCTTAGTTAAGTAGCAGACATATTTTTAACCAGTACTAACAGTGTTTTGCATTCTCCTAACATATTTGACATCATTTTTTCTCTCAGTGCCATCTGAAGATGACATCTAAAGTAACACAAGCTAAAGTATGTCTGCATCCTATTCTGTTTCTAACTGTATATAATCACAGATACATGAGCAAAATTGACATTGATAGCTTCCTCCAAATTAAAATGATTGATATTTTTATGCTCATTCTGTGTATGTAGAAATACTCAGATGTAATCTGAGCAGTGCCTTGCAAAGCTGAGCCTTCAGCCTAAAACTGTTCATCAGTGAGATAGTCCGATCTCTTACTGTACTGAAATTATTATAATAATATCTTATAAAATAAGAAAATATAGGATTGAAGGTGGGTAACATAACGGCATAAGTGGTTAGATATATTTTCTGGAAAGATGATAGCTTTACACTTGCAGTTTTTGACTTGTCTAAATGTTTTAACTACACTTCCAGGCCACAAATGTGTGTGTCTTGTACGGTTCCTCCATAGTCAGGTATCTGCACACTTTACCACTTTCTGAATCTCTCAATTTTCTCAATGCAAGTTTAAATTCAGTATTAAAATAACTTGCATTAAGACTGGGACTTCTGAAGATACCCATATATTTGGCTCTCCTTGAGAGAAAATTGATTCCTTCTGATTTTGGAAAGACAGAAGCTGAGCAAAAGTTTCAGACCTACTTCTGATTTCAAGAGCAAGTTCACAGCATAGGTTGCCTGAGTAATTTCGACTCGTTAGTGTGACCATTACAAACATTTGAGACTCCTGAGAGTCTTGGGTTACCATACCAGAGTGAGGCAGACCAAAATGACCAGGAAGAAGAATGAAGTTCGTAAGAGATATAGTTTTCTTTTGAGATATAAGCAGAAAGGATTAATACCAAAGTGACCATATGCTGATGAGTCACAGACAGTTCCCAAGTTTGGCTTTACTGAAGTAAAACAGTTTCTTTCTTCCTCCCCCCCGCACATGACTAAAGATGCAAATATCGTAGCTGCAGACAGTCAAATGCAGAGCCCAGGCTTGTTTCTGTATTGAAAACTGGTGGGTTTTGACAGTATGTAATAGTCTGGAATATTTTTGACACACAGGAGTCTGCTGTCTCCAATTTTTTTGAGGTCTCCAAAGGATACCTTAATAAGAATTTCAAGACTTCAAAAGAAATAAAGATTCACTGCCCTGCACTGATATGTGCACCTGAGGACGTTAGGATTTTTTTTTTTCTTGCTTACTTGCACAACAGACTTGACGTAGACCATGGCCTACCTTGTCAACTCCAGTGTTTCCTGTCCCGTTAACAACACTTATGGGATTGGAAACTGACCATCCTTTATGTTTGGAATCAGTGTCCCAGAAAGGCACGAGGAAGGAAGCACTGATTGCTGCAATCAAGGCCTTGGTCCAGTGAACTAGTACAGCTGCCACAGAAGTCTAGGAATAACTGGGTTAAAATTTTGCCATGTAAGTTCAAAAGAGCTGCTTGACTGAGGAGAAACAAATACATGTACGATGTTGTAGGAAGTTCAGGCTTCAGTTCCACCACCTGTTCCTTATTTACTCTCACAGTCACAGTCAGAGGTCCACTAGCCAATTGATGTAAAAGACCAAAATGATCAGTCCTTTTTTCTGGGCACTTTGTTGCTATATGGGACATATATAAATCATATTTTTGTTCTAGCAGCAGGGGCTTTTCTCATAGATAAATGTGTGTATTGCCTAAAACAAAGCAAAACACAAAACCCCAGAAATATCCCTAGAAATGGATGATGCATTCAACAATCATTTAAAGGCCAAACACTTGCTGAATAAAAATAAAAACATAACTTGATAGAACCTGGCTCATTGCCCAATTTGCAGCAGAGAACATTTATATGTAGGTGTGTGCTGTTTTTTTGTGGTCTTATAATATCTATTAATGTGTTCCTATCTGTTTCATATTTGAGCCATGTTCTCTACTCAGTTCTCTGACAAACTGAATTGCGAACTAATACATTCTAATGGGACAAGACATTACCTTTATGAATGACCTCATAGAGAAGAGGTTGGCTAACATTGTTGAAAGGCCCGGTGCCAGGCAGCTCTGGGCTATGAAACCCAGCTTGAGCTCAGCAAGACAGATTGCATCATCCCCTTCTTTCCAGTTCCAGCTTGGGATATTTAGCAGATGAGCCTGGAAAAGAAACAAAAAAACCCCACTGGTGAAGAACCAGAAATACTTCCCCAAATACAGTACAGTATCGAAGGAGATAGCAGTGAATGATTTTCTTTGTTACTGGCTTGACTTTTTCTGAGTAGGCGGAAGCACTCCAAGTATTTGAGTTGCTAAGTCTATGCTAAAAAATGTTCCAATCTTACCTATTATAGCCAAAATTTTACATTTCTCAAGCCATATTCCAGCTGTGACAGTCTGCCAGGCCCATCCTCATACCTGAACGAACCACAGAATGTTGTAAAGTTTTCCTTCCCTTCTGTGTATTCCTTTTACAGCACTTTGAGCTACTCTCTGACTGATAAGGCACGTATGTAATATACAGGTACCTAATGTAACTTACATTACAACTTGTGTGAAGCTGCAACCTTTATGAGACATTGTCATTTAATAATACAACATCTTCTGTCTTCTCTATTTAATTCCTTCCACCCTGAAAGACAGTGCTTGACTAGTGAAATATTTTTTCCTAAGACTGCTAATTTTAAGGACAGAATAAAGAAAATAGCTGATGAAGACAGACCTCCAGTATTGACACTGGTCAGTTAGGTATTAATATTGTTCAGTCATTGGCATAACTCTATCAGATTCTCTCTTCCATCTGCATTATAGAAATGCAGACATAAGGAAACACATGCAGCCTTCCTGCTTGTTTACCTTCGTAAGTTAGTATTACAGTTAAGCATTTTCATAAAAGCTCTTTTGAAGACACATTCATTAGCAATACAAAGGAAAAAGGCAGTATTTAAAAGATCTTCCCCTTTGAACTTGTTTAAAGTGGAGTAACACCTTGCTTTTATTCTAGAAAAAGACAGGCTCCTTCCACTCATGTACAAGAAGAGGACATCGCAAGCAACAGTAATTGCTCTTGTTCTAGCCAAAGGTTAAGGTAAAAGGAGTCGTTAGCAGTCAGACCTTCTCAGAACCAGGATTATTGTATTTCATTGAATGAAGGTCTACCCAGCCAAGCTTTTTCTCCAACACTGAGTAGTTGTTGTTGCTTTTAGAAATAATAAAAGCAGCAGGTCACATATGAGTAGTCTGTCCTCTGATATATTCTTCCTAGCCCTGTTAATCAGTAGTTTATGGACTTCCTCATCTCAGGATTGAATTAATTGACTTCACTGCATTTAAAGGTCACGGATTTACCATCAAAATTTGCCAAATTCCTCTCCAAACTGGATTTATAATTTTGATCTCCACAATATTTTTAGGAACAAATTCCACAACTGAATTATGTTTTACATGAAAAAAAATCACTTAATTTTATTTATTTTGTACCTGCTACTTGGCAATTTCAGGTCTATATTGTCATGCAAGAAACACGAAACCACAATAAATTTCCATTAAAACAATAATTCTGTACTTTTTTTTTTTTAAATTATCCACAAAGAGCTGATTTCAGATGACTTGCCTAGAGGCCACCAATTCATCTTGGGTAGCTCTGGTGTAATAAGATGAGCAAAACTTATAGGAGCTGAGTAGCTAAAAGCTCATCTGGGACCAATAGCAACTATGGACACTGTAGCTTTGAGAATTAGACCCTAGGCAATTAATACATGTCAGAGGATTTTGATAAGTTCTCTTGCATATATAAATACAACTGAATTACCTTGTCACTGGATTATATGACAAGGCTTATTAGGATGTTTTTGTTTGGAAAGAGAAATACTTACTATTAGTGGAGATAGAAAAATTGTGTACGAGTGAATGCAATGTACCAAAAAACTCTGGGGAGAGACACTGTTGGTTGCCACATTACCTTATTGTGATACTGCAACATCTGAGTGATAATTCTTATCTTCGGATGATAATTCTTTATTGAAATAACTCTAAAAATAAAAGAAAAAACAAAATAACTTTTAGCTGAGGGGATATTTACATAATGTATCCCAATACATTATTTACTTTACTGTATTGTCAAGTCCCACAATTAAAACTGTACCTTCTTATTCATCTTGCTGCAAAACATACAGATTGAAGTCAGACCTATGCAATATTTACATCTAGTCAAATTCAGTTAATAACCATCATCTAATACTAGAGAACATCAAACTTCAGGAATTATTCAGTTGATTGGTTTACTCCTATGGAATTTGCAGAAAAACAGACTTGTTTTAGCAGCTCTGTTCAGATATGGTACTCATTCTGTTAAGCAAATAATACACTTACAATTATTATGTCATCTTCAATGATTATCTTCATGTCTTTGAATCAACATAATTGATCAAGTTTTCCAATGATAAATGTTTGAAAATAATCCTTTTGTTTCTACTCTACCACATATTATTTATTTATAGTTGCTAGATATTCATATTTAAACACCTTGAATGCAAATTCATCTCAAATTTTATGGATTATTCCAAAGCTCAATATTGAAATAGATATTTGAATTTATAAGATATGGGGCTACTTCCATAATCTGCAGCTTGACTGCATTCTTAATTATTTAATGAGCCTAAGATATACTCAACTGTGTACAGAATAAAAGTGGCTGGAAAGGAAAAAGGTTGAGAAATGAGTGGTTTAATAACGTGTTATGAAGAAAGGAACATATAATTTAAAAATTAAAAAAGCATTGAGCAAATTTAAAGAGAGAAATGGGCCAAAAAAATCAGTTTTGTATATACAAACTAAAGCAGAAAAAAATGATAAAATAATAAAAAAGAAGAATAATCTGAATTACTATGGAATCACCAGTCTCATAAGACTCTGACTACCATAACTGTTTACATCGGTATTTTGTAGGAAATATCTTGCAAACTGCTGGTTTGGCTTGCACTTTGAAGCATATCAAAGCTCGAGCATGAAATAGATAAAAAATGTTGTGTGCATGGTTTTAATTTATGTTATCTTTTGGAAGCAGAAAACAAGTCTTCCTTCTAATTTTCCATTTCTTACTGAATTATTTAATTAAACATTCAATTTTGTTGAATTAAATTCATTTAAAAGTGAGAAAACACAAGAGAATTCCACTCTCAAAATAACACTTTTGCATTTTATTTCATTAAATGTATTAAGAATGCACTGATCTGCAACTGGAATACATTAATGTATGTATGTAATTAATGTCAAAATAAAGTTTCTTGCATTGAAACCAAAAGCATGTTTGGAAAATGAAATTAAGCATATTGAAGCCCTGCACCTTCTACAGACAGCCAGATCTCTCTTGTACCCAGTGAACTTCTGGAGGAGCAATTTTATTTTATTTTATTTTTACTTTCTCCCCTTCTTTCAAGTCACAGCATGCAAACATCTGACAAGCCAGTAAAATTGGTTCATAACACTGACCAATTCTATGTTACAGAATTTTTAAGAAATCATTGTCATTTTAATTTTAAAAAGGAGAGACTGGTCTAATTAAAACTAGGGTTGTATGAACAAAATACAAAAAATGGAATGGCTTAGCTTTGTCGTAACTCTAGCTGCCAGCTACTGACTGACTTTCATCTTCTTCCTTCAGAGAATATAAGGGGGAAAGCAGAACAAGATCTGGTGATCCCTCATGTGGTAACTGCCTTGTCAATCAAAATAAGCAATGTTTGGTCTTCAGTGTAAAAATGGAGGATGGGGCTAGGAGACCACTGTATCGTTACCATCACGAAGTGTATACCTTGCTTTCCCCCAAGCAGCGTAATTACTTGTAGAAGCAGCAGCAACCAAGGAGCAACAAGGTATGACGTGATTAAGGGTCTTGCTGTCCCATCCTTAATGCTGCCCACGCAGAACATGCACTCACGTAACTCACTGTTGCAACAACATAACTGCATTCCCTTTCCTCTCATTTCTATTGGGACTGTGTTCAGCTATGAATACTCAAACCCTAGGTCCTGCAAAATGACTAAGAGTACCAAAGCTTGTGCTCCAAGCATCTCTTCTGACACACTCTTTCTAAAGCAGCTAAATTAAAACAGTGTAGGCAGGAATTTAGGGTATTCTTACCTCTGAACTTTTGAGACAATCTTGTAATTTGTCCCCTAAAAAAAAAAATCCTGCAATGTTCTTCACATGCAACAGATCAGCAATAAAGCTGTGTGTAGCTATAGACTATTTGGACACCAGAAGTTAGCTAATCAAGAGTTAAGAACCAAAACCCTATTAAAAACTAATGACTTTACCTCATAATATTGGAGGCATCTTCAGCATCTGGGTCAGCGCAGTATTTATTGGCAAGGATTAGGCACGCATCTGCTGACTCTATCTGAGACACCAAAGAAAAAGCAAACATGAATAGCAACCTCTCTATCCAGCTCTTCTTTCATCATAAAGTACTAGGGAATCCAACACTGCCATCATGAGTGTGAATGTCAGTTCTTAATACTGCAAATCAAAAATGTTACAAAACTAACATAAGTTAACGTGAGTGTTGATAACAGCTCTCATATACGCAAAGTAATTTCTTGAAACTTGCTTATGATGCTCAGACCAGGTCAGTAGTTCAGTTATTGACTCATATTGTATCAGCTGAGGCATGAAGGTGTTAATGGACATATCTTTTGTAACCAGACACTGAAATTTAAACCCCTAAATCCATAGGAAGTTTCTGTTGTATCAGTACAGTGCTCCCACAAGTCCTGCAGCCTTTTTTGGGAATTTAAGAGAGAATATTAGAGACAGGAAGAGGTGGCTGAACTGATGATTTAGAATCCAAGCACCAGTTTTAGAAAGCGTGAGAACTGATCTGTACACAGGAACTCTATGTTCACACAAACCTTAGCTCTGTTTAACTCAAAGCAGATGACAAGAGAATCTTTCAGTGTATGCAACCAAATACCAACACAAAAAAGGGTGGAATAAGAACACAAAATACTAACACACAATTTTATGGTCATGGAACATTTTGTTCTGATGAACTGAAACAGTGTGTGTTGGGCTACAAAAGGTTAAGCAATTTCTGCAGTCAAAATGGACAAAATACATGATTAATACTCCAAAAAGTGTTAACATTGCATTAAAATATCCTTGGCTAAGTAGCTGGTTTACATTCCAGTAAAAAAAAAAAAAAAAAAAAAGAGAAACATAAAAGAGTTAATGCTGTATCTGACAGCTTGCCATCTTTTTTTTTTCATTTAAGCTTAATGCTTTGCTTTAAGAGTACAAAATAAGTTACCACAGAGAATTCTAGACAATAAAACCATCTCATTTTAGCTACCAAAAATCTTAAATTGTATTATTTTTCTCAGGATTCTAGACAATAGAAAAAGGGTTTGACAGGTGAAAAATTATTTTCTAATCGTTCTGATGAAGGTAAGACAATAGCATTTTAAGCAATTACTGTAAGACAATGTTCTATTATATTAAACATTAACGTAAAATAGACTCTTGCACTAAACCCCAATGAAAAATTCATAGAGTTCAATGGAATGGCAGACAATGTATCTTAAGTCACAGTGTTACTGTAGTATTGAAGATCTAAAGATATAGGGAAACAAGGTTTATAAGTATAGATATTATAATTGATTAGGCAACCTAATAGAGATAGAAAAACAATCTTTGGGGGTTACATGAAGAAGAGCTTTACTGTTTTTTGGTTTGTTTTTTTTTTTTTTCAAATAATGGAATGAGTACTTTAAAAAAAAATACAATTAGCAGGAGAACAGAACAGAGCTGTTACCTTCACTCTCGCCAGGTCATGGGGATTAAGGACTGAACCCTGATAAAATTCCACCTGAGTGAAGTGTCGTTTAAAAAGAGCTTCCAGCTCAAGGTTAGGGGAGATACTGCATCGGGAAAAAGAAGAAAATACAAGAGCAAATGAGAAGTCAGTTTCCATAACTGCCGCACTTACTTCATTTATAAACCAACCCATTTATTTATTTTTAGGTATTCAGACTTCTGGTGATGCTTTTCCTGTGGTGTGGAAACTGTGCAGTGTACTTAAAAGACAAATGCAATACTGCTTTCACTTCCTTGCTTCTGGCCCACTTCATTGTGCTGCTCTGCACGCTCATCATTGGTCAGTTTCTCACAGACGTGAATCCCGAATAAGTGATGCGAACATTTGAAAACATGCTCACACAGCTTTCTCCACAAAACTGTCTAGTAAGACAATCATCCTCTGCATGTCCCCATCATTCTCAAAACAGCTGTCTGAATCAAGTAAGAGAGCTCAATGCAAAAATCACTAAAAGTCAGAAAAGGAACCCTACAGGGATCCTGTGGCCTGTATTAGTCAGAATTAAAACAAACATAATTATGCTGTGACTTTCTGTCTCATTTCATATTGCCATAAACAGGAAAAATTAAATGGATCACAATCTATCATACAATGTGGCACCAACCTTGTAAACACCTCTTCTGATGCCACTCACTAAAACAGAAGGGATTTAATAGCTACATAGTAAGTGCATGAGATCTTTGCCATGCCAGATGCTAAATTTAATAAGAAAACAACAGACACATGAAAATATTTGTCTGTGAAGGTACAGAAGAAAGCAGGCACAAACAAGTAGCCAGGTGCTAAACTCCATTCATGTGCATACTTCCTGATTCCTATCACCATGTATTTTCACTGTGGAATCTAGATCTCTACTATCCTATGACAGTCAAACCTTGTTATGACCTAGAGAGGGGAAACAAGTAAACCATGTAGTTGACGAGATTGGGTCTGAAGTCTGTCTGCTTGAAACACCTATACTTAGCAATAGGTTATAAAACAATCACAGAAAATAACCCTTTTTTCAAAATACATTGTTAACAAAAGCAATTGAAAACACTAATTTTATGGTTATTTGGAGCTTGAAAGAGCCTCTATCTTCCCAAAAAAAGACACAGCTTAATTTAATGAGTTTTAGTAACAGATAATAAGACTAATCTTGAAAGATTACTCACTTATGGAGAAAGACGATTTCTACGTTGACATCATCCCTATCCTTGTGCAGGAAGTCCTTCAGGAAGTTGGACACACTTTCAAGTGTTATGTGACCACAGACAACTATGTGCCTGTTACAGAAAAATCAGAATTAATCTTGCAAAGAAGATAAAACAAGCAAGCCAGAAAGCAAAGAAGGAAATTATAATTTATTGGCCAAAAAATGAGTATTAGTCTCTTCTTGATGTTTGTCTAGATCCTATTCCATGAAGTCAGAGAAGAAAAACAGCAGTTCCAAAAGGTGCTTTGCAATTGCAAATTTGCAAAACTCTCACTTGTAAAGACTACTATTAACAAACCATTTGGCCAAGTTGTATTACACGTTTGACAATAAGTGGCATCACTTTATATATATATATATATGTGTGTGTGTGTGTTTATACATTGTATTAACCAGTCCCTCTCAAAGTCATATTTCTTTATTTTACACATCTTTCTCCACATCTTTACTACCTCTACTGAGATTTACTGTTGAAATTTTTGGTTTATGACATAATGAGAAAGCAAATCTCCCTAAAATGATTCAGTACTTTTCCATGGTTGAAAGCAGACGCTTATGCCAATGAAGGCAATGCAACGCTTGCTAATTATAGGCCATAAGCAGTAAAAAAAGAAATCTTTTTCTTACCATAACTCCTACATGGAGGGAACTTTACAATAAGACATCATTATTTATTGAACCATTGCAATAGATTCTTTAGAAAAATCAGTTCGCACTGACTGTGATGTCACAAAGGTTTCTACTGCTCCACGTTTCCATTAATAGATGTATCCAACCATGTACGATGGAAGCACAATATATACCTACATTCACATTCTTGAATTCTACATCTTACATTCTGAGAGGCTGAAGAAAAGGTCTAGGAAATTGTACTCTTCCTGACTTAAGGGATCTTTGCTCCTTTATTATTGTAAAGCAAAGTCCAAAAATCTGTGATTAGAATATCCTACATTGTCTCACAATTTCCCACATAGAATAAACTCAACCCCAGCTTGCATCACTGTCATGGGTTTAAGACAGATGGTGATTTTGATAGGCCTATTGCTAACACTTCCATTTACCCCATTGCTCACAGAAGTCAGGAAGAGGGACAAGGCAGTATAGATACAATTCCTGAACTAACAGAAAGTCAACTTCATTACAGGCACATAGTCTATGCACAAATGCTACAAACACTCAATTTAGCAAACTTATTTGGCACTTGAACTGTCAAATGTGAAGCAAAGTAATTCCAAGGGTAAGAAGCAGACCATCCAAGTCTCACCTACTTCACAATTGTTCTGTGGAAAACTCAGTAATGCAGAAACCTCATTGGCTGGAAACAACAAATAATAGGTGGCAGCAATGATTACTTATGTAATGGGCTATTATAGGAGTCTACTCTTGTTTCATAATTTGATGCTTGATGAAATGTGTGTGAAAAGTTCATAGAACTCATTGGAAAAGGGATAATTATGCAGAAGAAAGAATGTATCAGTAATATGCATCACACAGTGAATAATATCACCATCATGTAGTGTTATTTTTGCAGTAGTTCAGATGGTCACTAGAAAAGCAAAACACAATAAGCTATTATGCCAGTCCAGCACACCTTATGATATTGATCTACTATTTCCACTTTTATAAATAGCGTAGCACAGAGTTTTCCAGTTTTATTTAGAAATATGATAAACTCAAACAGTCCTTTTGCATGAGTTCTTAGTGACATCACCAGGACACAGATGTAATTTTAGAAACAGCAGCAACAATGTCAATGGTTTCATTCTTTTTAACAGGCAAGGAATTTGTTTATATGAGACACTGATCATGTTGTTTTACATTTAACATATGACTCAATACTATGAACTTTTATTGCTAAACTAGCTATCCAGAGTGTCCGTTTTGACTTCAGTAAGATTTTGGTGCAGTAGGGGTACACAGCACTGAGTTCTAGGACAGTAAACAATGAAAAAGACAAAAATCCCCAAGTTAAAGCTTTTCTGTTTTATGAGGTGGTAAGCACAATATCAAAAAACAAGACACAAAATATATTAGCTCATCCTTTTTTGGTGCAAGGCATCCTTAATAGGTTTCCTCTGGGATCTTTGCAGCTTAGCAGAGTTTGCAGCAGCCTCTGTACTGGATGAAACCATGCCTATATTCCCCCTTGAGAAGCACTCTTCCTCAGTTTCCCTAGTGGTCAATTGCCTGAGCTGCCAGCACTGCGTGTGCATGTGTTATTGCACACACAGTTAGGTCAGGGTAATAACCTTCAACACAGAAGGGTAAAATATGATTTCAAGCACTAGGATTCACTCCCCATCAAATGGATGAATCTTCACCCCATATATCTATGTAAATGGAAAACCTTAAGAAAGTTCAGATTCTGAAGAGACGTTTAAAACCTTAGTAGTTTATTAGATCTAAATTCGGAACAGACTGTGTTTGATACACTACATTACACTAACATATTGGGAAGTTCTAGCTGTCTAGTGGTATTCAGCACTTTTCCTGAGTGTAAACCCATCTGGCATCAAA
This sequence comes from Grus americana, assembly GCF_028858705.1. NCBI lineage: Eukaryota > Metazoa > Chordata > Aves > Gruiformes > Gruidae > Grus > Grus americana. The sequence goes on from NC_072858.1 coordinate 26,460,000, forward strand.
AAACACAAAGGCCCAAGAAAATGATAAATAACAGCTAAAAATATTAATTTGTATTCCTCATACAGTCTGTACAAGTTTTCTAAGATGACTAATTTTAAACTATGGCTATTATTTTCTTCAAATGTTTCCATCCATTACTAATTAAGAAATTGAACTTTCATTTGCATAGTTCATGCATTATTTTTAATAATAGAATTAAGTTCTTCTTAGAGACAAGTGTTCTTTACAGATTCTGCACTTTTAGCTTTAGCAGGGCCTCTTCCTGAATGCTCTTGTGCTACACTTGTGTGCAGAAAATTTACTTCCTTCCTAGGAAATTTCACTTCATATGGGTTCTTTTCTGTCATTAATTAGAGTTCAAATTTTTAAAATATTGGTCAACTGAAAAGAAAAATTGCAAGATAGTGTGCAACCCAAATTACTCTATTGCAGAAGAAATTTTCATAGGATCATAAGATTACAAGATAATTTAGGTTGGAAAAGACCTCCAGAGGTTACCCACTTCAAAAACCTGCTAAAACCAGATGCATTTGGTACAATAATTCAATCCTGTTATGACTCTCATTCAGTAGGGTTTCATAGCAATCTGCTTCAGTGAAAATAAAACATTTGGCTGTCAAATACTCTTGCATTTGAGCATCAGGACTGATTCTTTTGGAAGTGTCAGAAGGCATCTGCACCATGGTTTCATTTTAGCGCTCTGATTTGGGGCTGGACATTATATATTCTTCTCTTTTTTGCTGTTCTTATATAGTGCAAGACAGTGTCCTGAGCAATGATTGCAACAAACCTCTTAGTTTCCGAATAGTATTTTCTGATGAGATACTTGCATTAATTTTTGATTGAAAACTCCCACAAAAAAAAAATCTCCTTTTAACATAAATTATATTTTTGCTTAGAAGTAGAAGAAATTGAAAACAGACTTCCTATTTGCCCAAAGAGAGTTATTACGTACATTATTTAAGAAAACTTGGAGAGCTTATATTGTTCCAATCTGTCTTGTATATGATACGAAGATTTATAACTTCCTCTGTTTGTTCCAATAAAGATTCCCTTCCCATGTAACACCCATTTTCTTCCATGCACCAAGACCTTAAGTAAAGTCAACATACTGGATATCTTTTGCTTTCAGCTAGAGTTGGTTGGTAGGAAAATACTGTATTAATAATTTTGTGTCAACAGAAATGTCTAACCTCTGCATTAATCTTTGGTTTATGAAAAACCCTATAAGTAATACAGTATTCAGCTAAATTATTATGATTTCCAGGGGTTATTTTTCACTCTCTAAAAATGAAATTTAGAAATCCCCTTACAATACTGAAAACAATGATTCAGGAATTTAGATATTTTTATTGCTGATAAGTACTGAGGAGGGCTAAGGTTTCTGTTAAGTAATAGTTGTCATTGGTATCATGTATCAGAGGGGTAACTGGTTTAATATACCATTGGGAATCCATATTATATGATTGTGATGCTGCAAAAAGAATCTTTTACAAAGAATCAAAAGCTTATCAGGAGCCATACTCTATCAACCATTAATGCCAGACTAATCCATGCTCTCCGATAAGTACTTAGCATTCTCAAAATTAATTACAGTGACAAATATGAAAAATTAGTACAGTTCTACACAGTTGATTTCAACTGTGATCCTACACAGTTAAAATTCTCGACCTAATTTTTTTCCACTCAAGTATTGACACAATGATACATTTGCTAAAAATACACTAGCTTCTTACAAAGCAAACAAAAATGGTGATAAAAGGTCCAAAGCTACCACAGATACAGTTTGAGGAAGAAAAAAAAAAAAAGAAATAAGCAAAAGCTAAAACATCTAAGATTCTGACATAAGATAATTGAGAACATACACTTATTGCATATAAATAGTACTGTAAATGAAAACAGATCCACCGTGAATAGGATTCTTCAAAAAGGATCTTTGCATGGTTCTTCCTTCAGAGGACACAATATGAAAGGCAAATCTTTTGCCTGTTTATTTTGAAAGAAATTATATCCATTTTATTGAACAAGTATAAAGAACTTGAAAAAACTCCCTCTAACTAGTCTGTCATAATAAATCAAAGATAACAAATGCAAAATTCTGCTCAGCATTCAGTTGAATACATGGTGTTCACTTGTCAAGTAACTCAATGAAGTGTGAGCACATATTGATCTAGATGTCTCTATAAAACTATAATATTTATATCAAATACATATGCTCAATTCTCCTTATGGTCTTTCTGCTTAGTGTTCTGATCATGCCTTCATCTACCGACCATCTAAATTCTTTCTTTGTATACCAGTAGCAGGCTGCTGTGGTTGCAGTAAACCGTTTCTTGTAAAGTCTAACTTGTTTTCCTCAACAAAGGATGGGTCTCAGTCACTTTTTCTTATTAAGAAAAGTCAATAAATTTCAACAGAGACTGTACACATGGTGGGTTTGTTTATCTATTACTGGCATGCATTCTCTAAATATACCACTTTACAGTATACTTCTAGCTGTTTGTGTTTTTTATGATTTACCTAACATTATTCAAGATTCTATTAATTCAGCTCAATTAGGTGCAAACTTTATGCATGTACTTATGTGTCTCTTATTCAGTTAAAGATGTGCCTTATTTTAATATAAACTCCACTCTCAGATTAATACAGATAGAGTAATAGGTGCTGTACAGTCATGATTTAATGTTTTTCTCTTTTTTTTACAGAAGACTTCAACCCAGGGATGGTCCTCTAAGGACCACTTATTTAGCCACTGTGTATAGTGAGCCAGAACGATATATTATAATATTTTAAACATTAAAAAAACTTGTCAATGTATTGCAGATATGACAAAAGCAAAGACTGAGAACCACTCATCTAGAATGGACTCTTGTGGACCAAAAAAAGACATAACGTATTTGTTTATTAAAAATACCTCTAGTAGGTATGAAACTAAAAAGTGATACTCCCGAACTTCCCTTTTGGCAGTAGTCATTCATGTCTGTGAACACAGAGCTCTGAAATCAAGACATAATATTTTTTTAAAAAATTCTTCTGTAAGGTCTCTATTTTCTCACTGATTCTCCTATCAGGCTCATATCTTCTAGTACAAAGGAGACAAGTCAAAAACATTGTCTGTCAAGTGTGTAACAACCCAGCAACTTTATTTTAACATTTGTTCTCCTTCAAATATTTGCTAGAAAGCAGATTTTCATTATTCTCTTTACTCCTGAAGGATTAAAATTTTCAAAAGTGTTGAAGTTAGTGAAAAGCCAAAAGCACTGACTCTCAAATGTATAAAAGTGTAAAGATATAAAATGTATAAAAGTAAAAGTGTATAAATGTATAAAAGAATATGACTACATGGTGACTGGAGATGTGATTGCAGTATCTGAGAACATGTCTGAGGTACCTTTAATTTCTGTAAATTGGACTTGATAGCTTCAGCTGCCAACTATTTTAGGAACCAGAGTGAACTCGTGCAGCCTGTACTGAAGCTGCTGTGATTAATTCTGACAGAAACTATCTGTTCTTCCCAATAGGTTCCATACTCTTTGGAATCTCTCTAATATTGTGAGTAAAGAAAAAGGAATTAGTGCCAGAAAACACTCAAAGAGCTACATTCAGCATATAGTATACAGTACAGATCAGTGCAACAGCACTGGATCACACACCAGATTAACTTAAGTGGGTAAACATCAATGCCAGGCATTTGAAAGTTACCTCTGATGCAGATATTAAATTTAAAAAAATCAAAAAGGAGTAATTTAAAATTCTCTTAAGCATAAAATTGGTAATTTGTGACAAACATAGTCACACACAAGACCCTAATTAGCTGTGAATTATTACAGCTATGAAACTATATCAAGTGCACGTATACAAATCCAGGTTTCAGTCTTGTTCAGTGAATATTGGTGGTATCTCACTGGTAATTTTTAAATATTAGAAATAGTACAGAAGAATTCACTTACCCAGGTCCTCAAATATTTTATGCCCACCTAAGTGAGATTTCTCCTAGCGAACAGGCCAACATAGTGCATTTCAGATATTTTAATCCTGGATAAATAGCATACTCCTTTGTTTAAACTGCATATCAAAGCTTGCATCTAAGTCTGTTTGCAATAGCACACTAACATAAGCGATTCATTGTGAGCCGCTTTGTTTGTTTGAACTTCCTTTCTCAGTTACAGCTAAAAGAGTTTACCTTACATTTTTATGATCTAAGGAATTGTGCAATGCTTGTCTATAAAGCAAGTTAAGAAATAAAAGTTAATATTCTTTGCTTGATGCATACCTCTGAAACTGCAATAAGAAGAAGAATGCACAGTGATTTGTTTCTGCCAGGGTCTGGATTAATTAAGAGGCTTCCACTGCAGCTTAAAGCAAAGGATGTATATTCATCCTTTCATTCAGTCTCCATGGTAATACTACCTAGATTATTTCTGCTTTCATAAAAAATACCACAACATATCACCATAAGGAATAAGTGACTAATTTAGTATAAATAGAAGTAAAAACTGCTAGATACTATGGCATGCACAAAGAGTCCATACTAGAAAGCTTAGAGTAAAATGCAGGAGTAAACCCCATCTCCAGCACTAGTGTCTCAGTTGCAAACAGACCTTAATCGACTGCTCTAATCCCTCCGAACCCTGGACTTCCTTCTTGTACTATTTTGTGCAGCAGATATCACACACACAAGACACCCTGTTATTACTTTTGAAATCAATTGAAAATATTTTTTCTTAAATAAATTGCTTTCTGTGTTCCTACCATTACTCATTTTCAAATTGCCTTATGCATTTTTTAAATGCTCAGTGAGTCAAAAAATAACTAAATCCTTTGTAAGCAATGCAGGAGTTAGCAAAGTCTTTAAGATTTTTGAGCATTTCATTCATGACCAGAGCCAATACATTTCTTTCCATAGAAATCACTCTAAAATGTTATGACTAATTTTCTGCAACAGAACCTGAGTGAAAACAAAAAGTTATAATTCATTAAAACTTGCTGATTAATTCACCACTTCTGCCATCTCACATTGCACTCCTTGGAATGTCCACACTTAAAGTCATGGGCTATATATTTTGTAGAACATGGCAGATGAGCAGATTTATGAACCAGATTCAGTATTTCTTGGGGCAAAATTTAGACAGCAACAACTGCTATTTTGATGCCAAACCAAAAAGTTTTTTTAAAGTTTACGCAGAGAGAAAGAAAAGTCGAAATTTTTACAATTTTAACTAGAAATATAAAATTAGTGCTGTTATTGTAGGAATGGAACATGGTTTAGACCTAGAATATAATGATATTATGACTTAAATGTATATGTCACTTCCGACATTTCCTTACTTGCTTTCATAAGAATGGATATAGTTTAATAAGCATCCAAAATTGGAAAAAAAAAATAAAGTTTGTCCTATTAGTTCTATCTGTCAGTCTATTTAACACTCATCAGATTTTCTTTATCACTAAGTGAGACTTCATTTGAAACAGTGGGATTAGAAGAATGGCTAGCAGATGGGAAATAGAGACACCCCTGGGGATCATAATGCAATCCATGTCACATTCTCTTATTACATTCTCATCCCACCGGAAAATAATATCTTACATATTGTATCAAATTGTTTAATATAATAATCTAATGTCACTTTCTTTGGAGCTACGCCTCTCATTACTGCAGCAAATGGTCCTGTGCCAAAGTATTTGGATAAGCCTTGAATTTTTTTTTCTAATTTTTAATCAAATTCAAATGTTTAATGAGTCCAAGATGGCCTGTCAACTTAAATTATCTGTTTGTCTTTCTGTTTACCATATCTATCTGTCTACAGTTTTTATTTTTCTCTGTGAAGTTTAGTTATTGAATCCCATGTTTCCTTCTGGAAGGAATCTCTAACAGATGATTCTTCCTGTTGATATGTTGATGATTTGCTAATTTATGGCTTGTAAATTTAAGAAATCTGAAGAAATCTCTGGGAAGCAGAGCAGACCATGAGAGAAGAGAAACAAGAGGTTTTAATACCTAATACAGTAAGAACTGTGATTTCATTAAAATACAATTTTTAATATTATATATTGACTACAGTAATGCCTCTGGATCTTTTTTTTTTTTCCCCATCTTTTGAAAAGTGAACAATTTAGCACAAATAGTTAGTGTTGGGACAAGATAAGCAGTTTATATGTACACATACATGTTTATAAAATAATAATAAACCCCTTCTCTGCCAATATCTATTAATGTGAAGCTGTGTTCTGCTTGCTGCCCTCATAAAGAGTTTCCATTGGATTTGATAGCAGTTTCTCATGAAAAAGGCAAAACGAACTTATTCCATGGAATTAAAAGTCAATAATTCAATGTAGAGGAAAGATTGAAAAGAAAATAAGTTATCCAGTCTCTCTTTCAGTCCATCAGTTTACAAATGTTCTTTCCATACGCTTTCTAAAGCTTTGTGCAGGCTGATTTACAATAACCTAATGTCTTCAACTGGAAAATATTTCACAGAATTAAAATCCAGTCTGATCATATGAACATATGAGTACAGAAATGAAACAACTGAATAAGAACAATCTTGATTCTCAAGTAAATTGGTAAATGCAGAATAAAAGGTTAATTATAAATTAGTAGAGATAAAACAAATCTGGATCTTTAAGCAAATCTCAGACCTGACCTGAGCCATATGAACGTTATAAATAAACAAACAAGCCAACCAATCAATGTTGATTTTTTTTTTTTTTTTTTTTTTTTTGGCTTAAAAGAAATAACATAGATAATCTTGTAAGTCCTGTTTTGGCTAAGACTGAATGTCTAAGTTCCAAATATCACAAAAAGAGTTCAACAGCAGAATTCTACTTATCCAATACCAAGAATTTCTTGAAGAAATCTGTTGTCTCATAACTATAAATGTCACGCTTTAAGTCTTAAGAGGTTAGTTGGAACACTTCAGAAAATCATCCAAAGCCAAAGCGACCACTGCCTCTTTCAGCCTTCCAGAGGTATGCGTGCATGAACTAACCTGTAGGCTTATTGTTACATTCTAAAAACAATAGTCTATCAGCTGTGGTGACAGAGGAGCAGACATTTTTTCATCCTTCCATGATACTTCACTTTTAAAATATCACTTTAAAATTATCCCTTGAATACTAACTCATGAGTTCTACAGATCGGTTACCGAAAGAGTCTAAAACAGAGCAGGTCAAATTGAAAGCCTTAAAGAAAAGACCTAAATGTAGATAGGGTGTAGGGAACCAGCTGCTGGTCTTAAAATTATTACGAAAAATGGCTAACAGGAAATATCATTGATACTCAAACTTCATACCATTTCAGTTTGTAGCTGATGAAAAAAAAATCAAACAAAAAAGCATAAAACTTCCCCTGCTTACATATATAAAATTACATATTATTTTCTAATTTAAAGTCTAATCTATAGACTTCTAATAATACTGTAATAAAAAGTCAGGTTTTTTTCTTCTCCACCCAACTACATATTACATCGAGCTTTTATCTCCAGTATTTGTATCCAGTATTTTGTCATTACAAACTACTTCATCCATTCATAATGACACTAGTTTGTCACTAATTTACTTTAGGGAATTATGTGTATATAACTTCTTTCAGGTATGTGCTTTCATTAGTTATTTCTTAGCGATCTCATAAGTTACACAATGTTTTAGTGAGGTATGTCCTATATAATATTTCAGATATTTTTTAGTGTGACGACATATTACTTGGTGATGAAGCAATTAATAAGTTAACCTACATTGCATTTTAAAACCTTCCTCATCTTCAGAAAGCATAAACTTGACTCTTAAATCTCACAAAAACTCTGTCAGTTAGTTACTAGTCTATTAATAATAAAACTATGCCAACTGCTCTTCAGAGAAAGTAAGTTACGTCATTACCTACTTCTACAGAAACCAGCAGAACATTGGCTAACATGTAAATAATATTATGTGCTATACCTGCTTTGCAAAAAGCATATCCCAAAATGTAAAATCACATAGTACAGAATTCATCCAGGGAAATGCACAGGAAGAATAAACAGTAGTGACTGAATTGCTCATGTGAAATAACAGAAAAACTATGTAGGACTCAATGTGGAAAATATTGGAAGCCACATCACTGTTATCCTAAGATACCTCTTAGTAATATTAGAAAATAATATTTTTTTATAGTTCTGATTGCTTCTGATGCCTGAATTTTATTTCCCAGTTACAGCTTACTCATATATATATATATTTAATATCAACTATTTTCTGTCTTGTTAACTGCAGTCTAGTTTTGTCTGTGTCATTTGTATTTATTTAGTGGTGACTATAGCAAGAAGTAATTGTTTGTTCTGAGTATAACTGAACTAAGGCAGCCAGTTTTCTCTTGTCTATTGACCATCTGATTCTGGTGTATCAGGGCACATGGTAAAAACATAACAGAATCTTCTGATGAGCTGATCTTTAAACAGTAGCTAAACAGTTGTTTAGCAGTAATCTCATAACCTATAGAGTAGATCTCATTGTTTACAAATGTGAAATTCAAGACAAGGATTGCTACCTTTTTTGGTAACAATTTTTTTTTTGCGCTAGATTGCAATTGTGCCAAAGTCATTACCCTAGTTGTCATTAATGTGTCTATTTGGTCTCAGTCCCATTTTTTCTATAGACATATTGGTATGGTTTTTGTTATATATGCAACAGTGAGTACTGTTGTTTATTCAACAGGTAAAACTTCAATGAAAGACTATAATAAGATTCCTGCTTTGTGTTCTATGAGATCTTAGAAGTCTCATTACAGGAATATACTACAAAGCAGAGATTATAAATTAAATTTAAAATTCCCCATGGACTTGTATAACAAAACTACCTAGTATCTAGTAAATTTAACCAGTGATAATTGCATACTGCCTACAAACTACTTCTGTTTCCAAACTCTGTATGTGTCTCATCTGAGAGACAAGTAAGCTTCTTTATTGTACAAAATAATTCCTATAGAATTTGTAAGTCCTTTGGGGACTTTACTGGCTGAAAAGGAAAATTAAATGTGAGATCAAACTTCTCTTCTTTTGTAAGTGGAGTTTGTAGAAATAATTTTTATGCATACATTCTAGCTGCTTCAATAGTTACAATTCTATAGCAAGGTTCTCCTTAGTATTAAACCGATGTAGTGAAATCCTCAAAACATACATAAACATATCTTAATTTTAACTTCCCACCTAAATGCTTAATAATCATATAAAAGCATGTTATTCCACAGACATAGTTCATGAGGCAACATGTATAAACACATATATAAATGCTACAAAGCAGATTCCATGTATTTATCTATTTCGGAGAAAGTTAAAATATATACACATTTGCTATTCTAAGAGCAGAAACTACATCTTTCAACAAAATTTAGCTGCTTTCATTTTGTACATGCATTTAATTTTATCTAGCAACTTTCTGACGTTAGACATAGAACAACTGTAGTTTCTCATTAAGTTTGCTGCCAGAATCTATGCTTGGTTGCTCAACTAAAGACCTTATATTGCTAATTACTACCACATGCCCATATATCCCAAGCAAAGGAAAACTTATTGGTTCTGACAATCCATTCTCTCAACACTGAATTCCAAATGAAAACTTAAATTTTGGCCAAACATAACATTTCATCAATCTTGTTCTACTGACTGCAAAAGCAACATCAAACAAGTAGTGCTAATGGCTTTTTACTGTGCAGTTTCCAAGCTTAGATTCTCTGATGAAAGACCCACATGAGCAAAGGACATCTTTAAACTACTTCGTAATTAATAATTGAACCAGAAAACAATGCGTAAAGTAAAATGAACAGTTTGTATGCTGATGACAGAGCTGAGTTTCAAACGACAAGTTATATGGTCAGTAGAGATCAGCAGAGAAAGCACTGACAACAGACTGAGCTAAAAACAGACAGACAGTGCATATTAAGAGAAAAAGAAAAGGTGAAAAAATAAAATTAAGCATGCCCCAAAGCTAGCAGAAGCCTGCAATCTGGCGTTGAGCTTTTCAGGATGTGGGGTTCTGACTGAAGATCAGGTCCAAATTTAGAGACATCTGAGCAATGCTGGGTACCAGTGACAATGTAGAAGGGGAGACACTAAAATTCTGTATGTAAAATAGTTTTTAACCATATTCTCCTCTGCTATAACTCCTTTGGAACCTCAGAAACATAGGTGTAAGTTCTGTGTTTGAAAAACTTCTCTTTGTGAGAAATCAAGTATGAATATGGAACTGAGTGGGCCTCTGTCACAAATAAACATTTCTGGAAATTAACGATACTAGTCTATCTCAGAAATAAATTAAGGCATTTGGTTAATTTGGATAAGTGAATTATGATGCAAGTATAAAATATTTGTGTTTACATTAAAAAGAAAAAATTTAGACATTTGAGGGTATCTCAAAAAAAGGAAGTATGGAAGTATCCAATTGCGTCATCTAATTGCTTGAGTATTACTGAACATACAATAGCATAAGTTATAAAGAAAAAAACTTAGATTTATCTACCCAGTGATGTTAAACAGTCCTTTAGATTTAGCTCTGTGGGACATTTTCAGTCTTTCTGCTCTGCAGAGAGGAGAAACAACTTGATAAAACCATAATGCACATTTATAAAATGATGCCTGGGTGATGATTTGAAAGGAATCAAGTAAAAACCATATCTTCTTAAAGTAAGGAGAGGGACAATTAATTAGATATGTTGCTTGCAGTACCTTCTTTATGTTATATGGAAAGGATTCTATATGACAAGTCTTTCAGGGCAACCATATCTCTACCAGTGAATATGACAATGATATGTAACGAAACAAAAGATGGCAGCACTAAAGGTGATACAGAGGAGAAACTACCATGTCACCAAGTACATCTAGTTCATTAAAGGCTATATCCCAGCAGATCTACGTGCTGGGAATGCCAGAAAGAGCTGGTTTTCACTTGGTTGAGAAAACAAGCAGGCTTTCAATAGAAATGTAATTAGGTAATGTGATCCAATAAAATTTAACTTTTGCTACGAGGTAAAAATAGTATTTTTTACAGGGTGGTTTTTTTCCATACTTTTTTGATACTCAGGCTACTACTTGCTCTTCTTTATACAGTTTTATACAGTGCATGGAAAAGAATCACTTTAAAAACCCTGGTCGTAGATCCTAAAATCACAAGTGTTTGCAACATTCATATGAAGTCAATAGGCACTGCATGAGATCTGAATCTGCTGTTTGAGCAATGAGAAAGAGCACTATCAGACTTCTGACACAGTCTAATGGAATAACCCAAGCAACAAAAATCTCGTATTTTGCGTTCCAGTAAACCAAGTTTTCTAAAGAACTGAGTTGTTTAAAAATCACGTGAATTATCATTGTCACTTAGTTAAGAGATGACCACATGATAATCTACTGCCCAAAACTCTGAAGTGACAAGTCAACCTTGTTCCAGAAGCTAAATGCATATGCAATAGCAGCATTTTTTTACAAGATAAGTCAGTGTAGTCTTAGTGGTATCCAGGTTCTCTTGAATTAGGGACAAAATGTTGTGACTTGTACCGTAGCATAGCCCAGGTCTCTATAGTGTGACAACTCTCCAGTGGTAACATCTGATGTCAAGGAATACAGCCTTATAAGCTGTGAGTCAGCTATTACCACCTTCAGGGGCTCTTTAAAGTCACACAACCACACCTGGTCTTTTTGACTTACTTTCTGCCTCGGGTTGAGTTAAAAGTCCCGCCGTATTTCTTCCGATTAAGGATGAGAGCAGCAATTTCTGGCACGTAGCGAGCAAACATTGCCTACATGCATGAAACAAAAACACAAAAAAAAAAAAGAAAATGGCATGCAGAGAGTGTTCTACTGCAGGAGAGGCAGCAGAGCCTCTTGGGATACTTACTTTCTTCCACTAACCGCACTATAGGAACCACCATATTTCTTGCGGTTTCCTATTAACTCTATGATTTCAGGGACGTAGCTGGCAAACATGGCCTAAGAAGAAGATAGGAGACAGAAGAAAAGACTAAAAAGAGAGGCCAAAGAAAGGGGGATGATGAATATTTTCAGAAGATATATATCTTTAAGATCTGAAAATGCAAAAGAATTAGATCTATGAAGTTGTTTAAAAAGAAAATTTTAAAAAAATGTAAAAGTTCTTATCAAACAAAACAAGAGGGCTTAACGTAAAAGTTGGTCTTGGAGAAGGTGCACACCTTATAAATTAAGAAAATTGTCAAAAGAGGAAAAATAGGCACACAAAACAAAACAAGAACAAAATTAATTCAAACTGGTATCTAATCATAAAATACAGTTATGTCTAATTCTTCCTGAAGAGGGGAGGGGGAAAAAACCTATCCAAGCTCCGCTGCAAAAAACAAACCCAAGCATTATAATTAGTTACATTTCTATTTTAAAAGACAGACTTTTTCCCCCCATGATTAGGATTCAAAAGACAACAAAAACAAGATAGAATCAGGGGTTATTCCCCCTGTCAAGAAACAAAAAGATCACCCCCCCGCCCCCACAAAAAAAAAAAAAATTCCAAAAGTTTGTTTTTAAAAGAATTGGAATAACACATGATAGAAAAAAGGGGTTTGAGGAGAAAATAAAAATTATTCTGCCATGTTTTGTCCAACAAACATCTTCCTTGTGGCTGGATACTTCGAAGAGCTACTGCCGGTTGACATGGTCTTTGTCTTCATACGTCAATAAACATAGATGGGAATGCATATAGTTATGCTCATATATATACTTATATATATGTATCTGTATGTCTCATATATGGCATTCATAACATTAGTTACATACATATCACCTCTGTAAGATGTATGTATATGTGAAATCAATGTATGAGAGTAAAGTAACAACATACGTATGTATGTATGT